>NC_132933.1:45793747-46526247 GCF_047675955.1 Chlorocebus sabaeus
TTTGGGAGGCCAAGTGGGTGGATCACTTGAGGCCAGGGGTTCAAGACCAGCTTGGCCAACACGGTGAAACCCTTTCTCTACTAAAAATACAAAAACTAGCCGAGTGTGGTGGCATGTGCCTATACTCCCAACTACTCTGGAGGTTGTGGCAGGAGAATTGCTTGAACCCTGGAGGCAGAGGTAGCAGTGAGCTAAGACTGAGCCACTGCACTCCAGCTTGGGCGATGGAATGAGACCATGTCTAAAAAAAATATTGAGGGCCAATATTCAACATTTTTAAAGAAAAGAATTTTCAACCCAGAATTTCATAACCAGACAAACTAAGCTTCATAAGTGAAGGTGAAATAAAATACTTTCCAGACAAGCAAATGCTGAGGGATTTTGTCACCAACAGGCCTGCCTTACAAGAGCTCCTGAAAGAAGCACTAAATATGGAAAGGAAAAACCGGTACCAGCCACTGTAGAAACATACCAAAATATAAAGACCAATGACATTATGAAGAAACTGCATCACCTAGTGTCCAACATTACCAGATAGCATCATGATGACAGGATCAAATTCACACATAAGAATACTAACCTTAAATACAAATGAGCTACATGCCCCAGTTAAAAGACACAGACTGGCAAACTGGATAGAGTCAAGACCCATGGGTGTGCTGTATTCAGTAGACCCATCTCCTGTGCAAAGACACACATAGGTTCAGAATAAAGGGAAGGAGGAAAATTTACCAAGCAAATGAAAAAAAAAAAAGTAGGAATTGTAATCCTAGTCTCTGACAAAACAGACTTTAAAACAACAAAGATCAAAAAAGACAAAGAAGGACATTACATAATGGTAAAGGGAACAATTCAACAAGAAGAGCTAACTATTCTAAATATATATGCACCCAAAACAGGAGCACCCAGATTCATAAAACAAGTGCTTAGAGACCTACGAAGAGACTTAGACTCCCACACAATATTAGTGGCAGACTTTAACACCCCATTGTCAATATTAGACAGATCAAAGAGACAGAAAATTCACAAGGATATTCAGGACTTGAACTCAGCTCTGGATCAAGTGGACCTAATAGACATCTACAGAACTCTCCACCCCAAATCAACAGAGTATATATTCTTCTCAGTGCCACGTGGCACTTATTCTAAAATTGACCACATAATTGGAAGTAAAACACTCCTCAGCAAATGCAAAAGAACTGAAATCATACAGTCTCACAGATCACAGTGCAATCAAATTAGAACTAAGGATTAAGAAACTCACTCAAAACTGCACAATTACATGGAAATTGAATAACCTGCTCCTGAATGACTCCTGCGTAAATAATGAAATTAAGGCAGAAATCAAGAAGTTCTTTGAGACCAAGGAGAACAAAGAGACAATGTACCAGAATCTCTGGACACAGCTAAAGCAATGTTAAGAGGGAAATTTATAGCATTAAATGCCTACATTTAGCTAGAAAGATCTAAAATTCACACCCTAACATCACAATTAAAAGAGCTAAAGAGGCAAGAGCAAACTAATCCAAAGGCTAGAAGAAGACAAGAAATAACTAAGATCAGAGCAGAATTGAAGGATATAGAAACACGAAAAACACTCCAAAAAAAAAAAATCAATGAATCCAGGATGTGGTTGTTTGAAAAAATTAACAAAATAGACCGCTAGCGAGACTAATAAAGAAGAAAACAGAGAAGAATCAAAAGGACACAATAACAAATGACACAGTGGATATCACTACTGACCCCACAGAAATACAGACTACCATCGGAGAATACTATAAACACCTCTCTGCAAATAAATTAGAAAATCTAGAAGAAATAGATAAATTCCTGGACACATACACCCTCCCAAGACTAAACCAGGAAGAAGTTGAATCCCTGAATAGACCAATAACAAGTTATGAAATTGAGGCAGTAATTAATAGCCTACCAACAACAACAACAAAAAAAAGCCCAGGACCACATGGATTCACAGCCAAATTCTACCAGAGGTACAAAGAGGAGCTGGTACCATTCCTTCTGAAACTATTCCAAAAAATTGAAAAGGAAGGACTCCTCCCTAACTCATTTTATGAAAACCAGCATCATCCTGATACTCAACTCAGAAAGAGACACAGCAAAAAAACAAAACTTCAGGCCAATATCCCAGATGAACTTCAATGAAAAAATCCTCAATAAAATACTGGCAAACTGAATCCAGCAGCACATCGAAAAAGTAATCCACCACAATCAAGTTGGCTTCATCTCTGGGATGCAAGGCTGGTTCAACACATGCAAATCAATAAATGTAATCCATCACATAAACAGAACCAAAGACAAAAAAACCACATGATTATCTCAACTGATGCAGAAAAGGCCTTCGATAAAATTCAACATCCCTTCATGTTAAAAAATCTCAACAAACTAGTTATTGATGGAACATATCTGAAAATAATAAGAGCTATTTATGACAAACTCACAGCCAATATCATATTGAATGGGCAAAAGGTGGAAGCATTCCCTTTGAAAACTAGTACAAGACAAGGATGCCCTCTCTCACCACTCCTATTCAACATAGTATTGGAAGTTCTGGCCAGGGCAATCAGGCAAGAGAAAGAAATAAAAGTATTCAAATAGGAAGAGAGGAAGTCAAATTGTCCCTGTTTGCAGATGACATAATTTTATATTTAGAAAACCCCATCATCTCAGCCCAAAAACTCCTTAAACTGATAAACAACTTCAGCAAAGTCTCAGGATACAAAATCAATGTGCAAAAATCACAAGCATCACTTTACACCAACAATAGACAAGCAGAGAGCCAAATCGTGAATGAACTCCCATTCACAATCACTACTAAGAGAATAAAATACCTAGGAATACAGCTAACAAGGAATGTGAAGGGCCCTGTCAAGGAGAACTACAAACCACTGCTCAAGGGAATAAGAGAGGATACAAGCAAATGCGAAAACATTCCATCCTCATGGACAGGAAGAATCAATATTGTGAAAATGGCCATACTGCTCAAACTAATTTATAGATTCAATGCTATTCCCATCAAACTACCATTGACGTTCTTCACCGAATTAGAAAAAGCTACTTTAAATTTCATATGGAATAATCAAAGACCCTGTATAACCAAGACAATCCTAAGCAAAAAGAACAAAGCTGGAGGCATCATGCTACCTGACCTCAAACTATACTACAAGTAACCAAAACAGCATGGTACTGGTACCAAAACAGACATATAGACCAGTGGAACAGAACAGAGACTTCAGAAATAACACCACACATCTACAACCAACTTATCTTCATTGAACCTGATAAAAACAAGCAATGGGGAAAGGATCTCCTATTCAATACATGGTACTGGGAAAACTGGCTAGCCATATGCAGAAAACTGAAACTGGACCCCTTCCTTACACCTTATACAAAAATTAGCTCAAGATGGATTAAATACTTAAATGTAAAACCCCAAATTATAAAAACTGTAGAAGAAAACCTAGGCAATACCATTCAGGACACAGGCATGGGCAAAGACTTCATGACAAAAATGCCAAAAGCAATTATGACAAAAGCCACAATCGACAAATGGGATGTAATTAAATAAAGAGCCTCTGCACAGCAAAAGAAACTATCATCAGAGAATGAGAGAAAATTTTTGCAATCTATCCATCTGATAAAGGTCTAATATCCAGAATTTACAAGGAACTTAAAGAAATTTACAAGAAAAAAAAACCAATCCCATAAAAAAGTGGGCAAAAAATATGAACAAACACTTCTCAAAATAAGACATTTACGCAGCCAACAAATGAAAAAAATGCTCAACAATCAAAAAAACAAAAAACAAAAAACCAAAAACAGGGCCAGCCACGGTGGCTCATATCTGTAATCCCAGCACTTTGGGAGGCCAAAACAGGTGGATCACCTGAGGCAGGAGTTCGAGACCAGCCTGGCCAACATGGTGAAACTCCATCTCTACTAAAAATACAAAACTTAGCCAGGCATGGTGGCAGACGCCTGTAGTTCCAACTACTTGGGAGGCTGAGGCAGGAGAATTGCTTGAACTCAGGAGGTGGAGGTTGCAGTGAGCCGAGATCATACCACTGTGCTCCAGCCTGGGCAGCAGAGTGAGACTCTGTCTCAAAAAAAAAAAAAAAAAAAAGAAAAGAAAAAGAATGCTCAGCATCATTGATCATTAGAGAAATGCAAATCAAAGCCACAATAAGATACCATCTCATGCCAGTCAGAATGGCGATTATCAAAAAGTCAGGAAACAATAGATGCTAGTGAGGCTGTGGAGAAATAGGAACGTTTTTACAGTTGGTGGAAATGTAAATTAGTTCAAACATTGTGGAAGGCAGTACGGTGATTCCTCAAGGATCTAGAACCAGAAATACTATTTGACTCAGCAATCCTGTTACTGGGCATATACCCAAAGGAATATAAATCATTCTACTATACAGTCACATGCACACGTATGTTTATTGCAGCACTATTTACAATAGCAAAGTCATAGAACCAACCCAAATGCTCATCAATGATAAACTGGATAATGAAAATGTGGTACATATACACCATGGAATACTATGCATCCATAAAAAGAAATGAGATCATGTCCTTTGCAGGGACATGGATGAAGCTGGAAGCCATCATCTTTAGCAAACTAACAGAGGAACAGAAAACCAAACATCACATGTTCTTACTCATAAACAGGAGTTGAACAATGAGAACACAGGACACAGGGAGGGTAACAACACACACCAGGGCCTGTTGGGGGTGGGGGATGAGGGGAGGGAACTTAGAGGACGGGTGAATAGGAGCAGCAAACCACCATGGCACATGTATACCTATGTAGCAAACCTGCACGTTCTGCACATGTATCCCAGAACTTAAAGTAAAAAGAAAAAAAAGAAAAAGAAAAAGAAAAAGAGAAAAAAAGAGAAAAATAAAAAAAAACAGGAGGTGTAAAATTTGTACACTGAAAACTATACAACATTGATGAAGGAAATTAAAGGAGATTTAAATAATTAGAATATATTCTCTGCTCATGGATTGGAAGACTCAATCAATATTGTCATAATGATAGTACTTTCCAAATTGATCTATAGATTCAACATAGTCTCTACTAAAATCCCAGCTGACTTTATCAAAATTGACAGCTAATTCATGAATTAATATAGAGTCACAAGAGACCCAGAATAACCAAAACACTCTTGAAAAAGAAGTACAAAGTAGGATGACTCACACTTTCTGATTTTGAAATTCACTACAAAGCCATAGTAATCAAGACCGTAAAGTGGTGGCGTAAGGATAGATGTATAGATCAAGGCAGTAGAATTGAGAGTTCGCAAATAACCCCTCACATTTATGGTGAGATAGTTCAATTTAAAAATGGACAGATGATTTGATTAGATATTTCACCAAAGAAGATATACAAGTGGCCAATAAGCCCATGAAAAGATGTTCAACATCATTAGCCATCAGGAAACTGTAAATCATAAGCATAATGAGCTACCACTTCACACACAATATGACAGACATATTAATAAATAAAAAGATGGCCAGATGCGGTGGCTCATGCCTATAATCCCAGCACTTTGGGAGATCAAGGCGGGTGGGTCACTTGAGGTCAGCAGTTCAAAGCCAGCCTGGCCAACATGGCAAAACTCCATCTCTACTAAAAATATAAAAAATTAGCCAGCTGTGGTGGCACATGCCTGTAGTCCCAGCTACTCAGAAGGCTGAGGAAGGAGAATTGCTTGAACTCAGGAGGCAGAGGTCACAGTGAGCTGAGATGGTGCACATTCACTCCATTCTGGGTGATGGAGTGAGATTCTGTCTCCGAAAAAAACAAACAAAAAAAGATGGACAATAACAAGTGTTGACGAATATATGGTTAAAATTTAACCCTCCAATATTGCTGATTGGAGTGTAAAATGGTACAGTCACTTTAAAAAACAATTGGGCAGTTCCTCTAAAAGTTAAACATGGAGTTACCATTTGACCAGTAATTCCACTCCTAGGTATATACTGGAGAGAAAGGAAAACATATGTCCCCATAAAAACGGTCCCCATATAAACATGAATGTTTATAACAATATTATTCATAATAGTCAAAAGGTGGGAAAAAAATGTCTATCAACTGATCAATGGATAAAGAAATGTGGTATATCCATACAATAGAATGTAATTCATCAATAAAGAGGAATGAAGTACTGGTGCATGCTGAACATGAATGACCCACGAAAACATGCTAGGTAAAAAAAGCAAGTGGCAAAAGACCATATATTTTATTATTCCATTTACACAAAATGTCCAGCATAGGCAAACCTATAGACGGAAAGTAGACCAATGGTTGCTTAGGGCTAGGTGGTGATTAGGAGGGAAATAGGGAGCGACCGCTAATAGGTACAGATTTTGTTTTGGGAGGGGCAAAAAATATTCTAAAATTAGATTGTGATAATGGCTGTATAACCCTGTGAATATATTAAGTATATTAGAAAAAATTGCATTGTGCACTTCAAACGGGTGAATTTTATGGCTTCAAAATTATATCTAAACAAAGCTGTTAATTTTTTTAAAGCACAGCTATGGGCACATGATGAACTCTCAATCTTTAAAAAAAAAGAGCAAAAGGCTGGGGGTGGTGGCTCATGCCTGTAATCCCAGCACTTTGGGAGGCCGAGGTGGTGGATCACCTGAGGTCAGGAGTTTGAGACCAGCCTGGTCAACATGGTGAAACCCTGTCTCTACTAAAAGTATCAAAAAATTAGCTGGATGTGGTGGCGGCCGCCTGTAATCCCAGCTATTCAGGAGGCTGAGGCAGGAGAATAGCTTGAACCCAGGAGGCGGAGGTTGCAAGGAGCCAAGATCATGCCACTGCACTCCAGCCTGGGCAACAAGAGCAAGACTCTGTCTCAACAAACAAACAAACAGACAAACGAACAAACAAAGCAAAAAAGGGTACTCTGTATTGTGAAGGGACTTTATGTGGTTTATCGCACACAATCCTGTCAAATTCCTCATGAAGCAGGTAATAGTATTATCCTCATTTTACATATGAGGAAACTGAGATGAAGTTTCTGGCATTTAGTTATGATCACATAGCTAAGATATGGCAAAACAGGGACTGGAACCCAAGTCTCTGTGACTTCAGATCTCAAGCTCTTGCAATTTTCCATAGACCATGTTGCCGCTTTAAACATAGAATCAATGAGTGGGGTTGGTTCAGGCCTTATTGGGCTTTACTGTATCTCAGGAACTCTGGGTCAGTTGGGGGAATATTATGTAATTACCCTTCATCCAGGCCTCTGAGACTTAGGGAATAAGTGCTCCAGAGGAGCAATCAGCCAGGAGTATGAACTATAAGTTCATGGTGTCTCTGTACATCAAGACTTTGTCCACAGGTCCTGGGGATGTACCAGGTGCTAACTACCTATGAGACAGCTGAGCAATCAGGATAGCCAGCCTGGCAATAAGCTGCCATCAAAGGTGGTTCCAAGTGGCATGCCCAATAAGCGGATAGTGACCCCTCTCAAGCAGAGGCTGGATTCTAAGGGTGGCGGATAGTGACCCCTCTCAAACAGAGGCTGGATTCTAAGGGTGGCTTCCCTCCCTGCAAGATGGAAACATCTGTAAGCATAGACTGTCAAGGCCAGGTAATGCCCTGTCCACCACTTGGTACTATGACTTCCAGATCAGAAGACAAAATGCGCCTGGAGAATCCCAAATCTCCTCCTGGCAGAAGATTAGAAGTGCCAGTAATGCCAGGTGCAGCTGGCTGATGGTTCAGGACAGTATGCCTCCCAGACTGCAAATATGGTGTAAATTGCTCATCAGCTTTCCCCAAGGGGATTGCCCTAGTCTATCCCTCTGTACTCAGTCACTCAGAAGACTCACTAGAAAAAAAATGCTTGCAAAGAACAGGACGGTGATTCAACTGGAATTGTGTTTGAAAATATATGCAGCTTGGAATACTATGCAGCCATAAAAAAGGATGAGTTCATGTCCTTTGTAGGGACATGGATGCAGCTGGAGACCATCAGTCTCAGCCAACTATCACAAGAACAGAAAACCAAACACCACATGTTCTCACTCATAGGTGGGAATTGAACAATGAGAACATTTGGGTACAGGAAGGGGAGCATCACACACTGAGGCCTGTCATGGGATGGGGGAAGGGGGGAGGGATAGCATTAGGAGATATACCTAATGTAAATGACGAGTTAATGGGTGCAGCACACCAACATGGCACATGTACGCATATGTAACAAACCTGCACATTGTGCACATGTACCCTAGAACTTAAAGTATAATAAAAAAAGAAAATATATGCAGATATATATATATATGTGTGTGTGTGTGTGTGTGTGTATATATATATATATATAAACATATGGTCTGTGTGACATTGACTCACCCAGCATTCTAGTACTTGGCCCTGCTCTATTCTATAGTCCAATAATCACTGGTCATAATGACGACCTAGAGGCCTTGCAAGAACCTCATGCTCTTTCTGAATCATCCAAAAAAAGTCTACTATGTTCAATCTTACTTTAGTACTCTGTACATGTTGCTGGGTTTTAACTACATGAAAATTGGTAAGCCACTCGAGGGATATATAGTAACCATTAACCAAAACGTTCAATTCACCCGACCAAACTGTTTTCTAACCATGGTAGAAAATGTAGAGTGAGTTCCTCCAACTGAGGCCCTAACAGGGGCCCTCAAAGCCTTTTTCTCCTGGATTCCCCCAGGATACAGAGAGCTCAGGGCTGCAGAAAGATGGTAGCTGCCTTTGGATTGCCCACCACCTCATTAGAGATAGAAAACTGGCATTTTTCTAGACCTTTCTCTAAGCTCAGAGCCTTTCTGGGCCCTCAAACCCAGGCACTGCTCTGTTGTATCTCTTGAATCTCTCATATATAAAAGCAAAGGTACTTATGTTATTGACCTTATCCTTTTAATCATCTGTCAGTATTTCCCCTCTACTAGATTGCAAGCTATGTGATGGCAAGGACCATAAGGACCATGTC
Organism: Chlorocebus sabaeus; assembly: GCF_047675955.1. NCBI lineage: Eukaryota > Metazoa > Chordata > Mammalia > Primates > Cercopithecidae > Chlorocebus > Chlorocebus sabaeus. The sequence continues at coordinate 45,802,762 of NC_132933.1, forward strand.
TGTTATTCATGGCTGCATCTTCTGCACCTGGCACATGATGAGTGCTTGATTTGTTAAGTGAATAAGTGTAGTACCTTTGGTGAAGCTACTGATAAAGCCCAAGAGGGAGTCCCTTCCCTACATGTCCCCATTCTCCTTTTTTTCTGAGACTTGAAGGAAGATGATGTTTTCACTTTCCCAGTTGCTGGTCTAACTTCATCCTTTAGGCCCAATAGGCTGGGCCCTGAGTTGGACTTGGCTGACAGCCAGCAGCTGATGTGGGACAAGAATAGAGCTTGCCAGACCTCTTCCTCCCTTTCCTGAAAAACCGGGACCTAAGTGGGCTGTGGCTTTGGACCCTGGGGGAAAAGTCCAGATAAGGTTGGGAGGATACCTATTCCCTATTGGCCTTTGTTAAGGAACAACAGTTGGCATTGGGGCTTCTGTTCTGGGATGAAAGTAGGGCCTGGTGTAGGAAACTGATTTCAATTTTGGACCTTGGTCCTAAAAGTCTACAATATCAGGAACTGATGATCCTTCACTGTAACCTCAGCTGAGGTCTCCTCAGTTGTGCCCTTCCCTTCTTAGAGGTAGTAAGACAAAATGTGCACACCAAGTCCTAGAACTTTGCTGGGGCAGTGGCAACTCAGCGAACTCAAGTAGAGCCGTGAGGATCACTCCGCCCCACTCCACCCACCAAGAGCACCTAACAGTTCAAAAAACTAAGAAACGCCGGGCGCGGTGGCTCAAGCCTGTAATCCCAGCACTTAGGGAGGCCGAGACGGGCGGATCACGAGGTCAGGAGATCGAGACCATCCTGGCTAACACGGTGAAACCCCGTCTCTACTAAAAATACAAAAAACTAGCCGGGCGAGGTGGCGGGCGCCTGTAGTCCCAGCTACTCCGGAGGCTGAGGCAGGAGAATGGCGTGAACCCGGGAGGCGGAGCTTGCAGTGAGCTGAGATCCGGCCACTGCACTCCAGCCCGGGCTACAGAGCAAGACTCCGTCTCAAAAAAAAAAAAAAAAACAAAAAAAAACAAAAAAAAACTAAGAAACGGGGTCCAAGATTTAAACCATGTACCTAGTGATATGATGCCTAGTTCGAGTTCTCATGTTTCTGGCCAGAAGAGATGGGGAAGGAAGAGCAGAACTTTTTGTAGGTCTCTGCCCCTGAGCTGATTATTTCTACCCAAAAGGGAGAAGTACCGCAAAAACAGACACATCACAGTGCTCCATCTGGTTCCTGCATGGACACAGAGGCCCTGTGCTGGAGGCAACCTGAGCCCCCATCATTCTGCAGGCCCAAGGCGGTTCTCAGAAGTCAGGAAAGTGGTTGGGGGTGGGGTGTTCTAAAGCCATGCCTAGCCCATAGAGAATGTAAGAAAACAGATTTGCCTTTGGAAAAGCAACATGGAATGTTGGAATGTGTTCAGTGAGGCTGCGGGAACATAGGAAGCACATATCCCTCTACTTGGTGCCACTATCCCCACAGCAAGAAGAATACTTGGGGTCAGCATTGGCTAGGGTACTGATGGGATGACAAAAAACTGTTAGGTAGGGTGGGACTACAGAGCCATCTCCAGTGCCTTCTGAAAGTGCATTCCTTCCGAATAATCTTCACTGTCACATTTGGTCTTTGGCTGGGTTCCAGGTTCTTCACTTTATCTTCCCTTTTCCTTTTCTCCCTCTCTAGTCTACTCAGTAGGAGGTATAGTTTACTTGGATGTGATTAGAGAGAGGAAGACCAGAAGTGACAGTGATAATGCTAATGCTGGTTTTCCATCATTCGGCCATCTGCAGGTTTGCTAGTGTGGCCGCCTCTTCAGAGTTGTTCACCTTGAGACTTGCAGCAACTCAGCCCCCTGGTTTCTTACTATCCTAAGTCAGCTCCTTTGCTTTTCTATGTGGAATCTCCTTCATATGTCTTAGGGCCACCTATCCTTTCCCAAATCTGTGTTTGATGGATTGCCATTTAGTTCCTGTGGACAAGGTCATGAGGCATGTCATGATCATTGTGATGAACAGACAAAAGGTGAGATGTGTATGGGTGAGGGGTGTCCACAGCCTTCTAGGTCTGGGCCATCCATCAGGAGTGTGTTTCTGCTCTCAAACACCTCGATGGAGATCTGATCTGACTACTGCTTGTTTGTTTGTTGGTTTTTGAGGGGGAGTTTTGCTCTGTCACCCAGGCTGAAGTACAATGGCGGGATCTCGGCTCACTGCAACCTCTGCCTCCTGGGTTCAAGCGATTCTCCTGTCTCAGCCTCCCGAGTAGCTGGGATTACAGGGACCCACCACCACACCTGGCTTTTTTTTTTTTTTTTGGAGACAGTCTCACTCTGTCACCCAGACTGGAGTGCAGTGGCATGATCTCAGCTCACTACAACCTCTGCCTCCTGGATTCAAGCGATTCTCCTGCCTCAGCCTCCCAAACAGCTGGGACTATAGGTCCACACCACCATGCCCAGCTAATTTTTGTATTTTTAGTAGAGACGGGGTTTCACCATGTTGGCCAGATTGGTCTCAAACTCCTGACCTCAGGTGATTCGCCCACCTCAGCCTCCCAAAGTGCTGGGATTACTGGTGTGAGCCACCATGCCTGGCCTATTTTTTTTTTTTTAGTAGAGACAGGGTTTCACCTTGTTAGCCAAGCTTGTCTCAAACTCCTGACCTCAAGTGATCTGCCCGTCTTGGCTTCCCAAAGTGTGATCTGACTACTCAGAAAACCACAGCCTTGACGAAAGAGTCAAGCAGCAAGGGCAAGTGGGTTGAGAGTATTCTGCATGTGAGAAGGGCAAAGTCTCAGCTTCACTCATTATTTCTGGGTGCTGGGGTGGAGGAGCACTTACTGCATCTACATGAGCCTTAGGTCTAATATGTGAAGTATCTGTTCTTTGAGCCACCTCCTTTTCATCAGACCTTTATATTCATTTTCACCTCCACTTCAACTGAGCCAGCACACCTGTAAATTTCCTCTAGATCTCCACACCGCTAAAGCTTTGCCTTAGATTCAATGCAATCATTTAATTGGCTCTATTTATCATGTTTGGTATTTTAATAATACATTCATTGGTTGACTCAATCACAATGTTGTCACAGGTATCCTTTGTGGAACAGGTACATGTGAAGGCCAGCTGTCTTTCCCATTGGGCTGTGCCAGCTAGGATACAGTGCTACAGTTTTGGCTCCTGGCAAATCAGGCACTGTTGGCACGGGGTGAGCACTAAGGCAGAGAAGTTCTTCCCTCCATGTCTCCAGGGTCCAAAGGGCCTCTGGCACAGCAAAAACCAACCGAGGTTGAGCCCTACCTGCCTTGATCATTGGAGGTGGAAGTGGCTGGCTGGCAGGCCTGGAGAAGACCATCTTCCTGGAATCCAGCAAGAGGCGGCAGTAACCCGCGATCAGGCAGGCAAAGTTGGTGGCTTCAGGCCACTCCATCAACAGCACCAGAGGCTGCAGAAGAGAAGGGAAGAAACATGAAGACATGGGAAGGAGGGAGGCAGATGCATTTCCAGAGGCATGGTAGCTAGGAAAAGATGACTTGCATAATTAAAGGAACTATACTTTCTGAACCAAAAATTGAGGCACAGGGCTTGACAAATAGTTTCTTCTGATTTGAGAATTTCTTTGTAATAACCTCTTACCCAAGTATCAAAATTAAATCAACCTTTAATTATACATTTAATGAACTACCTTTACTGAAAAGGACTAAAATTATATAACCTCATGTGACTGCTATGTAGCTGTATTTGTGTTTGCCAGGGCTCAGCAGATGTACAGGCCAGCTGGGAGAGCAGGGGTAAAGTTGGGAATCTAGGTTAGACTTCAGAATGGTCTAGACCTCCCTCGATTCTAAGTCCCTTGGGTGCAAGAGCTATGTCTTGCTCATCTTCACATGCCCCCTGTTTAACACCCAGAACACCTCCCTGGACATAAAGGAATCTCTGTGGAATCAAGTTGTAACTCTGCCTTTAGGGCCAAAGTCTTTCCGGCCTGCTGTTCTGCTCAGAGCATCATGCTCGGCCGGGTGCGGTGTCTCATGCCTGTAATCCCAGCACTTTGGGATGCCGAGGTGGGAGGATCATCTGAGGTCAGGGGTTCGAGACCAGCCTGGCCAACGTGGTGAAACCCCATCTCTACTAAAAATACAAAAATTAGCCCATGCCTGTAATCCCACCTACTCCAGAGGCTGTGGCAGGAGAACCGTTTGAATCAGGGAGGTGGAGGTTGCAGTGAGCCAAGATGGTGCCACTGCACTCCAACCTGGGTGACAGAGTGAGACTTTGTCTAAAAAAAAAAAAAGCATCATGCTCTATCCCTCTTCCTTTATTTCCCTGTGTCTTTGAGATGTTGTTAATTGGTGCTTATTAAAAGAACTCCTTGGTCAAATATGTTTGTGACATTGGGTTAAATAACACTATGCAGATAGTTTTACCATGAGAATTCATAAGACCCTTTAATATATCGTTGTGCACTGGGAAACCTCAAAAGAAAAGCTTTAATATTCTAAGTTTTCTGAATTTATTAGACCACAATGATCTATTTTTATAGAACATCTCATGGTAACAAGGTTGTTGTTGTTGTTAACCCACCTTGGGAAATACTAGCATACATTGTTGACTTCTGTTCCTAACTCTAATTCAGTCAGATTAGTCCTGGGGTTAACTGGTTAACTGCTTCAGAGACCAGGCAATGCTATTCAAGAAAATCAGCACTATTTCAAGAAAACCTCCTAGTATCTGTATTATAATTTTAACTGTGGCTTGATCAAGTTTGAGCCAGACTGAAGTCAGCCTTGGGAACATTCTCCTTGGAATAGGGCAGTGGTTTCCAGATAAAGATCACTGAAGACTGGCTAAAGAGGGAGCCATGGGGCTGTGGGTCACCCAGACCAGGCATTAAGAAATATGAGAATAAGGCAGAAGAAATGAGGCCCCTCTCTGACCCATGAGGAGGCTACTGCAACAGTCTAGGAGAGAGGTGGTCAGGGCCTCCACTAGAGTGGTGGCTGGTCCAGTGAAAAGGAAGGGACATTATGAAGACCTGATAGAACTTGATCACCAACTAGATTAGCCTTCCTTGGCTAAATCACCATTACCTGGGGCACAATTCTGATTCCAAACCAGCTCAGCTGTTAGCTAAAGTTGCAGTGGTTTTCTTTTTCCCAGGATTCCAACACAGAGCCTGAGTTGAATATTTTGTAGTTCATATAGGCCAGGGGTCAACACACATTTTCTACAAAGGGCTAGAGAGTAAATATTTTAGGCACTGTGGGCCATGCGGGCTCTGTCACAACAACTCAGCCATTGTACATAGTGTGGAAATAGCCACAGATAATCTGTAAATTAAATAAATAGGCATGACTGTGTTCTAATAGAACTTTATTTACAGAAAGAGGCAATGAGTCAGATTTGGCTCATGGGCCATAGTTAGCCACCTGATCTAGAAGTGAAACTTCTTTCTTGCCTTTTTTTTTTTTTAATAGAGACAGGGTCTCATTATGTTGCCCAGGTTGGTCTTGAACTCCTGGGCTCAAGTGATCCTCCTTGGCCTCCCAAAGTTCTGGGATTTATAGGCATGAGCCACAGCGCCCACTGAAGTAAAACTTCTTTACAGCTAGAAACAATTGTATTCATTCATCACACATCTCAAGTTACTACATTTACTAACAGCAATCACCTTCTTTGGAAATTCTTCTCTTGGCTTCTGTTTCTGTGAGCTGTGTTCTGGTTCTGTAATCTGACCATTTTCATCTCTCTCTTTGGCTGGCTCTTCATGTGCAACCTCCTCGCCCTAGCTATATCCTAGGCTCAGTGTACAACCCTCAATTCTTCTCCATCAGGGTGTCTGCTTTAACCTCTATGCTGGCAATTCAAAAATCAACATGCCCAGTCTACTCCCTTGAATTCTTTTCCTATCGCAGAAATCATATAGCCCTATGTCTATACTACACAGTCTTGTGTTGGATCAAATACTAACTTGAATTCTTTCATAGTTGTTGTACATTCAATTACAATGCATGCCACAATAAGGCATTTGGACTCTGCCCCAACTTTAAGGCAACAAGTTAGTGATGCTCCTATGGAGTTCATGCAATACCATTGGGAGGAAAAAGGAACAGTTTGTACCCTGAGGAGCAACAGCTTTTTTTTTTCCAGTGAGAAAGGGACCAGAGATAGGTATTACTTTTTAGTCATTATTAGGAAGGGGTAGAGGGGACATTCATACCTCCGGTTAATGAATGCTTCTCAGTCACAACAGAATAGCCAAACTTGCATACAACAAAATAAAGACAAAAAAGTATGGAAAGGAAATGAACTTGGGGGGCAGGGAGTCAGATACCCCTTCTTGCTGTCTTGTTGCCACTGTAACCCTGCCACTGATGGCAGAAGGATATACAGATACTGAGATTTGAGTGTAAACGGTGGCTACCACCATTACCACGAGGGTCCAAGACTCACTAGGCTTGCCTCAGGGGTATGCACATCACAGCCATCCCTACTGCCACTGCTTCATTTCAGGACCTTATCATCTTCCTGCCAGATCAAAACCCCTCAAGGTATGTGTGAGTGGGTGGCCCGTGTGCTGAGATACTGAGCCTCTCGGCTTCTCAGCCCTATTGCCTCTGGCCACAAGCTGCCTCATCTGGTATATATGTATGCCTCATTTGTTTGTATGTTTTGTCATATGAATTGTGACATTTCTCATGATATGGAAAAGGTTGGGACACACTAGCCCAAGAACCTCCAATAACTTCCTGACTGGCCTTCCTCCCTCTAGTTTCTACCCACTTGAATCCACTTCACCTCCATATTGCTGCCTGAAGATTCTTTTCTACTTTATTATTATTATTATTATTATTATTAGTAGTAGTAGTAGTAGTAGTAGTAGTAGTAATAGTAGTAGTAGTAGAAACGTGGTCTTACTATGTTTACCAGGCTGGTCTCAAACTCCTGGCCTCAAGTGATTCTCCCACCTCAGCCTCCCAAAGTGCTGAGATTACAGGCATGAGACACCATGTTTGGCCCTGAATGACCCTGAAGACTCTTTCTTTTTGTTTTTGTTTTTGAGATGGAGTCTCACTCTGATGCCCACACTAGAGTGCAATGGCAGAATCTTGGCTCACTGCAACCTCTGCCTCCTGGGCTCAAGCAATTCTCCTGTCTCAGCCTCCCAAGTAGCTGGGATTACAGGTATGTGCCATCACACCTGACTAATTTTTGTATTTTTAGTAGAGACGGGGTTTCACCATGTTGGCCAGGCTAGTCTCGAACTCCTGACTTTCAGTGATCCACCCGCCTCAGCCTCCCAAAGTCTGAAGGCTCTTTCTAAAGCACAAGTCTCATTGTCATTTAAAATCTTCAATAGCTCATTACCTGTAGAAAATCCAACTGCCTTACAATGGCATACAAAGCCCTTCAGGACCTGCACCCAACCTCCATCTCCAACCATATCTGCATTAACTCCACTGGCGCTCCCCTCCCATCACTGTCCCTCACCTTATACTCCAGCAATTACAAAGTATTTACAGTTCCTCATGTTCCTTCACATCTTCATGCCTTAACCTATGCTGTTTCCTCTGGCTGAAATGCTCCTGTGCCCTGCTTTGTCCACCCAACAAGCTGCCATAAACTGGCTCGATGCCTCCTGGAGAACATGACAAAGTGAAAGATGCATCCATGCATTCCAGAACCAAGCCAACCTAGTTCCCGCCCTCATGGAGCTTACAATCGAGCAGGAAATAAGACATAACCCAAATCAAATAACCATGCAAATAAATATGATTGCGAGGTGTGATAAGCACTTTGAGGAAAACGTATAGAGAGAGCTACCCAAACGTAGAATGTCCTGGAGTGTTACGTGGGTGGGTAAGTGTGAATGTGTGTGTGTGTGTGACTAATTTGGTTTCAGAAACTGGAGACAGCTTTGAGAAAATAGCATTGGCTGACAAATATAATGTGAGACCATTTGACCAAAGTAGAGGCTGAATGGCTGGCTGACTAATGAGCTGGCCGGCTGCAGGGCAGTCTGACTCACTCATGCCCTGGTTGACAAGCCAGCTCAGGACAGACAGAATGCCTAACAGCCTCACATTCTTACCGCTGAGCTACCTGGCTGGCTTGTTGGCTGGTTAATGGACAGAATTACTGACTGGAGGCTGGGAGAATGGCTGATTGACTTCATTGACCACTTCGGTTTCCCCTCTTACCCCCAATATAGCCCAGTGCCAGTAATAAAACAGCACGAAAGCAAAATCCTGTGCACAGAGAGGGCCAAGCACATCCCCAGCTGGCTCAGCACAGCACAGCTCATCAGGAGCCTCTCCTTGGCATCCCCAGACAGCCAACTTGGCCCCAGCATGGGCCAAATGCAGCTCACAGTAAAAGGAACACAGACACACTTTTTACCAACAGAAAAATGAAATTTTTGCCAACAGGTAAAAATGAAATCAAAAGCAGGCAAACAAAAAGGTTGGACAGATTCCTTAGAAACCTTCAAAAACAATTTTTTATTTTAGATGGGATTTTAATGATCATGACGTGTAATGTAATGCTTGTCCCTACAGACAGCAATAGAGAAATAAAGCTCAAACATGAGAATAGGAGACATGCTGGGCCACAAGATATCCCTTGGGACATTCCTTTGATGATTTCTTTTTCCACCTTATGTGCTTCTGTGGTAATGGGGTATGGTAATGGCCCAGGAATGCCTCAGTCCCGGGCTGCCATCTCTTGAAGAAAGATATTTGAATACTACCTCATGTTTGCTCCACTAAGAGCAAGTAAGCTGAGTGAAAACTAATTAATATGCCCAGGACATCTTCAAATGTAGCATGAGGAAAGGAGAATGGAGTTGGAGGCATGAGCCAGCCAGGAGAAGGTACAGCAGGGATTCATTTGACATGCTCCAGCCACATCTCCTTCCCAGGGTGCCCTGGGAGCTATCAGGCACTTAGCACTCTGAGATGCCAACTAGGAAAAGGATTTTCCCTGGGGTAGCCTTCACTCACTCTAGCATCCCTGAAAACAGGAAAAGGATGGAATCCAGGGGCCTGGAGGGGAAGGGTAAAAGATGATGGTCTAGAGACTCAAGGGATCAGTATATTTGGTTCTTGCCTCCACAGCCCTAGGAAAGGCTAAATGGGCACAGCCAGCCAATTTGGCAGCAAGGCAGAATATCACTTAAGGTAGTGGTTCTCAGGCCAGATACAAATTAGAATCACCTGGAAGTGGTAAAGACCTGTATACCCCTGGGCCCCAACCCCCTAGAGTTCTGATTTTAAATGGTCTGGGAGGAAGAGTCTGGGCATCCAGTGGTTTTTAAATCTCTACATATGATTCTAATGTGCAGTCAGGGCTGAGAACTACTTTAAATGGATCATCTTAATTTCACCAGACCCTTCCAGAATATTACTAGACCAGAGTGGCCTATCTAGGGGGAAATGGGCCAAGTCTGATTTCTAACTTCCATGTCCCCTGTTAAGGATGTTCAGAAAGTCCTTCTTCAGTGTATCCTATGCAGTTGTGTGCTGGTAAACATTTCACAACCAGTTCTTTCTTTCCTTTCCTTTCTTTCCTTTTCTTCCCTCCCTCCCTCCCTCCCTCCCTCCTTCCTTCCTTCCCTTCCTTTCTCTCTCTTTCTCTCTTTCTTCCTTTCCTTTCCTCTCTTCCTTCCTTCCTTCCTTCCTTTCCTTTCCTCTCTTCCTTCCTTCCTTCCTTCCTTCCTTCCTTCCTTCCTTCCTTCCTTCCTTCCTTCCTTCCTTCCTTCCTTCCTTTTCCTTCCTTCCTTCTTTCCTTCCTTCCTTCCTTTTCCTTCCTTCCTTCCTTCCTTCCTTCCTTCCTTCCTTCCTTCCTTCCTTCCTTCCTTCCTTCCTTCCTTCCTTCCCTCCCTTCCCCTTCCCTCCCCTCCCCTCCCCTTTCCTTTCCTTTTTTTTGACTGGATCTTGCTCTGTCACCCAAGCTGGAGTACACTGGCATGATCACGGCTCACTGCAACCTCTGCCTCCCAGGCTCAAGCCATCCTCCCACCTCAACCTCCTGAGTAGCTGGGATTACAGGTGCAAGCCACCATGCCCACCTTATTTTTGTATTTTTAGTAGAGACGGGGTTTCGCCATGTTTGCCAAGATGGTCTGGAACTACTGGCCTCAAACAATCCACCCCTCTCAGCCTCCCAAAGTGCTGGATTACAGGCATGAGCCACTGCGCCCAGCCCACAGCCAGTTCTTTCAAGTAGTAATTTGTAGCATTGGCCAATTTCCCTGATGTACATACACCCACCATGGCTGCTTTCAAACTATCAACATGATGGCACTGAACAAAGAGATGGGGAGAGATGTGCCCAGCTGGCTCTGATGCACTGTGTGAGCCAGCTCCAGCACACCACTGGCTTGGTGGGTAGATTCTTACTGAGCCCAGGGAAGCCATTCTCTAGTAAGAAGCTTCCCAATCCTGCTCTCCCAATTCCTTCCCAGAGCCACCTCTCACTAAACACAAATATTGCTGATATATAGCACCTCTAATAAGCTTTCCTTAATGCCCCCAGCCAGAATTTTGTCCTCCCCTGTACTCCCCTAACATGCTCTTGGTAGCTCTCCTATAGCGCTTCCTTCTGTGTGTCATGTATTTGTGCATTTTTTTTTTTTTTTTTTTTTTTGAGATGGAGTCACACTCTATCGCCCAGGCTGTAGTGCAGTGGCACAATCTTGGCTCACTCCAACCTCCACCTCCTGGGTTCAAGCGATCCTCCTGCCTGAGCCTCCAGAGTAGCTGGGATTACAGGTGTGTGCCATGACACGTGGCTAATTTTTGTATTTTTAGTAGAGACAGAGTTTTGCCATGTTGGCCAGGCTGGTCTCGAACTCCTGACCTCAGGTGATCCACCCACCTCAGCCTCCCAAAGTGCTGGGATTACAGGCATTAGCCACCGTGCCTGGCCATATTTGTGCATGTCTATCCTACAAGCTAGGTAAGCTTCTTGAAGGCAAGGAGCCATGGTGTTCTCTCTTTCTCTCTTTTTCATTTTTGTGGAGAATGGGATCTCGCTATATTGCCCAGGCAGGTCTTGAACTCCTGGGCTCAAGTTATTCTCCCACTTCTGCCTTCCTAAGTTCTGGGACTACAGGCATGAGCCACTGCACCCAGCAAGCCATGTATTTTTCTCTTTTAATTTTTTTTTTTAATTTTTTTGAGACGGAGTCTCACTCTGTCCCCCAGGCTGGGATGCAGTGGCATGATCTTGGCTCACTGCAATCTCTGCCTCCCAGGTTCAAGCAATTCTCCTGCCTCAGCCTCCCAAGTAGCTGGGATTACAGGTGTGTGCCACCAAGCCCAGCTGATATATATATATATGTGTGTGTGTGTGTGTGTATATATATATATATTTTTTTTCATTTTTAGTGGAGATTTAGTGGAGACAGGGTTTCACCATGTTGGCAAGGCTGGTTTCTAACTCCTGACCTCAAGTAATCTGCCTCCCTTGGCCTCCCAAAGTGCTGGGATTACAGGCATAAGCGACCGTGCCCAGCCTCTTTATTAAAAAAAAAAGAAAAAAAATTCTGTGTTTAGCATGCTTCCCAACAACAGCAAGTTCATACTAAATGACAGTCAAATCTAAACCTTGATCTTTTTTCCTCCCTCAATCTTCCCTTTCTCCTTTCACCACAATACCATCCATTTTGCTTCTGCTGGGCACATAGTACCATTCTTCAGAGTATTTGCGACCCATGAAGTAGGCAGAAGGGCTAGGAATAATAAGACATGTGCATTGTCTGTGCAAGAGTGGTATGCAGGGGAGAATATGCACCCACGTCTTACTGATTTCGCATGTTTCACATCTCCTCTTTTTTTCTCATTACCACTGCTGTCCCTCCAGCACAGGCCCTTGTTCCTTCACTCCTGGACTAGTGCCATGATCCCCTCCTCACTGCCCTAGCTCCACATTAGCTTTGCTCTCACCCATCTTACACCCTGGTCCAAATCAACTTTTATTTAATCACCCCTCTGCTCAAAGACCTACTGTGGATTCTCACTGTTCTACCACATTGAATCTAAATTCCACAGACTGGCCTTTGAGGCTTTTAACCAACTTGTTCTGCCCACCCCCAATCTCTGCAATCTCTTTTCTCGTTATTCTCCTCTCCAGCCAAGCAACTATGCTTATCGACCTGCACATATGGCTTGCTTATTTCTGTGCTTGCTCCTTGCCTTTGAACACATCCCACTTCTCTCTGCTAATTCATGCCTATCACTTCAAGATCCAGCTTAAAACACCCTCTTGTGGGAAGTCAGATCTGGTTAACTCCTTCCTGTTCTTTTGTTCCATATTCCAGATCACACTTGTCTGCAACATTTACTTCATATTACTTTTTCTTTACTGATGTTTTGCTTTTGAAAAAATAACAGGTCTCATTCATTGAGTACTTACTGTGTGCCAGGCAGTGTGCTAAGACATTTTATGTACATTTTTGCATTTAATACAATGGGCCAGATGCAGTGGCTCATGCCTGTAATTCTAGCACTTTGGGAGGCCGACTTGGGAGGACTGCTTGAGCCCAGGGGTTCAAGACCAGCCTGGGCAACATAGCAAGACCCCCATGTCTAAAATTAAAAATAACAATAATAATCCTGACAAAAACATTTTGAGATAGGCATTCCATTTTGCAGTTGAGGGAATCAGGATTCAGAGAGGTTAAGACACTTTCTGAAGGTCACACAGCTAGGAAGTAGTAGAGCTGGGATTTGAGCCTTGTCTGATTCCAGAGCTCTATACATGTTCTGATGTTGTGCTTTTAAGGCAGGTCGTGTGTCTTTGTGAATCTAGTCTCTCCCCATGACAATGTAGCCTCTCTAGGGCAGCATTCATTCCCACAACTGTGGCTGGATCACTCCTAGAAATAAGCATAGTGCTCCTCACTCAGGCAACACCCACTGATCCCCTGTTCAGCCTGTTTCGTCCCAGAGCTCTGGTAATATAGGTCTCAAGCCTGTGCATTCTCAAAGTGGTTGCATTACACAACCACCTAGGAAACTGAAAAAAATAAATAAATCCTGATGCCTGGGCTTCACCCATGACCAATAAAATCATAATCTCTGAGAGTAGGACCCAGGCATCTGGTTTTTTCTCAAAGCACTTAAGGAAATTCTATTGTGTAGTCAATGTTGAGAATCACTCAAAACATAGAAGACTCAGTTGGAAAGCTGTGTCTCTATTTTAAACCTCTTTTATTTCTCAGGAAGCCACATCTCCCCTGCATGCCTTGTCTTCCCTGCCCCCTTCTCTGCCAGTCCATTTGGCTTTTTACCCAACAACATCTGAGGAGGGCAGCAACCATTGGTTGAGGAGGTAGCCACAAGCCAATTAAACATCGGCTCCAAGCCAGTTCCTAAACCAATGGGAATCCTGTGAATCACAGGTGGAAAAATTAACATATTAAAGCTTTCTGGGTTTCACAAAGACAAAAATGAAGCAAATAATTTTCTGTTTTAGAAACAGCAAACACTCCACCACTTAATCTGCTACCAATATCTCCCCCTGGGAAATCATTTAAGAAAGGAAAGTTGCAACTCCTCTAAGAGCTTCCGCCAGCTGGCAGGCAGGCCTGCCCCCCACCCACAGTGGTCACTGGTATTCAAACAGGAGTGCTGTGGAGGGGGTGGCTGACCAAGACTGCCAGACTTTGCACAGGCGACAGCTGCTTGCCAGTCCGAAGGAGCTGATCTATGGGAATAAATCTAAGGTTCTGGAAGGGCTGGACTCGGGGGGTGAAATAAGGACAAGACTCTGCATGTTCCTCTTCTTCCCAAGCCCCCTCTGTTCTGTTCACATGCTCTTCAATGACTCAAGGTGCATGTGCCTATGGCAGGGCCCCCCAACTGGTGTGCACGTGGAATGGGTAAAGATGGGCCAAGATATTCATTCCTATAGTTTCTGGGGCAGCCAGGCAGAACCTGGGGTGGACAGAGTCTGTGGGGCTGCTCCATTTACCCCAATGTTCCACATGAATATAATTTTATTTTCTTTTCTTTCTTTCTTTCTTTCTTTTTTTTTTTTTTTGAGACAGGATCTCACTCTGTTGCCCAGGCTGGAGTGCAGTGGTGCAATCACGGCTCACTGCAGCCTTGACCTCTCTGGCCCAGGCAATCCTCCCACCTCAGTCCCCTCAGTAGCTGGGACCACAGGTGTGTGCTACCATGCCCAGCTAACTTTTGTATTTTTTTGTAGAGACAGAGTTTCACTATGTTGCCCAGGCTGGTCTCAAACTCCTTAGACTCAAGTTATCTGCCCACCTTGGTTGGCCTCCCAAAGCTTGGGATTATAGGCATGAGCCACCATGCCGGCCTGTGAATATAATTTTCTATGTGTGCTATGATATGAGAAAAATGAGAAGCAGTGGCCTGGGGGTAGCTCCAAGTTCTCCAGTTTCCCTGGCCTGTGCTGAAGAACTGTCTCCCTAGCATTCCTTAGTGCTGGCTGACCTTATTATTTGGTCAAAATGGCATGTCCCTGAGGGCTGAGAAGAGACAGAAAGATTAGCCCAAAGAGTCCCAGAGTTGAACCACTTCAGAATTACTGAACCTCACCTGACAGACTCAAATTCTCTTTCTCAAGTTTACTTCTTCCTCTACTCCCAAGGCCTGTTCCTGAACAGAAGGAGACCCTCAAAGCAGGGCTTACCTTGGCATCCATTATGCTGGTCTCCACCCGGGCCACACCCTGGTTCTCCCGGAACAGCTGGATCTTGCTGATCTTGCTGAACTCGGACAGCACAGTGGTGAGGTTGGTTTTGAGGTCAATAACATGGCTGATGCCATGACGGGGTCCCACCAGGAGAGTGGTGGCCGACTGCTTCTCATCCTGGTGCCCAAGAATGGCAGGCAACGTTCACAGAAAGAAGGGTAGAGGAGGTGGGGAGAGGAGGCAGAAGTAGGAAATAGAAAACATGCATTGGACGCTGCTGGTAGGATCTGAAAATATCTGGGGCTTAGTGCCACAGTAGGACAACCTGGAGGGGAAAATGGTCTGGGACAGAAAATGGTTCCTGGGATAGAGCCCCAGATTATGGGTCCAAATGAACACCTTAGCCTCAGCAGCAGGTTGAGTAAAGTGCACAGGCAGAAGGGCTGGCTCTAGCAAAATCGTGAAGTAGGTGAGGTTTGTTTGGGGGCTTTTGGAGCACCCTCCCCTACCAAGCCCCAGGGACTTTCCATTTGTTGCTGCAGGCCATTTGAGGCCCGCACTCAGTGCTCTGCCTGAGAAGGCGGCATCCTGTGTCTGGTCTTTACCCTCCCCCCACCAACAGCCACTCAGACTTGCACTTCTCACCCAGGCCAAAAACTAAACTGGCACAGTAACTGTGCCTAAGGTGTTCAGGGTTGATTGGATACTTCACGGCAGCCTCCCTCCTTAAGCAGAGATTGACCTTTTAATGGGCACTCCAGCAGGTATGGCCAATAGAAATTTTAGCAGTGGTAGGTGGGTGGAAGAAAGATTTGACAGTGTATGAAGGAGGTGGGAGGGGACAGTGGGCTTTCAGTGTTCTTCAAATCCCAGTATGTAAATGGTTACCTCTCGGCCTGAAAGACTGGATTCCCTTAAGAGGTCTTGACAGACTCCTTGGAGCAATCAAGCCTGGGTCCTCTGGTGGCCCATTCCCTGGTATTGGCATCACCCTGAGGAACCTCTTGTGTCTGTCTATAGGCACTTTGATAAGTGACTTTCCACCGATGTGCCGCACTAGCTGACAGTGTGCTCCTGGGAGCAAGACAAGCACCTGGATCCAATCAGCAAGGTGATTTGAATTTCCTTTCACCAGGGTAAACTAGCCTGGGGCACAGTCTTAGGGTGGGACTAGCTGTGCCCTGCCCCAGAGTCTTGTTCCTGCAGCAAAGGTGCTGAGCAAGCAGGGGGAGAAGTAGAAGGACTCAGGAAACCTAGGATAGGGGACTGCGGGAGTATATGGAACAAAAATGAAATAGAGCAGGGGTTGCCTAACCATGGCCCATGGGCCAAATCCCACCCACCACCTATTTTTTTATGGCCCAGGAGCTAACAATGGTTTTTAGATTTTTTTAATGGTTGGGAAAAATAGCAGAAGAGGCATGTTTTGTGACATGTGAAAAGTACATGAAATTCAAATTTTCGTGTCCATAAATAGTTACTGGCACATAGCCACACTCATTTGTTTATGCATTGTCTGTGGCTGCTTTCATAATCTGACAGCAGGGCTGAGTAGCTGCCACAATTGCCAGTGCGGACCGCCTGTAAAGCCTAAAATATTTACTATCTGGCCCTTTATGGAAAAAGTATGCTGAGCCCCCAAATCAAGGAAGAGGAACAAAAAAAGGTCATGGAGGGATACTCAAAACAAATATCTCTTCCCACTGTATCATTTTAGCAGAGGCAGGGCCAGGGAGGGGAGAGGCAGAAGGAGGAGGAAGAGGAAGGAAGGCCTTTAGAAATATTTGCCCCTCCTGCCCCCACACCCAAGGACAAGAGCCAGCAAAGGGCTCCCTCCCCACATCCCCCCATGCTGCCCCACTGACCAGGCCTACAGTGTTGAACAAAACGCCCGTGAAGGTAGGAAGTTCATTCAGAATTCGTAGATACTGGAGCTTTGCCTGAATTGCAGAGCCCTGTGGAAAAATCCATCCAGAAATATGAGAAGCCTGAGGAGCACAGGAAAAGCAAACTCATGTTCTCAATGAGGAGTCTCAACATCCTAGGACAGGTACCAGTCAGCAAGTGACACTGTGGAGATGTGAAGACACCCTTTATAAAACAGCAGCAAGGTTCTAGTTTGGACAGCTCTTCCCTCTAGTATCTCATCTCCCTTTCTAAAATCTTGTCCTACCTCCTGATCTTCATTCCTAAAGTATGCAGCTTACTCATTTTGTTTTTGGTTTAATTCCAATTAACTGATGCCCCACCTAATCCATACCTCTCTCCTGAGATCTTTCAGACCCCTAGAGTCACATAGATGCTGGTCATTCCCCAGCTGGGGGTCCTACTCAATACCTTTCATACTAAGCACTCCTAAGTCCCAAGCCTGCACTTCAGGCATTCCTGGTCTCTATCAGCATCCCCTGGGCAATCGAGTCAGAAACCTGTGAGTCACACTGGACTCCTTAATCATCTCATGTGAGGGCCACCAGTTACCAGATCATTTGGATACTTACCCCCTAGCTCCTTTTCTAATCTATCCATCCCTCTTCTCTAGTCAGTCATTGCCTTGACATTCCCACCTGTGTCAGGGTGACAGCCAGGTTACCTTCAGGACTAACACTCGTTTCCCTCTTTCCCTCAAGTGCCTCCACACACTGTTAGAGGGAGCATCCTAAAACTTAAGTTTAATCACATCAGCTTCCTGTTTTAAACCCTTCAATGGCTCCCAGCTGCCTTGAGAACGAAGTACAACCTCTTTCCTTGGCACACAAGGCCCTCCATGAACTGGCTCCTGCCAACCTCTCTGGCCTCTTCTTTTCACCCTACCTTCACCCCTTGCACACAGCTTGCATTCTCTGTACTTGCTTAGGCTGAATGATTTGCATTTCTGTCCTTGCACCATGGTTTCTCATATCTCTGGGCCTTTGTACAGATGGAGCTCCCTGCCTGGGAAACACTTCCTCCCATGACCCATGCCCACGGATTCATCTAGACAAACTTATCTGTCTTTCAAGACCCAGCTCTGGCCTTTTCCACCTCCCTCAGACTAGGCTTAGTATTCTTCCTCTGTGCTTCTAGGGCACCTGTGCCTAATGCACTGTGTTGGGACTGACTAATGTGTTTTCCCATTAGACTGTGCGTGCGTGACTCAGGGGCCAAGACCAGGCCCTCTTCATCTTCATATTTCCAACCCAAGCACTGGGGTTCCTCGGAAAAAAATGTTACCTGAGGAAATGGTGGTGAGCACTGATACCCTCAGTTGAGAAGAAAACAATCTGATTAAGTATTCACAGCAAGGTGGGAATGGCTTAACTCTCTGGGGAAATTTGCATCTTAAAAGAGAAGCTGGTTGGTAATGCAAGAAATCTGGAATGGGAGGAATGTATGGGGGCGATTGCGTCCCGTGTGTACATCTGCATGCTGATTCTAGTGCGTTTCACCACTCTCCTGCTTCTTGGGCAGGAAGCACAGGCAGATTGAATCTTACAAAGCTGAGAAGTTGCTCCAGGGCTTGGGAAAGTAGACAATGGGAGTCTCTCAGAGCACCAGAAAGTGAAGGCAGTAACCTGATCCCTCGCCATTCTACCCAGTGACCCATTCTCCAGGACAGGTCTTGTGCCCCCTACTCTCCCCCTTCCCCTTGGGCTGGGGTTTTGTCTCCCAGAATTCCACATCCTAAGACTGACGAATTAGAGGTACAAAGGTACATTTCTTTTTTTACTTGTATTGTTATTATTATTATTTTTTTTAAAGTAAAGACGCTGTGTCACTATGTTGCCCAGACTGGTCTCAAACTCCTGGGCTCAAGCGATCCTCCTGCTTTGCCCTCCCAAAGCGCTAGGATTACAGGCATGAGCCACCACACCAGCCTAGTCATTTCCATGGAAAACATGTGCCTCCCTAGGGTCCAATGCTTTCCACAGGATACATGCTCAATCGGCACTGACTAATTGGTTAAAGGGCCTAAGAATTAGCTCCTGCATCTTGGCCCCTTTGCTTTGAGGACCCTGAGCTCTCTCAGTGATGTGTCATTCAGCTGTCTCTTTGGGATGCTCAGGCTTGGGGAAGACTCCTCTCCACAACTGCCCCCACACCTGGCCACGCCGTGTGTGCACCTGAGTCAAAAGCAGTGGTCTAGAGGATCCCTAGAGGACCAGACTCTGCTGGGAAACCACCCAGGATCTCCCTGTGGCCAGTAGTGCCTGGAGCACCATGCCCAGTGGCCTACTCTGGATACCTTGGTGCCGCAGGAAGGATGTGTTTGGTGAGCCTTCAGTTGCTGAGAGAGAGATTTCCGGAGGTTCTTCTCTTTGATGCCCTGCAGGAGGGAGGGGGGAAGAAAGGGTTCCAGGCCCCACTCCTTCCTAAAAGCAGAAGAAAAGTAAGAGATTAGTGAGAGAGGCAAAGTGGGACAGAGAGAAGATGGTAAGACAGAAACTGACTGAATCTGAGAGGTAGAGATGGAGGAATAGAGACTAGGAGAAAGAAAAAGGGACAGGGATGGGAAAATA
The DNA here is from genome assembly GCF_047675955.1 of Chlorocebus sabaeus. Taxonomy (NCBI): domain Eukaryota; kingdom Metazoa; phylum Chordata; class Mammalia; order Primates; family Cercopithecidae; genus Chlorocebus; species Chlorocebus sabaeus. Next base: position 45,821,916 of record NC_132933.1, read on the forward strand.
ACATTAGCCATAGATCCCTAGTAGAAGCTGTAGCTCTAGGGCTTCATAGTCTAGATGTGAGGGACTCCAATTCTCACTCGCATCCCATGCCCTACATTTCTGAAAAGCATAGCATAGCTCAACCAGTGTACCTTTTCCCTACGCAACTATTCGCCCCTCATTCCAAAGGGCCCCAGCACAACTCACTCCACATTCTTGAGCGAGATCTTCTGACTAGGTCGAGTGGCCGAGACAGTGATATAGATGTGGAGCGCAGCAAGGCCCAAAAGCATCTCTGGCTTGGGATCCATTCCAAAGCGTTCTCGAATAACATCATTCCGACTCTGTGAGAAAGGGCAGTCCAAATCTATCGGCTGAAGGAGACATTCCTTCCCCACCCCCTGATCTACTCCCTTACATCCCAGACAATACTCATAGTATCAGTAAGGTATGCTAGATCAAGGGACAGAGGAAGGAGCTCCCCTTGGAGAAGAGACAACAGAGGAACCTCAGGTCTCAGAGACACTGTTCACTTCATTCAGCAGATACTAGATAGCCTTCTTCTCAGTGACAGGGGCACACAATGGCAAGGTACAAGCAGACAGTCCAGTTCACTGCAGAAGTGAGACATGGCACCACTCCCTTTCTTTCCTCCTTTTATAAGAGACTTTTCCACTTATTTTGGGGGGGGTTATACTCACCCCCAAGGCATACAAGACTCCTTTACTAGCTCGGATGGAAACAAGGGGAGAAAGATATTGGGAGGGACTCTCCACAGGGCCCTGGCCCAGAAGCCCCTGGTGAGAGCTGAATTGCAGGGATGGAGGAGCATTCTGCTTCTTGGTGTCTGAAGGACAAACATGTTGATGAGTCAATCTTCTCTATGCTATCCTAGAGGAGGTCTCCAGGAACTACTGGCCAAGGGTATGACAACCCCCAAACCCTGAGGGTCACAGCCCCAGCTATCAATGAGTCAGCCTTGGTTAGACCAGTCGCCCATTTTGTTAAAGTGGAGCCAGTATGGACTAAGGGACTAGGGAGCCACAGTGATATCACTATAATATAGGAGAGAGTGGAAAAGGAATACATCATCAATGATCATCTATGTAGAAAATTCAGTGGCATCTACTACCAAAAACTACTACAACTACCGTTTTCCCTTGGTATCCATGGAGGATTTCTTCCAGGACCCCCATGGATACTGAAATTTGTGGATGCTCAAGTCCTTTATATAAAATGCTGTAGTATTTGCATGTATCCTATGCAAATCCTCCTGTATACCTCTATCAACTCTAGATTACTTATAATGCCTAATACAATTAAAATGTTATATAAGGCCAGGTGCGATGGCTCATGCCTGTAATCATAGCACTTTGGGAGGCACAGACTGGTGGATCACCTGAGATCAGGAGTTCAAGACCAGCCTGGACAACATGGTGAAACCCCGTCTCTACTAAAAATACAAAAATTAGCTGGGCATGGAGGTGGGCACCTGTAATCCCAGCTACTTGAGAGGCTGAGGCAGGAGAATCACTTGAACTCAGGAGGTGGAGGTTCCACTGAGCCGAGAGTGAAACTCCATCTCAAAAAAAAAAAAAAAAAAAAAAAAAAGTGCTATAGTGCTATGTAGGCCAGATGCTGTGGCTCGCTCCTGAAATCTCAGCACTTTGGGAGGCTGAGGCAGGTGAATCACTTGAGGTCAGGAGTTTGAGACCAGCCTGGCCAACATGGTGAAACCCTGTCTCTATTTAAAAATACAAAAATTAGCTGGGTGTGGGGTGCATGTCTATAGTCCCAGCTACTTGGGAAGCTGAGGCAGGAGAATTGTTTGAACCTGGGAAGTGGAGGTTGCAGTGAGCCGAGATCATGGCACTGCACTCCAGCCTGGGTGACAGAGCGAGACTCTGTCTCAAAATAAACTAAACTAAAACAAAAATGCTACGTAAATAGTTATTATGTTGTATTTTTACATTTTGTATTTTTTATTACTGTACTGTTATTTTTATTGTTTTTTGAATATTTTCAAAACCCACAAATATGGAACCTATAGATATGAAGGGCCAAATGTAGTGAGTTTACCAAGGTTTCAGGATATAAAATCAATACACAAAAATCAATTGTATTTCTATTCTCTTTAAAATAAATCTTTTTGTATAGAGATGGGATCTCACTATGTTGCCCAGACTGATCTTGAATTCCTGAGCTCGAGTGATCTTCCTGTTTCAGCCTCCCAATTACAGGCATGAGCCAACATGCCCAACCCCAATTGTATTTGTGTATGCTAGCAAGAAATAATTGAAAATTGGAATTAAAAAAAAAACAACGAAATAATTACGAACAAATCTAACAAAACATGTGAAAGACCTATATACCGAAAACTACAAAATACTGCTGAGAAAAATTATAGAAGATATAATTAAATGTAGAAATATTGTGTTCAGGGATTGGAATGCTCAATATTGTTAGGATGTCAATTGTCCCCAAATTGATCTATAGTTTCAACACAATCCCAATTCAAATCACAGCAGGTTTTGATAGAAATTATCAAGGTGATTCTAAAATTCACATGAAAATGCAAAGGACCTATAATAGCCAAACCGACTTTGAAAAAGAACAAGGTTGGAGAACAACTACTTCCTGATTTCAAGAATTATTATAAAGCTCCAGTAATCAAGAGTATGATGTTGACATAAGGACAGACAAGTAGATCAACAGATCAGAATAGAGAGTACAGGAATAGATCTATATATACAGACAATAGATTTTTGACAAAAGTACAAAGGCAATTCAGTGGAGGAAGGATAGCCTTTTCAACAAAAGGTGCTAGAACAATTGGATATCCATATGCAAAAAATAAAAAAATAAAAAAATAAAACCATGAAACTCTGATGGATACCTTGCACCACATACAAAAGTTAATTCAAATGGATCATAGGCCTAAATATAAAACTGTAAATGATAAAACATCTAGAAAAAAATAGGGGAAAATTCTTGTAACCTTGGGTTAGACAAAGATTTTTTAGATATGACACCAAAAGCACTGTCCATAAAAGAACAAATTAGCAAATTGGACTTCATCAAAATTCACACATTTGCTCTGTGAAAGACATTGTTTAGAGACTGAAAAGGCAAGCTACACACTGGAAGAAAATAATTGCAAATAATGTATCTAACAAACAGCTTGTATCCAGAATATATAAAGAACTCTCAAAACTCAATAAGAAAACAAACAACTCAATAAAAAATCTGGCAAGGATCTAAACACACACTTCACCCAAGAAGATGCATGACATGAAATAAACACATGAAAAGATGCTCAACATCATTAGTTGTTAGAAAAATGCAAATGAAAATCACAATGAGATGCCACTACGCACTACTGCAATGACTAAAGTAAAAAAAGAATACTGAAAATACCAACTGCTGATAAGGATGTAAGAAACTGAAATTCTCATACATGGCTGGTGGGAATGAAAGATGGTACAACTACATTTGAAAACAGTATTGCAGTTTCTTTACCAAATTAAAGAAAGATAGATCTACCATATGCTCAGACCATTCCACTCCTAAGTGTTTACCCCAAAGAAAAGAAGGCATATGTCCATACAAAGACAGGCACATGAATGTTCATAGAAGCTTTATTGTAATAACTAAAACCTGGAAACAACCCAAATGTTCATCAACAGGTGAATCAATAAACACATTCTGGAACATCCATACTATGAAATACTACTTGACAATAAAAATGAATGAAATATTGATACATGCAACAACATAGATGGATCTCAAAATCAGTATGCTGAGCCAAATAAGTCAGATCAAAATAAGTGTACATACCATATGATCTCATTTCTATATAACTCTAAAAACTGCAAACTAATCTATAGTGACAGAAAGCAGGTCAGTGGTAGCCTAGAACTGGGAGGGGTGAATTACAAAGTGGCTTGAATAAACTTTTGGGGGTGTTGGATATGTTCAATATTTTGATTGTGGTAATGGTTTCATGGGTATAAACACAGGTCAAAACATATGGTATTGTGTACTTTAAACATGTACAGTTTATCATTTGTCAATTAGACCTCAATAAAGCTGTTACATGTAAACAAGAAAGAATACAACTAAAATCCATATCATCATGAAACAGAAGGATAGGATGGACATGATCTTGTCACTAAATTCTAAAATATTGAAACCAAAGTAATCCTTGGAAGCTTGAATTAAGAAATTTAGGGGAAAAAAAATGAGAACTAAACTTATAAAATTCACAGAGCAACCACAACTCATTGCCTCCTGGAAGGTTGGTAAATGAACCTGAGGCTGTTTGGGAAATGTTCCTAACATTTTAGGTTGTCAGAACAGTCAAAAAGGACAACGACAATGTCTCATAGCACCTCCCTGGGTATCACCATCAGAGACAGATGAAGCTTTGAGTTTTTTTTTTCTCTCAGTAAGTGCTGTTATATGTCCTATGGGCACCTAAAACTCAACATTTCCCAAAATGAACTCATCTTTTCCCTAAACCCATTCCATTGCCTGTATTCTCTAACTTGGGGAATGATACCACCTCTACAAGACACTCGTTAAGTTAAAGCCTATCCATTCTACCCTTTAAATCTCTCTTGAAACCCATCCCACCTCCTTCATCATGGCCCTGGTTCCAGCCCTTGTCATTTCTTCTGGATAACTGCCACTGCTCCCTAGCTGGTGTACTTCCTTAGCACTGTGTGGTCTTTTGAAATTGCTCATCTGACCAGGCTATTCTTCTCTTTTAATCATTTCTGCTCTCCTACCCTCCTGCAGAATTTCTTTACTTTGGTTGCACATTAGGATCACTTGAGGAATTAAAAAAAACACCAGTGTTTGGACCCCACTCCCATAGATTTTGATTCAACTATTCTTGGATGGGGCACAGCATTTTCCCAAAGCCTCCCAGATAATTTTAATGTGCATCTAAGGTTAAAACCACCATCATAAATCAGAGGTTCTCAAAGTCTTCTGGGCATCAGAATCCCCTGGAAGGCTTGTCAAAACACAGAGTACTGAATTTTGCCTGCAGAGTTTCTGACTCAGTAGGACTGGGCTGGGGCCTAAGAATTTGCATTTCTAACAAGTTCCCAGTTGATGCTGATGCTACAACTCCAGGAAGCATGAAATTGCAAAGAACCTATAATAGCCACACTTTAAGAACCGCTGCCCAGCCTCAATCATAAAGTCTATACTTGCCTTGGCCTACCAAAAGCCTTTGACCACTGCTTCCTGTCTCTCCAATTTTATTCCCTACTCCCCCTTACCTCACATCCTGTACTCTAGCCATAAAAAAAAAACCACTCATGGTTCTCTCATGATCCCATGCTGTTTCATTCCACCATGGCTTTGTAAATGCAAGGCCCTTTGCTTAGATATGCCCCCTCCATTCCATCTCTCTACACAGCAAACTCTCACTCATTCTTCAAGACTAAGAGCATGCATATATCACTTCCTCCATGAAGCCTGTACCATCTCTCTTGTGTAGAGTTGGAAAAATGCTTCCTGAGTGCCCTCATCTTCACTGCACCCTACTGCTGTCATATTTATTCATGCACATATAAGCTCTAGTGAGCCAGGACAGTTCTTCATTCACTTCTGATTGCTAGTACCTAGCATAGGGCTTAACCCAGAGTAAGTATCTAGTAAATGTTTCTGGATAAACTGAATTGGGAATCATCTCATACTGGAGCTAGGTATTGGGGGTTGGGACTCGTTGAAATCCAAATGGGTTTGTTAAACTGGATCCTGTGAGGATGCCAGAGTTACTGGGGTTGCTTGCTTCTGAAAACTGATGAGATCTGAGTGGACAAATAGACAGGACTTTGAGCCACAGCCAGCTCAGGTAACCAGGCCAGTCAACTTGGCCATGGCCTACAGTGGTAGCAGAAAAGGAAGGAAAGGGCCTTCAGGGCTACCTGGAGGTTGGAAAAACTTATATAGCTACTTTACTGTGATGGCAGAACAGCCTGCCTGCTTCTTTGTCCACTGGTCTGTCTGTGTATCCCCAAGCCAGACTCTACCTGGATGTACAGGTACTCAAAAGCAGCAGGATCCCGACGCAGCAGCTCCACAGGGTCTTTGGGAAAGAAGCTTATTCGGAAGAGGCATTTCATTCCGTGATAGTGTGTCCGCTGTACCACCTGAATTCCAGGGATGAAAGGCGAGAAGAAAAGAGATCTGGAATCAATGGCTGGGGTGTTAGGCAGGCAGCTCAGTGGCTCCTTAAGGTGAGGCTTGGGGCAGAGCTAAGCTGTTGTTTCCTACTCTGTCTCCCACCTGGCTGATTCCAATATTACCCTTAGAGGAAAGTAGTAAGGAGTCAGGTCTTTTCCACACTTCTGACTGAAAATAATAGGAAATTTCAAATCACTTATCTAGGACATGACCTTTATCAACCAATGGGTCTAAAGCCCAAGACACTAGACAGGAAAGGAGGGCTCCTGGCAATGGCTCAGGCTCTTTTCTTGCTGTGGGATTCATGCCTTTACCTTGCAGAGGGGCTCGGCCTCAAGCAGAGTAAATTGCTGATTAGAGTAAATCAAAGGTTTAAAATATTATTTCAAGGTACAGATGAAACATCTTGGCACTATATGGATAATTGTTGAACCTGGGAATGGGTAATAGGGTTAATGATACTATATTCTTCCTACTTGTGTGTATGTTTGAAAGTTTTCATAATAAAAAAGTTTAAAATCCCATTTGCAACAACAGACCAACTGAATTCAAAGGGTTGCTTGGGGTTAAGGGAGGTGCTTAGGCCTCCCTCCAGGCAGGATGCCCACAACCTTTCCTTCCCACCAGTGAGTCTCTGTATTGCATTTGGCTGAGAGCTAAACTTGAATCTCTCTTTCCAAAAATCCTTTCATCTTTTTGTGTCTGATTTGGGGTTTTGTTTGGCTTTCATGTAGGCTCTGAAAAGGTATTTCTTCCACTGTTCCTCTCCAACTCTGTCCCACCCTACTTGATAGTACTGATTGGCTTTGATTGTATCTCTGATACTTCTTGGTGCTTCACTGTTGATGAAATGCTATCCAGCAATCCTGGATTTCCCCAGCCCTTTTCCATATGGTGAGGGCTAGAAAGACCGGATACTTTTTCCTACTCTACCTTGTAAATTGATGTGGGTGACATGCTGCCTATTTTTGGCCCTACTCAGCCAATTCCCAACTCCCACTTGTCCTAGGATAAGTGGGAGTTGGGAATTGGCTGAGTAGGGCCCACTCCCTGACCCTTCCATAACAGCCTTCATGCAAAAGGCCAAGTTTTCTCCCAGGAAGCAGAAAAATCTATCATGTGGGGTTTCCAGGAGACAGGAGACTTGCAACTGCTCCTTATCTCAGCATTCTGGGTGCCATGCGGTGAATCACCCCATACTCTTCCCCCCTAGAGACCAAGACTAATGATCTTCATGCTCTTCTCAGCTCACAAAGGCCACTGCCAAAAGCCCTCTGGAGGTGGATAATATCAGCTTTGGGTGAGAACTGTGACTTCTGGGAACCGGCTGAGCATAGCATCATAAATTTTCCAGACAGTGAGTGCCTTGGGTCTTCTCTACTAGAGGCCACATGCAAAGCTATCTGGAAAAAAGAGTTACTTACATAAGCCAGGGGTTGCTTGTCCTGAAGAAGCAGAAACTTGTGATTCTGTTCTGGTCCAGCATACTCAAGGACAAGAGCAAAGTGCTCAATGTACCTCAGGGAAAGGCGGTCCTGTAACGTTACCATCACATCCTGTGGGACAGAAAAGAGCCTTGAGAGGGAGATTGGTTCTGGCCCTAAGCTATTCTAAGCACCAAACATGGGAGGGGGGATTAAACACCAAGAAAAGAAATATAGTCCTGAGGAGAAGGCTGCAACACTGGCCTTTATGGTAGCCCAGGGTCTGTGATCCACAATGAGTAAAGGGATCCATGAGTGCTGCTCAGAGGCCTGGGCCCTGGGGAGAGGTGCAGGGGGTTAGAGGTAGGTGTTTCTGAATTTCACCTGGCCAGGTATATGGCAAAAGAAGGTCATGTCTCTCCCTCCCTACCTCTTTCCTTCCACTCAACACATTATCTTTTAAATGCTTACTAAGTGCCGGGCACTGTGTTGGATCTCCCTTCACCTCCTCTTATAAGTCAGAATATCCACTTGGGATTGTCTGTCAACTCTTAGGAATGAATAAAAGCAAAAGTGACTTTTATATGATTAAAAAGTATACTATTTCTGGATTCATAATCTAAATCAAGTGACTTGAGTTACTGGCAAAATGTTCATTTTTGACCATAACTGGATTTTATAGATGATCAATTTAGCAACTTGAAAAATGTATCCACGCAGAGGAACTATGTCATGTGTTTTGTGTACAGTCATAAATCTGACTACTTCTGGGTTCCGTCTGCTCTGCTGCCCTACTTTTAATATTAGGGTGTCTGGAAACATATCAGTAGGGGCTGCACAAATATCAGTTTTGAGACTTCTGCCACTGATTTGCTGTGACTTTGGCTTATACACTGGGCTCCAATGTGTGTGTTCATGGAGTCAGTATCTCTCAGTCCCCAAAGGCTGGAAAGAATCAAGCTTGGGAATATGAAACATCCTTACAACCACAGTTGCCAAACAAGCTCCTTAATGAACACTGAAAGATGTTCAGTTATTCAAATGTTAGGCTGGAAATTGGTGGGTACTTCAGAGCATCTCTTTGTGTTGTCCAAGTAGTCACAGAGGCGCCAGTGTTGCTGGAGCTCTGTCAGGGACAGATGAGGTTTTCTTTGCAGTTTGGCTGCACTGGGATTGTGGACAGCCAATCCGGCGATTGCCAACGGGTGTTACAAGTGTAACAGCCCCTGTGCCAGGCTGTCAATTCACCCAGGTACCTCTCTGGGACAAGTGGCTTGGCAGCCTGTCAAAACTCCAATAAGTCGCCAGCACACCCTTCCTGGAGTCAGATTGAGATCACAAGCGAGGGGAACACTGCTGTCTTGGAAGGCTAGGGCTACCTGGAAGCCACAATGGCACTGATGATGTGAGGTGGGAGAACTTCAAAGAAGCCTCCAAGGGGAAAGAGAGGGCACTAAACCCTCCAGTATGGAGACAGAGTCCGCAATGGACATACCAAGCCACGAATAAACCACCAAGGAGAATTCTGACACAAAGCGATATTCACATCTGGAGAAGGCACATTTGGGCACCTTCTGGGTGGTCTAGTTCTGTTTCAATGCCCCCTCCCATGCCCCTTTCAATAGCCAAAAGAACATTCTATGGCACCCTAAGTAGTATGTTTTGGTCCTAGGTCCCCTGGGGGACCCACCTAGGCCTAAGCCTTTCAAAAAACTTCTCCATTCAGGGACTGTCCCCCTCCCTGCAGAGCACTTAGCATCTCTGACCCTAAAACACAAAATGCCAGTAGCATACCAAATCATTGGGATGACCTAAAACACCTTTAGACATTTCCAAAAGCTCTCTAAGAGTGGGAAGCACCAATCCTGGTTGAAAATCACTGGCAAGACCCATTCTGAGTACCTGATAACTCCTCTTAGCAAACGTTTGCTGGCCCAAGAATTTCTTTACTTATAGGATTGCCTTGGTCCCAGTATGGGAACCTCAGGGTACCTGTGGACCAAGTTAGGTTTTCTGGGCAGGTGCTGTAGCTGCCCAGCAGTTTGGGTGGCATTAGTTGCATTAAAATACTCATTCTGGGGATGGCATTCTCTTTCTGGAGAGAGTCCAGAAGATGCAGGAATGGATATTTCTGTCCCAGAGCAGAGCTGAATCTGGGGGTGAATCATATCATCACTTCTATTCCTAAGGATTAGAGAAAAGTCACTAGGACTTTCTGACACCTGGCTGAGCTGTTAAGAATCACAGTTCAGTAATTGCTCTTCCTGTGAAAAGAATAGCCAAAGGGGCTGTGGCTGGACATTTCAAATCTTGGTTCAGTGCTTGAGATCAGGCTGTTATTTAAAAGGCAATGCATAGCTAAGCTAATCTCCCAAGAGACTGTGTTGATTTCTATGCATAAACTTGTGTAGGTGTTATTGTATCAATATAAATCACTTTTGCTTTATAAATGGCTTAATGATCTTCATATTCCTTAGTTCTTTTTTTTTTGTTTGTTTGTTTTTTTTAAAATTTATTTATTATTATTATACTTTAAGTTGTAGGGTACATGTGCACAACGTGCAGGTTTGTTATATATGTATACTTGTACCATGTTGGTGTGCTGCACCCATCAACTCGTCATTTACATCAGGTATAACTCCCAATGCAATCCCTCCCCCCTCCCCCCTCCCCATGATAGGCCCCGGTGTGTGATGTTCCCCTTCTGAAGGACCCCATGTAACACAAACACAAAGCAGTTCACAAGTGTAAGTGCACACACACGGTTTAACAACTACCAGCACACAGTTGGGCATGCAAACTTCTCTCATCTGCATTTTTGCAGCCTTGTGCTAACAAGCATCCAGAACTTAAAGGCCACCTTACTCCAGTGGCAAGCAGCTATGTGCAGACTCAGAGGAACACAGGACACACAACCGCGTGTACTCTGGAGAGGGCAATGCTGGCCGGGGGAGGAGATTGTATGTACCTTAACAGTGGTCCGACCATCAAATGTGAATGACTTGATCTGCCCATTTTCTAAGAAAACCTTCAGGACGTTGGGGATGAGGAGGAGAGCTTCTTTCTTCATCATTTTCTGTGAACAAGCAGGGAAAGGACAAGGAGAGGGGCTCATTTAAAAGGAGGTAGGAAGCCAGAGGAAGGGTGTGAAAAAGAGAAAAGGTGATGGAGACAGAGAGCCAAAGGTGTAGGAGGACAGAGACAGAGGAAAGAGCAGATCGATAATACATGGGGACCAGAACCAAATTCCCCAACAAGACACTGAGCCATATCAAAAGCTCCCCTCCATTTGACATCATGGAGCACCCACATTCTACTGTAGTTCAAACCTCCACAGATCAGAGCATAGGGATCACTACACATCCCCTGAAGGGCTGATGAGAGGCCTCCTTTGGACTCTATCTCACCCACCTGATCTTATCTCTGACATTTTTTAAACACCTGCTACAAAGCTTCTAGACTGATCTTATCTCCTGATACCTCCCTTTCCCTGAGGCTTTTCACAAGCCAAGATCATGTCCTGTCAAGACCTTTGCTCTGCCTTTTCCCCGCCCTAGGCCCTTTCTGACCTGGCCCCTGCCTATTCCTAGTACCCACGCCTCTTTCACACCTCCATACCTCCGATGATTCTTCATTATTCAGGGACCGTCCCACTCCCTGCACAACCCACCCTGAGACATGAAGTGCCAGTAGCACAACAAAGCATTGGGATGACCTGAAACACCCTCAGACATTTTCTTTCTTTCTTTTTCTTTTTCTTTTTTTTTTTACTTTCCTTTTTCTTTTTTTGAGACGGAGTCTCACTCTGTCACCCAGGCTGGAGTGCAGTGGTGTGATCTTGGCTCACTGCAACATCTGCCTCCTGAGTTCAAGCGATCCTCCTGCCTCAGCCTCTCTAGTAGCAGCTGGGATTACAGGTGACAGTCACCATGCCTGGCCCTCAGACATTTTCAAAAGTTCTCTAGGAGTGGGCAGTACTGACTCCGATTGAGACATTCTTAATAAAAATTCACTAAATAAAGGCTGTTCTCTTTCTCTGAGGACTCTAAAAGAAAGAAAGAAAGAAAAGCTATCCCCCCGCCTTTCTCTTTTCCTCTTTGGCAAACTCCTATTTATCCTTCAAAACCCAGCTCAAATATGTATTCTGTAAAGCCTTGGTCTAATATCATCAAATACTTGGACCTGATCCTTCCATGCATTCCTATAGCAATTTATGCACACTTCTCACAATGCTCTTACCGTATTTTGTTTTGTTTTGTTTTGTTGAGACAGGGTCTCACTCTATTGCCTAGGCTGGAGTGCAGTGGTGCAATCACAGCTCACTGCAGCCTCAAACCCCTGGGCTCAAGTGATCCTCCTACCTCAGTCTCCCAAATAACTAGGACTACAGGCATGTGCCACTACACCTAGCTAATTTTTTTACTTTTAGTAGAGACAGGGTCTCGCTATGTTGCCGAAACTCACCTTTATCATATTTTTGAAGGATATTTGTCTTTCACAATCAAATGGTGAAATGAGAGCACAAAGACCATGTCCTATTTATCTTTGCAGTCCCAACACTAAACAAAGTTCCTGGCACACATTTGTTGCACAATAAATGGCTGCTGAATGAATGGGCAGTAGGTGCTTGATGTGCACTTACTGAATGATCACTCTCATCCCAACCGTTTCCCTGGGCCAACATCATCATCAGTTCTATAGGAATGGAAAAGCTGCAGAGATAACCAGATTCCTTAATTCACTGGGCATTCACTGAACCTCTACTGTATGCCCAGCACTATGCTAAGTCTCTATGAGAGCTACAGGAGATTTAAGTCCAGTCTTAAATTCTTGTTGTAGTGACTTGGCACACATACACATTATCAAACCAACAGGTATAAGATGGCTAAAGTTTCCTACTTAAAGCAAATTGGATTTTGATTTTGAAGGAGACAGTGGGTGTGGATGATTTGAGAAGCCAGATGAGAACAGTCCAGACCTAGAGACTGTCATGGATCATGGACAAAGCATGGAAAGAGGAACAAGCAAATCCTCCTGGGTTGGGGTATGGTTGATGGTGGTGAGGAGCCAAGAGACAAGCTTGGCTGTGGTCAAGCCAAGGTGGGAAATGATGGGATATAAAATTGGAAGAGTGTGACTCCCTGCTTCCCTCCCTGATCTTGAGATGCCTTGCTCCTGCCAGGCCCAGAGGCCCCAGATCCCAGCGGTGGCAGGTTTTATTTAGCACACTGGGTCGGACTCAGATAATTACTTAATTGAATTTGCTTAAAAATAGAGTTGGCAAGGAATGCCCACAGGATTTATTTTTGCTCTGGCTGCTTAATAAAGCCTTGGGACACAAAAGGAAAGGGTTGATAGGAGAGCCTGGAGTCACCTGGGCCTGGACTTCCCCAGGTCCCGACCTGTAATGAGGTTGCTATGGTCCATACTGGCGGCAGCATGGAGGAGGGTGCTGTTGTAACATCAGGTAATTTCACGAGTGCAGCAAGAGTTGGAAGATTGATGTCTGTCTCTCACCCAGACAAGAGCCTCACACTATGCCTGGTGGCCTGTCTGAGAAAGAAGTAACTCTAGGTGGGTCCTAGCTACTCTGTGGCATTTGCATTCAGATTAGACTGGAGTGGGGGCATCGTTATGCTTATAACCTAGCTGTGCCTGTAGCCTAGCTGTGAGGTATGGAGAGGGGAATCATGGTGGAGGAAGGAGAAAGTGGAGAAGGGGAAGTAGAAGGGAGAGGAAGAGATGAGAGGGGAGGGGAGTGGGGAGAAAGGCAAGGAGTTCTTCACTGGGTGGCCTGCCCTTGACGGATTACTCTGCAATGTTGAGATGGGATAGGATGCGCCTGTTCATTCTTCCCAAATCCAAGTCATACGTCCTCTGCGTTTTCAAGCACTTAGGACACAAATATCCTCCTGGTGACTTGGACCTTGGGGTCTATTTCACCCTGATTTGCAGGGGCTCCATATTACTCCTTTTCCCCTCTGCTCACCAATTATCACTTCTCTTAAACCTTTTCTTCTAGGATTGACACAGATCCCAACCATCAATTATTCAGACAGCTTGCCCAGTGGGGTCTTGTAGTCCCCTGGGTTTGCCAGCCTTCCTCATGCAGAGATGGAGGAGGGCATAGGCTGAGTTTGGGAATGAGAGTCAGGGAAATGGAGACGGAAGACACCTGTGTCCTCCATCTCTTCTTCTCACTAACTCTACCTCAAATAATATAGAAGTGCCTGGCACCCTGCTGATTTCCCTGCTCTGTCTGGGCCTGCTATCTTCTCCCGACAACTGTGGCTGTGCCTCAGCACATAAATGCCAAGAGCCTCCAGATAGATCTGCTCATCACAGCTATCAAAAGCACACAAGTGCCTGTTAGTTTTAGCTATCCCCTCCGTCCCCACTGGGATATTACTAACTTCTGCAGATTCCTGAGGGACTCGGCCAGAATGCATGACTGCTTAAGACACTTCTTTTCTGCTCTTCACCTGCCTCTTCTCATTTGCACATCTGGAGCCGACAGTTCATTGCATGTAAACCTCCCAAAGCAATAAGAAACATTGTGGCTGGCCAAGTCTCCCCAAATTGGCAGCTGCATGGCATGGGCTGTCAAATATTACCTGTCCTTCAAAACAATACCACCCAATAGCAGATTTTGTATTGTCTTAATCTGAACCACTTGTCCCCCTCAACATTGCTGAGAGGTATCTGGTAGCAGGGAACAGGTATTTATTTTGCCTCCCCTCTGGTGCTAAGAACATAGCAGGTGCCTAATAAAAACTTAGTGACTTAATGAGAGTCTGTATCATTTCCCTTAGGTAACTACACTCATCACTGCATGGCCTTTTCCAGTCAAGATGTGGAGTTGCAAGATCACTTAAATGTGAAGAGAGCTCAATTTCACCAGCCACTCATTCCCTGGGTCTTCAGGAAGCCATTACTTCCTTCCTGTTTCTATCAAGTAGCAAAAGATGTTTATGGAGCACTTGCTCTGAGTGTAAGCTACTGCGTTAGGGATGGAAATTTCTCTAAGCATCAGAAGGATCTTGAGCGAATCAATATATATATATTCCTTCTCCCCACAATACCTGGGGCCTCTCTGGATGTCACATATCCCTCTTCACTTACCACTTTCCCCCCTCCAGCACCTGGATGCTCCCACTCTAATCCACTGGGAAAGCTGTCCACTCTAAGTAGCCCCAGAGCAAGAGCTTGACAGCCAGGCAGATTATGGCCAGGGGCTGAGGAGATGGAGCCAAAGCTATACTTACTGCATCTGTTTCTCCAACTGCCACCTGTTCAGAAAATCGAACCTTCACAGGATTGGACCTCAGCTTGGCCTTCTTCGCAGCACTGATGAAAGCAGATTTGGGGGACTGGAAAAAGAACAGAGAGATGGTGAGTTCTCCATATCTAGGGAAAGCCTAACCTTTGTCACGTCAGAGTTAAGATGTCCCAGTACAGGTACACTTTGCATTACTGATCAAGGAGTCAATAAATAAATATTGATTCCCTACTAGGTGCAAGGCAATGTGCTAAATGCTTCCCTGTATAATTGGTGTGTTCTGAAACAGCTGGGCATGAATTGAATTTGGGTAGATTGAACCCCACTATTAATATTCTAGGCCTAGGTGAGTTTGCAAAAGTTCTTTAGTAATAACATACATTGAGTTTTTATATATTTGGTTTTCTTAATGTGAGATAGACCTAAAAGATGTCTTTTTTTTTTTTTTGTTATTACATCTGAATATAAGCATCCCAAAGATTTTACAGAAATGATCTTATTCATCTCACAGACATGCCCTGCCCCTAGGAAGGAGTTGCATAATAAATACTATTTTAGATGTGGGAGAAAGGAGACCTAGCACTCCAAAAGGATTTTTCCACAGTTACTACACTATTGGGGAATAGAGATGTGAGAGATTTAACCCAAGTCTCCTGGCTTTCTAGTTTTGGGCTCTGCACCACTTTGTTTATCCAATTCTGTAAGAAATGCCCCCAAAATCAGCCAGGCTTGTATTTAAAAAAAATTTTTTTTTTGAGACAGAGTTTCACTCTTGTCACCCAGGCTGGATGGTGACAAGATGGTGCAATCTCGGCTCACTGCAACCTCCACTTCCTGGGTTCAAGTGATTCTCCAGCCTTGCCTCCTGAGTAGCTGGGATTACAGGCATGTGCCACCACACCCAGCTAATTTTGTATTTTTAGTAGAGATGGGGTCTCACCATGTTGGCCAGGCTGGTCTTGAACTCCTGACCTTAGGTGATCCACCTGCCTCAGCCTCCCAAAGTGCAGGGCCACCATGCCTGACTGACTTTTAGTTCTTGAAAACTCTCCCACAATTTTAGTGGAAGCATGATTAGCAAACACTGGAAACTAAGCCTTTCCTGGGTGCCCCTTGGATTCTAGCTCCCTGCTGAGCTCCATATGGCCCAGCAATCAGGAATACAGGGGTCGTGCTGAGGGGCATCCTCATTGTCTTTGGTGGGGGTGGGGGGCATTTATTCAATCATTTGACAAATTTAGCAAGGGCCTACTACATGCCACACACTGTTCTAGGTGATGAGGGATAGAGCAGTGAGTAAGACAGACAAAACTCCCTGGCCTCATGGAGTGTCCATTCCAGCAGGGATAGACAGACGATAAATATCTTTTAGGTAGTAAAGAAGGACTATGAGGAAAAATAAGGCAGGGTAAAGGACTACGCAAGAGAATGAGTGAGTTAGAGTGGGAGTAGTGAGGGTATTATATTAGCAATTTTGAAATACATAATACATTATTATTAACTATAGTCACCATGCTGTGCAATAGATCTCAAAAACTTATTCCTCCTAAGTGAGCCTTTGTATCCTTTGAACAGCATCTCCCCATTCCCTCCCAACCTTAGCCTCTAGTAATCACCATCCTATGCTCCACTTCTATGATTTTGACGTTTTTAGATTCCGCATGTAAGTGAGATCATGCGGTATTTGTCTTTCTGTGTCTGGCTTATCATAATAATAATTATTATTTCACTTAGGATAATGTCCTCCAAGTTCATACATGTTGTAGCAAATGACAGGATTTACTTCTTTTTAAAGGCTGAATAGTAATCCATTGTGTATTTATACCACATTTTCTTCATCCATTCATCTGCTAATGGTGGACACTTAGGTTGTTTCCATATCTTGGCTATGGTGAATAGTGCTGCCATGAACACGGGAATGCCGATGGCTCTTCGGCATACTAATTTCAATTCCCTTGGATATATATCCACAAGTAGGATTGTGCGGGTTATATTTTTAATTTTTTTTTTTTTTCTGAGATGGAGTCTCGCTCTGTTGCCCAGGCTAGAGTGCAGTGGTGTGATCTCGGCTCACTGCAACTTCCACCTCCCCGGTTCAAGTGATTCCCCTGCCTCAGTCTCCCGAGTAGCTGGGATTACAGGCAGGCATCACCATGCCCAGCTAATTTTTGTATTTTTGGTAAAGATGGGGTTTCACCATGTTGGCCAGGCTGGTCTTGAACTCCTGACCTCAAGTGATCCACCCACTTCGGCCTCCCAAAATACTGGGATACAGGTATGAGCCACGGCGCCCGGCCACTGTGGGAGGCTATTTTAGACAGGATGGTCACGGAAGACCTAAGGACGAGACATTAAGCAGAAACTTAAGGAAGTGAGGGAGAGAGAGCCACCAGGCTATCCGGAGAAAGGCTTCTGGGCAGAAACTACAGTAAAGGCCCTGAGGTGAATTGAGGTGTATGAAGAACAGCAAGGAAGGCCAAGGTGGCTGGAGTGGTGTGATGGAGCAGGAGCAAGACGGGAGATGCTCAGAGAGGCAGCTGGGGGCTGGGTCATGGAGGATCTTGTAAACCACGGTGAGAACTTTGGATTTCACTCCACTAGAGGGATTCGATTGAACAGAGTCTAATGTGCATTTTAAAAGGAAGCTTCTGGTTGCTGTGTGGAAAACAGAGTGTAGGAGGACAATGGCAAGAGCATGGAGACCAGTTGGGGGTAAGTACAGTATTTGTAACTGCAATAATATGGTTAAAACATGATGGAGGCTTGGGCTAGGATGGTAGTGATGGAGTCGAAAAGTGAGTGAATTCTGGATATATTTTGAATACTGAGTTAGGATGCTATGTTGACTGACTGGATATGAGAGTGAGGAAAAGAGAGACTTCAACTGAAAGAATGGACTTGCCATTTACTGAGATGAAGAGGACTAGGGAGTGAATCAGGTTTGGGGCTACTTCAAACCACCACCCCTATGGGCCTTGCCATGGAGCCCAAGTCTTACAATCAGGAATTTCTTTGTGTTAAGGCCCTGAAGGTCCCTGCCAGCTGGGAATACATTAAGCTATTATCTACCATTTACACTGCAGTTGAGATTCATTTACCAGATCAGCCACAGGAGGGCAGGGCCCTAAGATACACATCAGAAACAAACGTCCTCATTGTGTCTTGGGCCCTGGTCCCAGCTGTGTTCTCCGTCAGAGCCAGCAATCTCATTCCCACAGAGGGGAGACTGCAAAAAACCACGTGTTTCACCTGAGTCCAGCAGGAACTCAGGCAGTGAGTGTCAGTCCTGGCTGCATAGTAGAAATGCTGGGAGGAGCTTTTAAAAATCCTGAAGCCCAGGGCCCACCACAGATCAGTTACATCAGAATTCCTGGGGGTGAGGTCTGAGCATCAGTATTTTTTTTCAAGCTTCTGATGATTTCCAAATGCAGCCAAGATTAAGAACCATTGAGCTAAAGGAACCTTAGACTTCTCATCCTGAGCCAAAGGGGCAATTTGTTGGCAGCAGACAATATAGCACAATGAAATCCAGAGCTGGAGATCGTTGCAGAAAGTGATTACAGTATTGATTATACATGGAGTTGATAAATGCCTCTGTGTGTTGCATAGCCTGGTGCTCCAATCCTGAGCAGGGACTGCAGGCTGAGGCAGAAGCAAGAGAAAGGGGCAAGATAGATAGAAAGATCTGTAGCTATGCTCAGGCAGCTGTGTTTGATTCCATCTCCACAGTCATCCAAAGTTCTACCAAGGTGCCACAAACATGAGGCAAGGGGAATCTTTCTACCTGACAGTCACCTCTCTTCTCTGCCATCATCTGCCCTCAGATGACTGCGTGGCACAGTGTGTAGAACAAGGCATCTCTAGAGACCTGAATGGGCCATGCAGCTCAACCTTCATTTTCACATGTGAAATGGAGGCCTGGGAAGAGGATATACTTTACCCAAAGTATTGAAATAATTGAGTAGCAGAGCCGAAACCAGAACGCAGGTTTCCTGAGCCTTTGCTTAGTGATTGTTCCCCCACAGCAGGCTAAAGCTGGGAGTCCTTTCCTGATCTTTCATCCACTGGTTCTGGTTCTACCTTGGTGTTATGTAATGGACTCAAACAAATGAAGAACCCCAACTGGTATCCTTTTATGTATTCACCACAGTGAAGAGGATGGCATCCTTGCTATCCCTACCAAAGATGCAAGATTAGATCCTGTCCTAGTGAGTTTCTGTTTGTACCACTGAAAAACCAAAGATTCAGTTAATTATAGGCACAAACCACAAAGGAGGAAATGAAATTGCCAATATTTTCAGGGATTATAATCATTTCCAGGTGTCTGTTTCAGAGTTATTTTCAGCTTGTTTATACTTCATTCCTCATTGACCCTTGTCCTGTCGGTCTCTAAGATTCCATCCTATTCTCAGTCTTTAGCCTTGATGCTGGTGACTCATTCATTGCCAGCTGGTCTCTGCTAGATGTCATGGAGTCACATCTAGCCTTATGCTCAGACACAGGTGAGGCCTGCTTTGCAGTGTGATATGAGGGGTCTCTCAGAGGCCTCCCTGTCCCAAAGCATCTTCGAAGCTCAGCTGTGGGGCTTGAAGTTTGTAATATTAGGGGCACTCCTTTGTATTACAATGTTGAGAATTGGAAAGGCCCTGGTCAAAATGTGAATGAGGTAGTAGGAAGGCATAATACACTTCAGGGGCCAGCATATTACAGGCCTACATAGGCCAAATCTTGCTCACCACCTGTTTTTGTAAATAAAGCTTTACTGGAACACAGCCATGATCTTCATTTATGTATTGCCTATGGCTGCTTTCGTGCTACCACATATGACTTGCAAAGCCTAAAATACTAATTATATGGCCCTTCAGAGAAACAGTTTGCCAACCTCTGCACTAATTCATAACCATGCACTAACTAGCTGTTTTTAAAACTTGCCTGATGATAAGAATCACTGAGGAGTGCTTGTTAAAGCACAGATGCCTAGGCTCATACCAGATTTTAAAAGTTAGAATCTCTGGAAGAGTGGGGCCCAGAAATCAACATTGTTGAAGATATCCCAATCCATTAGGCATACATTAATTGAGCACCTTAAGGCTGGAATGTTTGAGCTCTTCACTGACCCTATTTTTTTCTCCAAGCAGCTGAGAATCTCATTTTGCAACAGGCACCCTTTCTGGTTAAAATGAATTTTGGCCTGAAACATGGGACTAGAATTGCTAAGTACCTCTGGGGCCACTGCAAGCCCCTTGAAGCAACTGTGAAACCAGCAGCTTGGTGGAATAAGGAACAGAAGAGAGTCTGCCTTTCCCTCAGTGCAGAATTCAGCAGCTGGTTATTTTTTGACAATTTTTAAAATTTGGTGTCTGTATTAGTACAGATGTCAGGGTTGTGATCACTCAGATCTTGACCAAAGTCAGGTATAGGGCCAAATATTTTAGAGCAAGATAGGGCCCTGCTTTGGTAACTGAAAAAAATGAAACTCAGGTTCTTGAAGCTTTGACTGATTCGCCCTTCTGGCTCACTGCCTTTGACACCTGAGCCTACTTATAATCAATTACTATAGCAACCACTGTGGGAGCCTAGGACAATGGAGGGTCATCCTGGCTTTACCAGATCACTACTAAGGGAACCAGGGGGCCTTCCTTCCCACACTCAAGACTGCCTGGACATGAACATATCCTCTGCCTGACTTCCAAAGCCCGCCACAAACTACACCTGACTCTCTAACCACCCCTCCAAGATCACCTTTTGCTGCACTTGATGGTTCTATCCACAGCTCCCTGCACACACTGGGCTTGCTATCACTCCTGGACCCACCTCACGCTGTTTCCTCCCTGTCCCCATCCTTCAGGGTCTACAGTGTCCTTTTGACCAGCTAAATGCCATCACTTTACAGTTTAGTTCAAACTCTACCTTTATCCTGAATCCTTCCCCAACTCCTCAATTCCCCTTCTTGGATTTCCTATAGTACTCCTGTTAATCCACACTGCCATCACTCATATCCCCAACCAGGCTGTATAAGCAGAGATGCCATTTTATGTTAATAGGTCTCCCCCTAGCACCAAGCACATAGTAGATATGGCATAAAATCTATTAGTTGATTGCTAAAATTAATAATGAATTAGTTCATTAATTCAGCATATATGGTTGGAGTATCTACCATCTGACAAACACTATATGTCAGGAAGCTCTGTAGAAAACCAGTTTTTCTGAGGTGGCTCCCATTATTTTGGCTTTCTTTTTCTAGGCAGGTGGCTCCAAGCAGAGGGGATTCCAGTTCTTTAAGTACAGGCTGTTTTCAGAACCAGAAAACTAGGGTTTCATTTGAAACGGATTGTCTGTGCTTGCTTTATCAGGGTCATTCTTGGTCATAATCCAGTACTTTATCTGTTTAAAAATATTTACTGATTACCTACTGTGTGCCAAGGTCTAAGGGTTTCAAGATTAATAAATATCCAGTCAGTCATGAGGACTAGTTGGTAATTCAAAGATTAAGAAACACCCTTAAATACACAGAAGCTTATTAAGTGGTTATCTATGCAGTATGGTTTGAGGGGGCCTGGGAAAGAACTCCTGTGACCCCTCTCCCCAGTTGTCTGCCATGCTATGAGTCACTCTTACAAGGAAAATGTCATCTGAGAGAGACTCCATATCAGAATCATTTGCTGAGCCTTTTCAAACCAATACCAGGGTCTCATCTCCAGAGCCTCTAATTCAATGAGTCAGGGCAAGAGCCCAAGTATCAATATTTTTATGTTTTTTTTTCTGTCTCTGCTGCTCGAATGAATCAGAACTGAGTATTAATAGTTTTCAGAGCTTCTCAGATGGTTCTAATGGATAAACAGGGTCAAGAACCATTACCAGGCCAGGTGTGGTGGCTCATGCCTGTAATCCCAGTACTATGGGAGGTCAAGACGGGAGGATTACTTGAGGTCAGGAGTTCGAGACCAGCCTGGCAAACATGGCAAAATATTGTCTCTACTAAAAATGCAAAAATTAGCCAGTGTAGTGGCACATGCCTGTAATGCCAGCTACTCCAGTGGCTGAGGCAGGAGAATCACTTGAACCCAGGAGGTAGAGGTTGCAGTGAGCTGAGATGGCACCACTGCACTCCAGACTGGGCGATAGAGACTCTATAAAAAAAAAAAAAATACCAGCCACAGTATGTAGGAGTAGGTATTAGGCCATTATCCGCCACAGAATGTAGGAGCTATTAATAGAAAGAGACTTGCAGATTGTCTGGTCCAGTGTCTTTTTTTTTTTTTTTTTTTTTTAAATACAGATTCCTAGGCCACATCCTGGACCTATTAGGAGGTTGTCTTCTGGAAGTAGTGGTAATCAAACTTTAACATGACAAGAGTTCTGTAATAGGTAGCAGTCTCCTCGCACCCATGAGATGCCAAGTGCCTGCTATGAACACAGTATTATTTTCTGTGATGTAGGGGGTATAACATTAAACACATATTGGGAGTCTTCAAGAAGCTTTCAGTATAGCTAAAGAGAGAATATCTGTCAGTGGAGACTTGTTAAGGTAGTTATGTTCTATAACATTTCCATGAACACTGAATTAGTGAATACTGAACTGTTGCTCCAATATTTCACATAAATTATGGTGTTAAATTTTAAAAACAATTCATCCTAGTAGCTTCTATGTTCTTTATTTTACAAAGAGAAAATGAAGCTCAAAAGTGTTAAGTGACTTGCCTGAGGCCACTCCATTCACAGGTGCCAGAGTCAAGACTGAAACGCTGTCCAACTGGCCCCAGAACTGCAGTTTGTTTCTTGCACTACACTGCACTGCCCCCTATCGTCTCCATCCTCTGATTACCTCCGTATGAGAACTGACACAAGAAGGCAGAGGATCACCTTGTCAGACCTCGGCTGGGAACGTGTGCATTGGGTAAATCAAAATTTTCACACTCTGCACATGTCTGCAAATGACCAGGAAAGTGCCATGAGTATTGATTTTGGGGGTTATAAATAAATTTTTGGGAGTAGGCAAGTTGGCAAATAGGGAATCTGCAAATAATGAGGATTGACTGCACATGTATGTAAGCCTGACATTCAATTGGGATGCACTAGGATGGTC
This sequence comes from Chlorocebus sabaeus, assembly GCF_047675955.1. NCBI lineage: Eukaryota > Metazoa > Chordata > Mammalia > Primates > Cercopithecidae > Chlorocebus > Chlorocebus sabaeus. Next base: position 45,844,885 of record NC_132933.1, read on the forward strand.
ATACTAGTTGTAAAATACGGAGAGATTCTTTCACACTGATTGGTAAGTAGGCACTGCCCTAAGCTTCCTGGATGCCACCTGACCTCTCCCCCTGGACCTCCTTACAAACGTAGATCAACTACAGGGTTAACATCTGGCATAATTAAGAGGACTTCAAGACTCTGCTCCAGTGCTATTACTGACTCATATTTTGACTGGATTGACTCCTACTGTACAGGTCATTAAATGTTTTGACAATTAGCCCTGTGTGTGTGTACTCATCCACTTCTATGCTCCCAGGGTTTAGAGAGCACAAGGCTGACAACTAGAATGTAAGCTCTGTGAGGGCAGGGACCATGTTTGTCTGGTGCACTGCTATATTCTCAGCCTAGAAGAATGTCCAGAATAGTAGGTGTTTAATAAATGCTTGATGAGTGAATGAACAGATTAGGGAAATGCTCATTGAGGTTAGTCAGGCAAAGCTGTTTGGAGAACACGAGTATCGAACAAGGTCTTAAAAGAAACAGACATATATTAGAAGAGATGTGGAATAGTACAAGGACAAAAGTCCACAGGGCAGTAAGTCCTAAGAAGGAAATGTACCTAAGAAGGAGAAGGAAATCAGCCTGGCCTCAGCAAAGGGGCCATGGGTTGGGACCTGCAGAGTGAGCAGAACAGGGGGTAAGAAAACGTTGGAGGCACTGGGATGGGAAAGTTGAGATAGAGATTGGGGTGAGTGTTATGCCCTTTATTCTGCACCTAAGTTTGGACACTTGAGTTTTTTTTAGGTTGCTTTGATGGTTGGAAACTGGGTTTCCTTCATTCCTTCAATCAATATTTATTAGCACCTACTCTGTGCCAGGTGCTGGGGATACAGCAGTAACAAAACACAGTCTCTACCCTCATGGAGCTGACATTCTAATGAGGGACAGAGATGATAAACATGTAAATATAATATCTCATGGGAATGTAAAATGGCACAGCCACTTTGAAAAACAGTCTGGTAGTTTTTAAAGAGACTATATATACACTTACTATTTGACCCAGCAATCGTACTCTTGGGCATTTATCTCACAGAAATGAAAACTTATGCCCACAAAAATCCTGTACATAAATATTATAGCAGCTTTATTTGTAGTAGCCCCAAGCTGGAAACAACCCAGATGCCCTTCAATGGGTACATGATTAAACAAACTGGTACATCCACACCATGGAATACCGTGGGGGTACTACTCAGCAATAAAACGGAACAAAATATTGATACATGCAACAAGTTGGATGAATCTCGAGGACATTTTGCTAAGTGAAGAAAGCCAATCCCCAAATGTTACATATTATATAATTATATTTGTATATTATTTTTGTTTGTTTTTTAGAGAAGTGGTCTCGCTCTATTGCCCAGGCTGGAGTACAGTGGTGCTATCACAGCTCAAAGCAGTCTCCAACACCTGGGCTCAAGCAATCCTCCTGCCTCAGTCTCTCAAGTAGCTGGGACTACAGGTGTGCACTACCACATCTGGCTAAATTAAAAAGAAAATTTTTAGAGACAAAGTCTCATTCTATGTTGTTCAGGATGATCTCAAATTCCTTAGTTCAAGTGATCCTCCCACCTCAGCCTCCTAAGTAGCTGGAATTCCAGACAGAAGCCACAATGCTTTGCTTCCATTTATATAATATTTTTGAAATGATAAAATTAGGGAAATGTAAAGTCGTTGACAGGGATTGGGTGTAGGGGGTGAAGTGAGTATGGTTATAAAAGGACAACATGAGGAATCCTTTTGGTGACAGACTTGTCCAGTGACTTTTTTAAGTTTTCAATTTTTGTGAGTACATAGTAGGTATATATATTTCTAGGGTACATAAGATACTTTGTCACAGGCATGCAACGTATAATAACAATATTATGGTAAATGGGGTATCTTGACTGTGTTGGTGGATACATAAACCCACATGTGATAAATTCATATTGAACCATATACATATGTTGTATCATTGTTGATTTCCTGGTTTTGCTATTGCACATAGTTTTTTGTTTTTTGTTTTTTGTTTTTAAGATCGAGTCTTGCTCTGTCACCCAGGCTGGAGTGCAGTGGTGCAATCTCAGCTCACTGCAACCTCTGCCTCCCGGGTTCAAACGATTCTCATGCCTCAGCCTCCTGAGTAGCTGAGACTACAGGTGCGCTCCACCATGCCAGGCTAATTTTTTTGTGTTTTGTGTAGGGATGGGATTTCACCATGTTGGCCAGGCTAGTCTCGAACTCCTGGCCTCAAATGATCAACCTGCCTCGGCCTCCCAAAGTGCTGGGATTACAGGTGTGAACCGCTGCACCCAGCCTATTGCACATAGTTATGTAAGATATAACCACTGGGAGAAACAGGGTAAAACAGGGTAACAGGTACATGGTATACTTCTACTATCATTGCAACTTCTTGTGATCTATAATTATTTCAAAAGAAAAGTTAAAAAATATAATATTTCAGCTCTGAAGAAAAAGTAAGCAGTATCAGAAGATAGTGACAGGTAGATGCTATTTTAGAAAGGATACTCGGGGAAGGCTTCTGCAAGAAGGTGAAATTTGAGAAGACCTGACTAACAAAGTAAACCCAATCTTATACTCTGATCAGAGTAGTAAATTCTAACCACACATCAAGCACGTTTTAGTGGGAGAACTGGTGGTCATTTTCAAGACAGGAGATTGGGAGGTTGGGACTGACTGCCTACTGCCCACGAGGCAACTGCACACGTGCAGCAAAGTGGTGGGGAGGGGACTATTGGTAACAACAATGGAGTGATGGGGCTTGCCTGCCCAGAGACAAGATAACTGGAACTGAGAAAGGCCTATCTGCCTGGGAGCATTGTGTGTACATATGTGAGAGAGCACATGAGTGTGTGTATATGTGAGTAGTGTGTGTATGTATATGTATGGGTATGAGCGGGTGAGTGTATGTGTGTGAGTGTACGTGTGAGGATACATGTGAGTCTATTAGGTATGAGGTTGTGAATGAATGTGTGAGAGTATTGTGTGTATCTGTCAGTGTGTATATGTGTGTGAGTGTATGAGTGTGTTAGTGAAGTTCACACTGATGCAGAAGAGGTCTGGGAGCTGAGGGCCATGGGGAAAGGCAGTTAGTTTGAACCAAGATTGATTTCAATCCTGCTCTTGCCTGGTGAGCCCATGCTGTGCACCTGTGTTCCACCCCTCACTGTGTCATCTCTCTATGGAAAATCTTGCCCTATCCCTCAAGGTCCAGCTCAGGTGCAGCCTCTTCCTTGAAGCCTTCCCTAATTTCACATTCCCCACCCCCAACAGATGTGACCTCTCCTGTGGCTATACATTGAGGGTACGGCATCCATGCTGGGGTGCAGAGGACTGTTGGGGACATGAATAAGGGGACAGGTGGGCTGGAGGTAGAGTGAGGGCTCTGAATTTTGCACATGGAAGTTGTGTACCTGGGTTTGTGCATTTAAGCTAAGATTGCTATAAGGATATAACCAATAATGGACACTGAACTTTCTAAATCCAACTCTTGAGGAGAGGGGACTAGAAATTTTTACTTTTAATAAGTAGTCCTGGCAACTATTATGATCAGGTATGTTTAGGCAACACTGTTCTACTTTAAATCTCTCAATGTACAGATGATGAAACAGGTCCAGAATGGGGAACTGACTCATCCAAGGTCACAAAGCCAGTTAAGTGATTGTACCAGGACAAAGATGAATCTGTCCAAGTGTATCCCCCAGCAACTTTATATTAAATTATATCACATATGGTGCTGTGTCTCATACATTGTAGGTAACTTATATGAGTAAGATTGGCACCTATCATCATCCAGGACTTTATGAGAGTTCACATTGGACAGATACATTTTAATGGAGTACAGCCAAAAAGAAGTGGAAACTGTATTCGGAACTGAAGCAGTGGGCAGCTTAAGTGGGTAAAGCAGAAGGCACAGGACAGAACACAGCACAGCACAGCCCTTCAAAATCCTCAGCTTTGGACATGAGCAGAGACATGCTATTCAGAAGGTATTTAAGTTCACTCCTAAATCCTTGGCTCATATGTTGGTTGTAGTCTCTGAACCCCCAACCCCATCAGTGTTGCTTTCCAATATGGAAATGTCACCTCTTCTCAGTCAGGAGGAAGGGCAGATGGCAAAGAGGCTCACTCACCTGATGAGTGTGCAGAACTGTAAGAACGATGAATTCCTTAGCGCTCCTACAGAGAAAAGAGGGAACAGGAGAGTAGTGTATCATGTACTAGGTATTCATCTAGTATAAGAAGCAACACCAGAATTTTCCCCTGGCTGCATTCAGGTATATGGATTAGGATAGAGGGCAATCTGAGTGTCTGCATGGACACTTGGCCTCCAGTCATTTGTGGAGGCCGACACAAACCATCCATATTAATTCACACAGGCATCCGAAGATGGTATAACCATTACCTCTGGGGTTGTCATTTTTTAGATCTTCTTTTCATATTCCTTCTCACATACTCTCTGTAGAAATCTCCAAACCTTAGTAGCAATTTTATGTGTAGACTAGAAAATTCTCAAGGAAAACTGAAAGTCTGCATTACGGAATTCAAAGTCAGAGAGTCCTGGGAACCGTGTACAATGATTATTGGTAATTTGGTATTTAAGTGAGAGGAGACATTCAAAGGAAAAACCCAAAGGAGGTCATTTGGTCACCATGACTCATACTCAGCAGATTTGTTTTAATTGAGGGACCAAAAAAGAGAGCCAGGGAGCAACAGATGGAAACCAAAACTCTCCAGATAGCAAATATTCAAAAGAATGAAGAATATGAAACTCTTCCGGCAAGAATTATGCCAATGATCAAACAGGCTGTGGGGTATGAAAATTCTCTCCCAGGAAAAAATAATCTTTTAAAAGAACTAAAAGAAATGGAAATAGTTTGCCTTGAAGGAGCTTCCCCTCTCTTTGTTGGCCCTTTTCAAATGTTTACGTGAACAAAGTCATTTAAGAAGTAGAGTCAAGCTGCCCTTGATTCTGGATATTTGAGAAATGCCAAGGCCCGCAGCTCTAGAACTCTGAACATCTCCCACATTTGGTGAGGCAAACTACAGGGATTAATCAGCCCCAGGGTTTGGGAAGTTCCCAGAAGTAAAGAGTTGTGTTCCAGGAAAAATACTAAAGAAAATACTTTATCTTGAACAGGGGAGGGGCATAACATAAGTTGGATTATGTGACTTGTCTCCTCCAGCCCCTTGCCATGTCTCCCCATTTCATTTAGAACAAAGCCACAGTCCCTATGGTGGCTTCAAAGGTTCTCCATTATCTGGACTTATTTTCTACAACTCTCCTCTTTCCTTACCAACTCCAGTCCTACTGGCTTCTCCCCTGTTCCACAATCGTGCCAAACACACTCTTGGCCTTAGGGCCTCTGCACTGGCTGTTCTCTCTCCAACACCTTCTCCTCCCTCAAGTCTTTCTTCAAATGTCACCTTCTCAATGAGGTCAACATTGGCCCTACTGTTTAGTTACATTTTGCACCCCTGTGCCCAGCACTCCTGATCCTCTTTACCTAGATCTACTTTCTATTCTTAATAACGTTTATCAGCTTCTAATATGTTGTAGAACTACTTATAATCTTTTCTGCTTATGATGTGTCTCCTTTCACTAAAATGTAAACTCCAGTGAGCCGGGGATCTTTGTCTGTCTTATTCATTGCTGTATCTTCAGTATGTGGAACAGCGCCCGGTGCATCAAGGACAATAATAAATACTGGTTGGTTGATTGATTGAATGAATGAATAACCCACTGGCTCCCAAGGTTATTAAGAGTGTGCTCTGCTTTAACGCTGAAAGAGCTCTGGAACCCCTCGCGAAATCAGCCTAACTTGTTTTGGAGTGCAAAGATATCTACTGAAAGCAAAGCAGTGACTTCTGAGGGACCAGGCTGAAAAAACCCCAACATGCCCTAATAGGATAAAAAGAACTCACCTCATATTGGTGTGGTAGCAGAGGGTGGAGAGTGGAGGGTGGGGAAATGCAATATACAACTGAACTTGGAGAAGAGTCAAAGAAAAGGTCATTAGGGATCAGACACATTTCATGGTATTGAGCTGGAGGGAGCATGCCAAGGAAGCCAAGAAGTGCTCTGGACTTCAGGAGGGAACATTCCAAAGCCCTTCAGAGCTAGTTAGAGGGTGCTGTTGCATACACAGATTGCTATGTCTGCCTTTGAAGGCAAGGGAAGAGCTCTGGGACCAGGTGGGCTTTTGGGAGCCTGGAAAGATGAGTGGGATGAAAACACTCTGAACCAGGAGGAGTTGAAGGAGATGGAGGCAGACATGAAGTCAGACTATGCAAGGGGGAGAGAGAGAGGAGGAGAGAGAGAGAAAGAGAGAGGGAGAGAGAAAAGGAGAGACAGAGAAAGAGCGAGCATGTACATGGTTCCATTTGGAGTGAGATAGCCAAGCTCCCCCAGAATGAGGTTAGTCCATGCAATTTGGAGCCTTTACCTCTTATTCTCTAATTCCTTTTCAACAAATGTATGCCAGGGTGTGTGCATGTGGTGTGGATGTGGGGTAGGAGAGTGTGTATGGTGTGTGTGTGTGTGTGTGTGTGTGTGTGTGTAATATGTGTAGGAGTAAGGGATAGGTAAAGACAATGTGATTACTCTCCATTTATAAACAGTGGTGATCCCACAACGTTCCTTTTGTCATCAGCTTCTATCTGGGGAGGGCATTTAGGGGCCACAAACACTATGGACAGTATCCACATTGGGAGGTTCTCTTCCTCAACCCACTGGCCACGAATTCTGATTTTTTTTCTGGAGTGGGGGAGCTGGTCAATGTCTTGCTTGCACTGTGCATATATCTAGGATGTTCTTTTAATGGCTTGATTCTCATCTGTCACTTGGTCTGTCCCACTGGACAAAAAAAAAAGGGGCTGGGGTGAAGAGATTCGTCGGGTGGAGGGAGGTAGGGGTGACACTCCAGCAGGGAGTTCTTTGCATCTGTTCACATCATTGGAGATGCTAAGCCAGTGTGTATGAAGGCTCCTGCTGACCCTGAATAGCTGGTCCCTGAAGTTCTGGGTTAGCCAGGAGCCCTGTATAGGGCTTCTCTGCCTGGAAGGATTCTGCTCTCAGAGTGAGGGGGGATAGTGGTAGCCCCATGTCACCGGTGAGTCAGGGGTGGGGATACTGATCAGCTCCTGCCAAGAGGCCCCTGTTACCTGATAAGTTCTATGAGCCTCTCCCTCGGGGCTTCACTCACGTCTTCCTCATTAATAGCCACAATCTGGTCACCAGCCAGGAGCTTGTTCTCAGAGGGGCCTCCTGCAAAGGAGAGGAGAGAGATGTGAGGGCTTAGGGTTACTGCTGGTAAAGTCCAGGTCTGGGCAAGTCCCCTGTGCCTGTAGGAGCTGAAGCGGGTGCTGAGGCCTGGAGATGGTGCAGGCTGAGCTGTGGTGATGTAGGGGTTGCTATTCGAGCTCTCTGCTGCTGTTGCTGCTGCTGCTGCTGCTGCTGCTGCTGCCTATAAGCAGATAGAGGGCAGAGGAATGAAGACAGAGAATGGAGTCGGCCTCCTTTAGTTCCATGCCAAGAAAGACATGCTCTGGACTTCAGGAGCAAGCATTCCAAAGCCCTCCAGAGCTAGTGAGAGGGTGCTGTTCCAAACACAGAACGCTAAGTCTGCTTTTGAAGGCAAGGGAGGTGCTCTAGAACCAGGTGGGCTTTTCGGAGCCCCGGAAAGACAAGTGGGATGAAAACACTTTAGCTGGGCATGGTTTAGTAGCAAAAGGTCCCAGACTCAGATGAGGTCAATAAACATTTTACTGGCTTGCTTCTTAACGAGGAACACAGACTTCCATTTCATAGGCGGGACTTGCTTAGGTACAAGGAATGACTTCCAGACTACTGGAGGTGGTCAGGCGACAGAAGGAGGAAGGATCTTCTTACTTGAATATTATTCATACTTACTGGTCTGTAAGGACTTAAGCATTCACTTATCTGAAGACAGAGGAAAAAAACCTAAAGGGTTATTTTTTTTTTAACACTGAGAAATGCCACTGTCCAATAAATGAGGGGAACAAACTACATACCCTTGTGCAGTTGGATATTTGTTTCCTCTCCCTCCCATTTCTTTTCTTTCTTTATTTTTTATTTTATTTTTATTTTTTGAGGTGGAGTCTTATTCTGTTGCCCAGGCTGGAGTACAGTGGCATGATCTCGGCTCACTGCAACCTGCACCTCCCAGGTTCAACAGATTCTCCCACCTTAGCCTCCTGAGTAGCTGGGATGACAGGTACACTCCACCACGCCCAGCTAATGTTTGTATTTTTAGTAGAGATGGAACATCTCCATGTTGCCCAGAGTGGTCTTGAACTCCTGACCTGAGGTGATCCTCAGCCTCCGAAAGGGCTGGGATTACAGATGTGAGCTACTGTGCCTGGCTCTCCTTCCCATTTCTACTGCAAGGTTAAGAAAGCAGACCTATCTGAGGGCTGTACCTTCTTGGTTGGGGCAAAGGGTGAGGGTAGACGGGTACCACAAGGCTACGCTGCCTCTGATGTTTAGCAAAGATCTTCTTGGAGAAAAGCTTCTCAGAGACTTGGGGAGAATGAGAAGTCAGATCCAGCCTGACTCAAATTTGAAAGAAATGTTCAGTGACATGACCCACTATCAAACCAGCCTTGACTCTTGTTTGAGTCCACCTCGAAGGGCCAGATCCCAACTTCTCCCTCTCTCTCCAAAGAAGAGGGCTGCCCAAATTCCAAAAACACGAACATATACAACAAATACATCACTTGAGCACAGCTCAATGGCTCTGGAGTGTAGAGCCTATGTGCTGAGGATGGCTGTGCCAGCACAGGCAGCAGGATTCATTGCTCGAGCAGCAATTGCCCTAAACACACGAAGCCAAGTCTCCTGACAGTGCACTGGCTTCAGGAGCAGAGTGTGGTGGTGAAGAGAACACTCTTTACAGCCAGACAGACCTGAACTCTAATTCCAAATCTGCAGTTCACTGGTTGTGTGACCTTGGGCAAGACATTTAATCTCTCTGAGTCTCTCTTGCCTCATCTATAAAATGGGAAAATAACAGTACATATGCATCACAGAAATGTTGGGAGGATGAATGAGATGATAAATATACAGCACTTAAAACAGCTGATTGATGTTGCTAAGAAATGGATAAATGGTAGTTATTATACCATCCAAGGGACAATTCCTTTAACTCATTTCATTCCTTCTATCTACTTCTGCCAAAAATACCAGTCTCTTAGGTGGAGGCCACTCTATCTATCTTCTTCTTCCTTTCCCTCCCCTCCCTTTCTTCCATCTAACAGAAGAGGTCCTCAAGGAACTCAACCTCCTTTATGGGCCTTGGCCCTTTGATGGCACTGGTAACATCAGTCTGCTACTGCTTTCACAAATGGTTTGTTGGCTTGATCAACCATAATTGCTCTTCTGTAGAATACTTTTTTTTTGGTCTTTATTATGGCCTCAAATGAAGAACCAAACAAGTCCTGTGCATTCAGAAGCCACCTGGACCAGAAGCAGCACTATGGATCAGTCTTTTATGGGGCTTTTATAGGGCTATGCATGCCAGCCCCATGGCTTTTTGTGGTTCGTGCCTGGGGCTTTTCTTCTCTTCACCCCTCCAACTCCTTCTTCATTGTTATACCTTTGGCAGCTGAACCCCTCTAGGCCTGGGGGCTTCCTTCAGCTGTGCAAATTCTGTCTCATTTGAAGTTAAAGTAGGGGTTCCTGGTGGTCTATTACTGAGTGTTAGGTGGTCCCTCTTTCCCAGGATAAATTTGATTTCTGATCAGAGATTCAAAACCTTTTTGCCAAACTGCATGACTGACTCCAGAGCCTTAGGTCAGCCACGGACTCCTGTACTAAATTGTTGTTGTTGTCGTGTGTGTGTGTGTGTGTGTGTGTGTGTGTGTGTGTTTTCCCCCCTCTGTGCCCTCTAGTTGAAGAGAGAGCTTACAAAAATCTTTTTCTTTTCCTTGGAGGATTGCAAAATTCGTCAAATTTCTGCAAGACCAGTTTGTACTCTGGCTGCTCCTCTTGACTGAGCGAGAAACTGTTGTAAACATCTAAAGCCTCAGGCCCAGCAAGTCAGGAATAAAGCTCCATTCCGTCTGTCTTTTTTGTCAATGCCTAGCACATTCAAAACAAAACAGTACTTCAGTCTTTTCCCATTTCATTCATGATAGCAGGGCTTCATAGCTTAGGTGGGGCTTTGCTTGTTCCATCCCACATGGCCCCTTACAGGACCTACTTCCCCTGCATAGCATCAAACAGGCCCAGGTGCAAACCCTGGCTCTGCTGCTTACAGCTGAGTGACACTGGACAAGTCATTTCTCTTTCATTATACCTCAGTTTCCTCATTTACAAAATGGGAATGATATTACTTATTTACCTTGCAGGGGTGGCTGTGAGAATTAAACAAGATGATGTAAAGCACACAGTAGATGCTTAATCAAAGGTAGATGTTTGTTACTGCTACTGAAGCATTCAGAGATTTCATTATCCTCTCCTTTCCTATCCCACCTGTGGTCTGTATCTTCATTCTGGTCTTCAATGGCTGACCTATTTCATGAGTATGTACATGTCTCCACAACCTGATGGTTAGGTTCTTGAGAACAGGAACTGTGTCTTGTACTTCCCTACAACATTGCTGGGCTTAGAGTAGGCAATCTATAAATACTTGTTGAATTAAATAGAATAGGCACATCTTTTTTTTGCAAGACATTATGGCTCTTTTATGAATGTTCTATGCAAAGGGAATCTTTATTAAGACCCAGACGCTGTTAAACAATCAACTGCAGCCTTTTTCTAGGGCCCCAAACAACCTTAATGGTTGTGTCTATCAGTCTTAAAAGGCCAGCTCCCTCACACAGTTATTGGTTGGCAAGTCTTCAACCATTCTTCATGAATTCTTCAGCAACACAGTTAGAATGCTTGGAAGCTCTGCTTTTTGGGAAGACATGTGGGTGTTGGGAGACAGGAGTCAGGGCTAGGGGGACACTCTGAGGGACACCTACCTGGCCTCACAGATCGAACCACCACAGGCCTCTCACTGCCAGCCACGAAGCCAAAGCCATATATAGGGTCTCGATGAACGGTCACTTGTCGCAGTATCTCTGCTGGCAGCTGCTCACATTCCATATCATTTGCGCTCTCTTCCTGCATCACATGACTGGGGAAAAGGGAAGATGGGAGCAAAACAAGATGCACAGGGAACTAAGCCTCAGAACCAGCAGGGAGAGAGGCCGGTTAGGGTTCTGGCCCTGGCACCCAGAAGTTTACAGCTTAGCTTCCTACATCCTCTGGAGCCAACAGAAATGATGACTGCCTCATATTTCAGATTGGAGAAAGAGAAACCTAGAAAGTAGAAGCTACTGTCTTCAGGGCTAGAGCCAATAGAAGAAACTGATGTCGTGAGCCTGAAATTAGAGTCAGACCCTTCCTCTCAGATACTGGAACACCAGAAGGAACCCAATACAAATATTCTGCAGAAGTTAACTGTCATCTTCCACTGACTTAGCTATTAACTCCTTAAAGGAGACCAAAACCTTGGCAGGAAGAGACCACAAGACAGGCAAGTAAGTGGCAGAAGAAGTGTAAAGTTGTTCCAGAAGATGGAGCATCTTCATGAAGCCCTGATGCAATTAAAAAAAATTTTTTTTTAATTTTTTTTTTTTTTTTTTTTGAGACAAAGTCTCACTCTGTCACCCAGGTTGGAGTGCAGTGACACGATCTCGGCTCACTACAACCTCTGCCTCCCGTGTTCAAGAGTTTCTCCTGCCTCAGCCTCCCAAGTAGCTGGGACTACAGGCATGTGCCACCAAGCCTGGCTAATTTTTGTATTTTTAGTAGAGGTGGGGTTTTGCCATATTGGCCAGGTTGGTCTCGAACTCCTGGCCTCAAGTGATCCTTTCACCTCAGCCTCCCAAAGTGCTGGGATTACAGGCGTGAGCCACCACGCCCGGCTCATCTTGATGCAATTTTAAACTTGAATATATCTTATGTTGTATACAAAAATAAATGATTTAGGTAGTATATATAAATAAATGTGCTAATGTCTGGGACCACAATTGTCCATAATGCCAACTTCTTTCAGTTCCACAGGAACTCTGGAAAAGAGTTCCTGTGGGCCAGGAGGGGAGCTGCATCCTGGGGCTGCCAGCAGGCCTGAAAGCCCAGAGAAGCTGGGAGAAGAGAAATCACTGTCCTAACACTGGGGAGAGATTATACATTGTTCTCCCGATGCCCACAACTTAAGTGACTAAAGCTTAGGAATTCCACAAGAGCTTCATAAATGTTCTCCATCAAGGGCCAGGGGAGGCATACTGCAGGCAAGAAGGGGTCTGAGTGTAGTATTCAAATGAAAAGCACTGAAGAGTGAGGGTGTAGAGACACTGAGGTCTGTGATGACACTGGTGCCAAGGCCAGGGAAGGAGGTAAAAGGAGGAATGGATGGTCAAGGAGAATGGTAGGGCAGGTGGAGATGGAGGAGAGAGGGCCAGGGCCAAGTGACCCAGAGCCTTGGTTCGCTCATCTGGCACCACTACAGCCCCAGACTTTTAGGCCTTCTAGATAGATGGGTTTAAGTTTTCTAGCCTCAGTATGTGTATTTGCTAAAATTACGGTTCCAGGCAGAGCCCTTTGGAACAAGATACAGAGGGCCAGTAGCTAATTAATGAAACTAGTATAGGTTTGTAAAAGAAGTAGGAGATTTTGACACTCTGAGAGCAACACAACTCTTTTTTTTTTTTTTTTTTTTTTTTTTTTTTGAGATGGAGTCTCCCTCTGTTGCCCCAGCTGGAGTGCAGTGGCACGATCTCGGCTCACTGCAACCTCCACCTCCCAGGTTCAAGCGATTCTCCTGCCTCAGCCTCCAGGAGAGTAGCTGGGATTACAGGCACGTGCCACCACAGCTAGCTAATTTTTGTATTTTTAGTAGTGACATGGTTTCACCATGTTGGCCAGGCTGGTCTTAAACTCCTGGCCTCAGGCGGTCCACCCGCCTTGGCCTCCCAAAGTGCTGGGATTACAGGCGTGAGCCACTGCACCCAGCCGAGAGAAATGCAATTCTTTATTAGCTAAGAATATCAAATTCATCAGTAGCAAATGGTTTGAAGCATTTAGGTTATTTATCAGGACACAGTTTCAGTAATTAGAGAGAAGCTTTAGGACTATTTATAGGGGAAGGAGAAAAGATTTAGAATAATTGTATAAAAGAGAAATTCATAGTCCAGCAAAGAACTCTGAAGTTGTTTCTATCATATGAGATCTCTCTGGCTACACCTCACGCTGGCTTAGAGTCTATCTGTCACCCCTTCAGGAGGTGGAAGGGGATGCTAGGATGAGGTCAAGTCCCTGGAAGGCAAATTCAGAAACTTGCTCCTTCCCTCTCACACTGCTAATATAAATGGTCACTTTTCAATAGAAAGTCACTCCGAAGCTGGAACGTGGCTGATTAGTGTCCTGGACAGGCACCCTCATGGGACAGGGACCCTCTGAGGGTGGCCACAGGCTGGCGCCTCTTTCATTTTGGCTCCTGGTGGCAGGCAGGAGCTCGTCCTTGAAGGGAGCCAGAGAACATCTTCCTGCAGCTGCCGTCTTGCCTCACCCCTAGGGCTATTTGGGAAATGAGCCCTTTGCTTCCTGCCACCCGAACTTGTTGGCACTAAAAGGACTTCTTGGGATGGCACCAGCTCATTTCCGACATGGGCATCAGCCAGGGAAGGCTGTGCAGACTGTGGCGTGGGGAGCAGGAACTCCAGCAAGGAAGACAGACACAGGTGTGCTGTGGAAGCTCTTGGGATACTGTCCTATGCTCAGCACTCCCCCTTGATCCCTGCCACTGCAGCCTCCCCTTTGCCCCTTTTTCCTTTTTTGAAGCAGAGGACACTTCAATTTCCATTGGACCTTGAGGTACTGCCACTTCTGAAGAAAGTGGGCACTCCTGGAGCCAGAGGAATCAATAAGCAAACAGCCTTTTGTGACACAAGTGCTTTGCTTTACTCTTTTGACACATATTAATTAATCAACAAGTATTTATCGAGTGCCTAATCAGACAGTCCAGCACTCTGGGGTACACAGGAGAAGTGACAGGTCTCTGCCCTCAAAGAGCTTTCAGTCTAGCTGCGGGAGAAAAGACAAGTGTATGTACTGAACAAGAGAATTACAGTGCTAACTGAAACTGGTAGATGAGATCTATAACTAAGTTCCAACTTGGGTGTTCAGAGGAGGGGGTAGAGAAGCTGGAGAAGACTCCATGGAGGAAGTGGGGATTGTACTCGCTGGCCAAGAAAGGGCAGAGTTGGGGAGACAGGCAAGAACCAAACTGTGTGCATAGGTGCATTCCATCTTCCTGCAGGTGGCCCAGCTATGTGGCTCATAGCCGCAGGCGTGTATCCAGGTGTGGCTGGAGCACATTCATCCCTGGGTTGTCCCTAACTGAGCCAGACTAACCACCCTTAACTGCCTTCAATTCTGCAAGCAGCCCTTTTCTCACACCACTCCCAGGTATCTTGAGACAGGAGAGAAACACCTCCATTAACAGACCAGAAGGCCATTTTACAATTCAAATGGAAGTTGTTCCTTCCCTCCTGGGGTTTGCCTTTTTCAGTGTCTGCAGCTCAGTCCCTCTGAAATTTGCTAAGTGCCTGGAGACTTGGGAGTGACACTGAAGGCAAGCAGTGATGGATGACAGGAGCTCAGCTGTCCATGGGTCACATGACTATCCTCCTGGGGGAAACAGGCAATTTGACTTTGAAAGATGTTTGGCTTCTGGTCCCTTCAAATAGGGCATCCCTGAACAAAACTGTGAAGCATCCAATGCTTATCTCCCCCCACCCCCCACCCCACGAGGTTTGTTTCTGAGGCCTGCTATTTGCTTCTGTTGTTTGCCCCAAGGTATGCAATGCCTTCCTTCTCTCCCCTTCTTACCAAAGTCCCCAAAGGTATTCCCTCACCTTGTGCCAGGCTTGCCCTCTCTATTTAGCGACCTGGGTAAAGGCCTAGCCTTTCTCTTCTGCCTAATGATAACAACATTTTATATTCGTGCAGTTCTTTTCATTTTTACCCTCATTACTTAATTTGAGAAAAGATGCTTTCACATCCATTATCACCTCTGTCCTGCCAGACAGGCTAGGTGACTGTTCCTCCTCCATCCCAGCCTTCTAGGTAGGAGATGAAGAGGCACAGACCCACAGTGGCTAAGCACACTGGTGGCCCAGCTGGGGCCACATCTTTATGCTAGGACCACAATCGCAGCACCCCCTTCCTGCTCCCTCCCACTCAGGGTCCTGGACCCTCTGGCTATCCAGAGTCTCCATTGCAAGCTGCCCCAACCCTACAGTCAGCAGCAGTCTATGTCCTAGCCCAGCCTGTATGCTCAGCCCACATCATAATTAACCTGTGTCTGAGCCTGTTCACTCTGCGTTGTTGGGAGAATGAAATGAGATCATGACTACAGAAGCACTTAGGAAGGTTAAGCATATCACACAAATGTAGAGGTGGCGATGTTATTGGTAGCATTATTCGGGGTGGCTGGAGGAGCAGAGAAAGGGAGCCAAATATAAACTTCACCCACTTCACACAGCCGAAGCCCTTCCCCCAACTCCTTGCCTCTAAGAGATAGCCCCGCAACACACTCTGTCCGCTCATTCTCCCGGCAGCTCTTTCCCTGACCCAACTACCAGACAACCTGACTCCCTCTGGATGCCCTGATTCCTCCATGGGCTAGACTGACCCCTCCATCACTGTCCAAAGTGGGACTGGTAGCTCAAGCTCATGCTAACAACTGTTGCTAGGCAGATGTGGCTAAAGGACAAATGAACCGAGAATAATACGGAATGATTCTAAGCTGATGCTCTCCTGAGTTGTGCTTTCATACAGGAAGATGGAAATGTAACAGCTAAATTTCCAGGCATCCACTTTTAGTTCTCCAGCCCTCTTTGCCTTTGGCTCCTTTTTCTTTACATTTGGTTGGCTCCTTGGGGAGTCTTGTCACTCCCCTCAAGACTGGCAGGATTTGGAACCATGTGGGGCCAATTAGCCCTCTGATTCCGGTAACAGAAGCCTGACTCTACTGGAAGCTCTAGAGATCCAGCATGGCAGGCTAGCAGCTGGGCCCCCATGAGATGCAACATTCCCCTGGCAGCAGAGATGGCAGCCCCCCCCAGAGCTGTGAAGTAGCTGCTCTGGGTGCCCTTTTGTAGGGAGCTTGAGCACAAACCTTTCTTCCTGTAAAGGAGCCCTTGCTTGTTATTTTGGCTAGCTGCTCCTTATTCTAGTAGTGCTGCTCAAAATTTAAAGTACATACAAATCACTTGGGAGTATTGCTAAAATGATTCTGATGCAGTAGGTCTGGAGCAAGGTCTGAGACTCTAACAAATTCCAGGGTCGTGCCCATGCTGCTGGTTCACAGACCACACTTTGAAAAGCCAGGACTGAAAAGAGTGCTATTTTTAGACAACGGAAGAGCTAGTCAGGTGGGAAAACTGAGGTGCTTTTATTCCACTGGGTTATGGCATTGAAGGCCTGGGTTAAAACATAAATGTTATGTTTTGTGGACACATAAATTCATGCAAAAAAAAAAAAAAAAAAAAAAGAACTTGCTGGTTGAATCAGATTTATCCCAGGAGAGAACAGGGAGGGCTCTAAACTGACATGAAATAAGACAGATACGGCTGCAATGAGGAAAAGTAGACAGAAGATCTGAAAGAGGGGGCACTGCTTAAGTCCAACTGAAGAGTTTGGTCAGCAAAAGGAAAGCCTGAGAACAGTGGCGTCTGGGAGGAAGGTGAGGAAAATGCTGGAAAAGGGGACAGTGCAGAAAACAATAATATCAGCTGCCATTTATTGAGGACTTACTATGCTCCAGGTGCTGTCCACAAATTATGTCACCTCATTTTCACAATAACCTCATGAGCTAGGTGGTATTATGTCCATTTTACAGATAAGGAAACTGAGATTTTGGAAGAGAGATTAAGTAATTTGCTGAAGGGTATACAACTATATATATTGTGTGGCACAGAGGCAATCATCTTCCACAATCTGTGCCAAGAACCTGTGGATAAAGTAGGGGTTTGGTTGTTGTTATTGTTGTTTTGTTTTTGAGACAGTGTCTCACTCTTGTTGCCCAGTGGAGCCATCACAGTTCATGGCAGCCTCGACTTCCTGGGCTCAGATGATCCTCCCACCTCAGCCTCCCCAGGAGCTGGGACTACAGGTGCATGCCACCATGCCTGGCTAATTTTTTTTTTTGTTGTTGTTGTTTTGTATTTTTAGTAGAGACAGGGTTTTGCCCTATTGGTTAGGCTGGTCTCGAACTCCTGGGGTCAAGTGATCCGCCCACCTCAGCTTCCAAAAGTGCTGGAATTTCAGGCATGAGCCACCGCACCCAGCCTAAAGTAGTTTTCTAGAAGGCAATGAGATAGGCTTGGTAGGAGGATTCGGCAGACTGCTCTTCCCTAAGTGAACTGAGGGCCACTTCAATGCTGTCTGTAAGAGCAGCCTCCCTTGAAGTCCCCCTACCCAGTAGCTCACCTATCAGAGACTCCAGCCCCAGAACTGACTTTTTACATGCCTCTAAGCCTACTCTCCCATATGTGAGACTCATCCAACAAGGTCTCACCTTTCTGTTCACTTCAGTCACCACCAGAAAGAAGTCTACTTGCCTCTGGTCCTTAGAACCCTGACTCTCGTCCCCATAGCAGTCTGTTTACACTCTTATCCCATTTTTCTCCTCCCTTTCAAATCCTTCCAGTGTGTCCACTGGAACTCTCAGTCAACAACAAACTCTCCTATAGCCTCAGTTTATTCTCTGAAAGTGTCCTTCACCTTCTTTCCCAGTTGAGACCTGTGTATTCCTTGAGGGCACCACTTCCCCGCCAGCCCTCTCAAATGGAAACTGGGGTTTTAGGTTTTGCTTTGTTTTGTTTTTCTCTTGCAAAATTCAAGTCCTCCGGGACCTGCAGGTGAGATAGGTGTCCTCCTTGTTGCCAATGCTGCCTCCAGGCCATTACTCCTCCTTCTTTCTGCAAAATATCCTGCACCCTTGAGGAACCTGCCTGCCGCCTACCTCTACCACTCTCTTTCTCCTCATTGGTATCTACAGATTTCCTGAGTCGGTCCCACATTCACTGAGGTCTTTAGTTCCCAGTCACATCTGATCTTTCCCTCCACTCCTTAAAAGAAATCATGGTAAAATATCCATAACATAAAAGTTACCATTTTAACCATTTTTATTATTGATTGATTGACTGAGACAGGGTCTCACTCTGTCACCCAGGCTGGAGTGCAGTGGCAGAATCATAGCTCACTGCACCCTTGACCTTCCAGGCTCAAGCAATCCCACCTCAGACACACAAGTAGCTGGGACCACAGGCGTGTGCCACCATGCCTGACTATTTTATATATATATATATATATACACACACACACACACACACACATATATATATACACATACATATATAATTTTTTGAGATGGAGTCTCGCTCTGTTGCCCAGGCTGGAGTGCAGTGGTGTGATCTCTGCTCACTGTAAGCTCTGCCTCCCGGGTTCACACCATTCTCCTGCCTCAGCCTTCCCAGTAGCTGGGACTACAGGTGCCCGCCACCATGCCTGGCTAATTTTTTGTATTTTTTAGTAGAGATGGCGTTTCACCGTTTTAGCCAGGATAGTCTCCATCTCCTGACCTCGTGATCCGCCTGCCTCGGCCTTCCAAAGTACTGGGATTACAGGCATGAGCCACCGCGCCTGGCTTATATTTTATATTTTTTTGTAGAGATACGGTTTTGCCATATTGCCCAGGCTGGTCTTGAACTCTTGGGCTCAAGCAATTCACCCACCTCAGCCTCCCAAAATGTCGGGATTACAGGCGTGAACCACCGTGCCCAGCCTTACCATTTTTAGAAGTACAGTTTTATAGCATTAAGTACACTCACATTATTATGCAACCATCACCACCATCCATCTCCACAACTTTTTCATCTTCCCAAACTGAAACTCTGTACCCATTAAATAGTAATCCCTCATTCCTCCTCCCTTCCCAACCCATGGAAGCCACAATTCTACTTTCTGTCTCTATGAACTTGATTTCTGTAGGGATCTCATATAAGAGGAATCATACAATATCTGTCTTTTTGTGACTAGCATACTTTGCTTAGCATAATGTCTTCAAGGTTCATCCATATTGCTGCATGTGTCAGAATTTCCTTCCTTTTGAGACTAATAGTACATTGTATGTATGTATCACATTTTATTAACCTGTTGATGCATATTTGGGTTGTTTCTACCTTTTGGTTGTTGTGAATAATGTAGCTATGAACATGGGTGTACAAATATCTGCTGCAGCCCCTGTATTCTTTTGGGTACATACCCAGAAGTGGAACTGCTGAATCGTAAGGTAATTCTATGTTTTACTTTTTGAGGAATCATCATACTGTTTTCCACAGCAGCTGTACCATTTATGTTCCCACCAGCAATACACAAAGGTTCCAATTTCTCCACATTTTGGCCAACATTACAACACTTATTATTTTCTGTGTTTTTCATTTGTTTTTATAATAGCCTTCCTAATGGGTATGTCCACTCCAACTCTTGATATCATTGTTGGTGAATTCAACATCCACACGGTGACGAGGAGACGTCTAACAATTGCTTCTTCCACTTCACTCACTCCATCATCACCTACCTAGACTTTGTGTTATCAGATATTGCACTACCCCCAAATCTCAATGCCCAATATCCCACTCTCTGTGACACCATCTGTCCTTCCAGTTTACCTCCACAAGGGCTCCCACTGCAGGAAGAATCTGAACGCGTCATGATCACCTATTCACTTCCCACTTGATATTCCCTTTTCCTGGAAATCTCTTCCCTCGTTTTTCACAAAGCTGGTTCTTCATCATTTAGGTCTCAGCTTAAATGTCACCTTTTCAGAGATGCCCATCTGCCAGCACTTTCTCCTACTTATTACTGTTCTTACTCTCCTTCAAGTTCCTTTTTATTTTCACTTCTCTTCATGTCCAGCTTAGAGTTCCTGGTCTATCATTATGATCATTCCCTTCCAAACACCTTCAACTTCCTTACTTCCTCTCCCCCTGCTATATACCTCATCCTTTGATGAACTAAATTCTCCATGACTGCATCCAAGTAGCTGAAGGGTGCTGGAGAAAAGTCACACAACTGGGTAGCTGGACTTCACTTTAAAATCCATGGGTATACGCTCTCAATGCTGTCTGGCCATTTATCTCCTCCCTCCCTCCTTCCCTCCCTCCCTCCCTTCCTTCCTTTCCTTCTTTTCTTTTCTCTTTCTTTTCTTTCTTTCTTCTCTCTCTCTCTCTCTCTCTTTGTTTTTTTCTGGAGTTTTGCTGTTGATGCCCAGGCTGGAGTGCAATGGCACCATCTCGGCTCACTGCAACCTCCGCCTCCCAGGTTCAAGCAATTCTCCTGCCTCAGCCTCCTGTGTAGCTGGGATTACAGGCGCCTGCCACCACACCTGGCTATTTTTTGTATTTTTTAGTAGAGACAGGGTTTTGTCATGTTGGCCAGGCTGCTCTCAAACTCCTGACCTCAGGTGATCCACCTGCCTCGGCCTCCCAAAGTACTGGGATTACAAGCGTGAACCACCACATCCAACCGTGGTCAACACTTTTTCTGTCTCTAAAATGACTATTTAATTGCTCGCCCTCTCTCCTCCATCTTCCTCACTTTCCCATTTTCCCCAAGAAATCTCAGCTGATGACCTCATCCCATAGATTACTGAAAAAAATAGAAGATTAAAAAAATTAGATGAGAGCTCCTTCATCTTACCGCCACCAAATCTATACACTACCCTGTCTACATCTGTATCAATGTTTTATTTTTCCCTATTAAAATGGAGGATGTTTCTTATCTTCTATTATGGCGAATCTCCTTGCTTATGTTCTGGTATCATCCCCTCTCATGTTCTCAAGGATTTTACTCCTTTGGGCGTTCATTCTCTTCCCTAAATTACCAATCTCTCCACCGCTCCAGAATCATGCTAGCTGATGGAAATAATCCATCCTTAAGAAAACAAACAAAATACACCTCCCTCTACTCCACAATTCCCTTGCAGTGTCTGCCCCATTTTCCTGGTCCCCTTGGGAACAAAATTCCTCAAAAACGTTTTCTACACTATGTCTCTACTTCATCTCTTTTTTTTTCTTCTTTTTCTTTTTACTGGCCTCTACATAAGGACACAACACTTCTTCATCTCTTATTTACTTCCCAGTCCACTATCCTCTGGCTTCCACATCTATCACTCTGCAGAGTTGCTCTTGTTAAGGTCCCCAGTGGCCTCCAATCCTCACCTACTCAACTTCTCAACAGGTGTAGACACAGTCAGCCACTGCATCCTTGCTGAAACATTCTCCTCTCTTGGCTTCTAGGACTACCTCCAAACTGCCCTCCAACCTCTCTGGCCACTTTTTCTTAGTCTCCTTTGTGGGCTTCTCCTCCCCTACTTAATCACTAGATATTGGGGTTCCTTGGAACTCAGTTCCAGGACTTCTAGTCTCTCTCTACTCTCTTTCCTAAGGTGATCTCATCCAGTTCCAGTCCCCTGGTTTTAAATACAATCTATATTCAGACAACTCCCAAATTTGCATTCTAACCACACCTCTTCTGTGAGTTCTAAACCTCATGTACTCTGACATGTTTACTTTTATGCCTCACAGGAATCTCAAACTTATCATGTGCGAAACTGAACTCTTGATTTATTTTCCCTCTCAAGCCCAGGCTTCCCTCAGCCTTCCTCATCTCAGCATATGGCACCATCATCTCTTCAATTACTTAAGCCAGAAACCTGAGAGTCATTCTCGAGGCCTGTCTCTCCCTTTCCCTTACCTCCTCACTTAGTCCCTCAGTATTGTGTAAGTATTGTCGGCTGTCACTTAAAAACCTATCCAAGACCGGGCACAGTGGCTCACACCTGTAATCCCAGCACTTTGGGAGGCCGAGGAGGGCAGATCACCTGAGGTCAGAAGTTCGAGACCAGCCTGGTCAACATGGTGAAACCCTGTCTGTACTAAAAATACAAAAATTAGCTGGGCGTGGTGGCACGCACCTGTAATCCCAGCTACTCAGAAGGCTGAAGCAGGAGAATCGCTTGAACTCCGGAGGCAGAGGTTGCAGTGAGCTGAGATCGCACCACTGTACTCCAGCCTGGGTGACAGAGCAAGACTCTGTCCAAAAAAAAAAAAAAAAAAAAGGAAAAGAAAAAAAGAAAGCTTATCCAGGATCTGACCAGCTCTCTCCCTCTCCACGGCTGTCACACAGTTCAAGCCACCATCATCATCTCTCCTGTGGGCTGCTGCAGCAGCCTCCTTACTGCTCTCCTTGTATCCACTGCTGCCCCCTTCCAAGTCTGGCCTCTACAGATATTGCAAAAAGTCTCTATCAGATCCTGTCACTCCCCTGCTTAAAACCTTTCAGACATTTCCTACTGCAAGCGAATAATATTCAAACTCCTTTTGTGTGGCCCACAAGGCCCTGCATGATCTCTTTCTGCCGTACCTGCCAACTCCCCCACACCCCCATGTTACTCTTCCTCTTGCCTACTACAATCTTGCCCTCCTGGCCTCCTTTTAGTTTCTCAACACACTAAGGTCTTTGCCACCTTAAGGCATTCCCACTTGGTATTCCTTTTTCCTGGAAACCTCTTTTCCCATTCTGCATATGGCTGAATTTATCCTTTAGGTCTCCATTTAAATATCACTTCCTCACAGAGGCCTTCCCTGGAAACTTTACCTTGGTTTTTCTCTGCTATTGCAACCTGTTCATTTCATTCTTGAGACTCATCACAATTTGTAGTTATATATTCATTTATGTGATTATTTGGCTTTAAACCCCATAAGAGTAGGAACTCTGTCTTTTTTGTACAACAGTGTATCTCCTCCACTTGATATGATACCTGGCACACAATTAAGTGCTTAGTATTTTCTAAATCAACCAATGCAGGAATAGAAGTGAATTTGAGGCATACAGATTAGAATCCTCTGGCCATTCCATGCAATTTATTATCAAATACCTACTGCTTGTGTCTCAGCCTGTGAAAGGCAGGTTTCTGAATGGGAAGTCTGGCCCATGGGAGAAACCCCTCAACATCTCTGTCCAAAGACAAAGTCAGAGAGAGAATGCAGTCAAAGAAAGAGTATAGGGAGGGCTACAAGCTAAGAAGGAATGGAAGCGGCATGGCTCCAGCCTTTTTAGGGGAGTGACAGTAGGAAATTCAACAGCTATTCCTTCTCAGAGAAGGAACTTTTTAAGGGTAGACAACTATCCTTTCAGAATGGCAAGAGGCAGGAGGATGGGCAGGGTGACTTTGAATAGTCCTTCCCATTCTGAAAGTCTCTGGGTAGATGATTTGGTTACTTTCCTAGCTTCCTCTCTATTTCCCTTGCAGGCCTTCATGGCTCTGCAACTTCCTCTTCAGCTGAGCTTGGAGAGGCATCTTCTGGAAAACATGGTGATATCTGGATTCTTTTTCTGGTTGTCCAAACAGTTGCTTTTCCCCAGTAGGCTGGAATGGAGACACCTATCACCCATTCTAGCAGGTCAGGAGGGAGCAGGGGGAGAGACCAAGGTCATCTTTCCTTTCACAAATACCTGGAAGACTGGAGTCACCTTGCAAAAGTCCAACCCCATAATGCTTCAGAGAGGGAACTGCAGAGGACCCTCTATACAGCTGTCCCCTCCTCTGTCCCCTCCTCCCTCCAGGAGCTATAGTCAATAGATTCAGACATGTTGTCTAATAGGTCCAGACATGCTCCTAAACCCTCCCTGCTGGGGCTGCCAGCCCAGTGACAGATGTGAGGGCTGTGCCAGATGTGAGGCTGATGCCATATGGCACTGTGTGTCACAAAGTCTGAAGCTGCTGCCACTGAGCTGTGGCAGAATTAGTGGGGAGATCCTGTTTTAGCCTCCACTCACCTGTCACCGGCAGAGGCAGCGAGGGGGAACTGGAGCAATGAAACATTCATAAGAGCTTGAAGGAGTTGTCATGTCACACCAAAGAGCCCTGGGCACCCACCCTCCATGTACCACACCAGCTAATTCTGAAAGAGGCAGAGACCTATAGGGATTGACTGAGCCAGAAGGCGAAAGATAAGGAATGAAGGAAAAGACACAGTCAAGAGGGGAAGACAGCTGAGCAGGAAAGGGGACCAGGCAGAGCAGAGGGGAGAGGAAAAGAGAGGCCATGAAAACAAGACAAAGAGGAGAAATGAGACAAGAGGAGGGCCTTGCAGATGGTGAAGAGGAAAGTTCAGGCTTGGGGAAGGCAAGCACTGCAGAAGCTGTGCAGCCACCTCTTGTTGTCTTGGCTTTTTGGAGGTGCTCTCCAGTTCCTCACCTGCTCTTTTTAAAATGCTCTTGAGCTGCCCCCCACCAGCCCTGCCCTCAGGGCTCCTACCACTGCTAAAGGGTCACGTGGTAATGACAGTCTTCTGGTAGAGTACCTTGGGAGATGAAGCTATGGGGGAGGGGGTTGGTATTTTGCCATACTGAGAGCCTAACTGCACCCTCCCCATCTCACAGATGGGGATGCAGCAGGCAAGGGACAAATCAGAAATGGCATGAAGAAGGGACCCAGGACACCTTCCTGACTTCAGCCAATTTCCCACTCACCAGAGGCTGTAGTGTGTGTGTGTGTGTGTGTGTGTGTGTGTGTGAGAAAGAGGAGATTAAAAAAAAAAAAAGAAAATATAGGAAGTGGAGAGAATTCCAGAAGGTGGGAGGGAATGGTCATGATGGGAAAAGTGGAGTTGGCAGGGAAAAGAGCAGCAGGCCTGAATTCTTCCCCTCAGTGAACACATCTCTCCGAGGCCAGGCTGGGCTGCAGAGCCCTGGCTACAGAATGCTAAGCCAGAAGAGGGTCCCCGGCCATCCAGATCTCTCTCCTCTTAGATCTCAGACTTCAGCCTGCCAAGGGCTGAACTGTAAACAAACCTTGGAGGGCAGACAGGGGTAGCAGGTGTGGGCAGGAACTTCTGGGAACTTCCCAACAAGTAGCTGCCTCCAGCAGCCAAAGACCCAGGGCTCAAATAGCACCCCTCTGGGGGCTGTTTGGCAGGTGCCTGCTGCATAGAGCTCTGGGCAAAGCCTCCAGAATCCAAATGTGGGCCTACTCAGCTGGCTGGCTGTGCCATCTTCTTTCTTCCCGTGAGGCTGCTAGGCATCAATGGCCTGGGCCACCAGCTTTCCATGCCCCCAACCGCTGATGCTTATCAAACTCCTGGAGAATCTCAGAGTTGGCAGGGAGCTTGAAGGTTACTGACTTCCCCCTTGCCCACTCTCTGCTGATTTCCAGAAGCAGCAGGGGGAAGCTTTCTAGAAGATGACTGCAGTTAGGTATGGTGGGAAGGGCCAGATTTGAGCAACTGGAGAGGGAGGGCACTGAGAACAGGCCCAGAGACAGAAGGGAACAGGCATATGTGGCACGAGGCATGAATACAATAGCCTGAGTAGATGATGGAGTTGCTGGGGAAAGATTAGTTGGGAAGCAAGAAGCATAACTGACCCAGCATAGACAGTGAGTAGGCCTTTCTCTCACTCCCTCTCTCATGTCTGGCTCTGTTGGGACTCTGGGTTCTACCCTCCACCCTCAACTCCCATGCCCCTTCGGGGAACTTGTGAAGAGAGGGGCAGGCCAGTCTAGCCAGAGCTGGACAGAGAAAGGCACATCTATCTCAACGCTTTGCCTAGATGTCTGTCTGCTCCCTGCGCTTGCCCAAGATGATGCAGGTTGTATCTGAAGCCAAGGATTTATGCCCAGCAGTTGCCAAGCTGACTTCCTGTGAGGGAGCAACCCCTGACTCCTTCCAGTGCACCATCTCTGAATTGTCCAATCAGGAGCACAGTCCAGGGACAGGGCAAAAATTAGGCCAAAAAGCCAGTAATCAAAGGAAGATACATGAACAGAGGCCTGGTAAACTCATGTCACCTTGTCTGGAGGCATCCAGAAACGCCAACAGTAGCCTCAGGACAATGAGACACCTTTTATTCTGTCTAATTGCATCTTCCTGCTGAGAGGGAGAAAAGAATTATAAGGTCTTTCTTAAACAGTGGTCAGAAAAGGGGAGTGAAGTTGGTGAACCCTCCACCTAAGAATAAAAACCAAGGGCAAGAGCACGTGCTGCGCTGAACCACTAGCACAGAGGGCATGAGTTAGCACCAAAGCACTCTGTACCTCCCCCACGTTGGTAGCTGGGAAACCCCTGTCTGTTTCCTGAAGGTGAGTGACAGAGAAATTACAAACCTCAGAGCACCTGTGGGCTTATCTTTGGGTGCATCAAGGACAGGCAGGGAGTGGGTGGGGAAGAAGATTGCATCCTACTATACAACCAGGCTTGGGGGAAACAGAATCCTAGGGAATCCTGAGAACCCACAAGCTCTCTATCTGGCAACACTGATTTGATGATGGACCCCAGACTTGACTCACCAAGGTAGAAAAGCAGACCCAGGCATTTTAGGAAGAATCAAAAAGAGTAAGGAAAAATGATTTTTTTTTTTGGCCCAAACTTCAGTCACTCAGAAACAATCTATTAACCAGAAAATCCATTCCCTAAGCATTCAGGTTTGGGGATTACAATTTTTGTTTTGTTTTGTTTTTTGTTTTTTTTCTTTCAGTAATTAAAATCCACAGAGCTGGGGCTCTCTGTTACAGAAGAATGCAAGCTCTGCTCTGATGTCTCCCTTCTTATAAGGGTAATAATAGCAGAGTCCCTTACTGTGAATCAGGGCTTCCTCCACCAGCGTTTAGATAGCATTCATTCATTCATTCATTCATTCATATATGTAATAAAAGTTTATTGAGCACCTACTATGTGCCTGGCATAGTGCTGAGATATGGAGATAACTAAGGCCCAGTCTGTCCCCTTAGGGAGGTTGCAGTCTAAGGTGGAGACAGGTATGTAAACAGACTAATATAAAACCATGTGTTACCTGGTACCACAGAGGGCAGCAGAGGATGCTACGTAAGCACAGAAGAGACTATGTATGCCCCAACCGTGGTGTGACTCCCAGGGGAAGACCAACACTCCCTCCTCTCACCAAAGGTGAGAAGGAGATTCCAGGAAAGGAATGTCAAACCTGACAGCAAATGAAAAATTAAGAAGATTCAGTAACAAGGGAAACCTCTAGGTATTTAAGTCACTACAATCAAAAAGAAATCATAGAATAAATTCAGGCAAAACTGAAGGGAATGTTTAATTCGAGGACTAATGCTACCCACTGACTCCTTTCATGTCACCTTATGAAATGATACAGTTCACTCTGAAGAGGCCACAGAGACAACCAGGGACACAGCCCAGCACTGGACTTGCCAGCCACATGTCTAACGCACCACCCCAAAGCTACACATGGAAGGTTCCCCTCTCATGAGAGAAGGCAGGAAGGGTGGACCACCAGCAGATGCACTGAGATCCAGCCAGAGTAATAGAGACCAAAGCTATAAAGCTCACATACCCCATTATGCCCACATTGAAGAGGGTCTATGCGGAGCCAACTCTATGAATGGGCCAGGACCAACAGTGAGGAGCTATAAATAGCCCAACTGCAGGGCCAGGTGTGACACAGGGACTCGGCAAGGGACCTGGCCACATTCAGGTTGCAGGTTTCAGCTCACAGAGGCCAAGCTGGGGTGAGGGGGACAAATATCAATGAGCACAGCAATACTATTACTCATATCCTAGAAACAAGTCCCCCCTCCCTCCTCAGGAAGTAGGAAGACGGTTTTGCCCAGCATTGCAAGTAAGGCTCTAAAAACTTTTCTGAAAATAATTCCTAATAAAGGTACTCAGATAGAGCCATAATATCGTATTAACAACTCTAAGCCACCAGGCCAGACACTTGTCTAATTAATAAAACTTATAAAGCAGAACAACATATTGATGTTACAGGCACGACACTTAGTACAATAACAAAACCCAAATCCATGCAGAACACTTCATCTTCTCTAGGAAGCCCCCTCTCAGCCAACCTGTACAATCACTTTCTTAGTGCAAAGAGGGGCTGGGGAATGGAGAGTACAGTGTAGAGCTCTGGGCAACTGGCTTGGGGGAGGAGGGGACTGTAGGGAAGACAAACCTCTGTCTCACGCACAAATCTTCTAAAGGGTAGCTCCAACTTGAGCTTTGGAGTTAGTGATCTGGGCTGGAATCCCAAATCTGTGGCAAACTGCTTAACCTCTTGAGCCTCAGTTCCTTCATCTACAAAATGGGGTTCATGGGGTGCCTACTTCAAAGCACCTACGTGAAGATTAAATATACATGAAGTACTGGTGCAAAGTAAGTGCTCAATCAGTAACTGCTATTAGCAATTATTCTTATCATTATTACTAGGCACCTACTAATACATTCTGCTGTCTTGTTACAGCGCATTCGGTTTGCCCTTCTCCACAGGACCTAATGGGGGTGATTTGAAAATTGATTCAAAACTCTTTGCACCTGGGCCACGACTTCAGATCTACAGAATAAATACACTTTGCTGTAGGGACATCAAACTCGATTTTACTACTTCATTAAAGCCAAATTCTCATCATATTTCTAGTAGTTAACAGTGAGGGGGCCGAAGTAAAACTGTTTTGAGATCCAAGGTCTGCATCTCACTGACTGTGGGACCTTGGGCTTGTGGACCTCTCTGTGCTTCAATTTCCTCATCCGTAAAATGGGGATAGTATCCACCCCATAAGGATGTTGTGAAGATTAAACAAGGCAATGCATAATAAGCACTTAGAACTGTGCCTGGCACACAGAAAGCACTGAGTGAACGCCAGCTACTGTTCTTACTCTACGTAGACTAGGTAAAGAGCTTAGCACAATGTCGGCCACATAGTTATAATAGTAGCTACTAGGATCATTAGTGCTCTAAGTAAAATGAGTGACTGGGGATGGAGGAACAGAAGGAAGATCTGGGTGTTCTCTGAGAAGGGACTGAGTTAGGAAAAACTCACCTTTAGGATCTCAGGCTCCTCTCCCCTGAGTTTTACAGAGCTTAAGAAAGGAAAGTGACAGGTATGCTCCTGCATATTCCGGATTGCTAACATTTCTATGATTGGTGCACCACCTCGAAGGGTAGTCTTGCTTCTCCACCCCGCGGAGCTTCGTGAACGCTGAGGCTTCAACCCGCCCCACCGGAGAGCAGGCCAGCCAGAGTATCCCGGCCCCATGGAAGCAGAGGCGCTGAGGGGCAGGGGTGGGAGAGGCAGCTAGAAGCCCCCGACACTTCCGAAGCGGGGAGAGCGGGGTCCGAGCACTCAGAGGGGCTGCCTCCGCCCCTGCTCCACTCAGGTGGTTTCCCTCCTAGCTTCTGGCTTCCCTCGCCCCTTCTCTCCCCGATCCTCCCCGCACCCCGCAGCGGAAAACTTCCCGCTCGCGCAGCCACTTTTCCAATAGCGTCCAAAACCTCATCCCCGCATATCTTGCCTTCCAATTTCCTCTTTTGTGGCCTCGAAGGGACCCGCGGGCTGCTAGGCGACCCAAACGAATCCTTGGGATCTTGGGTAGAGGGGACGGAGATGGATGTCTGCTCCCGACGCGCCAACTCAGTCCGAAGACCAGGTGGAGGGGGGGCCCATGCCAGCGCCGCCCTCAAGTCACTTTGAGGGGCCGGTGAGGACCCTAGCGCTCGACTGCCAACCCCCTAACTTCACAGACCCCTGCCTCAATGGCCAGGTGCCCCCCATCCCGGATGCTCAGAGCGCAGTACTTACTGTCGGGCCCCCCTCCGGGCCGGGGCTGGGCTGCTGCCCTGCCCGGGAACCCTCTCGTCGCCTCCCTCTCGCGCTGCCCCTGGCTGTGCCCAGCGCCGAAGGTAGCGGCAGCGGCGTCTGTAGGAAGAGAAAGATCACGCCTGCCTTAGAAACCCAGCCCCTGCTGTGACCAGAATCTTAAAGAAGGAGGCGACTGGCTCAGCCCCAGAGCCGTGGCTGAGGTGGCGACTAGCGAGAGAGCTATAAACACGGCGTCTGCTGCCTCTCACCCACCCGCAATCCGGCCGCCGCCGGGACAGTCGGCGCCCACAGGAGGACCCCTCCCCTCGCCACTGGGGACGGGCCCACTCGGGGGAGCTGGGAAGGACATAGATGTGCAAACAATCCAGCTGCCACTTGCTTACTTACTAAGTGCCAGGCACTGTGCTTTACATCCATTTTCTCATTCCAACATCCTCTCCATTGCACGGAAAATAAAATTGAGGCTCAGAGAAGCAAAGCAAAAAGCCCCCAGCACAAGCGCTAATAATATGTGGTGGGACTGATTTAAACCCCAAGGGATCTCAAATTCCGGGCTGCCTGCCTCAAAAGCTACCTTGTGCTATTGCAAAGCAGCATTTGAATACCTGTGTCCCTACCTCCAGTTTCCCCATTTTTTTTTTCCAACAGGATTGGGAACAAACGGCAACTCCAAGTCAGTTTGCCTGTGGAGATCGGCTCCTGGCAGGCAGGACCTGACTGCAGTGCCTAGAGCCAGGGAGTGGCCATCCCTCTTTACCTCAGACAACTCATTCATCCCACATTTATTATGTACCTAGTATGTGCCAGACGCTGTGGGAGACAGAAAAAAAGTAAAGGAAGAAGTCTCAGTCCAGGTGGCATTCCAGGAGACAGTCATTGAGTCTTTGAGGTCTGGGTTATGCTAGAAGTGTCAAGGGGATGAGGGTGCAGCAATCCTAAAGGAGCAGGCAACCAGTGCTCTCAGACACCCCTTCCATGGCAGAACTTCTGGAGCCACTGTTAGGGGACATGGGGAGAGACAGGGCTTGCAGAGACAACGTGGAGAGAATCTTCGTCCCATGGGGCTGATTCTGACTCCTTCCTGCTACTGGAGTAAGGACCCACACCACCCATTCCTCTTTAAAGGATGAGTGGAAGGCAGCTTTGTTGGGACATTAAGCTCCATGGCTTCCTTATGGGAGCTACCCCAATCTTCATGCCTTGGCAATGGCATCTGTGAAATGAGAAAGATATCTTACGCCTTCCTTCCTGGTCAAAATGATGAAATAACACATTTCCTGCCCCTTCTTAGTTTGATTGTTTTAAAAAGAGCACTTTTAGAACTTGTATTTCTTCCAGCTTTGCCCCAGCTTATCCATGCAGTCATTCATTTAGCAAATATTTATTTATGTATTTATTTATTTTGAGACAAGATCTGTCTCTATTATCCAGGCTAGAGTGTAGTGGCACGATCTCAGCTCACTGCAACCTCTGCCTCCTGGTCATTTAGCAAATATTTACTAGCATCTACTTTGTGCCAGGCACTGTGCTAGAAGCAGGGCACCTCTGTGGTTCTGTGAAGGGGAGTCTGCATGGAGGTGGAAAAATTACAGGGCTGGAAGTTAGGAAACACTTTTGAATCACTAGTTCGTTGACTACATAGCTGTGTGACCCTGGATGAGTCATGTATCCTTTGGGGACTTCAGTTTTCTTGTTGGTCAAATAGGGATAATAACACCTTCTTATCCTACTTCACGGGAGTATTTGTGTGGCTCCATGGAGATAATAGATGTGAAGGAGCTTTGAAAAGTATAAAGCCACTAGACAAATGTCAGAGATTAGTCTGTCTCCAAGGTGGGAGGGGGCTGCTGGAAAGTAAAACTTAAAAGAAATCCTGGCTGACTCTCCCAAATTGATTGCACTAAATTCCATCTTCCTTGAATCACTGAGCCTGCACCTGGGTGGGAGTCTCTGCTCTGTGAAATACCATTCTCCCTCAGCAGTGCCCATGACACACAAGTTAGTGATGACTTGGCCTTAAGCCTTGGAGATTGTTTTGGGGACTTGAATGGAACCAGCAGGACAGTCTTGGCTCTGGTTTTCTAGTTATTGGCAATGGCAATCTCCTCTTCCCACTCGAGTCCACCCAACTCAAGGACTGCGGGTGTCTGGGTAGAAACCACTTGAGGCCTCCAAAGACACCCATTCCAGAAAGCACAGGGCTCATAGCAGACAGCAGAGGTTGGCCATGGGGGTGGATGCTTTGTTTTGTTGGAAGCTGGGGGTTCTGTATTCTGCCCAGATAGCTGAGATCTACAACAGAACTAGTGGGGACTTTGGGAAGGTCTTTAGCTTGCTGTTCTCACCCTCTATAAGCCACTCCAAGTATACCTACAATCTAAATTACAGTACTATGCTTGCTATGCAAACATAGCTTCAAGACAATTTCCCACATTTCCAGAAGCACTCTTTTCTACCCTCTCCTACCACAAGTAAATGCACACTGTAAGGAAATATAGGGTCTTGCCAGACAAAACCAGTTTCCAGACAAATCCACTAGCCTCTTCCCTTCCCCTCTCCTTCCCACTAGTTTGTAACCCTGAAGCCCCTTGGATATAAAAACGCTAGAACTGATGGCAGAGCAGAAAAGGAACCTGGGAACCACAAGCAAGCCTGGAGTTGCACTGCACAGCTCTGGAGCAGAACCAGAATTGAAGTCAGAGGGAGCACCAGAAAGCACCTGGCCTTGAGCCAAGGCACCTGCAGCCAGCAAGTCCCTGGGGGAAGTGCAGAACAGACAGACTCCACACCCAGCCTCCCTTGGCAGTCTCAGAGCCCATTCCTCTTGTGGCTGAGGCTCCTCTCAATGTCTTCATAGATTCCCTTGTCACATCCATCTCACCCAGGCTGCTTCTCTTAATAAAGTGCCACCGCGGACACTCCAGACAGGCTGATGTTATCCTTTACTCTCCCGCCCTTCTTGCCAGCATGGGCCACACAGCAGTGATTCAGGCCTCCCAGGTCACCGTGCAGTCTCCTGGGGAAATGCTTTCTGAGTGCTCAAGCTAAGGTCTGACGGAAGCTTTGGGTGTGGGCATTATCAAATACTCCTTCCTTGCCCATCAGGGTGGCCTGAACCCTGGATTCAGTCTTGCCTTGAGTTCCCATGCCTACCCCAGCTTGCAGCTTCTTCACTGGACCAGCTGCCACTGCTCTCCCCAACTGTGCAACCTGTGTCTAATTTGTGAAACCTTTCTCCCAGTGGTTGTCACGGGGTCTGTGCCCCCATGAAAGACCAGAAAGCTTCAAGATCCAAATGAATGAATCACTGATGGTGAAATTTCAGGCACATTGACAGGCAATTGAGGAGACATATTTGATCATATCATGTTTACCTACGTGTAAGGCTGTCCCTAAGGATATTCTGGTATTTTCCCTCAAATATAATGAAGACTTGGGATAGATAATAGCAAAGAAGGCGATAGAAAATACACCAGGCTGGGAACAGAGACATCTTGCTGCTCATCCCAGCTCTTACACTAATTAGAGGTATGACCCCACACCTTCCCTTCCTAGGTCTCAGTTTCCCCCATATATCAAGAGATCACTGACTTAGCTAATTTCCAGGCTTCCTTGTTGTTTTAATAAGCTCAGATTCTAAGCTGTCTGGCATGGAAATAGAGTGACGTTCCTCCAAGAGTGGGCCCTGATTCCAGAACTCTGGCCATGGCACTGTGTATGCATGGGGGTTAAACAGAGAGGAAGGGCTGGCACTATGGACATGGGCTTGGTGTTGCTATTCAACAGTGCAGCCAGTGTCTGACCCACCCTTTGCTATGAGAGCAAAGGGAGAATTTGTTCATTGCCTCCACTCCTTCTTGTACCCCTCAGGCTTCCAGTGGTAGCTATGTGCCTGTGAAACCCCCTCATCCCTTCCAGAACTAGTTCTATCTGCCCTAGGATGAGGGCTGACATTCCCTCCATGAACACCTATACCACCATCCCACTTGTTCAAATCTTACATTCCTTACTTAGTGATGGGTAAACAACTGCTGCTTCAAACCCCTCTGAGTGTCCCTGATTGTCCTGGCACTCCCCCAAAACACTGCTTCAGATCCAGCAACTTAGGGGTTAATGCCTGGCCCCATAGAGGCCTTCCAGAACACTGCTTTGTCAATGCACCTGCCATATAGGCAATACAAGATTTTAAATATCACCCTAGTCCAGGATTCCATTCTAGTTCAATGCCCCTCTCCATTCCCAGGCCATTTCTCTATGAAGATTTGTCAAGGGCTGCTTTTTTTTGGTGGGGATTTTTTTGTTGTTGTCGTTTTTTTTTTTTTTTTTCCAAGGGTTTTTTTGAATTGGTGCCTGACTTCCTGCCTCTGAGTCAGGTGGACCCTGGTTGTTTCACAGAATGAAGGAAAAGAAGGCAGCAGAGGTGGAGGATCGGGAGGGGACTGGCTCCGTAGTTAGTGCAGCTGCCCTAGTGACCCTCTGCCCTGTGTCCTGGATCCAGTTGCCAGGGGATGAGGCCAAATATGTTGAAGTTGCAGGGATATTCCTTCTTGCTATTACCCCCGCCACCACTGATTTCCTCATCCAAGGGCTGTCAAGTGTTCCTGACTGACCCCCAGGCCCACCTGCTATTCTTTTTCCCTCCTTCATAGCTAACTTCTTCCTTTCTGCTCACAGCTGGAGCAAGCCTCCCTAGCACTGAAAACCCCCCTCACTTGGCCCCTCTCTTTCCTCCCTCTGCTATTCCACATCCTTCTCCCTGCCAAGGCCTAGCTGCTCCAATGGGTGCTTTGCCCCTGCGGTGCGAATGTTCTGTTCTTGCTGGGCCCAGTATTAATTTGCTCTCATTTGTGAGCTGCTTTGTTAACATGCGTGGCCTTTTCTCAATGTGTAGTGCTGTTCCCTGCTGCCTCTGTTGCCTCCCCACCCACACCCTCCTTAACCTTGTAATAATGTGCCCTTGCCTGTGGAGAGGGGGGCTGGGTTTTTGAAAGCGCTTTTTATACGTGATGTAATAAGTTCACCACATCCTCAAAATCACCAGAGGATATGAGGCAGGAGTGACTCCTAATCCCTGTGGAATGAGTGAGGAAACTGAGGCTTGGAGAGGTGAGAAGGCTTTTTTGTGTGGATAGCTACTGTGTGATGTCCAAGCTTGCCTAGAAGCACAGCTTATTCCCATGGCACCCCACATGCTTATGTCATTCATCTTCTGCACTGCCCCTTTGAGGCCCCAACTGAGTCCCCGGAAAAGCGTACATATGCGCACACACATATAAATTTTGCTTACTATTGTGTAAGCAGTCATAAAACCTCTGAGGGTCAGGCCCCTATGTCAGTACTTTTTATAAGCTGTCCAGGTGATTCTAAGGTGCAGCCAAGGGTGAGCACCACTGCCTGAAAAGAAGATATAAAAATAGGAGACAAGAGAATTGGCTTTAGTGGCCAAGAGTTTTCTTTAAAAACCTTGGGCCTCCCCAATAGGAACTGAAGGTAGAGTGGATGTGAACTACGGCCCTAGCTTCCATGCCTCGGTTTCCTTCATTCTGCAGGCCTTTGCTGTCCTTCCCCCATGCCGTGGACTGGCTTAATAAATTAGACATCACTGAGGTTGCTGTGGGAAGGTGTATAAAGAAAGAAACACATCTCTCTCCCCATATGCATATGCTTGCCAATTGCCGTGTAAGTGTATCTTTAATATTTTCTGCCTGCAAGGGTGGAGCTAAATTGCCCTAATTAAGGAAGCCATGGGGTCTAACTAGAGATGAAGGATACATACTTCGCTGTCAATCAACTAGAAAGAGGTGCTCCTCAGGTAAGAGATAAACTTTTAGGAATAATAATCATCCTAATAGCTATCATGTATTAATCACTTACTATGTGACAGGCATTTCAGTTATAGTACCTCATTTAATCCTCATAATTAGTCTCTGAAGTAGGCATTGCTTTTTTTTTTTTTTTTTTTTTTTTTTTTGACAGAGTCTTACTCTGTCGCCCAGGCTGGAGTGCAATGGCACAGTCTTGGCTCACTGCAACCTTTGCCTCCTGGGTTCAAGTGATTCTTTTCAGCAATTCTCCTGCCTCAGCCTCCTGAGTAGCTGAGATTACAAGTGCCCGCCACCACACCCAGCTAATTTTTGTATTTGTTAGTAGAGATGGGGTTTCACCATGTTGGCCAGACTGGTCTTGAACTCCTGACCTCAGGTGAGTCGCCCGCCTTGGCCTCCCAAAATGCTGGGATTACAGGCATGAGCCACGGCGCCCAGCCTGAAGTAGGCATTGCTATTATACCTATTTTACATATTAGGAAACCTAGGCTCAAGAGGTTAAGTTACTTGCCCAAAGGCCACCCAGCTAGGAAGCAAGGGTGTTTTGTTTGGCCTACACAGTGTTTTCAAAGCACTTTAATTTATTGTTAACACTTTAAAATCCTCAGATTTTAAATAAGAATCTGGATTTTTGTCTTCTCTTGAAAAATCCTACCTAGCAACCCTGGACCTGAAGGGCCCACCCAATAATAAATAGCTGACGCTAAGTAGCAGTAGCCCTTATGGATGAGGGATGGGCCCTCCAGGTCACCCCAGTCCTCACCACTCTTTCTGCACCCTCATTATGGGGCCAAGTGTCAGCTGGCATTTAATATTTTATTTGTACTGTTGTGTTGCCGTTTTTATTAAAAGAATAATAAAGAGGAAAATGGGACATTTCTTCGGCATATATTTGATCTTCCACTAGTGAATACATAATCCCTCCCCTCTGTTCCCTTCCACTGCGTCTTTAACATGGTGAGAGGAAAAGCTGGGCACCTCACTCTTGGCCTGCCCCTCCCAGAGTATTGGTGTTTTGGAGGGCAGTTATAGGTGGCTGAGGTTACAGACAGTCTTTGGCTTGTGGAGGCAGGCCCAGAGTTGGGAGGGAGGAATGGGTTCCCAGAGGACCTCAGCAGCAGAAGATAACTGAACTACACTTTCTAAGACCAGTTGTCTAGTCTGGCTTCCTGGTCCTCATCTGTAAAACAGGCATAGTAACAATAACAGCACTATGCCTACTTTATGGTTATTATGAGGGTTAAATGAGTATATATACACATACATGTATATTTAGAATCATGCCTTGCTCAGAGGAAGTGCTTAACAAATGTTAGCTATTTTTATTATTATTAAATGCCACGTTGATTTCCCTTTTGTGATCCCTTAGCCTCTAACATATGGTTTTGTCTGAAAGTTTCAGCCAGATCTAAATGATACTGTGGATTATTAATGGACTCCCATGATGAGTCACTATTATGGGTAAACAGGAATATTACGGATGCTTTTTCCCACTGAAACAGACTCCTTCTAGAGCCAATCATGGACGTTCTGGGTGACATTTTATTAGGAGGATGGCATTTCCTACTCTAGAGAGAAGGTAGTCTTGCCTTTCTCATGGGGACCACACCAGGCTTTCATACTTCCATACTTTCACACTTGTTGTTTCTTTACCCAGAATGCCCTCTGCCACCTTGTTTACCTGGCAACCTCCTACTTATCCCTCTGGACTTAGCTCAAGAGTCACCTTATCTGGGAAACTCTCTCTGAACCTCATCTGCCTCCTTATGCAGAGTTAATTTTAAAGGCTACCTTCCACTAGAATGTGAGGGCAGGGTGGGACATATGGCTTTGTGTGTGTGTGTGTGTGTGGGACATATCTCTTGTTCACTGTATCCCTGGCACAGGAATAGGTACTCAGTAAGTGCTCTTTGAATGAACTGGGGGGAGGGATGTGTGGGGAAGAAAAGGGTTCAAGATGACACCCTAGCAGCCACATTTTGGTGGGGGGCTCTCTGGCTCCCAGCAAACCTCCTAATTCTGCTTCTGTCTGGCACCCCAAGTTCTTCAAACTAACGTCATAGATTCTCTGCACTCCTCCTGCATCTATTCTAAATTTCTCCTGTAGAATAGGTGGACGTGAAAACATTTGCAGAGCTTTTTCCCACTTTAGCATGCCCCTTCTCCTTTGGACAGCCTCTCACTGTGATGGATCCATGTGCTCCTCATTCCCCAGGCTTTGCAGGGTGTCCCCAAAGCATTGAGAATTTCCTGGGAATCCTCCTGAGCATCAAAATGATGTTTTATGTCCCCATTCCCTTGAGCCCTACTCTCTCACTATGTCTTCCTTCCCAACATATCTGGATTTCCAATGCCTCTATCTGAAGGGGATTTCCAGCATTGGGATGCTAGTTGGGGAGCTATTTCTGGGTGAGTGAGGTTCCAGTGCTCCTCCAGTCACACCCCACAGTCTGCCCCATAAATTAGGAGAGGATTTTCTTCAAGTCATTGTAAGTACCAGTCTTGTGTGGAAGACCAGGCTAAAACAGCTGGGTGAGATTTGTATCAGCAATCCTGCCACCTCTGTTAACAACAACACAGGTAGCCATGGAAGCCCCTCAGCCCTGCTTAGCAGTCTTTGTCCTTCCACTGCTACCTAATGTGGTCCTGGTCACCATCTCCTATGTCATGGCACCTTCCCTGTCATGTTTCCTTTAGGCAATCTGAGTTCCTTTGCCAGGAGCAGTCTGCCTGCATGCAAAAACAACTTGAGAGCCATTAACGGGAAAGTGCATCTTTTTGAAAAGCCGGATGATTCTAAGGCATTAGTGGACACTTTTGCAGTCTTATTTCAGAAAGAGCTAATGTCTCTTAAACTGGCTGGCACTGAGCCGAGAAGTGTTCTGATAGCAGCCTCCAAGTATGAGAATGCGACCAAGGACCCAGGGTATGCCAGAGGAGCCAGGTAAGATCAGGGAGCAGTGAGAAAACCCAGAACATGAGTTCCCATAGAGTGCCAATCCCAATGCCACATGCACGTGCATGCACACACACACACACACACATCCAGAAACACAGGCAGGGCTACACGTTAGCACAAAAACACCACCCACACTCTTGCTACAAGACCCACATGTGATTTGCCAACAAATTGCAAATTAACCTCCTAGTGAACAGATTACTGGTATTCATGGTAATTTACACTCCAAGTTTCATAGCAACAGACTGATCATTCTGGTTGTGGAAGAATTCAAGGATTTTTAAGTTCTTGGAGACATTGTAGTAATTAACCTGATAAGCCTATGCAAACTAGCCCCAATTTGACACTGTCATTTTTGAATCCAATATCCAGGATATTTGCCCAGAAGGCTGCCCATCGCCACTCCAGATCATTGGCTTGAGGTGCTAAGCTGACAGTTGCCAGTCTGCATTTGTCTATACAAATGAGGCCCCTGAGCAGAACTCCCCATCGGGCCTGGAAAGGTACTGGACAGTTACAAATGGTCTGCTGCAGGGCAATGAGAATGGAGTCGTCTTCCAGGAGAAATGGGGAGGGAGCCCCAGCCAATTTGCACAGGTCTGACAGCTATTTCTTTAAGGTCCATGGTTTGAGCATGAAAACTCCTTATTTGGACAAGAATTTGGGTTTTCCACCTGAAGGTCAGGAAAAAGCAGCCTCTTTGTGGCGTATTGCCAAGTGCCACTAGAATTTTTTATTTTTCCAGAAAGATCAGCTTCCTAAAATAAAACCAAAAGCTGGGGTTCCCAGTTTCTTCCCTGGGAAGGTGAAGTTTAATTGGCTCTGTTGCCCATTTTGAGCAAAAATCACAGAACGTACTCAACTCCCTCATCAAATCAATCAGCCTATGGGCACAGCTTGTGTGCTCTCTCTGCGGGTGGACTGGTTCCTGTCTAATAATGTGTAGCCTCAGGGGGTGGCCACTCCTCCTCCCACTCCCACACTGAGCTCCATCCTTGACCTCATTCTTGTTTGATCTCTCAAACCACCAGGGCTCGCTGAACTCCCTGGTAAATCCACCCTGTGTTTCCTGCCCTGCAGAGCACAGCAATGAAGTGCCAGAGAGGAGATCATTCTTGCCCACTGGCGACCCACTGCTGCTGCCCAGCTGAGCTCTCCCCAGGACCTCAGGTGGCTGTGGCTCTTTCAGCTGCAGCCCCACAGAACAGCTTTGTTGAGTCTTCACTGAGGGTAGGGGAGAGCTGCGGAGCTGTCTGTGCACGGAAATACTGCAGAGAAGCTGTTCAAGTCACCCAGACCCAAATCCCCCACTAATAGGTTACCACCT
This sequence comes from Chlorocebus sabaeus, assembly GCF_047675955.1. Taxonomy (NCBI): domain Eukaryota; kingdom Metazoa; phylum Chordata; class Mammalia; order Primates; family Cercopithecidae; genus Chlorocebus; species Chlorocebus sabaeus. The sequence goes on from NC_132933.1 coordinate 45,884,733, forward strand.
AGAACTCGGAACGCTTTCTGGAATGCACGGTCAGACACAGTGGTGATCACAGTGGCTTTACCATGCTTAAAAAGCTAACACTCAGAGGTGATAAAACACTTGAAACTTTAAAGCCATTAGGTAATAACTATCTTTATCTGTCTCCCTGACTAACCTTTAGCTAAATCGGGATTTCAAAAGTGTTAGAAGGCCTCCCATGCAGCTGCTGGCTTCCTCTCTGAATATGTACATGGAGACATCATTCCAAGATGCTGCCTATGGCCACTCTCAACTCTTGTCTACCTTCCCATTCTCACTATGCCCAGGCCCCTATTCACCCAGGCTCCAACCCATCTTCTTTGACTCCCAGCAACACTTAATGTCTGTGGCACCAGCTCCCAGAAGTATAGGCACAGGACCCCAGGGACTCTTGCAGAGTACACAGTACTGCAAGAGGGATGCAAATCCATACACCTGGAAGCATTGTCTGTGGTCTCAAATAATAACCCACGATAATGATGATGATGATGATAACAGCTTCCATTTGGGGAGCATTTACAGGTCAGCCACTTTACATGAGCTCTGCATGAAGTATCTCACTGAATATTCACAACAACTCTGTCAGCTTGGTACTATCATTAGCCCCCTTTTGCAGACAAGGACACTGAGGCAAAGGTTTAAGAAACTTGCTAAAGATCACACATGGAAGAGGCAACACTGGAAATCAAACTCCTAGCTGACAGATGCCAGAGACGGGCATTTAAGTGCTATCCTGAAACATTTCACACATGTATGTATCACTATTTATCAAACTTTAGGCAGATGTCATAATGTTTAAAAAATACATTTCTATTTTAAAATATTACTGCATTCATATTAGTTTGTAGTCATTACGTGTTTACTAAGAGTAAAGTTGCTGTGAAGAGCAATCCAGATTATGGGTCCGTGGCTTTGGCCGGATTGAGAACCAGGAACATTTTGTTGCATACAGTAAGCCCACCTTATGTCTTCCTACCCATGAAGTCACACATTCCTCTTATCTGCTCATCTTCTATGTTATCTCAAAGGCCCCATGTGTCTCTATAGATATGGCAGGAATAGGAAGCTATATCTACAGCTATCTGCATATTCAGTCACTTGTCATGAAAATATTTACCGGGATCTTATGATGTGCCAAACAGTTCTATACACTAGGGATACTCAGTAAACAAAATAGATTTTAAAAAACATTCCCGTTCTAATGGAGCTTGCATTCTAGTGAGAAGACACAGACAGTAAACAAACAAATGGGCAAAATTATGAGACAGTTCAGAGAATAAGTGCTTTGGAAAAGATACACCAAGAAAAGAGGGTACAGGTTTGGAGATAATTGGCTGCAATATTTAAAAAGTTGGTCAGGAAAGGCCCCATTGAAAAAGTGATGACTGAGCAAAGACCTGAAGAAGAGATGGAGCCACCCATGTTGACCTCTGGGGCAAGAGCCTGTCAGGCACAAGGAGTAGCACGTGCAAAGGTCTAGAGATGGAATGTGCCTGGGGAGACCAAGGACTGTGAAGAAGGCCAGTGTTGCTGAAAGAGTTGGTCTGTGACAATGTATGCGAATGGTTGTGTGTGTAGCGATTCAGCAGTAGGCTGTGTCATTAGATTTCCAAGTGGGCTATGAGGCCCACCTTAATGACACTTGCTTGCTGGGCTAGTCCTAGGTGAAATTATGAGGCAAATGTGCATGCCTGTTGATCCTCAACCCCCTAGTCCTTCCTTTTTGTCTCTCTAGGAGCCAATTTGCCCCCTCAGAATTCAGGGCCTCTGCAGTGCTCTCTGCCATCACAGCCAGTCCCCAGCCTAAGGAATAAAGAGTACAATTGGGAGTTCCACAGATCTGGGTTTGCTTCCAGTTTCCACTACCTATTAGCTCTGTGACTTTCTTTGGGTAGGCACATCATCGACTTTTCTGAGCCTCAATTTCCTTATCTGTAAAATGGAAATAATAAAGTATTGTGAGGATTGAGATAATGTATGTAAAGTGCTAAGCCCAGTACCCAGCACTTAATAACTGCTCAAGAAATTATAGCTATTACTCATCTACACCCAAGCATGAATTATAGACAACAATCTGTGCACCCTCAGTCCCCTGAAAAGCCTGTGGATTTTGTATAAGGAAAATTCTTGAACACACCAATTGCGGATTGTCAGTAGACAGAAAAAAATCAAGTAGAATCATTATTGTGGGAAGTATTCCAAATGTTTAATATTACAAATGGGTTTTGATACTTAGAAAGGTTAGAAACCACTGGCATCAACGGTTGCCTCTTCTAGGCGGGTTTGCATTTAGCTTCAAGTTGATTGGGACTCTGAATGGTATCATTTCCAGCATCATTGAACAGGTAGGAAATTAAGGTGAAGACTTGGCTCACCATATCCAGCTGGAGGAAAGTATTTACATAGTCTCTTCCCCCTATACTTTGTTGCTTCTGCTCCGATGGGAATGTAGGAGAGGTAAGAATCACTGTTCCAATTGCATAAATGCATAGCAGGCAACCTCTGGGACTGGTAGACCTTCTAGCCCTAGGGGCCTAATGGTGTAGTCTTCCTCACTTTCACATATCTCTAGGTACCCTCCTGCTGGCTCATCTTCCTCTTCTGCCTGCACTCTGAACAGATGATCCTGGACATCCACAGAGAGTGGCTACTGAGAAGGTGCGTGGTGACAATCTCCAAGAAATCTTGCTGAGAGCTTTCTTGAGCTTGTGCATGGCAGAGCTTGGTCACAGGAGCACCTTACCGTATAGAATGGACGCATCCTCGACAGGTTTCTTGCAAATCAAATTTTCACATATCAAAGCCTATTTTCCATTTAACTTTTAACATGTAATTGGAGATGTGTTTCTCTGAGGGCAAAAAAAAATGGGGCCCTGAGACTTAATAAAAATCATATTTATGAATTCAATGCAGAAATACACTTGAAAATCATAAATGTGAATGGAAAAAATGAGAATTTTCTTATAAAACATTAACAATGCCCCCAAATGAGTCGCAAGACCTGAATACAAAATAGCTAACGTTATTTTGATGTTTGGCATAATAGCTTAAAGGCCTAAAAGAAAAACAATTGCAGCTTAACCAAACAGAACACACCGGACTGAAAAGTTGCCCAGTTTCTATAAAACTGCCTTTCTAATGTTCTACAGCAAGAGATCATGCAATATTCTTTGGCTGCTCAAATCTTGAGCTTTAGCACTCTGGAGAAGCTTCTGGGTTTAAGAAACAAACAGGTTAATCCAGACCAGAGAACAGACCAAGAAGCACAGACGTGATCCTGCTTTAAAATGCCCTAGGAAATGAGTTAATTGGGAGCAAGGGGGTATGGGAAGACTTTCTGGTAATACAAGATTCAGAAGACTTGAAACTTCTGTAAAATGAGTCTCTGGGTAACATATAATGAATCAGTCCCCCAATTTCTAAATGTTGCTTCGGCTAGTGTCTTTTTTTTTTTTTTTTTTTTTTGACAGGGTCTCGCTTTGTCACCCAGGCTGGAGTGCACTGATGCAATCACGGCTCTCTGTAGCCTTGACCTTCCTGGCTCAAGCAATCCTCCTACCTCAGCCTTCCCAGCAGCTGGGACTAAACAAGCATGCACCACTACACCAGGCTAATTTTTCGTTATTGTTGTAGAGATGGGAGTCTCATTATGTTTCCCAGGCTGGTCTCAAACTCCTGGGTTCAAGCCATCCTCCTGCCTTGGTCTCCCAAAGTGCTGGGATTACAGGAGTAAGCCATCATGCCCAGCTGCTAGTGTCTTTCTATAGTCTCCAAACAATGAAAACTCCTGTGAAAGGGTTTCGAGCTGTGGTACTTCCCCAAAGTATGTTTCAGGGAACACTAGTCCCATAGGAGGCTTCATAAGAGGGATCCATGGGCAAAAACATTTGAGAAATGTGATGTACTCTAAATCAGTGCTTCTCGGTATTTAATGTGTATACAAATCACCTAAGGATGTTGTTACCATGCCAATTTTGACTTGGAACCTCTGAGGTAGAGGCCTGAGATTCTGCATTTTTAGCAAGCTCCCAGGTGATGCCTATGTTGCCATCCTCAGACCACACTTCGGCAAGGCTCGAAATGTCCTCTTGGATATTCATGATCCCCATTATAATATTAAAGGCTCTGCAGTAAAGTTTAGCTTATCTAACCTAGCATTCATCAAACTCATTGGTACCCAGAAACCTCTTTTCCCCCATGGTACCTATTAATCTGTCACACTCAGGGTACCATGAAAGCCAATTTGGGAAATGCTAATGAAGCTAATACTACTCTACCTGGAGTGACTTTGTATCATCTGAGAAATGCACATTTTGGGTCATGGCCACAGACCTCATCTACAGCTAGTTAATAGCTCTGTAGAGACACAGGTATGCCAGAGCTGTGAATTGCCATTGGTTTTCAAAGACTCCAAGCTCAATGACAGCAAAATATCATAAAACTCTATTTACTATCCTGAAAACATTCACAACTTTCCAAAGTGCTTTACAACCTTAATGTGGTTTGAACTGAAATGAAAGCAGGAAAAAAAGGAAGAGATTTGGAGCAGAGAGGAGCCTGGCATTTTTGAAAGAGGTATGAAACAAGACAATGAGCAAATGATACTGAAATTAGACAAGAGGTAAGGGAGTCAGGTTAGCTGGGGTGAGGAGAAAGAAGGAGGCATCAGCAAGGGATGTCAGTGGGCAGGGTGTCTCGGGGGTGTAATGAGGAGAGAATAATTACTCTGTAAAGTCCTACTCTATCAAATGAGGAGGAAAAAAACATGAAGGGAAGAGTCATCTTGTTTACCTGGTCTCCACCTTTACAGGTCTCAGCTACTGTATTTGTTTTGCTATACAGATTGCTTGGCCGGGAGGCCGTCTCTGGGCAGATTTCTTATTCTCATTGCATTGGCTGCCAGATGGAAAGGGTCTGGGTTGTCAGTTCATCAGGAGGGCATCTGCTCATGCCCATGGTGGCTGGCCACTCCAGCCCCTATCCCAGTTAGCAGATGGGTCTGAGAGAGCTCTCCGATTATCAGAAGCCAGTGGCAGATAGTGCTCCCAAAAGTGTAAAAAGGGAGAGACAGAAACCTCTTTGTAGGCAGAGCCCCTAATACGAGACGTAGTATAACACAGAAGGTTCTGGTGTCAGACAGAGGTCATATCCCAGCTCTACTACTCACTAGCTGTGAAGTCATGGGGTAAATTAGCCATTCTAAACCTCAGTTTTCTCTTCTCTAAAATGGGGCTAAGAATAGTATCTATCTCATAGCAATACGGTGAGGAATGATTAATGTAATCCTTGGAAGAGGTTTAGGACCATACCTGACACATAATGAGAACTCAGTAATTACTAATGGCTATTAATGCTATTTATTATTATTAAAAGCATTTTAGTACAGTGCTTAGCACAAAGAAAGTGCTTCTCAAATGACAGCTGATATGATGACATTATGACAACAAGCACGATGACAGTGATGACGTTGCTGTTATTGATGATAAGGGAGCTTGCTTTCCCTCAGCTCTGCTTTGGAGGTTGGCATCAGGAGATGATGTAATTTGAAAGGTGCTCAGGTCAGATAGTCATGGGTTTCAATCCTGACTCTACTAACCAATAGTAGGTGGTCAGTTTTCACAGTTGTAAAATGCAGATGATAACACCATCTACCTCACCGCTGCGAGGATGAAATGAGATGATGCATGTGAGGTAGCAAAGCCCAGTGCCTGGTGCACTGTAAACACCAAAAGCTATCAACCAGCTAGCTAGTCATCCAGCATCTGAGAACTTGAGAGAGCTCCAGGAAGGAAAGTTTCAGGGGTAAAAGTGCCCTCACAGTCCAATTTGAAAATCACAGACTGGCCCATGAAAGGCTTATGTACATACCACATACCTTTCCACACATTACCATTTCACACACACAGCGAAATAACGTATTCAGGCCCACATGAAGAAACCCACCTGTTTGCAGAAGAGAATTTCCAGGGTACAGAAGTTCTTGATTCAGGACTTATTAAAGTGTTTTTTTCCCCCTCAGAGAGTGCTTTTTAGTTCAAGAGGAGTTTAAAAAGGACATTAATAAAACCCACTGGACTGAAAGTGCCGGGTCGCAATCAAATCCAAACACCTAGCCCAGTGGCTGGCATATGATGATGCACAGTAAATATCCACTGAAGAAAATGTCACATCTTCACTTCAAAATACTTTTGTGGTAACGGTGTCTCTATATTTTTTTAGGCCATGAATCAAGGAAGTTTTTCTCTGCACTTGGGAAAGTCCTGTCAGTCTGCAAACGGGCCAAATTTGAATATTAGCCATAAGGGCTAAACACCCACAAGTACACAAAGACTCCCTCAAGTGGATACACAGACAGTCACTTTCCAAATGCTTTGCCAACTTTGGGCCTCCCCTGCAAGATCTGGGCCCTGGTTCTTTGGACGGAAATAGCAGAGCATGCGGCTGTGATGGTTATCAGAGCCAGTGGAGATATAAGGATGAGGCCATTCAGGGTCCTTGTCAAAACCATGTGGATCTAGGGTGAAATTTCAATCATCTCACCAGCTGGCACCAGAATCCTTCTTAGGGAGGGAACTGGGACTGTCTTTAGGAAAGGGTTTTGATAAGCTGCTTGTCTTGACAGCATGGGTAGGCAGGAGCCAAGGCAACGGAGGAAAGAGCTTAATGCTGTGTGGTAACATTAAACAGGACTTAGAGATTGCAGAGAGAGCAGAGAGGAGAGGAGGAGATGGAAGAGAAAAGGGAAATGAGGCACTGGGTGTAAGCCTAGAGCCTGACTGAGAAAATTACCAAGGGACTTCTTCAGCCCAGGATTGCTAACTTTAAATGTTCAGTTGTTTGTGCTGCTGCAAGGAGAATCCTTTTGTCACTCCTAAGCCTTCTATACACATTTCCTTGGGTGAATATGGTTATTCGGGTGAGATTAAGGAAGGAGAGCGAAGCTCCACATTTTGGGTGACATGAAAAGATACAAGCAAATGGACAACTGGCACTTCTTAACTCTGGTTACACATTAGAATCACCTCAGGAAGCATTTAAAACCTGGGGATGCCCCCAGGGAGTCCCCACAGAGATTCTGGTGTAATTGGTGTGGGATGGGGCCTGGCATCAATACTCAAAAAGCTCCCCAAGTGGAAGTTTAGAAATTCTGGTCTCCATGGAACTCTTTCTTTTCAGAGAACCAGAAAAGAGCCTGCGGTGGGGTGGGGGGTAAGGAGAATGGAAGCCCTCCCTGGGAATGCAGAGATCTAGGAGAGCATGGGTTTTGAAGGAAACTTATCTTGATCTGAAGGGCAGGGGAGACCATGAGAATATCCAGACTACAGGCATAACTGATGCCATTCGTCTCTGACTTCCCTCTTGGCTGTCCATAATGCCTCCTAACCCGAGCGATTATGACTTCCAACAACCCATTATTCCTCACCGTGTTGCACTGCAAACGTCTCTTATCTTTCATTCCTATCAAGCATTATTTTCCCTGGATCCCATTTCTTTTTGTTAATTATTTTTTCATTTTTTTTTTCATTTTTTTGAGATGGAGTCTTGCTCTGTTGCCCAGGCTGGAGTACAGCAGTGCGATCTCAGCTCACTGTAACCTCCACCTCCAGGGTTCAAGCAATTCTCCTGCCTCAGCCTCCCAAGCAGCTAGGATTACAGGCGCCCACCACCACACGCAGCTATTTTTTTTTCTTTGTATTTTTAGTAGAGATGGGGTTTCACTATGTTGGCTGGGCTGGTCTCGAACTCCTGACCTCAGGTGATCCGCCCACCTTGGCCTCCCAAAGCACTGGGATTACAGGCATGAGCCACAATGCCTGGCCCTGGATCCCATTTCTCTCTGAGCCTGCTCTTTGACACGTAAAACCCAGTGAATCTGCTATATGAAAACTTTCCTCAGGCAAAAAAAAAGGATTTTTTTTTTGCAAAGACTGAGAGTTTTTACTTATTTCCTTTCTTTTTTGAGCTCTTGGTATTCAAGGAAATCTCTGTCAAAACACAAGATGACCACATGCTCTAAAGGGATAGAGATTTCAAAACTTACTACAAAGTTGCACTAATAAAAACACAGTGGTACAGGCATAAGAAGGGATATATGTAAGAATGAGCAACTACAAATAAACCCATTTATCTACAGTCAATCGATTTTTGACAAGAGTGGCAGGACCTTTCAATGGCAAAAGAACAATCTCTTCAACAAATGGTACTGGGACAACTGGATATCCACGTGCAAAGAAAAAGTTGGACCCTTCCTTTATCCCATATACAAAACTCTATCCAAAATGGACCAAAGACCTAAATATAACAGCTAAACTATAAAACTATAAAACCTTTAGAAAAAATATGGATGTAAAAAAAAAATGTACATTTTCTTTGGAGGACAATGCCTTGACCCAACGCAATAATTTTCAGGGATCTTGGCAAAGCATGGAGAAAATATTTTATGGTCAGAAGGGACCTGTGGAGATCCTCAAAGCACACCATGTGGGTAGATAACCATGAAGCTGATTACTAAAGATGTAAGTCTGAGAAATATCTGAAACTGTTGAGCCCATTCTTCCGGGATCACTGGAGATGGCACCCAGGAAAGGGTCAGGGTGTCCCAGGTCTCTGGGGCTCTTTTCACACCCAACTATGTCTTCCTCCCCACTCCTCCACAGTCCCTCCTAGCTCTTTACTCTTCCAGCATTTTATGCAGCTCTGAATAAAGTAAGCTTCATAGGCCAAGCTACCAGTTAAAAGCTCACTCCATCATGGACAAGGCAGGAGTCAGCATTTTAGCAGCAGTTTAGTCGCAGCCAGAGAAGACAAAGGCAGAGAATGGCCGATTGCAGGTGCCAATTCCCTGGTTTTTATAGGCCCAGGCCTGAGGGATGGATCATCCTGCCTTACCCCCTGGAACTAAAGGTGACAAATGAATGCTCTTCAGTGGGGAAGCTATTAAGTGGGATGGGACCAAGAACAAAGGACCAGTTCTCTTTCCCTTATATCCCTGCTTCCTTCCACTCCTGCCCTTAGCACTGGGGTAATGGCCTGGCTTAAGGCGATGAGATAAAATGAGGCCTCAGAGGCTACTGGCAGGGGACCAGGTGGTCACAGCTCCCATTTCTCAGGATAATTTGCTCAGAGGCAGGAGCTAAAATTGATCAGATGAAGCTCTAAGTCAGAATGAAAGCTGTTAATTTGTTACACGTCTTAGAACTTCACAGATACCTTTCTTATTGAACACAGCACTGAGGTGCTTTTTAAAACCTAGGAAACCAATTAAACCCAGGAAGAAACCTGCATATTTTCTAACATGGTTGAACAAAATTGAAACTGTTGCTACATCTGAATAGAACTAGAACCTGATTTGGTCCAGGATCCTTCTCAGTAGCTGGGACATGCTAGTTTGGGAACTCTTTCCTTGGCCTCAGTCTTTCCCCCATTCACCCCTTCTCCCGAAAAGAAAATCCTGACAGGCACAGTACTGTAGTCTTTGCAGTCCCTGCAAAGACTCACCCAGTCCTAAATCAGTTTCCTGAGGAACTGTCTCACCAGCAGAGGAACCCAAGCTCCATGCACAAGAAGCTCACTTCATTCCAGTGTGCCTTCCCCTTTCCTTCCCCCTTACCAAGTTACTTGGTTGGCCTAGCCCACTGGCCTGACTAAATTGGAACATTCTTTCAGGGTATGCAGTTCTTTCCAAGAGAGTTCAGAAGAACCAGGAAACAGGCATTTCTGATACAGAACAAACAGAATCTGGGGTTCTCTCCCCTTTATAAACCAAGCATCTTGCCACGACCAGATCTTTGGCTTTCCCAATTAGTCAATCATATTCTTTGGGATTGACACCCACCTCTGGGAGGTTGACTGAACTGTCAGTAGTCCTGGAGGTGAAGGGTGATGGTGAAGCAGGCACGGGGAAAACGAGCAGCTTCTACTCTTCAGAGGCAGCGGAGACTATTGCTGGACTCTACAAAGCTTGGCTGCCTGACCAGTATCTATTCCGAGTTGGACCTGCCCTGGTCTGTACCCTCCCTAAAGGACCCCAGGTTACTGGACTTTTCTATTTTTGGCCATCCATGGAAGGGCACTTCATCCTTCTGCCCTGGCTCTAAGACCCAGTGCCTGGACTACTTCTCATTTCTCTTTTCCCCTGCTCCTCCTGGTTATGACCCACACCAAGCTCCCCTCCCCCTAGCCCCAGGGGAGCCAGCTGGAGCCAGTGATGACGCAGCTTGTCAGGGCAGGAGATTGATGGCAGGCCCTCTGCTTTCTTTCCCCGCCCCTTCTTCTACTGTCTGGCTCTCTCTCTCTCTCTGGGATTTGGGGAGGAGGGAGGAGGCAGAGAGGGAGAATGCTTAGCTGTTCCATTCACATTCTTCTTAATTCAAGGGCTTTTGCTAGTTCTCACTTGATGGAGCTCAGCTGAGCTCCATCTCAGAAAGGAGAGGAGGGGTTTAGGGACTCCAGCTCCCTCCCTGTTACCTCCCTGCTGCCTGGCCCAGTGCTGGTTCTGACCGGAGGCCCCTTTCTTCCCCAGCAACACTGGGTTGGACAGTTTGCATTGGGCCCATCTGGCACCATAATCCACAAGCCCCTGGGAGGGCCCAGTGAGCTCATTTGGAAGCTTTGGGCCTGTGCTATAGGAAAGTGGGGGCGGTGGGCTTCGAGTATAGCCAGAAGGAACTACTCTGATCTCAAGGACCCACCTGACTCCCCACCCCCACCACCCCATGGGGGTTTCTACAGCCAGTTCCTGGCCCTGCCACAGCCCCTCCCCTGTAGCCCAGGGAGGGTGAGTGAGTGTCTGGTGGGGTCTTGATAGGGCACTATGTGGACATAACAAAGCTCTCCAGCTGAGAGCCCCTGGCCACTGTCACCCCCCTTGCACACCCAGTGTATATGTTCTTTTGCAGTGAAAAGCACCAACAGGAGGCCTCCATCCAGATAGGCAGGCAGAGAGCAAGAGAGGGAGCTCAGCGAGCCCCACCCCTACCCCACCCCCGCATTAGGCCCTACAGACCCAGGATGTGTTCTGGCTGTGACAGCTGATTACAGAGGGGCAGCTGGGAGGGCAGAGCACAGAAAACAGGGGACACAGCAGTCAAAGTCACGATGCAGACAAACAGTTGGCACCATTCTGCTAGGAAGGAAACGAGCATCCAAGATGTGGTGGCTGAGCCAAACAGGTGGGTAGAGCACAAGGGCAGAAAATCCAGGACTGAGAAAGCTCAGAATTCTGGGAGCCATCATGAGGGTGAGCCCCAGACCCCAAGAGACCTGCCTCAATGGATTTTCTGCTCTTGTGCTCAGAGGGTGGCCGCCAAGAACGAAAGGTCTCAGCCTGGGTCCAGGGGTAGACTGGAAGAGCCTCAGTGGGGGAAGTTAGGAGCCTAGGGATGGGTTGCCATAGGGCACTGGCTAATGGCAGTAGTCTACTCAGTGCCTCTGTGTAAAAAGCTCAGAAAAAGTTACTCCTTCTGGGTGAATGCAGCCCCACAAACACTATAGCTTTATCGGATGAAAAATGTACCCCTTCATCCAGGTCCACTTAGCCTTGCACCAGGGAACATGGATGTACCCCTTCATCCAGGCCCACTTAGCCTTGCACCAGGGAACATGGTTCGGGGAGCAGAACATGGGCTGGATTTCCATTCCTACTTACCCTCTTGGCCAAGTACCTTTATGCAGTTCACAGCCTGCACAACTATATATGGTAGCCCTATCTGCAGCAAATAACTCCCCTCCTATTCCATATTGAGGCTGAGAGAGACTGAGCTGCCAACACCTTGCTCGCATCCCATACTCATTCGTTCCAAAGCATGGAAACAGCTGGGTTTGTAGATGGAGATGGTGAACCTGACTGGGACATCAGACCAGTGGGTTCAGGTAGTCACGCCTTTTTCTTTTTGAGGGAGTTTTTTCGAGAACTGCTCTGTTCCTTCTGCCCGTCAACAACTTTGCAACTTTCTGGTTTTACTGTGCTTTATTCTATTGTGAAAATCATGCATGTCTTTTGCATCCTTCAACCTCTCTCTTGCACTTACCTCTTCAAGAGCTGCCACTTAACTGCCCTGCTCAATAGTGTTGATACTCCTACTCAAGCAAACTCTTTGGTGACTCTGCTCTCTCATGGTCTGCTCTAAAATGAAAATTAAGCTACATTATTGTGATGGTGTTCCTCCATTTCCCTATATATACATTGGAGATGGAGTAAGGTCCTTCCTGTTCTGGGGTCTTGTGACTCTGAAAAGCCTCTATTCCTCCTGCCCCAGGGTTTGCTCCTTAGTCCTCCCTTCCAGCAACCCAACAGAGGATCATGTGGCCCTGGAGGCTGGGGTGAAGAAAAATATGCCTTGGGCCCCAAGGCAGAATCTGGTGACCCTTGGGCTCCAAGTCAAAAGTAAGAAGAGTTGGGCCAGGTGTAACAGACTGAGATCAGGAGCCTCAGATTGAGACCAAGGGAAATGGTCAAGCCTTTATTCAGCCAGCAGCTACCTACTAGCAAGCACTTCACTGACATTATCTACATTTCAGAATGGCCTTTCCAGTAAGCCTCTGCTGACAAAGGAGAAGGAGGGGGAGCAGGCAGGAGACAGAGTGAGGACCTACTGGAGCTTGGCCTGACTCCAGAGCATGGCCACCTTGCTGTGGGAAGACCAGGAGGGAGGAGGGGAAAGCCTTTTCCAAGACTGGATTTCAGTCAGTGCTGCCTTGCAAAGATGTTTGAGAGAAAAATAAAAATAAAAAAACTCTCAGCTCACGGGGATTTTTCTTGCCATCACAATGTATCATGATTTATAAAAAAGGACTGGACTAGGACTTGGGGGCTCTACCTGGACTAATTAGCTGGGAAGCCTTGGGTAAGTCCCTTCCCCTCACTGAGTCTCAGTTTACTTATGTGCAAATTTAGGAAGGAAACTGAACTAGTAAATAATCTCTAACATTCTAGTCTATCCTAGTCTATCCAATCTCCCACCTGCATTCATGTGTTATAACTACATTGCATTAACCCTTGCTTACAGCCTGATTTCTTTTAGACCCAGCCTCAATTATTTTGGAACATGGTTCTCAAACATGACTTAGAAAGAGATCTAATTTTCAAGAAGGGTGAAGTCCTACAGATTCAGGAGTTGAGGTAAGGGCTCACCAAGGATTCATTCTGACCAGCTCTTCTCCAGACCAGCTTCTTTCCTTCCATTAGGCCCCACTGCTTGCCCAAGCGCTAACTCTCCCTCTCTCTTGCTCTCTCTCTCTCTCTTTCTTCATTTTCTTTGTGGCATTTATCCTTAATGGTGATTAATGTAGACACCAGGCAAATGCTGGCCAAGGGAAAATGCAAATTAAGTCCCTGTCCCTTTTCCTTGTGCACTAGGAGGGTCAAAAGCCTGTCTGCTGAGGAAGGATGAGTCTTTGGTGGGGCTGAAGCTGGGCAGGTCTAGCAAAGCAACATTGGGGACAAATGGATCCCCATAAATTACAGTTCATCATGTGGTTGGGAAGCTGGACCCCAACCTAATGACTCTGTTTGTTGGTGCTGAACTCACCCTCAGGCCCTGCCAGCACTGAGATGGATGCCACCTTTATACTCCAGGCAAGAACATCTGGAGGGCCCTAGTGCTGGAGAAGATCTTCCCCTTCTCCCTCATCAGCAAAGCCTCAAATGGCCAACAGATCACACATAGGGAGGTCCAGGTGACTGAGTCACAGGTCCTTCCTTTTGACATCTCCTCTCACCCAAGCTTGGGCTATCAAGCCATTCTGGGTCACCTTTCAGAGAGCCCTTCTGACCCCCCACCTAGAGGATGTGTAGTTTGATGAGATTTCGAGAGTAAAGCTGGGTGGCACAAAGCTAATCTAAACAAACTGATGATAGTTTCAGCAACGTCTATTTCTTTCTTTCCTCTTTTTTTTTTTTTTTTTTTTTTTTTGACAGAGTTTCACTTTCGCCTAGGCTGGAGTTTAGTGGTGCAATCTTGGCTCACTGCAACCTCCGTCCCCGGGGTTCAAGCAATTCTCCTGCCTCAGCCTCCTAAGCAGCTGGGATTATACGCACCCACCACCACGTCCGGCTAATTTTTGTATTTTCGGTAGAGACAGGTTTCGCCATGTTGACCAAGCTGGTCTCGAACTCCTGACCTCAGGTGATCCACTCGCCTCGGCCTCCCAAAGTTCTAGGATTATAGGAGTGAGCCACCGCACCCGACCAGCAACGACTGTCTCTCTGCTTCATTCGCACATAGAAACTACAATCACCACCATGGCCCACAGGAGGTATGAGGAAGAAACTGCACAGTCAGCCTCTGAGTAACTCAGAGCCCTTGAGAAACACCTAACTGTGAGCTACGTTATGCTGTGACCTAAGTACCCTCCGTGTAACAACTTTCACTCACCCCAAGTATCAGTCAGAGTTGACAACTGGCTCAGCTTTGCCATTTTACCTATCAATGGATCAACAATGCTCAAGACTGCACAGGGACCCATCTATTGCCTCCTCTCCATCACCACACTCCAATCTTCCACATGCTCTTAGGGCCTGCAACTCATCTTTGGTACAATCTTTGGCTGCTACAGATAGCCTGGTGTCTATTTCTCCAGAAGTCTGCTCACATTAAGAATTTCTTTTATTCCCTACATTTTATTATGAATATGTTCAAATACGCAGAGCAGCTAAAGTATCCTTAAAACCAATACAATAATCATCTTTTTTTTTTTTTAATGAGACAAGGTTTTGGTCTTGAACTCTTGGCCTCAAGCAATCCTCCTGCCTCCGCCTCCCAAAGTGCTAGGATTACAGGCATAAGCCACCACACCCAGTCTTGTAATCACCTTTTTAATTCAACATTTATTAAAATTTTGGCCAGTTTTGCACTCTGTGTGTGTGTGTGTGTGTGTGTGTGTAACTGTGGTAAAATACACATAACACAAAATTTACCACTCTAACCATTGTTAAGTGTACGATTCAGTGGAATTAGGTCCCTTCACAGTGTTGTGAAACCATCACCACCATCCATCTCAAGAGCTTTGTCATCACCCCAAACAGGAGCTCTGTATCCATTAAACAATAGCTCCCCACCCCCAGCCCCTATTTATATCTAAATGCTGTACCATTTTAAAGTTTCAAACATCATAATTCACCCCCTAAATATTTCATCAGTCATCTCCTAAAAATTAGAACATTCATACATAACCACAATACTATTCTCACACCTAAGAAATTCACAGCAATCTACTGTCCAGTTGTCAGGATCTTCCTAAATAAACAAAAGTTTCTACACTTAGAATGAAGGCAATGAGTCACATTTAGTTGCTTCATATACTATGAAGTGCTATGTAAACGTCAGGCATTAATAATCTTATTAGATGATCTTGAAAGTTTTTTTTCAGCTCAAAATACAATTAATGTTTATGATTTTCCAAAGGGTTCCCCCTCCAGAGCAGTGGATGTGGCCAGGAGCCACTCTTAACCCCTTCCCAGCTCCCTAAGGCAGGGAGACAATCCCTACAGGTGGAAGCAATGACCTTCCTTAATTCCAGCCCAGCCTCCTATGTCCTTACAAGTGATTAGCAATGAACAAATACATCAAATAAATCCATAAAAGTCCCAGCACTGTGATGCCACAGAAGAGTGTAAAGGCCATGAAACAGATTCTCCAGACTCAAGCATGGAGGAGCCTTAAGTCCTTGGCCACAGCCAAGTGGGGGGCTTCAGCAGCACATGGAGGACTACAGCAGCCAACTTGGTCATTGGTTTGGGGGTGGGGTGGAGAGACAGGTAGCAAAGAACCTAGTGGGGTACCGAGCAGCCTCATTTCCCACTTCTAGCACTACCCCCCCACCCCACCCCAAACCAGATTCTCAGCTTTGTTAGCTTAGCACAGAACACAAGCCCCTCGCACATTTGAGCTGCTTAGTCTCTGTATTTGTCTCTGCCTCTAGATATCTGCACACGGTCACCAATCACTTGAGTTTTCGGCTGCTTTTTACCCAGCCATCTTAACAATCAATTTCTGTATGATTGCATGGCTCGGCTTTACAGTCTAGCAAAACCAGGCACGGAGTCAAACATTTTTTTTCTTTATTTATATTGTGACTTGTTTCGGAAAGGATTTAAAATGAGGAGACAAACATTCAGTAAACACCCTGGACCAGATGCTTGAAACCGTGCTAGGTGTTGTGGAAAATGCAAGAGAGAACACACGGTTTTCTTTTCTTTTCTTTTCTTTTCTTTTTTTTTTTTAACCCTCAGTTGAGTTTACAATTCACTTCGGGAGACAAAGCTCTCTGAGGAAACAACTAAACCACAACTGCACTGACCTGGGAACTGGGAGTCTGACATCTAGGTCCTACTTCCATCTCAGTCACTTGTCAGCTGTGTTATCTTTGAAAAGTCACCTTACCTCTCTGGGCCTCAGTTTCCTTGTATGTAAAACAAAGGGGCTGTATATAAATGTCTATATGATCATAGAGACAGAGCACAGAGACTTGTAATACTGGTTTTTTGAGAGGATGGGATTTGAGAGGCTTGAGAGGGAGATTACTTCTCTAACCCTCTATTTTTTTGACTTGTTATAATAAGCATATATTACTTTTGTGGTTAAATACATCTAGCATTTACAAATGAGAATGAATGAACTAGCTAAATTCTCATTTAGCTCTAACCATAGTCTGTGATTATCTGTGGTTCAGATGACACAGAGCCTTCTGAGTTGGGAGAAGGGAAAGCTTACTGAGGATTTTGATAGCCAGGGAAGGCTTCCTAGAGGAGATGAGGCTCTAGGTGGGTCTAGAAGGGCTGGCATGCTTTGGATTGGTAGAGACAAGGAGAGGGCATCTCTGGCATAAGATGGAGATGAATAATAAAACTGGCTGAGGCCATAATAGAGAGTGGAGGGCAAAGATGAGAATAACTCTTTCCCAAGGCCCAGATACATACTAGATTGGAGGGTTTCCTGGGCTGTGGAGTCTGAGAGCTGGAACAGCTTCACTCAGTCCCCCTCTCCAGAGGGCAACCCCCAGGCCCACCTACCATCGCAGCAGCTGCAGAATCTAAGCAGCAGAAAGTCTAGAGGCCCAGCCTGGTGCTCTTGGATCACAGAGTAAGCATAACACTTGGGTATTAGCTAATCAATCTCGTAAATTCATCTCCCTTTTACTGGGATCTGTCAGGAAGCTGATTAAATGCTGTGCGAGTGGAATTTGGCTCAGATGCTAGCCGGGAGCTTGGGGCTGAAGTTTTTCAATGTTCAGCTCATGCATAAAATTCATAGTTTATCATTACCCAGACTTGCCTCTCTAGAACTATCCAGATGGGAATATTTCTATATGACAGTCCCATCCTGGGTGAGCCAGTTGCCTGGCCTCTCCTCCGACAGTTCTCTCTGCAGTAGGTGCTCCCCACCCCCAGCCCCCATCCCTCACCTCCACCAGCTCAGCTCTGCCTGCAGAATCACTGAGCCAGGATGCCAGCAGCCCTAGGGCACCCAGCTGGCTCTTCCTGTGTCCTGGGGCACCAAAGGGATTCCCTGGGGCAAGGCCAGCACACTACAACTCCAGTATCCTTAGGCAAAACTGGGGAGTAGGTTGGATATCTTTAAGAAGAGATATATATGCTACCACTATCACCCCCCTTGCCCCAGTCCCTAGCTAGATGCCCTCTGGCTGTCCTTTTAGCTTGGCTTCCCCATTCATTCCTGCTTTCCTTTATTAAGGCCCCAGGTTCTCTCAAGTCGCCTAGGCTTGGAATCCTACGCTGGAGGCCAGTCCTTCCTTTATCCCAAACCCTCAGCCTAACCAGGTGAAGTAATCCCAGCCAATGGGCAGATGGGAAAGAGATGGGGGAAGGGACTGAGCTGAGACTGCAAACTTCTTCAGCTTTTTCCTTTCTGAAGAGAGAGTGGTTATACTTGCCTCTTGCATATGGCCTGAGTTAGGACTGTCCAGCTGTACATTCCCCTCACCATGATTCTGCATATAACTCTGGCAATCGCAAGAGAATTGGAAACTGTGCATTCATTTCCACTCTCTTCCTCAGTTTCTGGGTAAACCCAAAGAATAATGATACCAGAAATAGCAGCTACCATTTACTAAACACTCACTGAATGCCAGGCACTGTGCTAGTCCAGAGATACCAATGTGAGGATCCTGTCTGAGCCTACAGCCTGGCCCAGTGGTAGGGTGACAAAGGCATCAGCACTGGCACCATTACTAAATAGGACTAAGCATTGGTGACGTGTTTGCAACTGGGAGCTAAGGGGTCTGAATGATTTGAACAGATACAGTATGTCCTCGGTGCTTAAGATTCTAGTGAGGAAACGGGATAAATTATAAAAATTCAGCCAACAAAATCCAATCTATTCGATCTATTGATTGATCATATACCTTTTTTCCTTCACTCAGCTGTTTGGAGAAAGAGGCAAAGAATAATGAAGTAAGCCTGCATGAGGAGATAATTCAAGTAAGTAATTTCCAAGAGATGGTCTGAGTTCAGTCCACATTTTTACCTATACTTTCTCCATCTTATAAAAATAACACCACCTCAGGCCGGGCATGGTGACTCATGCCTGTAATCCCAGCACTTTGGGAGGCCGAGGTGGGCAGATCACCTGAGGTCAAGAGATTGAGACCATCCTGGCCAACATGGTGAAAAGCCGTCTCTACTAAAAATACAAAAAATTAGCCAGGCATGGTGGGAGGCACCTGTAATCCCAGCTACTCGGGAGGCTGAGGCAGGAGAATCACTTGAACGCAGGAGGTGGAGTTTGCAGTGAGCCGAGATTGTGCCACTGCACTCCAGCCTGACGACAAAGCAAGGCTCCACCTCAAAAATAAAACAAAATAAAATAAACCACAATTTTACAGGTGAGGAAATTGAGGCTCAGAAATGATAAACCACTGCCCAAAGTCACCTGTTAATATGCAGCTGCACTCAAAGTTGAACCCACATCCTCTGACTCCTACAATTCAGTGTTCTAACTGCTACACCATACAACCTTTCTATGAGACTAAATATTATGGCTGATATTTAGAAAGCAAGGTCCTTAGTCATCAAACACAGAATGCATTTCACTGGGCCTTACATTCTAAGGCAAGAAAGAGGTTTCATACTTTAGAGAGAACTTCAACAATGAATCAAAATTATAACCCTGATTCACCAGAAAGCTGTGTAATTATCTGCCCATTCTCAAATATTCTGGTCAACAGAGGTTTTGCACCATCTATAGATAATTCTCCTTTAGGCACCTGGAAATAATAGCTGAGCTGACATTTCATTGGCTCAGAGATTCTTCTCAAACCAATGATTGCTTCCCCCTTTGGATGTTGTTGAGGAAATAGCAGCTCAGGCTAAGGTTGGGGCAGAGGAAAAAGGAACCACAGAAAACAAAAACACATCCCCAGTCAGGGCCCCTCTTCCACAGAGCAGAGCAGACACTTGAAAGTAGCTCAAAGCGGGAGGAGAGCTGGGATTAAGGTGGCTTTCACCGGCCAAATGAAGACCCACTGACACCCGGACAAGAGAAAGAGAGTATAATCTCTCTCATACACACATACTCATATGTGTTATCCATAGGTGTGTAATGCATCTGTGTTCCAGGAGAGGAAATTTTTCTCCCTGTGAGCATACACACACACATACACGTATTCAGACACATTTGGTGTTCTCTACTCTAAATTCAGAGCTAGTCCCCCTGTTGGAGGTGGGCCTGGTAGTACTCTAAAATAAGATTCTGAAATATACACCTGTTCTCTTCTTGTAATCTCCCATACTGAACCTTCATTTAGTCCGTTTGTCCTCCTTGGGCTGCAGAGCACAAAATCCCCATTACCAGCCCTGCCAGGAAAATCTAATCTGTTGCAGCCTTTGAGCCTTTTCCATTTTTCCCCCCATGTACTTTCTGCTGTTTCATTTTCTTCAAACTCATATTTTCCAGCACAGAGTAGGCACTTTACAAATGTTATTCATTAGTGGCAGTAGTGGCAAGGGGTGGCTTGCAGAGGAATCAGCCTTTCCCCATTAATCCTTCGCATCATCTGCCATTCACCCCCACAAGCTATTTCCAATGAATATGCAACCTATGTAAAAACCATGTGGCAAAGGGAGTTTTCAGAGAAGCCTCCTAAACCCCCTACCAATGAGATTTTTGCCCCCAAATTATTCCTATATGACAATTCTGGAAGCCACCTAGTATTTCTCTACATTTTGCTCTTTGAGTTGCCCTCTTTATCTTTTACCCATTCCTTCATATCTCTCAAACTCCTCTCTTCCTTGATTTCCTCTTTTCCTATCTCTTGATCCTTGTGCTTTTTCTTCTTTATTCTCTTTCCACCTCTCAGGCATGCATATTCTTCACCTAGCCTCCCTCTCTCTAGACCAAGCCTCAATTCTGGAATCTTCTCTATTCCGAATTCCTTACCTCAAGCTGCAAGGGTTTCAAGCTCTTCCTTCTCTGCAGCTATTGTAAATAAAGGAGAAACTGCCCTAAGCTGCAGTCCAGGGCAAGTTGTGGCCAGCCCAGATGGCCTCCTCTTGCTGCAGGGACTGAGGTTCCCGTGGTAACAGGGAAAGGATACCTACATCTCTGGGAGGAAGACTGTGTACTTGGAGCTTAGCATTTTGGTTTTGTTTTGTTTTGAGAAAGAGTCTTACTCTGTAGCCCAGGCTGGAGTGCAATGGCGTGATCTCAGCTCACTGTAACCTCCGCCTCCCGGGTTCAAGCAATTTTCCTGCCTCAGCCTCCCGAGTAGCTGGGATTACAGGTGCCCATCACCACGCCCAGCTAATTATTTGTATTTTTAGTAGAGATGGGGTTTCGCCATGTTGGCCAGGCTAGTCTCGAACTCCTGACCTCAGGTGATCCACCCGCCTCGGCATCCCAAGTTGTTGGGATTACAGGTGTGAGCCACCACGCATTTTAAACAGGCCCTCAGATACACACACTCACACCTGCATCCCTGTTTCTTGGACTCAGAAATGAGTTCAAAAGGAAATTGGCTATTTGGGAGAAAAGTGTGTGTATGTTGGGGGTGAGGGTAAAAGAGTGTCATATTACACTAATTAGAACCTCTACTCCTGGCTCTGCCATGTGGAAGTGTAGTAGACATTTCTCTGCAAAGTCAAGTTTGTGGGGCTCCAAAAGGTCATATGATCTGGACCTAAATCTTTCTACCTTTGTAGCCAAACTCTGGCACAGGTATCTACCCCTATCACATCCTGAAATCATGTTCAGGGCCAAACAACTGTGGGGTGGGATAGAAAAAGGACAGATTCCGTGCCCGCAAAGGCAAACCTGGCATCTACACAAAAGTCTGCAACTACAAGTGCATCCAGGACATTATGGCCGCCAACTGAAAGGTTTCCAACCTCTCTGGTTCCAGGGCCTGGAATCCACTGTAACTTTTTCTCAACTCTGCAGGAGCTCATATCTCTCACATAGAGGTGTCAATCAAATACTTTCCGTAAAAAAAGAGAGAAAGGTCAGATTTGGGACCAAAACAGATTTGAGTTACAGTCCCAACTCTGCCACTTACTAGCTGTGTGTCCCTGAGCAAGTCACTACATCTCTCTGAGCTGGTGTCTTTTTACATAAACTGGAGATCATTAGAGTGCCTTACTCATGTAAAGTTCTCTGCAAAAGAAGGCACTTACACTCAGAGAGGGTTTTTGATTGGCTTGGGTAAGGGGTTCTATTCCAGGAGAGACCTGTCCCTTTTGGGCTGGGTGGTGTGAGTCAGGGCTGGGTAAATTAAGTAACAGCAGCTACCATTTATTGGTGTTTTACCTACATCAGCTTACTGATTCTTCACACCGCTTCTGTAAGCTAGAGACTATTTATCTACATTTTGCAGAGGAAGAAATGGAGGTGCTGAGAAATAAAGTGACTTGCCTTAAGTCACAAAATCAGCAAGTGGTAGATCCGAGATGGGAACACAGAAGTGATAGAGAAAAAGGAGATGTCAGCAGGCAGTTGCTGGCCTAGTGCACTGTTTTGCCTGGGGCTGGCTGGGCCCCTCTACCCAGTGCCTCAGACCCAACAGGTCCAAGGGAGTCCATGCACCTTTCATTACTGTTAGCCAAGCTTA
Organism: Chlorocebus sabaeus; assembly: GCF_047675955.1. NCBI lineage: Eukaryota > Metazoa > Chordata > Mammalia > Primates > Cercopithecidae > Chlorocebus > Chlorocebus sabaeus. The sequence continues at coordinate 45,906,813 of NC_132933.1, forward strand.
CCCTCCTGTAAAAAGCAGCTCGTATGACAGAACCTGGACACTTTGGTTGCCGGTGAAGGATTCACTCGCTTATTATGGTTTTCTTTTTTTATGCAAGCCTCCAAACGCCGCTGCTTCTAGTTGGCCACCTTGGCCCTTATACAAAAATTAACTCAAGATGGATTAAAGACTTAAATGTAAAACCCTAAACCATAAAAACCCTAGAAGAAAACCTAGGCAATACCATTCAGGACATAGGCATGGGCGAAGACTTCATGACTAAAACACCAAAAGAATTGCAACAAAAACCAGAATTGACAAATGGGATCTAATTAAACTAAACAGCTTTTGCACAGCCAAAGAAACGCTCATCAGAGTGAACAGGCAGCCCACAGAATTGGAGAAAATTTTTGGAATCTACCCATCTGACAAAGGTCTAATATTCAGAATTTACAAGGAATTTAAACGTATTTATAAGAAAAAATCAACCCCACCAAAAAGTGGGCAAAGGATATGAACAGACACTTTTCAAAGGAAGACATTTACATGGCCAACAAACATATGAAAAAAAGCTCAACATCACTGATCATCAGAGAACTGCAAATCAAAACCACAATGAGACACCATCTCACACCAGTCAGAATGGCAATTATTAAAAAGTCAGGAAACAATAGATGCTGGCGAGGCTGTGGAGAAATAGGAATGCTTTTACACTGTCGGTGGGAGTGTAAATTAGTTCAACCATTGTGGAAGACAGTATGGCGATTCTTCAAGGATCTAGAAACAGAAATATCATTTGACTCAGCAATCCCATTACTGTGTATACACCTAAAGGAATATAAATCATTCTACTATAAAGACACATGCACACATATGTTTATTGCAGCACTATTTACAATAGCAAAGACATGGAACCAACCCAAATGCCCATCACTGATAGATCAGATAAAGAAAATGTGGCACATATACACCATGGAATACTATGCAGCCATAAAAAGGGTGAGTTCATGTCCTTTGCAGGGACATGGATGAAGCTAGAAGCCATCATTCTCAGCAAACTAACACAGGAACAGAAAACCAAACACTGCATGTTCTTACTCATAAGTGGGAGTTGAACATCAAGAACACATGGACACAGAGAGGGGAGCAACACACATCAGGGCCTGTTGGGGGGTGGGGGGTGGGAACTTAGAGGACAGGTCAATAGGTGCAGCAAACCACCATGACACACCTATACCTATGTAACAAACCTGCACGTTCTGTACATGTATCTCGTTTTTTTTTTTTTAGAAGAAAGAAAGAAGGAAGGAAGGGAGGGAGGGAGGAAGGGAGGGAAGGAGGGAGGGAAGAAAGGAAGGAAGGAGAAAGAAAGAAAAGAAAGAGAAAGAAGGGAAGGAAGGAAGGAAGGAAGGAAGGAAGGAAGGAAGGAAGGAAGGAAGGAAGGAAGGCAGGCAGGCAGGCAGGCAAGCGGCTTGAAGCTGATACTGCGGCAGCGGCCTGTGGGAGGCAGCCAAGGACTAGCTCAGCATAAATGACAAACCCTCCTGCTTCAGCCCCTTGTGTGAAGCTAAAATTAACAACGTTCCCAACTGCAAACAAATGCAATTGCTGAACCTGCATTCCCCTCTCCTGCTTCTGCTGCCACTGAGCTTCGTGGGCCTCATCCTAGCTTTCTCCTTTTTCCCTGGCCATGCCCATAGGGCTGGGCTTTCTGAGCAAGGGCAGGTGATACTCTGCACAACAAACTTGAGCTTGGATCTAAGGAGGGTCCCAGGACTTCAGCAACCCTAGATGTGGTTCAAATACCTTCCAGGTACCACCACCCACCCTTTGGTTCCTCTCTTTGCTCTTTAGGTACCCAACACTTTTGGCTACCACTAATCCTAGTAATTATTTATGCTGGCTTCCAATTAGCCAGGATAATCCAATTTTTCATTTCACTAGGGCCTTTTCTTTTACCTCCTACCATCAGTACTTATCCATCTGTGGTAGCCAGCCTGTAAAATGTTGCCAAATAATCCCCACCTCCTGATGTTCATACCCTTGAGTATCCCCTCCCCTGAGCATGATCTGAACCTAGTAACTCACTTATAATGAATAGAATATGGCAGAAGTGATGGGATATAACTTCCAAGACAAGGTTATAAAAAGACTGTGGCTTCCGCCTTGGGCTGGCCTAGGTGTGTATTCTCTCTGTCTCATCAATCACGCCAGAGAAAGCAAGCTGCCGTGTTGTGAGAAGCAGCCTAATAGAGAGGCCCAAATGGCATGACAAGGAACAGAAACCCTCAGTCCAACAGCCTGTGAGGAAACAAAGCCTGCCAGCAACCATATGAGTTAGTTTGCAGGCACATCTGTCAGCCCCAGTTGAGTCTTCAGATACTGCAACCTTGACCCACAGTTTGAATACAACCTCATGAGTGACCCTGAGCCAGAACCACCCAACTAAGTCATAACCAAGTTCCTGATCCACAGAAACTGTAAGATGGTGTTTATTGTTGTTTATTGGCTAAATGTTGGGATAATTTGTTACATAGCAATAGTATCCATTTCCTCAAAGCTCTGCTTTATCCCGGTTGACAATGGCTGGTGATCTAATGGTCAATTTCTTTTTTTTTTTTTTTTACTGCCAGATAAGAGAAAACCTTACTTCAGTTAAAAATACTTGAGTCTTCAGATTGCTACTAATGAACACTGGGGATTTTAGATGCTGGCAGAAGGCTAATAGAAAAGATTATTGGGGCAGAGTGTCCACCGTTACTTTGCATACAGTGAGTCCTAAGCCTAGGCAATGTTCACAGCATCTTAGAATCCTCAGATGATCAAACTTTGACCCAATTATACAAATCAAGAGCAGTATCCAGACTGTACCCTCCTCATACCAGTTTCCTCTTTGGATAATGATAGCTAAAGTTTATTGAGTACTAACTAAATAAGCACTGTTCTGTGACTTCACAATTATTTACTCATTTAATCCTCATAACCACCCCATTCTAAAGAGGAGGAAACTGAGGCGCAGAGGAGTTAAGCAACTTGTCCAAGTTCACAGTCACTAAGTGGCACAGCTGGGATTTGAGCCCATGCTCATAACCATATTACTCAGGGAAAGTCCACATGTATTGGGCAAAAGGAAGGATTCTGGTTACCAAGAGGTATCAGAGCCCTTTCTTTCTATCCTTTTCTTCCTTTCATTTTGATATGGCTTGGCTCTGTGTCCCCACCCAAATCTCATCTTGTAGCTCCCATAATTCCCACATGTTGTGGGAGGGACCTAGTGGGAGATGACTGAATCATGGGGGCAGGTTTTTCTCATGTTGTTCTCGTGATAGTGAATGGGTCTCATGAGATCCAATGGTTTTAAAACCATTTTAAGCCATCTTTGCCTGCTGCCATCCACGTGAGATGTGACTTGCTTCTCCTTGTCTTTTGCCATGATTGTGAGGCCTCCCTGGCCACGTGGAACTGCAAGTCCAATAAACCTCTTTCTTTTGTAAATTGCCCAGTCTCAGGTATATCTTTATCAGCATAAACGGTGATAAATGGTGATATATTAGTCCAGTGTGAAAATGGACTAATATACATTTCCTTGCTCAAAAACCTACAGCAGTTTTTCAATGCCTACTGGATCAAGTCCAAAGTCCTCTTCATGACCCTTACCATAATCCAACACCACTCTACATATCTTTCTCTATTCTCTACCACATAACCTCTACCTGTAGCTACAATAATCCCCTGGTTTCCCCATATATCGTTTTCCTGATTTTCTCCCACCTGAAATCATCAATGCTTGTTGGAAACAATTAGGTGTAAAATACAAAAGGATTTTATAGTCAGATCATCTGGAGAAATGTTGAAGACCCTTTCTCTTACAGTGGTTATGTGAAATTCCAAAGAGAAGACTATGAATCCTCTACCCAAGTGGAGGTGTATCTCTCAGTTTTGCCAAAGTGAGGCCAATGCTGCAAAGCTGGTGGCCAAAGCTCTGTCTCACGCACTGGACTGAACCAGACCCAATCTCCTCCCGAAAGTCTTCCTCAGTTTTTCCTGCCCACATTTTTCTCATTTCTGAAATCTGATGCCATCTGTAGTCTGAGGCATGCAATGTAGACTGTTCTCAGGCCATTCAATTCTTAATTCAAATGTCACCTCTTCAGAGAAGCCTTTCTTGGCTGCTCGAGCTGAAGTAGCTCCCTGTTACTCCTCAGCACAGCCCCTTGTTTCTCTCCTTCTTAGCACGTATCAATACAAATAGTGATTATTTATTTGTTCACTTTTAAACATGTGTCCCTACTGAAACACATGCTCCAGCAGGGCAGGGATTTTGTCCTGTTCACCATTATAACCCCAGTATCTCCTATGTTCCAGAGCCTGGAACATAGGAGGTGCTCAATGAATATTTGTTGGTTGAATGAAAAAAATATTTCACCTGCAAGTTTGTTTGTGTGCTTTTCCCCAGCTAGAGAATAAGTTTCATAAGGGCAAGGCCTGTTATTGTCTGTTTTCCATGGCATCTAGTAAATCCTGTGACCATACTTGGGGAGTAAAATTGTTGCTTGCCCATGCCTCAATGTTTTCATTCATTTAACCATACCACCCTGCCTTAATAGACTGCCTAGGATGGGGAGAAGTAGAGTAGGGGTGGGGTTTTTGATGGCACAAAGTTCTAGTCTTGAACTTTCCAAAGAGGTGATCTGCAGAAGCCCGATGTGGGAGTGGGAAGATTGGCAGGTTTTCTGCAGTTTCCGGGCAGTGGAAAGAGTCTTTGTAGTGGAGAAGCCACAAAGAAGTCAAAAGGAAAGATAGAAGAAGTTTGCCACCAGACAGGCAAAAGCTGAGGACCATCAATATAAGTTGAAGGAAAGGAAATCTAAGGAAATTTTGGTCTTAGAACAGGAGGGGGCATTTGGTACCCAAACTGGAAGGTGGCCAGGACATTTTGAGGCTGCAAAGCAAACTCTAGGAGTCTCTGTCTGAGTAGGAATGTGGAATAATGCTGCAGGCCTCAGTGACCCTGGTGTGGGTAAGGAAAAATGGAGAGAGAGAGAGAGGCCTAAGCTCTTCACATCTAAAACCAGAAATAATCTAGTGAGGGAAGGGGAAAAACCCATTTCCTAACCTTAATACAGTTAAGGAGCAGAATAAACTGCCTAGTGAGGATCTTGAGTCATTGGTATAAGAAGCATTCAAACTGGGGGAAATTGGCCAGACATGATGTACCATGTAAAAGGAACTACGATAAATAGATCTTTAGTGGTATAGTCATAAGGTGTGAGGGGAAAGGAAGTCCCCTATAAGTAGTAAGGGACCACTTATCTATGGTCCTATGCTTAGGTCTTTTGGTGAGCCTGTGCCTATGGAATGTGAACGTGGTCAGTGGGGGGAGGTGTTGGAGTCAGTTCTCAGAGGCCACCACACATGTGCTTGCACTCTCTCTCTGTCACACACACACACACTCACATTCACATTTACACTTCTGCACACTAAATGGAAAAAAAAATTCTGCTCCATCTTCCCACAGCTTATCTGTTTCACTGATGACAAAAGGGCTATCACACTACAAAGAATGTATTACTTCTCCTCACAGACAAGTCACTTCTTGTGATCCTGATGTACCCCTGCAAAAATCCAGGTGTCTCTCAGGCCTTTCCAGTCAGGAAAAATTCAACCTTGCAGGTTTACCTTCAGACATGAATTCTCTCTCTCTCTCTCTCTCTCTCTTTCTCTCTCTCTCTCACGCACACACACACACACACCCCTCCAACCTGACTCAATTTCAACAGATATCAGCTGGACTCCAGCCTCAAGTCTTTCTGGTTCCCAGAATGCTATGGACTGTGAACGTGGTCAGTGGGGGGAGGTGTTGGAGTCAGTCCTTTCTTCGCCTTTCTGACTGTCAACTCCTCTTAGAGTCTCTTGGCTAAAGGTGAGAGTTTTCATTGCTTCCAGAGGAATCTATGGTACCCCTTGCCCCAAGGCCCAGTGGTGACTATAAAAGGGCCCATTCCTGCTCTGAGGGTCCAGGGAAAATACAGACTTGCCCCAAGCGCTGCAGAAAAGGCCATGTGATTTTCCTTGCCTTTCCTCTCACTCCATCCTCTCCTTCTTCCCTTTGGCCGCAGCAAACTCAAAGGCCTTCTCTCAGTCCCACTGAAGGGAAAAGGAAAGAACAAGACCCAAATGAAATGGATCAACTAGTAGACTGGGAAATTGAAAACGCACCAGAGGCCCAGGGAGGGAAGTGGAGGGCAGAAGAGCAGGGAATGAAAGTGGAAAGCCCCCAGCTGAGAAGCCAATGACCACAAATGACCCTGCAGGGTCCTAGTCTGGCCAAAGCTGCTCCACTCTGTTCACTGTTAGCTCAGAGCAGAGAGCACAGAATCTATCAGGGCTGGCCAGTGGCAAAACTGCAAGGTGCGGGGAGCTGGTCTCCAGCATTCCCTGTCCGGTCCTCATCTCCATTTTGAGGTCCCCTCTCCCAGACTCCCAGTGATTTCTCTCTGTTCCAAGAGTCTTGTACAACCTCCCCACAAAACAAAATTCATCTGTCCCTGTCCCATTTCTGCAGAACGTTGGGTGCATTAAGTCATTTGTGCAGCAAGGTGTGAAATGATGGTCATGGCTGAAAGCTTTGTTCTCCACGGCTGTTATGTGGCTGTTAATAAGGTGTATTTGAGGAGGAAAAGAAGAAGTTGGCGACCTACAGTCAAATAAGTATTGGAAGCCACAAAACTATGTTTTTAGCAAGTTTCTCTACTGCAAAACTTCTCAGAGCCTTTCATATGCTAATGTGCATTACAAAGCTCTAAGAGAGGTAAGTATACAGCATTTCTCAAACTTATTCGGCCAACCACGGAGTTTTTTTCTTTTTTTTTCTTTTGGGTAGAGCAGCTTAAAGGACTAGTATTTTATTTGATGTATTTTCCCCCTCAGATAACTTAGTTGCATTTCATAACAGTCCTTAATACTTAAACGTTAAAGAGTGACTGTAACGGTGGGAAAGTCAGGCACCCCTACAGTTAGAGAAGGCAGTGATGGTTAGATTGGATCAACCACCAGGCCATAGGGAAGATATAAATGACCAAAGGACCTTGGTGATCTGGCTGTTTTGTGCCACACATTATAGGTGGTTGTCACTTACCAATTGGCTTGGTCCTATCTCATACAGTCCCAAGTGTCTTTAATACTTATTTTTTGTGTGCTGTATCTGGGAGAGTAGTATGGAGGGAATAGAGGAGAGTCTATCTTAAGATATGTCTATTTTTTTTCTTTTTCTTTTTTTAAACACAGTATCACTCTGTCACCCAGGCTGAGTGCAGTGGCACAATCTTGGCTCACTGCAACCTCCATTTCCTGGGTTCAAGTCATTCTCCTCCCTCAGCCTCCTGAGTAGCCAGGATTACAGGTGCGCACCACTATGCCTGGCTAATTTTTGTATTTTTTGTAGAGACGGGGTTTTGTTATGTTGGCCAGGCTGGTCTCAAACTCCTGACATACAGTGATCCACCTGCTTTGGCCTCCCAAAGTGCTGGGATTATAGGTGTGAGCCACCATGCCCAGCCTAGACATGTCTATTTCTCATGTTGATAAACTCATATTTGATAGCTGAATCAGGTCCTTCCTGAATCATCTGCCATTTGTGACTTTGTTCTTCACTGACTCCACCAGTCCCCCAAACTCCATTCTCTAAACCCAACCGGGCATGATGCCTCAAGAAAGGCTAGCTGGGAACACTGGTCCTCTCTCTGGGTTCTCCCATATATGAGCATGAACCAATCACTTCTTTACAGTTCACGGTATTAGAAAAATGGGAGGCATTGGAGAGAACTTGAGGGCTGTTCTCTGTGAACTGTTCAGTCACACTGCTTCTCTGCCAGCTTATTAAGTGGCCTGACCAGATAGGTCCCCAAAAGTGACCTCCAGTAGCTCCCCTTAAAATAGCTGAGATGCTCATCAACCATTGAACTGAGCGGGGTGGACACCAAGGTGTTCTTTTGAATCAGGTGACCTAATCTTGGGAAGTGTCAGCTACCTAAGAACAGGAAGTTCTCATCCATTAAATTGAAAACTCTGCAAAGTTGAGAACTGTGCAACATCAGGCAGCTAATAAAAGCACTCTGGCTACTGTACTGTGTGCTATTCCGAGTACTCCAGGAGTACTGTGCTCAGTTTTGGAAAGGACCCCTAAGAGGCAGCCTTACAAATTGGAGTGTTGCCAAAGGAAAGTGACTAATATGCTATTGGGTCAATAGGCTAGGACATTTTCTAGATATGTAGATACAAGCCAACATTCTATATAAAATTTCAGGAGGTTCACGGACCTCCAGGTTAAGAAGCTCAGCGGTGGAACCATATCATAAGAGGAATCACTGAGCAAACTGGGTAGATTTAGCAAAAAAAAAAAAAAAGAAAAGAAAAGTCGAAAGATAGACAGACTTGAGGGAACGTGATGGCTATATTCAGATATTTTAAAGGGGCTGCCAAAAGGAAGGAGGAAAGAAGTATAAGATTGTTTGCAGCTCGATATCAAAAAATGTGCTAATTAGAGTTGTTCAACAGAATGGGCTACCTTGGGAGGCAGTGAATGCCTTGATGATGAGAGTTAAAAATTCGAGGGGAAGAGTGGATTAGATGATCTCTAAGGTCCAACACCCCTTCCGGCTTTGCATTTCCTCCCACTCATATGTTTCTGTCTATGTCACTGAGACCCTTTCTAGTTTATCACAGAAAAGAGCCACAATCTTACCAACAAACAAATCCTAAAAGGCAAGATTAGATTAGATGTGGCCCCAACCTCAGGACTACCTGGTCCCCTAGCTCCACTCCCACCTGAAATTATCACATCTTACCATCCCCCATACTAGGGCTCTCAGGGTTTGCTTGGTGACAGCTAGTTAATCTGATAAACTAATCTGCACTAATGGGATCAGAAATGCTAATGAGTTAATGCGTTACCTTCCCAAGTGACATATTTGCATTTTAACAGAGGTCTTCTGGAGATAATGCCTTAACTCAAATGAGTGATTAATGTTGAAATTTTGTCTGTTTGGCAGTCTAGCAAGGAGATAATTTTAGAAAGGGAACCTTTTTCCATCCTTCACATCAGACCATCTGCTAGAAGAAGAAACAACATGTCCCTGCCCTTGTGGGGTTTACAGTTAATATAGTGGGGGGATTACAATTGCTAACATTTATTGAGCCTCTACCAAAGTGGAGAGCATAGCACTTAGCCCTGTGCTGAGTGCTGTAGAAATATTATCTTTGAGTTCTTGCAACAATAGCCTCCTGACATAGGTATTTTGCAGATAAAGGAACTGGGTCTCAGAGAGGTTAAGTAACTTAGTACTGCATTTCATTGACTCTAAGATGCTATCAACTGTAAGAGGCAACATTTTCTCAGATTTCCCTAAGAAAGAAGAAATGCTGGCCAATTAAACTACAGTGAACCATGGATCATCAGAAGTATTTCAGTTTTAGAAATGTTAAAAATGTGTATTCAAATATGAAATATACAAAATGGTAAGGCCGACTCCAGAGTACACACTCTGCCTAATGCTTTTTATAAAACCCAAATGGGAAATAGCTGAGGAACACTTTGATATGATCATATAATAGCAAGTACATATTAATATTTTAAAACAAAATAATTATACAAGCACCCAGAAGATTGCACACTGAGTATGAGGTCAATGGCAGATTATATTGCTGGGGATCACAAACCTTAGTGGCGGAGAAAAATAAGGACAGTATTTGTGGAAGAAGGACTACCCTGAGCTGGGCCTGGAGCTGAGGTTGTGGGGGTGGTGGCAGACAGCAGATAACTCTGAAATTCAGTTTTCAAGGAGATGGCACATTGGCTGGCTTGGTTAAAGTGAAGGGATTAGTTGATGAAATCAGGAGAAATACTTTAGTGAGAAACAAGGAAGGCAAATGAACTGGCAGGTGGTCTGCAAAGACCCAGATGAGAGATTGCCCTTTAATATGATGGACAAAGGGGGCAACTGTGGATTCTTGCCAGTTAATGCCAAAATATTAGGAAAAGCTGATCCTGGCCACCAGGATGAATTAACTTTTCCAGGGGCTTCCTAAAGGGGTAAAAATCTAGCATGGCAAAGGGGTTGTGTCATCAGAGGCTGCAGAATTCCAGGGCATTTTGCACCCTAAGCTTTCAGCCCTCTCTTGAGAGAAGGGTGCATTCCCTTCTCTCCTGTGCATCATTCCTCATCTGGAAGAGGAAGTAACAGAGCCATTGGCTGTGTGGGGCACGAAGCCCCAAGCCCTGATGCAGAAACATGCACCCCTCTACTCTAGGCCATGGTGGAGGGTTGGGGAGGATACAGCCTGGATGATGTATGGTTCATCTCCCCTTCCTCTACTAATTAGTGTTTGTTGAGCCCCTGCAATGTGTGTCTGGATCAGGCCTGGAAGATACCTTGATGAAAGAGGCCCCTGAAGAGTTCAGTCTCTAGCTGGGGAGAAAGAAAAATTGAAGTCATATGAGATAGTGGGATCAAGTGTTGAACTGTGGTGGAAAGACTGTTCAGATTCCAAAAAGGAAGAGGTGGAATTGTGGGTGCCTTTTTTTCCTCTTTATTTTTCTGTATTCTCAAAGTTTTCTACTATGCATAGATATTACTTTTATGATAAGGAAAAAATCATAATTTTACAAATGGGGGCAGCCAATGAAAGCTAGAATAATCAGGAAGTCTTCATAGCAGAGGCTGGACTTGAGTTTTTGGTTGGAGGATATGATGGAAGGATTTCCAGAGATGGAGCAAAGGGGGCCACTGCAGGCTGAGGGAAGAGAAAAAAAATGGCTGTAGGGACAAGAGTAAGCACCAAGTGGGGTACAGTGGACAGGGAGAGTAAGGAGACTAGGGGAGCCTGGGGGTTGGGAATATATATATATAGTGAATTCCAGATGTTGTGGAAGGCAGGCCTCAAATACCAGGAAGAGGAGCTTCTATTTGATATAGTAAGCAAAAGGGCACTATTACAGGTTCTTAAGCAGGGAATGACATGATGAAAGATGTTTTAAGGAGACTCCTCTGGCAGCAGCATTGAAGGATCACTTGGCGCTGATGGGGAGGCTGAATGCAGAGAGACCAGTTAGGAGGCTGCTGCAGTAATCTAGGCATGAGGTAATGAGAGCTTAGGCTATGATGGTGGCTGTGGGAATGGTCAAGAGGGGGTGGATTTGTGAGGCACCTGTGAGAGATGAACTGCCAAGACAAGGTGACTGACTGGAGTGGGGAGGGAGTGATTGATTCCAAGTCTCAGGCCTTGGGCTATCAAAAGAGTGATGGTGTCATTGATAGAGACAGAGATACAGCCTGCTGAAGATGGGCAGGAGCTTTCAGCATGCAGGGTAAGGTTGGAGAGGAGATCCTGAGTTTGCTTCTAGATGTGATGAATTTAAAATTATGGTAAACTCCAAAGAGAAAATGTCCTTAAAAGTAATAATGAAATGCAACTGGAGCTCCGGTTAAAGGCCAGACTTTATCATTTCCAGCAATCACCTAGAATTCCAAAGCAGGACAAGCTATATTTAGACTAAGTGTGGAAATCTCTAAAGCGGGTCGGGGGAAGTAAAGAAAGCAGACCCAACAGTCAATGCTGATTTGGACTTTGCAGGTGACAGACACTAAACTGTGTGGTGGCAGCAGACTAGTGGGTCTGTTTAAAGAACCCCCTCCTTTTTCTCTGTCAGTGAGTGATTTCTCTACATATTAGAAAGATTACAGCTCGACTGTATGTGATGAGATGAATATGGAACAACACTCACTTTATTAATCATATCTGCATTCTCTGCAATTTCACTGATGGTGGCAACAGAGCCAGTGCGACACACAGGACCTTCACCAGCCCTGTGAGTGGGCTGGTTTTCAGAACCCCAGTCCACAAAAGAGAGATCCAGATTCCTGGCCATACTGATACAGGATTGGAGGCAAATTTATTTAAAACATCCTCTGGGGGCTGGGCACGGTAGTTCATGCCTATAATCCCAGCACTTTGGGAGGCTCAAGTGGGAGGATCGCTTGAGCTCAGGAGTTCAAGACAAGCCTGGGCAACACAGTGAGAGCTCATATCTACAAAACATAAACAAAATTAGCTGGGCGTGGTGGCATGGACCTGTAGTCCCAGCTACTTGGGAGGCTGAGGTGGGAGGATTACTTGAGCCCGGGAGCAGAGGTTGCAGTGAGCTGTGGTGGTACCACTGCACTCCAGCGTAGGCAACAGATAGAGACCCTGTCTAAAAAAAACAAAAAAATCCTCTGGGTACTTCAGTTTCTCCCTGTGGCAACTGGAAACCATCTGAAACCAACTGGCTTGGGTCTAGGTTAGAAGTGGGATGATAAAGAGAACAATTACTGAAGGAAGAAATGTATAAACCAATGACAAAACTTAGGAGAGAAACAGCGAGTACAGATTGTAGCAGAATCTCCAAATTGAGAGATCTTGACACTTACCTGGTTGACTCCTAAGCCAGTTGTTGCCACCATGCCCTTTTCTTTCTGCCTTCAATGGGCAGTAAATATACAAACTGCCCTAATCAGTGACTTGCATTCTCTCTTCTCAATCCTTCACCTGCATAAGCATTTTCCACTCTGGACACCTGCCTACTACTTAGCCACCAACCACCACCCCTGCCTCAAATCTGCAACCAGAAGACTTTACAGAAATCAAAACAGAAATCTTTAGCAGGGAGGTGCTGGAGGCCACTGATTGACAGACTATGAAGAGTGTGTGTGTGTGTGTGTGTGTATGTGTGTGTGTGTGTGTGTTCATCCACCAATCTAGCCATCTGTTCCTCTGTTTTCCCAGTGGGTTTGAATCAGAAGCAAGGAGAGGCCTGTTTGGTTGAGTGGTCCTGCCCTCGAAGCAGAGCTCCCTTGGCAGTTAGGAGCCCACAGCCTGAGCAGAACTACTGTACTCATTCATCTTTACAAGGCATCATATGCTCCCACAAGAAGAACCAGTAAAAGGGGACTAAAATCTCACAAATATCTCTTTATCTGCAGTTCTCTACTTCCCTCAAATCCAGGGCTGGCAGACCTGGCCCAGACACCTACCCAGGGCTGATATTCAGTGGATTGGGTAGGGAGGGGAAAGTTGGTAGGGGAGGCTAGTGAGCAGGCAGAGGTCCTGGCCATGACTCTCCCACCTACCTGTGGACTCCTCACTTCATTTCCTCATACCAGCTGCAACAGCAGAGCTCCAGCTGGCATCAAAGTGCTGTGGTAGCTCTTGCCATGCTCTGGCACAGGTGTGACCTCCACTGAGATGATTCCCAAGTGCTCAGAAGAATTTTCAAACTGATTCTACCAGGGAAGCTGAAAGATGTCTCCTCACTCTTACCAGCTCTCAGAAGCCTTGGGGGACTGCCTCCGGCCTCCCCTTGGGGGATATAATACTCAGCACCCTAGATTGGCTATCATCTCAACTGCATTCTGCAGCCAGATTCCTCACTGCTCACTGTTTCAGGTCATGGCACTGAAGGCCCCTGTGCACATCTACTTTACTTGGAATGGATAACTGATTATAATGCTGAATGTCATCTTAGCTCCAGAAACTCTGCCACCTTAAGGTCCTGAGGGCATATGGCAAAGAAAGTGTAAGATTTGAGGCTAAGAGGAAGGAGTGAGTGAGACAAAAACAAATCAAGAAAATCTACTTGGTGGCTTATCAGCCACGCCGATGCCTTGAGAGACTTTTGGATTCGACCCTCCTCTCTATGCCCACTGCCACCACCCTTATCACCTCTCACTTAGATTGCCTTAGTATCTTACAGGCTGGTCTCAAGTCTCTCCCTATTCCAATCAGTTCTGCTTCCAGTTGCAAAGCTAACCATCCTAAACCACTAGACATAATTGTCCGACAGCCCCCAAGGTTTCCCCAAGTCCAAATTTCTCCTTCTGACATCAAAGGCTCTTCAAATCTGGGCATCCCATACCCAGCCAATCATTTTTTCCTCACTGTGCCTGCATATACACCCTCTCCTCAGTCAGACTTCTTTCTGACCCTTTCTTGATAACACCCCGACCATTTCCATCTCCAGCCTTTTCCCTATGCTGTGCCTCCCCCTCAGAAGCCTGCTCTTTTTCTAGTCAACAATCTCAATCTCACATGTTACTCAAAACATAACGCAGGTTCAACCTCTTCTGGGAAGCCTTCTCCCCTCGTTCCAGCCCACACTCTCATTCTCTCTGTGCTTTGAACCCCTACAGTGCTTACTGTTTAGAGCAAAAAAATGTGGCACATAATTGTTTTCCATCTTGAATTATTCTTAGTTACTTCATATCAATCAGTATTGTTTTTCTGTTAAATTACGGATTTCCAAAGAGCAGGGCCTTTGCTTTCCCCTTCTCACCACAACATTAGTACAGGGCTAGATCCTGGAATGGTCAATAGACTTCTGTTCCCATGCCTTAACTCCAGTATGAACGAAGGATGAGATAAGTGAAGCCCTCTGAAGATCTCCCCTGTTCATTCCCTCACCTTTCTCAAAAGATGTTCCAGATGGCAGAGGAGCTGAGGCTGCGGAGTGAGACATAGGCAGCCAATCAGCTGTCAGATCCTAGCTTTCAGAACACTCCCACCTCCTAAGGTTTTCTGGGCAATCAATAACGCTGCTTAAGTGATCAATCTGAGACACAATGGGCTGCAGAGGCCAGTGTTTGATTAACTCGAGAGAATAAATGTACGCTGGAAGAGAAAGACTAGGGAGAGGGGAGCAGAAGAAAATGCAAGAAGAAAGATGAGTTAGGGGAAGGAAGAGAGAGAAAAGCCTTTATGAAGGAGGATATGATGGGATGCAGCTCAGAGTAGTTCTCACCTAATCCAATTCAACGACTTAAGCAAGTTCCTACAGAGGTGTCGAAATAATCTTGGGGCTTTGTCAGAGTCCAGTGAATATCACAGGGCTTTCAGGCAATTTTTGACCTTGGCAAGAACACTGTTGCCATGGTCCACTGAGGGTCCACACAGCCTCCGCCTCCATATTGGGTGGAAGAGTCGGTGTGGGATAGAGACTTCAGGGAACATCAAGGAAGGACATGGATCTTGAGCTATGCTCATTGGCTGTGTCTAGAGAAATTCCAGGTTCTGGCATCCTCCACTCCCCTACCCAAGCCTGATGACTCAGAAACCCATGATGATACGGGACAGTAGGCTCATCTGCAAGGGAGATATCAGCATTACCTTCTCTCTATCCAGAATTGTATATACTATCCTCCCTCTCAAGGCCCTGGGACTGGAAATTTAACTATTTGCAGTTAACAAAAAATAAGGAGTCCCCTTCCAAATGTTTTCCAAACATTAGCAAATGTTTAGCTATACCACTAATCAAATTTTTTTTCTGGGAAAGATAGTATTATCTGGAAAAAAACAGAGCAGATGGCCTCTTACTGTGAGAAAGTTCCTCCTTTAATCTAACCATGATACCTGCTGCTCTCATTAAAAACTCATCCTTCGCATAGGGTGGTATTGGTACCCTCCTGGTTATGCAGGCTCAAAGCCTTAGAATCATCTTTGACTTCCTTCTTCCTCTCCCCACGCATCCAATTGGTAGGTAAATCAGGTTTCCTCTACCTCCAAATACATTCACCCATCTTCTTTCTGTACCCAGCCATCTATGGTAACAACCTGTTAACTGGTCTTCCTGCCTCCAGAATGATCTTCTTTTAATTACTATGCCAAAGCGAGAGAAAAAGAAAAAGGATCTTGAATCTAATCAAGCCCAGAGCTAACTTCCATTTACAGAAAATATAGGGGATAGGTGAGCAAGCTAACTGACAATAAGAGGACAAACCAGAATGTGGGAATTGTGCAGAGCAAACAACCTGATTTCTGTGACAAGTCAAAGAGAGAGGGCTGTTGAAAGGGCCTTTAGAAATATAACAAACAAAGGTCATGTGTGGAACTTTTTTGGAACGTCTGTCAAACAAGCCAACTGTAAAACATGTTTTGAGACAACTGAGGGCATGTGATTATGACAGAGTAATGGATAATACAAAGGCATTATTGTTACTTTTGTTAGGTGTATTAACAGTTCTGTAGTTATGTTAGAAAATGTCCAGTTTTTAAGAGATGCATAGAGAAATATTAGAAATAAAATGATGTGATCGATATTTGGCATGATAGTTGAAGCAAATATGGCAAAGTCCTGATAACTAGTTAATGTGGATAATGAGTATATGGGGGTTACTATACTATTTACTCTAATTTTTTTGAGGTTGAAAATATTTATAAGAAGAAATAAAGACAGGCTGCACGCAGTGGCTCATGCCTGTCATCCCAGTGCTTTGGGAGGCTGAAGTGGGAGGATTGCTTGAGCCCAGGAATTGGAGACCAGGTTAGGCAACACAACAACACCCTGTCTCTACAAAACACTAAACATTAGCTAGCTACTCAAGAGGCTAAGATAGGAGGATCACTTGAGCCCAGGAGTTCGAGGCTACAGTGAGCCATGATCATGCCACTGCACTCATTTGGGCAACAGAATGAGACTCTGTCTCTAATAATAATAATAATCATCATCATCATCCACTATACCCACTCTATCTTCCTAGCCTTATCTTCCATTTCTGCCCTATTTCTCTATGACACAGCCACCCTTCGTCCTTGCTCAAGTTTTTTCCAATCTGAACTTCATCCCTTCACTTATTCACGAACTCATTCATTTGATCAATCAACAAGTATTTATTAAGTATCTATTCTATGCACTAGGCACTATAAATTCAAAGATGACTGAGGAGAAGGACAGGAAGCCTCCTTCATCTTTTGTATTATCCACAGCAACTAGCACAGTGCCTTGTACATAATTGGTGCTCAATAAATGTTTTGTGAACTAATGTGCAGGGGGAGATATGATAGAATCCCTGTCTAATATGAATCAACAAGTATTCAGTCCAACTCAACATATGCCTATTGAACATCTACTATGTATAAGGCACATATGCTATGGGAATTTAAAAAAATTTAAAAAATGATGTACTTGCCAAATGTATTTTTATTTATTTATTTATTTAGAGACAGGGTCTCACTCTATCACCCAGGCTAGAGTGCACTGGTGCAACCACAGCTCACTGCAGTCTCGACCTCCCATGTTCAAGCCATCCTCTCACCTCGGCCTCCCTATAGTCCCGAGTAGCTGAGACAACAGGTATGCACCACCATACCCGGCTAATGTTTTAGTTTTTTGTAGAAACAGGGTCTCGTTGTGTTACAAGGGCTGGTTTCAAACTCCTGGGCTCAAGCCATCCTCCCACCTCAGCCTCCCAAAATGTTAGGATTACAGGTTTGAGCCACCACACCCAGCCCCAAATGTATTTTAGAGACAGAGGAGTTCACAGGAGAGAGAGATCACTTTAGTCTAAAATGATCAGAGAAGATTTCAAAGAGGAGGTGAATTTGAATGTAGAGCTGAAGGATAGGTATAGTGATATTGAATAGGAGAGAAGTATAGGCAGAGAGGAAAGGGCATTCCTGGTGAGTGAAATGGAATGAACAAAACATAGAGGGGAAAAAAAAAATGTACAAGGCATGTTTAGGAGATCCTGGGGTAAGAAACTTGCCTAGAGTAGAAGGGTCCATGTAGGGCTTTGTTTCACAAGTAGACCAAGTGTATCAAAATCACTTGGGGAGCTTGTTCAAAAGCATATTCCTGGACTCCAGCTTCCAGACCTACTGAATCAGAAGCTCAGGAAGTGGGACCCAGGAATCTGCATTATAACAAGTTCCCTCAAGTAATTTTAAGACACATTAAAATTTGAGAATCAATGATGTGGACCAAGCATGAGAAATAGGGTTGGAAGAATATACAGGGTTAGATCCACACAAGGAGAGCTTTGAATGCCAGGCTAAGGAGGCTGAAATTTATCCCACAGGCAATCAGCTATCACCCTCCAAGGATAATGATCAGAAGCATTATGAATAAAGTACATTCCACAACATTCATCTAGCAGTTGTGTGTATTATGGACTGGAAAGGAAAGAGACTAGTGCAGTGTGGCTGTGAGGTGGTGGCAGGAGGCACAGTGGACTGGGGTATAGGGGAAGAGTCAGAGATGGCTCTGAGGTTTCTAGTCTGGGAGACTAGAAGGCTTATGGTAAAAGAAAGGTGAGAAGAGTGAGTCATCTCTGAGAAATACTGAGTCTGAGAGCAAGTTATCCAAAGGGAAATGTTTAGCAAGCAGCTGGAAATACAGGACTGAACCTCAAGAGTGGGGTTAAGTTTGGGCTAGAGAAATGGGAATGGCTGGTAAAGAGGTGAGAAGGGAAGCCATGCATGCCTGTGTGTCCCTTGTCAATAAAGAAAGTGGAAAGCAAGAGGACCTGGAGAACACCCAGATTTGAGGGGTAGGAAGAAGAACTAGCAATAAAAGAGATAAAAGGAGGGGTCACTTGGCTGGAAGAAGACCCAGATATTAGAACCTAGCAGAGAGCTTTTTCAAAAGCTGGGAGTGGCTAGTAGTGTAGCTAATGGCAAAGTGAGTTTGAGGCTCAGAGCAAAAACACTGGCTATGGCATGCATGCTGAGAAAGCTGCGAGAGTGCACACACCTGCTCATTCTCATGTTCCTTAACACAAACACACAGGAACAGACACACCTGCTCCTACAGATACAAAAGTAGCACCTCTTTTCCTCTTTCTCCTTCCTCCCGCCCCACGTTATACACATATTCCCATTTCCAGGCTCATTTTCTGACTACCAGGGATTGGGCACTAGTGTGCTGCAGGCTGTTAATGTTCTGTTGTAAGGATGGCGCCTCAGGTCTCAGAAAAGGGGGCGCTGCCTGTCATGGGTGGGAAATAATACAGAACCCCAAGATCACTGTCCTTGCCTTTAGCAGCTCAGCTGAGGGGAGGAAAGGAGGGAAAATGGCATGTTTCTCTGGATTTGCTCCCTACCCTACCCCTTTGCCCCTAGGCCCAGTATTTCTCAGCAGATAATAAGGTCCGTCCCATTTTGAGAGTCCTTCATTTTGGTTGCCGATAATGCAAGAGAATGTTTTTGTTTCTGAATTTATGGTAAAAAGGAAAACAGAAGTCCTTGAGAGAAGAGCCAGAACAGAGTTTTCTGCTGGGAATGTTAATGGCCTTGAGGCTGCCCCACAAACAGAAGCTGACTTGAGTGTGCTTCCTCCCAGGAGGCCTGTCAAAGCTAAGGGTTTTCATCTAGTATCAATAGTTATCAATCCCAGTTCCCCTAGCAATGATTGCTAGGGCCTATACGTGAAGGCACGAACCCCCCAAAACCAACCTTGTCTGCGTGAGCCTCTCTTTCCACAAATTGCCCCAGGTATGTGTTGTGCTGTGGGGGTGTGCCCGAGGGGTGTGTGTCTTGTGTGTGATGTGTGTGTGTGTATTTGTGTGTATGTGTGTGTGTGTGTGTATGTACGTGTGTCTTATGGCTTCAGTTAGCCTGGAGGTGCCACAAAAACAGGGATCTTTCCTCTGTTGCATTGGTGCTGCCCCTCCAAGTGCCTTATCAGGCATTGGCCACAGAGCCCAATCATTTATGCGTAGTGGGAGTGGGTGGGTACAGAGCGCTTCGGTTGTCCTGCATCCACCCATGCTCCCTCCAAGGGCTGAAGTAAGTATTACGGCGATGGGGCAATTCCTCTCCTCTACCCATCTCACCAGAGACTACCCTGTTACCCACCCCCAACTCCATCTCCAAGTGCCTTTCCCAGCTTGCTGCTGTCATCAGCAATCCCAGGGCTTTCTTGTTGCACTGTTTCAATCTACTACTGCTACCATAGAATGTCGTTGGTCACAAAACCCCCAATTGGGCCACACAGCTCACTTCTCAAGACCCTCGGACTGCACCACTTACAAGAGGGAGGGATCCCCTGACTCATTCCAAATGCAGCCCGCAGCCTCATAGGAGTCCCTAGACCTCTCCTCCAGTGGGGTAGAGGCTCTGTTGCACTATCCAAAGAAGCCATAGCACCGACAGCATCACTAGCTTCTGTCGGAGGGGGCACTTACTGACTTCAGGCCAATAGTCTGGCCACTCAGCAGAATGCCTCACATATCTGGGAAACCCTCAGGGGCAGAAGCCTGGGGCAGTTGCCACCCTCCCCTGGCCAGTCTCCTCTCCCTGGTGGCCTTCAGACCACAACTGCAAGTTGTGGTGGTGGGTGCCAGCGAGGGATAGGAGGTATTCTCTCCACATGCAGCAATGAGTGTTTCTTTCCTGCTTAGATCTTATTCCTTCCTTTCTCAGAATCCGGCAGTGGCTCCCAATTGCCTCTCAAGTCAGTTGAAATCTTCTTTTTGTAGGCCTCAAAACCCTCCACAATTACATCTCACCTTCTGACACCCTCACTCCCACACACACATCACCCATAAATCTGGCCTAGGCGCAGACAGTAGACAGATGACGTTGTCCACAAACTGCTCCTGCCTGGGTCCTGCCACAGGTGCCTGAAAGCCCCACCAACAGAGTCACTCCTCTGTCTCCTTTAAAAATGCAAATGTCACCTGTGAGGTGTAAGCAGTAAACCTCTATCAGCTATTAACACCTTGGCCTGGCAGGGATTCTGTCATCAAATTTGCCCCAGCAGTGAGCAAAGCCCCACCTAAATAATCTAAGGGGGCAGGGGAGAGGACCCAGAGGAGTCCTGAGCAGCTGACGGGAGGGGCAGGAGCAGGGAAGGGGCTCTGACGTCGAAGCCATCACCGTCACGATTTTACCAATCTACATTCTAACTCCGCATCTCTACTTAAACCAGTGAAACCCACTAGTGCTTGCTCCCCTCAACCTTGCTTCCCCCATCCACAATACATTATGCCTTATTCCACCTCAGGGGTACCTTCATGACAAGCTGCTAAGGTTGAATTAGTCCTCTCATATGAAAAACAAATACAAAAACAAACAAACAATAAAACAAGCCATGAAATTGGGTAGACGCTGGCATGTTTGCTTGGGCACGGCCAAGTCTTGTTGAGGTCTCCCTGGTTAGAGCAAGATCCTTTTGCTCAGTGGAAACAGTAAAGGCTTCCCGAAAAGACTCTCTTAGCTCCCAAGAAGCTGGCAGCTGGGTTTCCCCTGCTTCTCCTGCAGTGAGCTTCATGGGCAAGGAAGGGGAGGGAGGGGCAGGGCCTCCCAGCTGAGGGCCTCTGTGGCTGAACAGGCGCACTATCCTGTGTCCTCTCACTTGGTGCTTCGCTCTGAGTCAGCATAGAATCCCCCACCCTCCACTTCGAGAAGGGCGCCCCCAAGGGAGCCTTGCTCTTATAGCAGTTTCTCCGAAGGCAGGAGTCCAAAGACTGCCCCGCCCTCCCTAAGAGCTGCAGGATGCTAAGACCACCCGGTGGACTCCCGGGTTTTGCACCTGGACCAAGATGCCAAGGGGAGGGGGCAGGTCTAGCAGAATTCGGCATTTGCTGTGATCAGGGGCTCTTTAGTTGCAGCTGCAAGGGTGGAGGTGCCACCCGCTTCTGGGGGAAGGTGTCAAACATTTGCCCCTGCAGTGGTTTCAGTGTGTGTGTATGGGGGTGTGGTGTGTGTGTGCAGGAAACCCAGGAGCTCGAATGTGGAGGGTATGACTACCAGACTTGGGCACGCTTTTTTGCCAGAATGGGGTTCTTAAGGGATCTGGTGGAGGTGTCTACAGTAGCTGCGTGTGATGTGATGGGGGGGTTGCTGGGTGTGTACTAGGGGGAAGCAGCAGGTACTGGATCTGCAGTAATGTGTAGTTGTCATGTAGTTTCTCAAGACCACTCTGAGAAAACACACACACACTCACATACACACTCTTCAGCCTCCAAAGCACTAGGCTGGGGAGTAGAGGAGTGTGTATGTGTGTGTGTGCATGTTTTAGCAGCGCTGGGGGGAGGTGCATGTATCTGTATATGTGTTTGAGCTTTATTAGCATCTTGGTGGGAGGGGGCAAGTGTAGCGCTCTCTCTCTCTCTCTCTCTCTCTCTCTCTCTCTCTCTCTCTCTCTGTGTGTGTGTGTGTGTGTGTGTGTGTGTGTGTGTGTGTGTGGTCTTTGCATGGGGCTGTGTGGCTGAGCGCCGGGTATGTGGTGCGGCTGTGTGTGCGTGTGTGTGCGCGTCAGTGTCCGCTTGTGAACATGGCCCCGGGAACCACGCACATGCTTCAGACAGCTGTTTCTGGCAGCCCTTGGGCTCGGGTTTCGCCGGGCACCCCGGCTAAGTGGCCACCTCCCAGCAGCCAGGCCCCGCGTCTCTCCAGCTCTCCCAACTGTGCCCACAGCCCAGGCGCGCACACAAAGGCTCCATAATGAACGCGCTGCACTCCCCTGAGCTCGACTCCTCACCCCGCACCCGCGGCGGCGAAACGAGCCCGCCAAGCCAGAGACTCGCCCGGGCAGTGGGCACGCAGCGGGCCGTTACCCCGCCCGCCCAAACTCCGGGCGGCCAGACGCTCGGCGCCCCCCGCCCTGACCCCGGCTCCCGGGGGCGCCCAAGCGCCAGTCGCCCCCCAGCCCGCCCGGGGCGGAACGCTCCCGCCGCGACCCACCCCCGGTTGGGCTGAGACAGCGGGCGCGCCCCCCTTAAGGCAGAGCGCCTCTTACCTTCCTCCTCCTCTTCCTCCTCCTCAACCACCTCCTCCTCCTCCTCCTCCTCCTCCTCCTCCTCCTCCTCCTCCTCCTCCTCCGCCTCCTCAGCTGCGCGGCAGCGGCGGCGCAGCAGCGGCGGCGGCGGCAGCGGGACTAGGGCGCCCGTGCCCCCGAGCCCGGCATGGGCTTGGGGCTCAGAGGCGCCGGGCGGCGGGGCGAGCAGAGGTTGGCTGGGCGGCAGCAGCTGGCCCGGGACGCGGGGAGCTGGCGCGCAGGCGGCGGGCTGCGGGCAGGATGGCAGCAGCGCGCGCGGGCTCCTCGGGCGGGCTTCATGGCTGCGCCGCGGGCGGCACCATCGCCGTGGCTTGCTCGTCGCTCTCTCGCTCCAGGAGTGCGGCAGGCAGCGAGGTGACGGATGGCGGCGAGGCGGCCGGACGGCCGAGGAGGGGAGGGGAGAAGGGGCGGGGGGAGGGGGAGGGGGAGGGGGAGGAAAGAGGGGAGTGCAGAATGAGGGGCCTCTCCGGCGCCTCCCGACCCTCGAGTGCTGGCGTCGATTTCCCCGAATGGGAAAGCGGCTTAAAGGCGCAGTTCCTGGCTCGGGTCACTACTAAAAATAAGCAAAAAAATTGACAACTGGGGAAAGAATCTCCCAAGAACAACCCAGCAACCCAGCAACCCAAACTGGCGCTGCCTCACTTCTTGAATCTGACCGTTCCGGCCGGACTCTGCCGGGAACCGCTGGCTGCCGAGAGGGCAAGCCAATTTCCAAAGTGAACCCGCGAAAGGGGGGCGGGGAGTGAACTGCGGAGAAGGGGCAGCAGGAACGCTTGCTTCCGAGACTCCATTCCCTGGCCCCTGACCTTGCTTCTCGCCCCTTGTTTGCTCGCCTTCTGCTGGGGATGCCCTCCCTGCAGCTCCCCTCCTGGTCACCATCGCAAACATCCACACGCACCTTGAGTTTCGGCTCGGGCTCCTGCTCTCAGCGCCTCGCTCCGGCACTGGAGTGTGAGCAGCTTCGAGCCCAGGCCTAACGCCAGGAGCCCACCTCAGTAAGGGAGCGATCTGTCAGCTGGCAGAGGTCTGCTTAAAACATGCGATTGGTTTGGTGAAAAGGGAAGACGGGTAAGGTGTGTGTGCATGTGTGTTCACCAGCAGATGGAGGGAGGGTCCTGGCCACACACACACACACACATGCCCGGAAGGAGAGCAGCTAGGCACACAGCACAGTGCCTGATGAATGATCTCAGGACCTTTTTTAGAGACATGCTGTGAATACTAAACATGCAGCAGCCGAGATTCAAGATGAAGCTCTTGGCCTCCCAGCGGGCTTCAGACCCCTTCAGAGGAGTTTTGAGGGCCAAGAAAAAAAGGCCACTCTTCCTTCCCCCAAAAGGGCAGCCTCACTGGGGACCCAGAGAGACTGGGAAGCTGGACAGTGGCTCTGGGTGGGTGAAGTTAAGGCCAGGGAAGAGAGAAGCAGGAGGAAGCAGTGGAGTTGAGGAGCTCCTGCTGATGCCAAATACATGGTGAATTTCCGAGTGTCAGAGGCACCTCGGAGAGACAGCTAAACGTCCGCACATTTGGGCCTTGTGAGTTCTAAGGTGAAAAGTGAGCCCTCCTCGATTTCCTCTGTGTTCCTGAACTCTAAAGGAGGCTGTTGGCATAAAGGGATCCATTCTAGTTGGAATATTTCCTCACTTTCGGTTCTTTTCAAGCACTTGGTTAAAGCTTCAGAAGAGGCTGGAGGGCTACTGAGAGGCAACTGTGGGACAAGGGCTGTTCTCCCAGGCTGCACGGAATTTCCAGGATATAGAGGAGGGCTCCGCGCACAGGATTCTGTGGCTTCCCGCAGCTGGGCTAAGCAGTGGAGTAGCTGACTAGCAGATTTGGCCATCCCTCCACTGAGCACACTTTTTGCTTTCTTCCTGGCACTTCCCACCTTGAAAAAAGGATGGAAATTCCCTGCATCTGGATGGGAGTAGCCTAAGCTGGGAAACCAAGCTGAAGGAATTATTAAAAGCGGATGGCAAGTGAAAGTGAAGACATACAGGGAGAGAAACACACAACATTCCCTGCAAATGCACAGGCAGAACCCATCCTGAGAAAATGCTCTGAGGAACACAGCACACACAAAGGGACACACATGGAGTCAGTCACATGTGGGGCCACAGACACACTGAGCTAGTGCAAAAAAAAAAAAAAAGGGCTAGCCAGAGAGGTGACTCAGACTTTATTTCTAATCCTTCCAAAGGAAAGAGATGAAGAGAAGCAGGGAAGAATTGGCCTCCCATCTCCAGGGACTGGAGAGGGAGCCAGGAACCAGCTGTCCAGTATGAATAATAATATTTCCAGCCAGACTGTCCCTGGCAGATTTTCTTGGGGTGATGTCTCAGGAGGTGGGATCCCCTCCAGGGTCTCCTGAGCCTCACCTTGTTCAGTCTTTATTAATATTAATAGCACAGGTCCTAACAAGTTGGTTTGTATCAGTTATTATAATAAAGCTCATGGTTAGTTAAGAACTAAAATAAATGCCTCTCAGGAATCTGATTAGCCCTCTTCTGTTGCTTTCTGGGCTCACTCAAAGCATATGCTCAGGCTCCATTCAAGCTGCTGTGTGGTAAACAAAATAAAAAAGGGGTGGTGAAGCAAGAAAGAGTATTGAGAGGGACTGTGTCACTAGACGAATGCACGCTTGAGGGTTCCTGGGTGACCAGTGAGGCACTGTCTGGTTTAGGATGGCGATTAGGTGTGTGGCTTTCGGAATCTACTTCTTACTAGTGATGTGATCTCAGGTAGCTCACCTAACCTCTTTCAGCCTTACCTGTGAAATGAAGACGATGGCAGAATCTACCTTACGGAGTTATTGGAAGTGTTGAATGAGATAACAGATATAAAAGGTCTCAGTAAATGTTAGCTGTCGCTCTTCCTCAAAACCAATCTGCCTCCTAGTCATCTATTTAAAGGCTCCTCGTTCTGTTCATATTCTGCCTAATTCCAGTCTGAAGTGATGCAGCATTTGCATTGTTTCTTGCTCTCGATTAAAGTGAGTTCTCAGGACTTGATGAAAACTAGCTTGTTTCACTTCCAAAGAGAGAACTGTCACCCCAGAAAATCATGTAGATGGAATTTTCTTGTTCTTATTTTTGTTGTTTGACAAGTTGTGTGTACTTCCCATGTCCAATAGAAATGATGGAGGTGGGGTACAGAGAGTACATGGTGAAGATTCTTCAGTGTTCTTAACTGTGTACCAAAATGCAGCAAAATAAACACTTTCATGTAAAATGGGGACCCTGGATCCAGTTGCACTGAAATTTGGTGAGGGCCCCTGGGGGCAAGAGTTCAGTCTCTTCAAATCTGAGGACAATTGGATGACACATGAAGTTGGTCCAGCCAGAAGTCTATTTTCTATTGAAACCAATACATTGCGATGAACATAATAAGTGACTGTTTTTCTTCCCTGCATACTGAGAGTGAATGGAGGCAGCCTAGCTTCACTAGCACTTTGCTCTGAAATCAGCACTTAATATCCAAGTAACCAACTTGCCATTAACTGAGAATCCAGGGATAAATAGACAGAGAGTATCCTGGCCTCTAGTAATAATAGTAATACTGACTACCATTTATTGATCCAACACTTAACTGTGAGCTAGGCATGCTGCTAACACTCCTAGGAAAAGGACAGCAGTTCCTCATCTCAGGGATGCAATTAGTTCAACTCTCCTGGTAGGACCTCCAGCCAGCCCTGAGAGCATTACATGCATTAACTCATTTCAGGATCACCACTCCCTCTTACCAGGTAACATCATTATTCTTATTTTACAGAGGAGGAAACCAAGACTCATGTAGCAGTAAGTAGTGGAACCTGGATTCCAACCACATGACAATTCATAATAATAATTATTATTGCTTTTATTGATCACTTTATGAGCCAGGCAATGTGATGGCATTTTACATGCATTATCAAATTTAATCCTCACAGTAAACCAAGAGGGTAGGCTCACAGAGGCTGCTAAGTAATTTCCACAAGGTCACACAGCTAGTAGAACCTAATCTAGGATTTGAACCCACGCTTGTTTGACTACAGAGTGATAGTATTTCCAAAAAAGGCCATGACTCCAAGACTTCAGCTGAGATTACACAGAGAGACAGGTTACTAGCCTTTCCTGCAGACACTTTACTAAACTGCTTGCCTCTGCTGGGGCAGCCCGCCCACTCATTAGCACCCAGGAAAAGATAAATGCCTGAAGGGCAGAGTGTCATCAATGGCTGGAGTATGAACTGCAACTGCCTAAGGCAGCAAGGGGACTCCCTCTGTAGGTTGCTAAGCTGGCCCTGGGATGATAGAAAGGAGATGATATCATCAGAAAGGTCAAGAAGGGAACCCACTTTATAATTTAGTAGCCTCCAACCCTTTAATTTCTATCTTGCGTTTCAGCAAGACCCAGTCACCCCAGAGCATCTAGGGCCAACCAGGGCTCTGGTGTTTGGTACATGGTGGGTGAAGGAAAAGGGAGAGAAGCCTCCTGAGCCACTGAGCTACTGGGAAGACTGGGAGCTAGCAGGAACGCTGGGTGACAGAGAATGCATGCAGAAAATGTGGAAGAAAAGGACCATTCCAAAAGATTTGTCACTAGGAGAAGAAAGGACAAAAGGCTGGGAAATTATGCTAAGAGGGCTTTTCAGTGGCCCTTTGTGTGCTAGCTGAGCCTGCCCACCTGGTGTGGGCTGGAAGACACTGAAGGGCCAGGCATGGAACAACTCTGGGCTGATGAGCTGCAAAGTGTCAGCCAACTCCTTTGCGAAGCTGACTGGCAGGCACCCTCTCCCCTCAAATGCAGCTGCTGGACAAGATTCACTGCCTGCCATTTTCGTGTGTCTCAGCTAGCTCCCAGCTTCCCTGACAAAATTCACCCCTTCCCAGATCCTCAAACTTGCTGGAAAAGTGCCCAGTCATGGGTAGGGGATCAAAACTGGGGTTCATACTACCATGGTGCCCAGTGACAAGAATGAGGTCACTCGATTCCTGGCTCCTCTCTGGAGACTGGGGTCAGGCAGCCACTACTTACATTAATAAAGCCCAGGTCTTTTTTGTGCTGCTGGGAAGCTGGCTGTTTTGATTCTAGCCTTCCTCGCTTCTGCCCATTTCACTTATTTAAGTATTGGGCTGACAAGATTTCCTTCCAGCATACAGAGACGCACCTTCCTTCAATAAGCCCTTAGATTCCTAGATCCTCTCTGAGTGTCTTTCCCTGGACAGCTCCTCAGGCTTTGGGTGTTTTCTGAAAGCAATTTCTACCCCCTATCAAAATTTATCCATTCCTAGTCTTAGTCTTAGATAATCTGATAAATGAATCTATACTAAGGTAAACACAGATGGTAATTGGCAATACTTCTCAACCTTTAAAACGAACACATGCACACACACACACACACACACACACACACACAGAGAGAGAGAGAGAGAGAGAGAGAGAGAGAGAGAGAGAGAGAGAGAGAGAGAGAGAATCCCTAAACATAGAATAAAGTGAGAATCTGGACGTGAAAGCCATCGTGGCCAAAATCATAAAATTTTTCTGAATCTCACATTTTATTTTGAAAACACTAGAACTTTCACATTTTACTCCGTAGTATACTTGTGTTTGATTTACCATGAAAGTACCACGTCTCTAAAATCCTTGCATGAATTGAAGCTCGAAAAAGATGCACTGTGTTGATCTTGTGGCTCTACGTACCTCCTAGGAGGTAGAGAGATCCCCATTCGAGAAGTGCTGAATGAATGCCCAGAATCTGTTTGCCTTTTGGCCCACTATCTCTATTGAAGACAGAAGTGAGCAGAATGAATGACTAGAATCGTTTGGTGTACTGGGGTGTGGGGGCATGGTGGGTGAGCCTGTCTTCTTCTCAGGCTCCATTTCCCCCCACAGGAATTACAGCAGAGCCAGCCACACCCCTAGATCATAGAGGGTGCATGCAGCCACATACTTGGTGTGATACCAGCCTTCCCCTTACTCAAATTCACCTGCCCTCCAGCTGTGTGTGCCGGAAATTCTCCTTTGGGTTAAAGCCCAATCTCCAGAAGGTCCCGGTAAATTGCACATGTTATCTGGAATGGACAGCACATTAAGTCATTAGCATCCATTAATGCACTTGCCTGAATAAATCTATCAGATTGCCTGTCACCTCTCACAGGAGGGTAGAGCAGTAAAGGAATGAAATACTGACCAGGGATGTTTTCCTGGGGTGCCGTGGAGTGAGGTGGGGGAGCTTGAGTGCAATATTTCCCCAGCTATGGGCCTTGACCCAGCTGCATCAGAATCCTGGGGATCTGGGAATTCTTTCTACCTGGGGACCTGTAGAAAGGCTGATTCCTGGGCCCCACCCTAGAACCCGTGACTCTATGTTTTTTAACAAGCCCCTTGGGTCTAGGTTGCATCTGCAACGAAGCACAGCTGAAGCAGGTCTGAGAAGAGGAATGCTGCTCCAGAGGGCATGGAGTCCAGTACTAAGAGGACCTTGTAGGGGCAATCCACCTCAACTCTGACCCTGTTCTGGAGCTTCCTTTTTTCTTTCTTCCTCTTCTTCTGATGCTTCTTTTTTTAAATTTTTATTTTTTATCTTTCTCTAGAGAGCTTCCAAGTTGCTGCCTCCTCCTTGCCCACCTCCATTGTGCAGAGGGAGCCCCACAGAGGGAAGGCCTATGGCTCTGGAAGGCTTTGGAGTGGACACTGAGTTGATAGACTCCAGGGAATCGCCCATGGCTTCCTTGAATGCCTTCCTGCTGTCCCCCCTGCTGGCATCTTAGGGCTGTTTGCCCTCCTGGAGTTAGGAAGCAAAATACCAATTTAAATTGATGCTGACAGAGCCTGTCAGATGCCAAGTGCTTGCTGCGGTTGCCACCAGTACAGCTATTCCTCATGAGGGAGTTCAGGTGTGTGCTTGGGACAGTGCTGCCAGGAGCCAGCCTCCTCCCCCTCCTCACCTGTCTGGGTGGGGCTGAGGATGGGAGGATATTTGCAGAAGAGAAACTGGATGGACAGGAAATGTAGCTAGGCTGGAGAGCAGAGGACTAGGTGCCTCTGATAGGCTCTCAATCCTGGGTAGGGCACTGTGTGATCATGGACATTTTACTTAACCTCTTTGGGCTAATGTCCCCCTGGGGGGAAAAAAAAAACATGAAGGAAAATTGAATGCCTGCCCATTGCTTTTTACCGGGATGCAGACTTAAAGAAGGATACACCTGGAGCTTTTTGAGAAAAACAAAAAAACAAGCAAACAAACAAACAAAAAAAACGCCATGCAGAGACAAATGTCCCTTGAAAGACTGAGGAAGAAAGGGTGTTAAAAATCCATCTCTGCCAAAGGCCCTGGGGGTCGCCACCAATTTGATAAATGAATTTTTGCTAATGTGCTAGTGAACGCTGATGGGCCAATGAGTTAACCTCTGAACAGTTTAAATTTTGTCCAAACCTGTCTCAGTATCTCTCTCTAAAGGCATGATTGGTAGTGGGGATGTTTGACTTGGAGGCAGAAAGCTGAGGAGTTTGAGGGTATGGTGGTCTTTCCTGGTTCACCAAGATAATCCCTTATAGGTACACCAAGTTTTACAGTTGAATTTGATCTTCACAATAACACTGAGAGGTAGGGCAGCTATAATTCCCATTTTATAGATAAGGAAGTTGAGGCTTAGATTGACTAAATGACTGTTCCAAAATCCCACAGGTAAGAAGCCACTGATTCTTTGATCAAGTGCTCTTCACTCTTTTCCATGCCTACTCCACCTGAGCGGAGTAAGGGGCTCAGAAATACCAGGCCTGGAAGAGATCAGCTGGCTTCTCCCGTTCTCTTTTTCTGTCTGTCACCAATTTCTCTTTTCTTCATTCTGTCTTTCCAAGACCCCATTTTCTGTTTCTCTGGCTGCCTTTCACCAGACAGGGAAGAAAAAAAAATCAGCTTTGAAAGGAAAAGCAGGTGTGGGTTTACATGTCTCGGTGGACTAAAGCAGTAAATTCCAGAAAGGCCTGACAAGAATATTCTCGGCACTGGACTGTCAGTAACTTCCTGTGTTTGACCTGGAGTCAATTGATTAACCTTTCTGTCTGCAAGCTCTCATATTTTCAACCTGCATAAACCTTGCCAGGCTCATGGCAGGATTGGTGAGAGGGAAAGAGAGGGAGAGGAGAGCGGGTGGGAGATAGGGATGGCTAATGAATAACAAGAGCAGAAAAGCACTTTGCAACCATTCCTAAGTGCTGCATCGATATTTAATGTCATTCTTTGCCTCAAAAGCTATGGTTCAGAAATGGGAAACATTCGTTAAGGCACTGCAGGCAGGTCCCTGGTTATCCAAGAAGCCTCTCATTTAGGGGGAAGGCCTAATTATAGTGTCTTCTTTTCCTTATCTCCTTCTCTTGTTCATTAAGACCAAAGGACATTTGCCCAGGAAATCAGATCTTGGTTTCAGAAGATTTCATCTGCTCCCACAAATTGAATTTCCCACCTAGAGTCAAACTGTCTATTTTTAACAAAGATATCATCTGCCCAGAAATCTGTCCTTGGTATGGGCCTAAGTTTGCTGAGATGTGCTGTGAATGATGACCAGCTACTTGGGCTGGGTGGGCTTGGGGGAACTGAGGCTGTGGTCTCAGGGTATGGAGTCCAGACTGCACCTTTTGGAGAGATCATTGGACCCCAGCTAGCTTTGTCAACTGAGACCTGGCCCCTGTCAGCACTTGGGCACATTTTCAGTGGCTACAGCTGCAGGTATTTTCTTAGTGACTGTAGTCTTAGGCCTGGTCTCCCCACCTCCACTTCCACCCCACCATGCCTAGACAGATCGATCTTGCCAAAGCACAACTGGTACCACGACATTCTCCTGCTCAGGAGCCTCAATGACTGCCCAATACCTGCAACATAAAATCCACACTCTTCTGCTTGTGTCCATCTCTCACTACTCCCTTCAAAGAACTGCTCACCCCAGCCAGGTATGGCTCCTCATTCTTCCTTGCCCATACCCTACCTCCTGTATTTTGGTCTTGCCAGTTTCCCAGACCTATGTTGCTTTCCACCCTCTCTGCCTAGCCACATTGTGTACCTCCCTTTAGGCTCCAGCCCCACCACCTGAGAAGATCCCTTCCTCCTAGAAATGCTGAACATTTCTCACTGCACCAGTCATTTGGCACATAGCAGCGAGTGAGTTCCTTGTCGCAGAGCTTACATTCTTGGCTTGGATTGCACTTTGTCCTTTTGTGGGTATAATCCTGTCTCTCTACCTTTGTGGGCACAGGCCAAGCCTTAGGCTTCTTTTGATCTCCCAGAATGCCTGGCCCAGTGCTGGGCCCATGGTGGGGTGCTCAATGGAGGTACCTGGGCCCGGACTAACTGCCCCTCCTCCCACAGATCCCGCAGCTCTGCGGTCTCTGGCGGGTGCTTTGCTTTCAGCCTTCAGGGCCTCCTCCTCCCCATCCCCTTTTCTTGTCCTTCACTGGAAGCTCCTAGCATCACTCAGTAGCTTCTTCCTTTTATTAATCATTTTGATGGTTTTTCCTTGGACCCTCTTCAGTTTCTCTGAAATTAGTAAATCTAGAGGCAGTCAAAAAAAAAAAAAAAAAAGAAAAGAAAAAAACAATACTGGGAAGTCGAAGAAGTTTGTCTTTCATACGACCCTCCCTCTTCTGGTTGCTCAGTGTTTGCTATTGAGGCAGACAGTCCTCATTTTCACTTCCTGTTCCCCGAGAGTAAACTTCACTAAAAACAGGCGTGTAAATGTCCTTTTTATAATTTACAGATATATATATATATATATATATATATAGCCTAGCAAGAAGCTAGGAATTTCTTAACTCTGGGTAGCCAGAAGCTGGGACAAAATGGTTGTTCTAAGATAGTCAGAAATGCTTTTCCTGGGTCTAAAAGGAGGCTGGTGGGAATGTGTCCTTAGGGAAGGAAGAACCTTTCTCTGTTCTGGGAGGGATCACTTTCAGTTACATGTTCACTCATGGGCCTTGATGGTCCATTGAGGTATTTGAGTACAGCTACTTCAGCCTGTCCTGGACAATCTTCTCTTTAATCAGAAGATGGGGATGTTCTAGCTGGAGGAGAGACTGCATCATTGTTTGGTTGAGGAAAAAGAGCTGATATTTACTGAGAGTTTATCAGGTGCCAGGAAGGGATCATGCCCCACAGGTGACATCAAAGATCTAAACAACTCTCTGAGGTGTTTTTATCCTCAATTGTAGATGAGGAAACTGAGGCACAGAGAAGCAAAACTTGCCTAAGGGTTCCACTGGTAAGTGGCAGAGTTGGTACTCTAGCCCGGATCTATCTGTTGCCAAAGCCTGTGAATTTCATCATCACTCTATTCTGCCCTGACAAAACTGCCTTTTTAGAGCAAGTATATAAACAAGGGCTACCCTTTGACTACCTTCTCTATGCCCTCAAGGCATGTTTTCAACCTACTACCTGCAATTTATCTCTCCATCGTAGTCTTAACAACTACAATATGCCCCACACTGTGCTCAAATTGCCTTTACTTATCTAGTACAAAAGCAGTACAGGCCAATGGATGACAGCACAGAATCTGGAACCAGACTACCTGAGTTCAAATCTAGACTCTGCC
Source organism: Chlorocebus sabaeus (assembly GCF_047675955.1). Taxonomy (NCBI): domain Eukaryota; kingdom Metazoa; phylum Chordata; class Mammalia; order Primates; family Cercopithecidae; genus Chlorocebus; species Chlorocebus sabaeus. Next base: position 45,939,941 of record NC_132933.1, read on the forward strand.
ATATTATAGCTTTGTGACGCTGGGCAAGTTGCTTAATCGCTCTGTGTCTCAGTTTCCTCATCTACAAATTAGGGCTAAAATAATACCTCACAGAATTGCTAAGAGAATTAAATGAAATAGCGGATGTGTTGGGCTTAGCACAATACTTGGTACCTAGTAAGGTCTCAGCAAATGCTCTGTATCGTAATTCTCCCATCTTTTGCCCTTCCTTACCTGGGGTTTCCAGAGGCTTTATGCCATCCTTGGATTATCAAGGATTCCTGTCCATGGCACCCTTTTCAGGCTTGCTGCTGTACTGTCCTCCTTTGAATATAAGCCTTCTCACCTCAAACTTCATGCTGAGTCCAACCCCTTCTCCAATTATTAACCCTTAAAAAGCAATCCTAACATCATCAAAATTAAAAAACTTTTGTGTATCAAAGGACACTGTTCACAGAGTGATAAGGCAGTCCATGGAATGAGAGAAAATATTTGCAAATCATATGCCTGATAAGGAATTGATATTCAGAATATATAAAGAACTTTTACAATTCAACAACAAAAAAAGCAACTCAATTAAAAAATGGGGAAAGGATTTTAATAGATATTTCTCCAAAGAAGATATATAAATGGCCAATGAGCACATGAAAAGATGTTCAACATCACTGATTATTAGAGAAATGCAAGTCAAAACCACACGATGTACCACTTCACACCCACTAAGGTGGCTACTATGAAAAACAAAAAAACAAAAAAACAGAAAATAACAAGTTTTGGCTAGAGTGTGGAAAAATTGGAACCCCCACATATACTGCTGGTGGGAAGGTTAAATGGTACAGCTGTCATGTATATTTTACCAGAATTTTTAAAAAAAAAAAAATCCTTTAAATTCCTCAACCCTGTGATGGTGTTAGGCACTGAGGATGAAATGGTAAACAGAACAGACAAGGTTACTACTCTCAGGGGGCTTGTATTTTAGAGGAGGGGGAGAAACAAACTCTATTCAACAATTGAATGAATATTTTCAGATAGTGGTAAGTGCTATGAAGAAAATACAGCGGTGATGGGGGAAGTTACTTTAGATTAAATAGTCAAGAAATGCTTCTCCGAGGAAGTGACATTGTAACACTGACCTTAATTCTGAATGAAAAGGAGCCAGTCATATGAGGACCTGGGGGAAGGACATTCTAGGTAGGTAGAAGGGACAGCTAGTGCAAAGGCCCTGAGGCTTGAACTAGCTTAGTGCAAACTAAGAACCTAAAAAAGTCCAGTGAATGTGGAGATTAGTTTGGAGAAATAGGCAGAGGCCGGATCCTGGAAGGCCTTACATGATGAGGGTTTGGATTCCAATCTTAAATCCACAGAAAGCCATTAAGCAGTTTTAAGCAAGGGAGCAACATGATCTGAATAACTGCTTTAAATAGATTAATAGCATCTGTGTGGAGGATGAATCCAGGTGAGAGGTGATACTGGCTTGATGATGGCAGCAGTGGAGATAGAGAGAAGTGGATAGATTCTGGATATATTTGGAAGTTTGACAGACCCTGCTATTGGATTAGATGTAAGAAGTGAGGTGAAAGGATGATACTTAGGTTTTCCTGAGCAACTGGATACGTGGTGGCATCACTTACTAAAGGCGAGGAAAAAAGTGGGAGGACTAACTTGGAGGGCACAAGTTACAAGTTTTGTCTTGGTCATGTTAAGTATGAAATGCTTGTGAGACCTCCAAGAGGCAATGCCAAGTTAGCCAGTCAGATACCATCATCATCATCACCATCATCATCATCATTATCATCATCTATTTATTGATGCTTACTGGGTACCAAATACTGTCCCAAATGCTCTACATATATTCAATCACTTAATTTTCACAATTACCTTGTAAAATCTGATATTATTATCCTCTTACTTTACAGAAGAGGAAACTGAGGCAAAAAGGTCAAACAACTCACATAGTAAGTGATGGAATCAGGATTTGAACTCCAGACCCTGTGCCAGAATGCCATGTTTGGAGCTCAAAGGACAGGTGAAGGCTAGAAATATAAATTTGGGTGTGTTCATCTTATTAATGCTGTTTAGAGTTATTGAGCTGAAAGAAATTATCTTGGAAGGGAGTGAGTGAAAAAGAGGTTTAGGGTTGAGCCTGAGAGCATCTCAAATATTTGGAGGATGAATAAAGGAAAAGGAGTCAGCAAAGCAGACAGAGAAACCACAAAGCAGGAGACAAGCCAGGAAAATGTGGTATCATGACAGCCTAAAAAGGAGAGTGTCCCAGGCCAACTGTGTCCAGTGCTCCTGAGAGGGCTTGTATGCTGAGGACAGAAACATAACCATATTGGTATGACCAATGATAAATGAAAGGAAGGGTAGTTTACTAATGTTTACATACCAAGACTTGTATAATACATGGCTCCTTCCCTTCCCTTTCTTTTTTTCATTCCTTCCCTCTTTCATTCACCCATTCAAATATTCTGAGGTCCACTTCTGTACTAGTATCTAAGAAAGGTGACCAAAAGGTTCAGCTCTAGAATCTCAGGGTTTCCTACTCAGTATTTGCTTTGCAAGAGATTTCAGAGTCAGTTTCAGGTTGCAAGAGAATTCAGTCATGCCTGACCCTGAAGAAGGATTTTGGTGGGACAAGACAGCCTTAGGGTGTCGCTAATTTGTTGAAGGTAAGTAAAATTGGCACCAATTTTCCTTAGCAGCTTGGGCCTCCTTCCTGGGAACACAGCCTCAGGAGCATTGTATTTTCCACTCTGCTGGACATTTCTTCAGTAAGCCATAAACAACTACTACCATGCCTTTCTCAATACGTGAAGATTTTCCAGGGAACAAACATGTTCTATACATAATTTTTTACAGTGAAGACCCAGAGTCCAGTTTTGTCTTGCTCAGGGATTCCCTGATTCTGAACTATTAGTTCACTCTGATCTATTCCTGGTCACTAACCAGCTCTTAGAAAAGTATGTTCTGTTTCTAGGAACATAGACCTCTGGTCCAGGCTGAACTTTACTTGAGTAATCAGTAGGTCTCCTCTGCCTTCCAGGTCTCACAGAGACCTATCATTACTTTGTTTTGCTCTCCCTTTAACTATCCTTTACTTAGCTCCCACCAAAAATAGGGGGGCTTATCTTTCATCTGCTTGTAGAATGAGGAACAGCTGGCTACACTCAGGGCCAAAGGAACCTGTCTCCAAGACCTGTTATACTGTAGTTACATTTCTGAGTATATACAGTCCCCATCATTTAGCATAGATATGCCCACTGTACTCCAGGCTAGGGCAGAAGGATGGTATTGTAAAAGGAGGGCGCTCACTAAATTCTTGAAGTGAAACTAATTTCAATTATATATACACATATGTGTGTATATGCATATTCATACACATATATAACAACACATATGCAAAACTATATATAAAATAATATATACATAAGCTATATAGTTCTGTATATGCTCATATATAGACATAGATCTATTTATGCATTTCTACTTGTATAGATAATAGATATAGATAACTATAGATCTATTTATAGATCTATATATAAAAGGAATGGAGAGCTACACCCCAAGACGTACAATGCCTCATAACCTCCTCCTGAAAGCCAGCTTTTCCAGTGGACAAGTGATTTGAAATCATCTTTGTATCTCTCTCAGCATCTGACCTACTACCACACACAAACACACACACTAATAGTAGATCCTTACTGGATACATGTTGAATTTATTGCAATTAAATGTGCAGGCTTTGATGTCTGACATTGCTAATATCTATAGGACTAAGTTGTGATTCTAGTTCAATGTGATCTTTACTAAGTCGCTTTATCTTTCTGGATCTAACTTTTGATAATCTGTAAAAAGAACAAATTAAACTAGATTATTTATTAAAAACCTTTCCAATTCTGATAATCAGTGATTACCTGGGAGAAATTATGAATACTACAGGGTGGGAAGGGTGTATGGGTGAGAAGGGAGGACAAAGAGAGGTAGGTTAACAGGTACAAACATATAGTTAGATAAAAGGCGTAAGTTCTATCATTTGACAGCAGAGTCGAGTGACGGTTGCTAACATCAATGAATTTCGTATTTCAAAGTAGCTAGAAGAGAGGACTTGAATTGTTCCCAACACACAGAAATGATAAATATTCAATGTGATGGACACCTCAAATACCCTGACTTGATCATTACACATTTTATGCATATAACACAGTATCACACATGCTCCATAAATATGTAAAATATGTATCAGAAAATAAAAATAATTAAAAAATGATTACCTGGGTATGGGACATGTAAGAGATGGAAAAGATCAAAGGGAAACCCCCCCCTTTTTTTTGAGATGTCTGTCGCCCAGGCTGGAGTGTAGTGGCGTGATTGGCTCACTGCAAGCTCCACCTCCCAGATTCATGCCATTCTCCTGCCTCAGCCTCCCAAGAAGCTGGGACTACAGGCACCCACCACCACACCAGGCTATTTTTTTTTTTTAATTTATATTTTTTTATTTTTGGTAGAGACGGGGTTTCATCATGTTAGCCAGGATGGTCTCCATCTCCTGACCTCGTGATCCACCTGCCTTGGCCTCCCAAAGTGCTGGGATTACAGGCGTGAACCAACATGCCCATCCGGAAATCCCTTCTTTTAAGAACATTTAGCACTGAAAGGCTTGCAATGTCTGGAGAAGGATGGGAGAAGTTCGTTGTGGAGAGGAGGAGCAAGTATCTGAAACTAGAGAAGCAGGGGCATGCAAGAGAGAAAGAAAGACTTTTCATTCCAACTAATAGCTAACATTACTGAACCCTAACTAGGTGCCTGGCTCATTACAATCTCATTTAATCCTCACAACAGATCTATGAGTTAAGTACTATTGTCATTCTCATTATAGAGATGAAAAACTGGCACAGAAAGGTAGGTAAACGGCACAAGGGTGCATAGCTGGCAAACAAGAGTTGGGCTGTGAACCCTGGCAGTGTGACCCCAGAGCATGTACCCTTAAGCACTACTCTACTGCCTCTAGAGATCAGAGGGGAAGAATTTATAGAATACGGATTCCATTTGGGTACTTGATGACCAACTCAGAGAAAAGGAAGCCAGACAAAGTGTAGGAACTTGGAAGAAACCAGTTAGAAGTTAGGAAGACATGGAAGTTAGGCTCTGAATCAATTGCATGTACTAACATTGTCCAACTAAGAGACTCCTCATTGCCCACAGTGAAGTAGTTACTGCAGATCTCGAGATGTGGGAGGGCCAACGAATCCAGGGAACTGTGTTCTAAGGGCTGAGGCAAACCTGCCCTTGAACCACTGACAGTAGTAGTGAAGACACTCAAGCTGTCTGCCCGGCAGCAAGCTGTGTGCTGCCACCAGCTTTTTTCAATCACTGTGAAAGCAGGAACACCATGTCCTGCCTTTGCCCTAGGCCCTAAGAAGTAAGCCCAGCGCAGGAGGGGTATTTTTCATGCTTTCTACTCCAAGCCCTCCCCACTTAAAAGAAATGGCCTCAGTGTTCATTTCTCCTCTTACAACTCCCCGTCTTTCTGTGACCTGAATGAATCTGCCAGTTGACCCAGCAGCTCTTGCCTTTTTTCAGTTTACTTGGAAGTCTCCCGATGAGAGCCAAAGACTGAGCTCCATGCAGCAGTAGTTCAAAATGGATCAAACAAACCCCTGTCTTTGAGTTACTCATTCTAGAAAGATTCTGAGTGACTGCAGTTGCCTATTGACAATTCACCCGGCCCCAGGAATCTGGCCACAGGGAGGTTCCAGCACCTGCTAGACAAAGCTGAAAGACAGTTTGTTGTCTTCCTAGAAAGAGGAAGGCACAATTACGGGTGCTAGGTTTCTAGACCTGCAAGCAAGGACTACTCCCTGTGAGCCATCTTGACTCTAACCCACATCCTCCAGTGGTGGCGTCGTAATTCCTCATTGGCTTTTTTCTATGCTTCCCTCTTTTGGGTTCCCCTCATTAGAAGAATGTTCTCTCCAGGAAACCCTAGACAGCCCAAGGGGTCTGATGGGGTTGTCTGAACCTCGAAATCTCCCTGTCTATGACTCTCCAGGGATCATGTGTGAGGCTATGGCCAGGAGGGAGCAGCCTCACAGATCACCTTTCCTCATTTAATCAGGAAACAAACAGGTCTGCCCATACCATTCACCCCAGCATATCCAAGGGTCTTATGTAAGTGGCTCTAGAAGATATGACAGCCCAATTCCTCTCCTCCATGCCCCAGGCTCTCTTGTTCTGACCCTAAGATAATCTTCAGCTTTGCTATCAAGCAGTTTCCAGAGCCCTCTTCAGAACTGCCCATGGAGGACCACAAAAATCAGCTTCATCTACTGGACCTGCCTGTACTTGCTGGCAGGTACAAGCCCAGGCAGACTGAGAGAAGCCTCTTTAGCTAGTGTGGAAGTGCCAACGGCTTATATCTCCCAGGGTTAAGAGGTGCCTTTGCTATTCCCTCTTCCTTTTACTCCCTGCAAAATGCCCACTTGAAGGCACTCTTTAATGTTCTTTTAAAGAGGATTTCAATGCTGGAAGAATAATCTGATTTGCCCCAGCTCATGCCCTCACCGGGGAAGGTTTAGAACACTTTCTGGGGTACTATTTGGCTGTAGTGCCTTTCTCTGCTCATGGCCATCCCTGCTTTTAGCCTTTTGGAGGACACTGCGTTTCCACAACAGAACATCTTCCATCTCAACTGCCGGTTGGTCCTAGAGGAAGCTTGGAGAGGCTTTTGAATAAGAGGTTCCCAGAGTGCTATGCAAGGTGTAATCCTGGTTCCTGGGCTACATTCTATGCCAGGCACTGGGGATAGAGTGGCAATGAAGACAAGACTCTGTTCTTGTCCTTGCAGAGCTTACAGTCTAATGGGAGAAAAAGACATTAACTGAATCATCACACATATAACTAAAATAATTACAGATTGTGATGAGAACAATGAAGGATACAAATGATGCTCAAGTAGAGACTAACAGGGGTGAGAGAAGATGACTTTTTTTAAATCGAAATGACACATGAACCTGGTTAAAAAAATCAAACAGTACAGAAAAACTTATAAGGAAGAGCAAAACCCTTTCTGCCAGCCCATCCACCTTCAGACCCACAAAGCTGCCATTTTTAATCTTTCTCTTTTAATTCTTCTGACGATTGACCTCTAGTTCACTAAATAATATGCCTCCGCTCTCTTCCTTGATTTATCAACTTGAGATACCTATCTATTTAATTTCTACTATGATAGATGAGAGGGCAGTACTCAATAACATACCCACTTCCCCTCCTTCACACCCCCAATAGAGTTATGTAATATTGTTGTTCTACTACTAATTACTTTTAGAACATTGAATAATATATCTGAAATCTTATGTATTATACCATAAACTATAGATAGCATCTCTTGACTCCCCGTTTTTATCAGATGGAGCTAATCAAGTCCATATGCTTCCCTCCACCTCTTCTCCCCTTCTACTTACATTTTCTGTCAAATGTATAATTACTTCTACATTGTCAAGGTTGATAGTATTTACATTTTCTTCTATAACTTTGAATAAATCTCCCATGCTTTGTTTATAGGTTGATTCTAAAAGTTGACAGCCAATAAATCATGTTTACATTATTGTGACTTTGCCAATATAATTCACTACAGAGAAGAACGTATTATGATTTGTATGGCCAAAGGAACTTTGGCCTTCCTGCACCCTTTCTTCATTAAACAAAGTATATTTTATGACTGCATTAGTATAAAGATAAGTATATTAATATTATATGCTGAAACATCTTTGACCTAAAAGTCCATTTTTACTTCTGACTTTAAAATAAGTTAAAACATTTTCACATTCTCAAACTTCATATAATGGAATCATATGTAGGTAACTTTTTGTGTATGACTTCTTTAAATTAGTGTAGTTTTTATAATCTTTTAAAATAGCTTTACTGAGGTGTAAATGACCTACAATAAACTGTACGTGTTAAAAGTGTACAATTTGATAAGTTTTGACATATGTTTATACTTGTGAAACCATCACCACAATCATATCCAACACCTCCAAAAGTTTTCCTCAGGCTCCTTTGTAAATCATTTCTTTATCCCTAAGCAACCACTGACCTGCTTTCTGTCACTATAAATTAGAATCATGCAGTATGTATACTTCTGTGTCTGACTTCTTTCACACATCATAATATTTATGAAATTCGTGTTGTTTCATGTATCATTAGTCAATTCCCTTTTATTGCTGAGTAGTACTCGATGGTATGCATTTACTAAAATTTGTTTATTCACTTTTATTGGGTATTTGGATTGTTTCCATTTTTTGACAATTGTAAATAAAGCTGCTAAGGAGATTGTGTACAGGGTTTTGTGCAGACATATGTTTTCCATTCTCTCTAGGAGTGAAAAAGCTGTATCATATGATTGGTGTTAAGTTGAACTTTATGACACTGCCAAAGTACTTTCTAAAGTGGTTGTACCACTTTAGAATCCCACCAACAATTAATCAGAGTTCCAGTTGCTTTACATCCTTGCCAAACTTGGTATTAACACTCCTTTTTATTTCAATTACTAGTGGCTCTGTAAAGGCACACTTTTGCAGTTTTAATTCTCATTTCCTGAATGATGAATTTTATGTGTTTGTGAGCCGTTTTTGTATCCTCGTTTGTAAAGTGACTTTTCAAAAATTTTTTTGCCCACTTAAAAATATTGGTTTGTTTCAGTTAGTTTTATTGAGTTTGATTGTTTTTTGGGAGATGGAGTCTCACTGGGTTGCCCAGGCTGCAGCCTCAAGTGACCCTTCTTGGCCTCCCAAAGTGTTGGAATTACAGGCATGAGCCACTGTGCCTGGCCTCTTACTAAGTTTTAATAGACTCTTTATATATTCTAGATACAAGTTCTTTGTCAGATATGTGATTTGCAAATATTTTCTCCCAATTTGCAGCTTGTTTTTTTATTCTCTTAACAGTATCTGCCACAGAGCAAAAGTTTTACATTTTTATAAAGCCCAATTTACCAATTTTTCTTTTTTATGGATCGAGCTTTTGGTGGTATGTCTAAAAGTTCTTTGCCTAACCCAATGTCACAAAGATTTTTCCCTTACATCTTCTTCTAAAAGTTTTATAGTTTTAGGTTTTGCATTTAGATCTAATATCTATTTTGAATTCACTTTTATATAAGGTATAATATTTAGGTGAATGTTCTTTTTTTGAAACTGTGGATGTTCAACTGTTTCAGTATTATTTGTTGAAAAGATGGTGTTTTCTCCACTGAATTGCTTTTGCATCTTTGTCTTTTTTTTTTTTTTTTTTGGAGACAGAGTCTCACTTTGTCACCCAGGTGCTAGAGTACAGTGGCATGATCTTGGTTCACTGCAACCTCTGCCTCCCGGGTTCAAGCAATTCTCCTGCCTCAGTCTCCCTAGTAGCTGGGATTACAGGTGCCCACCACTATGCCTGGCTAATTTTTGTGTCTTTAGTAGAGATGGGGTTTCACCATGTTGGCCAAGCTGGTCTTGAACTCCTGACCTCAGGTGATCAGCCCTCCTCAGTCTCCCAAAGTGCTGGGATTACAGGCGTCAGCCACCATGCCTGGCCTTTTGTCTCTTTTTGTACATCTTTTTCTGAACTCTCTTTTCCATCTCATTGATTTATGTGCCTATCTCTTCACCAGTAACACTCAGTATTGATTACTTAACTTTCTATAAATCTTAAAATCTTTCAGTGTGATTCCTCTAATTTAATTTTTTCCACAAATATTGTCTTGGCTTTTCTAATTCATTCCTTCCTTCCTTCCTTCCTTCCTTCCTTCCTTCCTTCCTTCCTTCCTTCCTTCCTTTCTCTTTCTTTTCTTTCTTTTTTCTTCCTCTGAACTTTTAATCAGTCTCCGGGTCCCCAAAGAGTACCCCGCTTCTGCTGGGTTAATATCCCAGACACCACTTTGTGATCCACTATCCGGAGGGTGGTGGTCTTTTGAATGGTTTGCATGGAATTGCTGGTGTCCAGGGCATCACCAAGATTGAAGTCCTCGCCATCTTCCAGCAGGCGGCGGTAGGTGGCAATCTCAGCCTCCAGCTTAACCTTGATGTTCAGCAGGACCTTGTACTCCTGGGCCTGGCGCAGTCCCTCTGCCCGGGTCTGTGCCAGCTCTGACTCCAGGTGGAGCAGGATCCCATTGAGCTGCTCCATCTGCAGGGCATAGCAGGCCTCCACTTCCCTCAGGCTGCTCTCCAAGCTTGCCGTCAGATTTCTCATTGAGTCCAGGTCGGTCTCCAAGGACTGAACTGTACGTCTCAGTTCCGTGAGCATCAACTCAGCAGCTCCAACTTTAGCGGACTGCCTGGTGACCACTGTGGTGCTCTCCTCAGTCTGCTGAGACCATTACTTGTCCAGCTCCTCTTGGTTCTCCCAAGCCAGCTCGTCATATTGGACCTGGATGTCTGCCATGATCTTGGTGAGGTCCTGAGATTTGGGGCATCTACCTCCATGGTCAACCCAGAGCTGGCAATCTGGGATTGTAGGCCTTTTACTTCCTTTTCGTTGTTCTTCTTCATGAAGAGCAACTCCTCCTTGAGAGCCTCGATTTCTGTCTCCAGCTGCAGCTGAGTGACATTGGTGTCATCAATGATCTTGTGGAGCCCATGGATGTCACTCTCCATGGACTGGTGCATGGCCAGCTTTCTCATCCTTGACTCTAAAGTCATCAGCAGCAAGACAGGCATTGTCGATCTTCAGAACGATGCGGGCATTGTCCACACCTTTGCCTTTTCATATTAATTTTAGAATAAACTTGTCTATATCTGCAAGAAACCTCTTTGAATTTTGATAAATGTTGCATTAAATCTATAGCCAGTTTGGGATAACTGGCATTTTAACCACGTTAAGTCTTCCAATTCATGAATATGTTATGTCTCTCCATTATTTAGGTTTAACTGATTTCTTTTATCAGCATTTCGTAGTATTCAGCATATGAACGCTGATATAGTTGGGAATGTGGCTTTGAAAAACACAACTCTGCATGACATTCAGTTGGCTTTTTCAGTCAGAAAACTCGTTTTTCATCAGCTTTCAGAAATTTTATCATATTACTTCTTTGATAATTTTCTCCCTTCTTTTTGGAATTTCTAATAATTGGATGCTAGATGTTGAACTTCCTAAATTTTTCTTCATTATTGCTTTTCCTTTATTTCTCATCTATTTTTCCCCATTGTGAGGGATTTCCTCATCTTTGTCTTCCAGTCCTTTGTAGTAGGCAGAATTCTACAATCGCCCCCAAGATTCCTGACTCATGTACATGTCCTATATAACCCTCTCCTCTTGAGTGTGGGTGGGACCTGTGAATAGGATGGGATGTTACTCTCATGATTAAGTTATATGGCAAAAGTAAAGGAATTTTGCAGGTGTCATTAAGATCCCAAATTAGTTTATTTTTAGTTAATCAAAAGGGATATTATTCTGGGTAGACCTGACTTAATCAGTGAACTTTTTTTTTGTATACTTTAAGTTCTAGAGTACATGTACAGAACGTGCAGGTTTGTTACATAGGTGTACATGTGCCATGTTGGTTTGCTGCACCCATTAACTCATCATTTACATTAAGTATTTCTCCTAATGCTCTCCCTCCTTCTTCCTCCCACCCCGTGACAGGTCCCAGTGTGTGATGTTCCCCACCCTGTGTCCAAGTGTTCTCATTTATCAATTCTTACCTATGGGTGAGAACATGTGGTGTTTGGTTTTCTGTCCTTGTGAGAGTTTGCTCAGAATGATGGTTTCCAGCTGCATCCATGTCCCTGCAAAGGACATAACCTCATCCTTTTTTATGGCTGCATAGTAATCCATGGTGTACGTGTGCCACATTTTCTTTATCCAGTCTATCATTGATGGACATTTGGGTTGGTTCCAAGTCTTTACTATTGTGAACAGTGCCGCAATAAACATACATGTGCATGTGTCTTTATAGTAGCATGATTTATAATCCTTTGGGCATATATCCAGTAATGGGAAGGCTGAGTCACTTGTTATTTCTAGTTCTAGATCCTTGAGGAATCGCCACACTGTCTTCCACAATGGTTGAACTAGTTTACACTCCAACTAACAATGTAAAAGTGTTCCTATTTCTCCAAATCCTCCCCAGCACTTGTTGTTTCCTGACTTTTTAATGATTGCCATTCTAACTGGTGTGAGATGGTATCTCATTGTGGTTTTGACTTGCATTTCTCTGATGACCTGTGATGATGAGCATTTTTTTCATGTGTCTATTGGCTGCACAAATGTCTTCTTTTGAGAAGTGTTTGTTCATATCCTTTGCCCATTTTTTGATGGGATTGTTTTTTTCTTGTAAATTTGTTGAAGTTCTTTGTAGATTCTGGATATTAGCCCTTTGTCAGATGGGTAGATTACAAAAATTTTCTTCCATTCTGTAGGTTGCCGATTCACTCTGATGGTAGTTCATTTTGCTGTGCAGAAGCTCTTTGATTTAATTAGATCCCATTCATCTATTTTGGCTTTTGTTGCTATTGCTTTTGGTGTTTTAGTCATGAAGTCCTTGCCCATGCCTATGTCTTGAATGGTATTGCCTAGGTTTTCTTCTAGGGTTTTATGGTTTTGGGTCTACTATTTAAGTCTTTAATCCATCTTGAATTAATTTTTATGTAATGGGTAAGGAAGGGATCCAGTTTCAGCTTTCTACATATGGCTAGCCAGTTTTCCCAGCACCATTTATTAAATAAGGAATCCTTTCTCCATTTCTTGTTTTTGTCAGGTTTGTCAAAGATCAGATGGTTGTAGATGTGTGGTATTATTTCTGAGGCTTCTGTTCTGTTCCACTGGTCTATATATCTATTTTGGTACCAGTAGCATGCTGTTTTGGTTATTGTAGACTTGTAGTATAGTTTGAAGTCAGGTAGCATGATGCCTCTAGCTTTGTTCTTTTTGCTTAGGATTGTCTTGGCAATGCAGGCACTTTTTTGGTTCCATATGAACTTTAAAGTAGTTTTTTTTCAATTCTGTGAAAAAAGTTATTGGTAGATTGATGGTGATGGCATTAAATCTATAAATTACCTTGGGCAGTATGGCCATTTTCATGGTATTGATTCTTCCTATCCATGAGCATGGAATGTTCTTTCATTTGTTTGTGTCTTCTTTTATTTCGTTGAGCAGTGGTCTGTAGTTCTCCTTGAAGAGGTCCTTCACATCCCTTTTAAGTTGGATTCCTAGGTATCTTATTCTCTTTGTAGCAATTGTGAGTCGGAGTTTACTCATGATTTGGCCCTCTGTTTGTCTACTATTGGTGTATAGGAATGCTTGTGATTTTTGCACATTAATTTTGTATCCTGAGACTTTGCTGAAGTTGCTTATCAGCTTAAGGAGATTTTGGGCTGAGACGATGGGGTTTTCTAAATATACAATCATGTCATCTGCAAACAGGGACAATCTGACTTCCTCTTTTCCTAATTGAATACCCTTTATTTCTTTCTCTTGCCTGATTGCCCTGGCCAGAACTTCCAACACTATGTTGAATGGAGTGGTGAGAGAGGGCATCCCTGTCTTGTGCCAGTTTTCAAAGGGAATGTTTCCAGTTTTTACCCATTCAATATGATATTGGCTGTGGGTTTGTCATATACAGCTCTTATTATTTTGAGATACATCTCATCAATACCTAATTTATTGAAAGATTTTAGCATGAAGGGCTGTTGAATTTTGTCAAAGGCCTTTTCTGCATCTATTGAGATAATCATGTGGTTTTTGTCTTTGGTTCTGTTTATACGATGGATTATGTTTATTGATTTGTGTATGTTGAACCAGCCTTGCATCCCAGGGATGAAGCCAACTTGATCGCGGTGGATAAGTTTTCTGATGTGCTGCTGGATTTGGTTTGCCAGTATTTTATCGAGGATTTTCGCATCGATGTTCATCAGGGATACTGGTCTAAAATTCTCTTTTTTTGTTGTGTCTCTGCCAGGTTTTGGTATCAGGATGATGATTGCCTCATAAAATGAGTTAGGAGGATTCCCTCTTTTTCTATTGATTAGAATCGTTTCAGAAGGAATGGTACCAGCTCCTTCTTGTACCTCTGGTATAATTCATCTGTGAATCCGTCTGGTCCTGGACTTTTTTTGGTTGGTAGGCTATTAATTATTGCCTCAATTTCAGAGCCTGTTATTGGTCTATTCAGAGATTCATCTTCTTCCTGGTTTAGTCTTGGGAGGGTGTATGTGTCCGGGAACTTATCCATTTCTTCTAGATTTTCTAGTTTATTTGCATAGAGGTGTTTATATTATTATCTGATTCTAGTTTGTATTTCTGTGGGATCGGTGATGATATCCTCCTTATCATTTTTTTATTCCATCTGTTTGATTCTTCTCTCTTTTCTTTTTTATTAGTCTTGCTAGAGGTCTATCAATTTTGTTGATCTTTTCAAAAAATCAGCTCCTGGATTCATTGATTTTTTTGAAGGGTTTTTGTGTCTCTATCTCCTTCAGTTCTGCTCTGATCTTAGTTATTTCTTGTCTTCTGCTACCTTTTGAATTTGTTTGCTCTTGCTTCCTTAGTTCTTTTAGTTGTGATGTTAGGGTGTCGATTTAGATCTTTTCTGCTTTCTCCTGTGGGCATTCAGTGCTATAAATTTCCCTCTACACACTGCTTTAAATGTGTCCCAGAGATTCTGGTACGTTGTGTCTTTGTTCTCATTGGTTTTGAAGAGCATCTTTATTTCTGCCTTGATTTCGTTATTTACCCAGTAGTCATTCAGGAGCAGGTTGTTCAGTTTCCATGTAGTTGTGCGATTTTGAGTGAGTTTCTTAATCCTGAGTTCTAGTTTGATTGCACTGTCATTCTGAGAGACTGTTTGTTATGATTTCCGTTCTTTTGCATTTGCTGAGGAGTGTTTTACTTCGAATTATGTAGTCAGTTTTAGACTAAGTGTGATGCAGTGCTAAGAAGAATGTGTATATTCTGTTGATTGGGGGTGGAGAGTTCTGTAGGTGTCTATTAGGTCTGCTTGGTCCAGAGCTGAGTTCAAGTCCTGAATATCCTTGTTAATTTTCTGTCTCATTGATTTGTCTAATATTGGCAGTGGGGTGTTAAAGTTTCCCACTATTATTGTGTGGTGTGTGAGTCTAAGTCTCTTTTTAGGTCTCTAAGAACTTGCTTTATGAATCTGGGTGCTCCTGTATTGGGTGCATATATATTTAGGATAATTAAATCTTCTTGTTGCAGTGATCCCTTTACCATTATGTAATGCCCTTCTTCATCTTTTTTGATCTTTGTTGTTTTAAAGTCTGTTTTATCAGAGACTAAGATTGCAACCCCTGCTTTCTTTTGCTTTCCATTTGCTTTGTAGATCTTCCTCCATCCCTTTATTTTGAGCCTATATGCGTCTCTGCACGTGAGATGGATCTCCTGAATACAGTACACTGATGGGTGTTGACTCTATCCAATTTGCCAGTCTGTGTCTTTTAATTGGGACATTTAGTCCATTTACATTTAAGGTTAATATTGTTATGTGTGAACTTGATCCTGTCATTATGATGTTAGCTGGTTATTTTGCCCGTTAGTTGATGCAGTTTCTTCCTAGCATTGATGGTGTTTACAATTTGGCATGTTTTTGCAGTGGCTGATACTGGTTGTTCCTTTCCATGTTTAGTGCTTCCTTCAGGAGCTCTTGTAAGGCAGGCCTGGTGGTGACAGAATCTCTCAGCATTTGCTTGTCTGTAAAGGATTTTATTTCTCCTTCACTTATGAAGCTTAGTTTGGCTGGATATGAAATTCTGGGTTGAAAATTCTTTTCTTTAGTAATGTTGAATATTGACCCCCACTCTCTTCTGGCTCGTAGAGTTTCTGCCGCGAGATCTGCTGTTAGTCTGATGGGCTTCCCTTTGTGAGTAACCCGACCTTTCTCTCTGGTTGCACTTCACATTTTTTCCTTCATTTCAACCTTGGTGAATCTGACAATTAGGTGTCTTGAGGCCGCTCTTCTCAAGGAGTATCTTTGTGGTGTTCTCTCTATTTCCTGAATTTGAATGTTGGCCTGCCTTGCTAGGTTGGGGAAGTTCTCCTAGATAATATCCCAAAGAGTGTTTTCCAACTTGGTTCCTTTCTCCCCATCACTTTCAGGTACACCAATCAGATGTAGATTTGGTCTTTTCACATAGTCCCATATTTCTTGGAGGCTTTGTTCATTTCTTTTTACTCTTTTTCTCCAACCTTGTCTTCTCACTTTATTTCATTAATTTGATCTTCAATCACTGATACCCTTTCTTCCACTTGATCGAACTGGCTATTGAAGCTTGTGCATGCATCACGCAGTTCTTGTGCCATGGTTTTCAGCTCCATCAGGTCATTTAAGGTCTTCTCTACACTGTTTATTCTAGTTAGCCATTCATCTAATCTTTTTTCAAGGTTTTTAGCTTCCTTGCAATGAGTTCGAATATCCTCCTTTAGCTCGGAGAAGTTTGTTATTACTGACCTTCTGAAGCCTACTCATCAGTTAGCTTTTTAAAGGGAGTCTAGGAGTCGGAGACAGAACCTGGAGTGACTCTTTCACTGGCCTTGAATAAGAAAACAGTTGTTTTGTGAACTGCCTACAGAGAGGGGCACCTTTGAGTTGTAAGGGTCTCATTCTTACAACTTTGAGGAATTGAATTCTGCCAACAACCCGAATGAGCTTGGAAAAGGACCCTGAGTTTGAGATAAGAACACATCTTAAGGTTACCTTGATTGCAGCCTCATGAGGCTCTAAACAGGAAACCCCTGCTATGTTGTGCTTGGACTGTTGGACCTGCAGAAATCATAAGATTAAAAATGTGGGTTGTTTTAAGCCACTAAGCTTATGGTAATTTGTTATGCAGCAATAGAAAGCTAATACACCTTTTATGATCTTTTATTTTGCCAATGATATATTTTATTTCCAAGAGCTCATCATTTTAAAAAATTTAACTGCCCGGGCACTGTGGCTCATGCCTGTAATCCCAGCACTTTGGGAGGCCAAGGTGGGTGGACCACCTGAGGTCAGGAGTTCGAGACCAGCCTGGCCAACATGACAAAACTCCATCTTTACTAAAAATACAAAAATTAGCTGGGCAAGGTGGCAGGCACCTGTAATTCCAGTAACTCGGGAGGCTGAGGCAGGAGAATTGCTTGAATCCAGGAGGCGGAGGTTGCAGTGAGCCGAGATTGCCCCATTGTTCTCCAGCCTGGGTGACAGAGCTAGACTCTGTCTCAAAAAAAAAAAAAAAAAAAATTAAACTAATTTATTTCAAATAAGTAGTACCTTTGCGTGGTTCAAACATCAAAGCAATGTACAAATATTTATATTGAAAAGTTTTGCAAAGAGCTCAATTGCATTCTTTGTTCTTATTTTTTATTGCATTCTATTATTGTTTTACAGATGTAATACGGTGTCAAATTTCTCTGTGGATACTACTTGAAATTTTATTTATAGTACCTTTAGTTCCCTAAATCAATTCTGCTTGTTTCATTAAATATTGTGATTTTTCTTTAAAGTTCCAGTCTTCTCTCATATGTCTAATTGTCTAATATTCTTTTGTTTCCTGTTTATCTTTTAAAATGAGGCTATAGAGAGTATGACTGGGAGCTGGGTATATGTGAGCAGACCTTGACAATGGGCAGATTTTACTTAAGGACAATGGGAGAGGATCTGTATATTAATCTTTTGCAGGGGATATGGAGTGGGGTTTAAATACCAAACTACAAAAGGCCTAACTGTGAGTCACTGACATCCAACTAGCTGCCCTAATTATCTCTAGAGACTTTATTCAATTTCTGTAGTGAAGAAACTCTTTGGTTTTACGCTGGCAAGTAAATATTTGGCTTCCAGGTCATCTCCATGTAGGGACTGGGGGTCAACTCTTCTTTTTACAGACCTTCAGTTAATCGCCCTGTTGTCAGCCCCAGTCCTCACTCTTATTTCTGTCGTACCTGTAGTCTTGCTAAGGTTTGCAATGTAGGCGAGCTGTCTCCTTAGCTGCAGCCCTTCCACACAGAGTTTCAACTGATTGTTTGCTCCACTCGACTTCATCAGTTAGCACTGCTCAGATGCTTTCTGACTTCAGAAATTTATTTAAATTTCTCAGCCACTGATGGGCTCCCTCCCATTCTCTTTGTTGTGGTGGGTTTATGCATTTTAAAATGTCTGTGCTATTATTTTAATGAGGCCTCTGGAGGGACAAGACTTAAATATTTGTGCTCAGTCTACCATCTTGAACTGGAAAAATGTACAATGGGGATAATAGTGGTGCCTATTACATAGTTTTTTTTTTTAGATTAAATGATTTATGCATGTAAATTGTTTAGCACAGGGCCTGGCACATATTTATTTGTAAATATTAGTTATTATTATTCCCTGGACAGGGAATCTTTTCCAAATGCTGTTAAAGACCATACCAGGCAGGTGACCACTGCAGCCAACATCAATTCAGGCTTGGTCTAAGTCTGAGTTTTAGTTCCTTTAGCTCCTGAAATGATGCTTCCAAAAACAGCTTTAAATTTGAGCAAAAGCCATGGGGGAGGGTGGTGGGTGGGTAGAGCTGCATGCCCCAGGGAGGGTAAGCACTGAACGGAAGCAGTGGAAGCAGAACCTGAGCAACAAAATCTCAATTTTTCCTTGCAGCAAACTGGGGAACCAGATGTGTTAATGGATGGAGAGTGGTCCTAAGTAGCAGCAGCAGCAGCGGTAGCAGCAGCAGCGGCAGCAGTAGCAGCAGCAGGCTCAAGTAGAGGCCAGAACTAAGGCGAGAAGGCTGAGTATTAATACAAAGGCTCAAATCTGTCATTGACCCAAGAAAGTAAACAGGGTGGAGGCTGGAACCAGGAGACAAATGAGTAAGATTGGATTTGTTTTTCTCTCAGAAGGATTGAAAATCTTCCCAATAGCAACTCATTCCTTTCCTTTTTCAGCAAGCTCCCTCACTTCCTCCTGAGTGATTGTGGGCCCTGCGCTTGGCTGCACCCACTAACCCCATAGGCAGAGGCCAGAAGGACCTGCTTCTGTGAACTGTATCCTCAGTCTTCTCCTCCAGTGGAGCCAGCTCCCTGTGGATGGGGCTGATCATCTATGCAATAAGAATAGGTAACCTGCCTAAGTTTTGTAAAATCTTTAGCAGAGCTGCCAAAAGGTGATCCTGCCCAGGGATACCTCCCTAACTAGCCTATTATGCTACCTGAAATTCCACAGTTCTTTTGGGCTTGGTGTCTTCAGAGTTCTGAGTTAAAATGCAAATGCCATGGCTATTTGCTATTCAGGCATGAGTTCATTACCAGCCAGAAGACATTAAGTCTAATTTGTTTAGTCAATCAAAGGGCCATCTAGCAGACTTCCCAAAAGGGGAAGTGAAGAAAAGAAAGGGTATCCGTACCTGGCAGAGAGAGAGAGACAGAGAGAGAGAGAGAGAGAGAGAGAGAGAGAAAGGGGTACCCTCGAGGCAATCTTCTCAATTTGCATAGAAGGCTGGAATGCTTTCCAAGGTCTCTTCCTTATGTGATTCTACAATTCTAAATCTTTGGGAAGCTAGAAAGTAAAATGATTCAGCTATTTCTCTTGCTCATTTGGGAATTCCATAGTATCCAGTCACTTGAAAAAGGAGGGAAAGATAACAGGGGCAAATGTCTGGAAAGGAATTTGGATCAAAGCCTTGGGAGGTCCTTTGCCTTCCCAACACATTCAGGGAAATACAGTAGAGTTAAGAGAGTCCTGAAATTTGACGTTAGGGTTATGATTCTATTCCAAACCCACTCTATTTTCCAGGGCAATCACTTGCTTTTTCTGCCTCAACCTCTTTCCATACAATGGACATGATGATCCCTGCCCTACCTATCCCCACAGGATTGTATGGAGGATCGAATTAATTGTAGGTCATGGAAGTGGTCCAAATCCTCCAGAGTTCTTTAAATATAAGATACTTTTATGTATTAGGCTTCACAAGGTATAGTAGCTAGCCTCAATTTGAAGGAAAAATTTTTTTTTTTGAGAAAGGATCTGGCTATGTTGCCCAGGCTGGTCTTGAACTCCTGGGCTCAAGTGATTCTCCTCCTCCAGACTCCTGAGTAGCTGGAATTACAGGAATGTACCACTATGCCTGGCTTGGAAAGTATTTTTTAAAATAACTTTTCCTTAATTGTAAAAGCAGTATATAATCATGGAAAATATAGAGAGTTACCAAGCAAAATATTAAAATCACCCTTAACCCACCCAAACATAGGTATCTTTAATGATATGGATTTTGGTTTATTTCCTTTTAGCCTTTTTTCTTCATTAGGGCAAAGACTGTCAGGCCCACTGCAATATCCACAAAATCTATCACTATACTCAGTATATCTTTGATACATTTTTTTTTTGAAGTAAAGAGTACATATACTTATTATATTTTAAAAACTATACGTTTTACATCCCGATTTCTTTACCTAATTAAATCCTGAACATTTTCTATGACACTAAATATTATTTTAAAACATGACTTTTAATGTCTGCATTGTATTCCATCATACCAATGTATCAGTCCTCTATTATAGGACATTTGGGTTGCTTCCAACCTTCCACTATTATAATTAAAGCTTAGATTAATATCCTCATAGCAAAATCTTTGTGCCCATATGGTTTATTTCCTCTGGATAAATTCTTAGCAGTGGGATTCCTGGGTGACATGGTAAGCACATTTGAAAGGCTTTTAATAAATATACCATATTTCCCTCCATGAAAGTTGTACCAATTTATTTACCTGCCAGCAATGTCTGTTTTTTTAATACACATAAGTTTTTTTATTTCAACTTTGTCACATGTGTCTATATTTTTCCTTTGTGACTTCCTCCACTTCATTTATGCTTAGAAAGTCCTCAGAGAAGACCTTTTAATATGATAAAAGGTCAATTTGTATGCAGTTCTTGTTTTTGCAATGCAATGTATTCATGGAAGCTTTATCATATGACAGTCTACATACTGGCAAATGGACCAAGCTCATGCATACACATGGCTGTATTCCTCTATTCCAACTTGATTGGTTTCATCAGTGGAAACTAATGAATTGTGGATAAAGGCAGCAAGGGGTGAAGTGTAGGTGTTCAGAAAGCAGTGTTGCAGGGCAATCAGTGAAGAACAGCACTTACCTCAAGTGGTTCCCATGTCTTCCTTGGGTATTAGAGAGTCTTCAAGCAAACTGTTCTGGAAACTGCTTTCCAAAGGTGGAAGTGTCCTACACACAGGGCTTTATCTGACCAGCTGGTGGAGGGAGGCTTAAGAAAGGCCTAGGATCATTCCAAGATTTAGGAGATGCTGGAGAGTGATAAGCACTTCAGAGAGGTTTGCCCTTGATTTTGATCCCTTTTGACCGACTGTCTTCAGTGATTTGAGGGTCTGGCTGAATGGTTGGATTTTGGAATGAATAAAGTTCAAGCTGGCCCTCAGTAGGGAGGTGGAATAGTGTCTCTGGCCAGTGTTGCCCAAGAAAGTTGTTTTTGGTTCACTCTGGAGCAGAGAAAATAAAAGAGATTCCAAAAGGAGAAGTTCAGTCATTGATTACCTTTATTCCCCCAACATCTAGCAGAGTGCCAAGTGCATAGTTGACACTCAGTAAGTATGTGTAGAATGGATGAATGGATAAATACATAGCTGCTTTGTTAGCCTGTGCACCTGGAGAGGTTCTTGTTCACTCTCTGGTATTTTCTATGCCTTGGCTTTCTCCTTTACTGGGAAACTTCCTTATGCTTTTTCCCATTTTCTCAGGTAGGCTTTCTCAAGGCCATGAAATTAGATGTTCTAATTGTAACATTGGGTAGTGATTAAGAGCATGAGTTCGAGGGCCATGTAAATTTGGGGTAGCTCTCTCAGTGTAACCATTGAGTTATACGCGACATTGGACAAGTTATTTATCATCAGTAAATCTCAGTTTCTCTACCTGCAAAATGAAGTTAACAATAGTATCTACCTCTTCGGACTGTTGTGAGGATTAAATGAGATAATGCATGTAAAGGACTTAGCATAGTATCTGGCACATGGTAAACGCTCAGTGGTTGGTAGCTGAATTAGTTTCCTATGGCCTCTGTAATAAATTCCCACCAACTTGGCTGAAAACAACAGAAATGTATTCTCTCACAGTTATCAAGGCTGGAATCAGTTTCACTGGACTGAAATCAAGGTGTCAGCAGGGCCTCCATCCCTCTAGGGGCTCTAGGGGAAAATCTATTTCCTGCCTCCTCCAGCTTCTGGTGGGTGCTAGAATTTTGTGGTTTGTGGCTGCAGCACTCCAATCTCTGCCTCTTTGATTACATTACCCTCTCATCTTCTGTGTGTCTAGTTTCCCTCTGCATCCCTCTTATAAGGATACAGGGACTTGCATTTAGGGTTTACTGAGATAATTCAGGATAATCTCTTATAGTGTAAAAACTAAACTTTCACGTGTTGCCTTGACATCTTTGAGCCTCCCAGGGCCTCAAAGTCCAACCATGATTTCCTCCAATCTTGCCTGGTATGTCCCCCATCCAGCAGGAATAGTTTCCTACCCAGCTAGTCTCTCTATCAGCTGTACCAGCTACACACCACCTAGTCCTCAACCTAATGGATTTCTCCTCTTTGGGAGCCTATGCAATTATTCAGACAAGGCAATCACATCCTCCCAGAGGAACCAGGGGATACCCCACCCTTCTGTTACTACAAAGCCTACCTCCCTGTCTCTTCTGGTTTACTCTGTTCCCAAATGCAACCCCTGTGTGGCCCTGCATGTCAAGTAGTGTCCCTCTCCTTTGGGCTGTGACTGTATGTAACTAATAAACTGCTGTCAATCTCATTCGTTCAGTGTCCAGTGTCGTGTATTTGGCCATTACCAGAAACCTAGGGCAGTACTCCCTCTCTCAATAATGAGATGAAGTGGAGGCAGACAAAACACCTCCTCATCTCAAGATCCTTAATTTAATCACAGGTGCAAAGACCCTCATCCCCCTCTTTTGCCATATAAGTTTACATTCACATGTTCTAGGGATTAGGATGTGAATATTTTTGGGAGGTGGTGGTGGTGTTTTTTTGCCACAGTAGCCCTTATTATTTTTTAAGAAAGTGAAAGTTCACACGCCTCTTGGTAACTTTAAAGGGCTGATTATTTAATGTGGCCTATCTGAATTCCTGTTGGCTTCTCTGTTAAGGGATACCAAAGACTTATTCAGTTATTACTATTATTATTTTGTAGAGACAACATTTTGCTGTGTCGCTGAGGCTGAATTCAAACTCCTGGACTCAAGTGATCCTCCTGCCTCAGCCTCCCAAGTAGCTGAAACTATAGGCATGTGCCACTCTGCTTGGCATATTCAGTTATTTTTTAAAGAAGTGAGGCAACATTGAAGCATAGATAATTTAAGATTATTTTTGAACATCATTTAAATGGTGAGAATCTTTCTCTTTGGCCAATAAATCTTTTACCAATTCTCCCTTCTTACCTGATTTCCAGGGCTGTGACAGAGCCTGCTGTTTGCCCCCTCCCCAGTATCTATTCTCTTATTCTTCCATTGTAATATAAACTTTAGCTAGGTGCATGGCTTTGGCTTCCCAGAGAAAAAACTTTCTACTTCTTAGTTTCCTTTCTAGATAAAAGTGGCCATGGGTGTATAAGCCATTGGTATGTAAAGTTCAGACCAGTGGGATGTAAGCTTAAGTGATATGTGTCAGCTTCTAGGAATATTTTTTGAGAAAGTTGGCTGAGTACGGTGGCTCACACTTGTAATCCCAGCACTTTGGAAGGCCAGGATCATTTGAGGCCGGGAATTGACCAGCCTGGCCAACATAGCAAAACCCTGTCTCTACTAAAGATACAAAGATTAGCTGCGTGTGGTGGCACATGCCTGTAATCCCAGCTTCTTGGGAGGCAGAGACACAACAATTGCTTGAACCTGAGAGGCAGAGGTTGCAGTGAGCCAAGATTGTGCCACTGCACTCCAGCCTGGACGACAGAGCAAGACTCTGAAAAAAAAAAAAAAAAAAGCCGCCCATGTCCTTTGCCTCTTTGAAACTTCTTTTGTCCTACTGTCTAGAATGGAAATGTGATGAATTGTGCTCTAGACTTCTCCTCCTCCTTCCCCTCCTCATCCTCCACCTCCTTTTCCTCCTTCTTCAGCTTCTTCTGGCTGTTATTGTTGTTCTTTGAAAGGACTACTGCCTTCAAGTAGGATTAACTTTGCTTATTTCCCTGTATGACTTCAACATCCATGTGGACAACTCATTCATCAGGCTTCTCAGTTCTTTGGTACCTTATTCTAATGACTTTGTTCTCTATGCCACCTCAGCCACCCATGACTGCTCAATCTCCACAATTGATAACTCAAATATCCCACTGTTTGAGTTCCTCTCATTCTTGATTATTTGACTATTCCCACTATGACCTTTTTAAAACCTAATTAGAAACTCCAATATACTAACCCCTTAATTTTCTCTCAGTCCATCGACACTCTTCTTTTTTCTTCCATTCTTATTCAATTTATATTACATGATTCATCATTTTATCATCTCGCCACTGTCTCAAACTCTCTTGTCCCTCTGAATTTTTGCTGCATCTGTCTGATAAAACCCTAATTCTGGATGAACTCCATTGTCTACTTCTTTGATGCCTTTACCCAATTACCTAAGCACTGACAAAGAAATTACACAATGGGACAGATGGAATCACTATACATTTTTGATAATAGAGCATAGAATTTTAACATAGCACATTGAACAGATAATCTTTCATTAAACTCCACTAAAATGGGGATAAAGACATTTTTTTTAAAAGTGTAAACACATGAGAATAAAGAGAGCATAAAAGGAGACCACAGAGGAAAAGAGACAAGAAAAACTTTGGAAAATGGAAAGCAGATAGAGGAGTTAGCGCAGCTGAAAAGGCAGAACACCATGCAAGAAATATTCCATGCAAAGAATAATGCCAATGAGAAGCAAACCAATTTACCTACGGAATCCCAGAAAGACAGGAATTGAGTAAAGTTGGGTTGGGAAAAGAGTGGAGTTGAAAAGAGTCTGGCTAAAGGCAAGTATAAGAAAGAGTTGGCTGGGCACGGTGGCTCACGCCTGTAATCCCAGTACTTTCGGAGGCTGAGGCTGGCAGATCATGAGGTCAAGAGATTGAGACCATCCTGGCCAACATGATGAAACACTGTCTCTACTAAAAATACCAAAATTAGCAGGGCATGGTGGCATGCACCTGTAGTCCCAGCTACTTGGGAGGCTGAGGCAGGAGAATCACTTGAAGCCGGGAGGCAGAGGTTGCAGTGAACAGAAATCGTGCCACTGCACTCCAGCTTGGCAACAGAGCAAGACTCTGTCAAAAAAAAAAAAAAAAACAAAACAAAAAAGTTACACCCCTGAGTCTCTTCCTCCATCCTAGTACAAGACAGGAGACTTATTCCATGGAGAAACTGAATCAGAGAGGCTTTGGTTTTGGAGATATTAGGCACACAGCAAGGTACCATTAGAAAACAGTGGGATTAAGTAAAAGCCTACATATTCAATGGTGAGATCCCCTGTAACTCATGTGCTGCTCAAATCCAAATGTTAGCACCTAGATATATAGTCACCAGGCAAGGGATTGAAGGATTGCTCCCCAGAGAAACTGAACAGCCCAGACAGAAGATCTGTAAATGCTGGTAGTCCTTGCTTTCACAGTAGTGCAAGACCATAAAAATGACCATTGCAAGCTGGAACCTTAATAATCAACGAGGAAAATTACAATTGTTCCATAACCTTTAAAATTGTTTGTCAAAGCATGAACAACTCTTACTGTCAGGTATAAATGTATAGGGAATAGATGGAATAGTAAAACTGGTATTAGTGCACTGTAATTTAAAACAACATTGAGAATTAGACTTATTTTTTAACTTAAGAATTAATTTGCCCTCTCTGGCAGCAAGCCCTAGGTGCCATTTTGAGAGTTTAACACTTGGGCTGCTTCCCACCCTCGGGCTGAGTTCAAGTTGATGTGGATTGCAGCCTGGCTGAGGAGGACAAGGACACCAGGCTCTCCTACGCATACCTAGGACAATATCCACTGCCTTGCAATGGGCTGCTGTGAGACTGAGATTCAAGTAGACCACACTTCCCATGGCTTCTTGCAATGCTGCTTGCCTAAAAGGCCTCCCACTCTCTTTCTAGTCACAACCCCACAGGTGGCACGATTTTGAGAGTTTAAAGTTGGGCTGTGGCCTACTCTCAGACTGAGTTCAAGGTTATTTGGCTGCAGCTGCCACATAGCTAGGGTAGGGACACAGAAGACCAAGCTCTCCTAAGCACACATAGCACAATACCCACCACCCTACTATGGATGGCTGTGGGACTGGGGACTAGCTTGCCCTACTTATCACAGCAATCAGGAACACCAATTGGGTTCCAATGGGTTGCTCCATCACTGCTACTGCCATCACCCACATGACACTAGCTTCCCAGGGGCCTGAGAACCTGACCACGCGCCAGGCCCACCACTCTCCCAACTACTAGCTTTTAAGGAAGCCACCTGGAGGTCCAGGAAGTAGCTCTCCAGGACCCACTAACACTGGATCCAGTGTAAGCTGCTCTGGGGCCTAAAACCAGGTTCATCAGCCACACTGCTGCCACCACTGGGGCCTGAAGACTGGTGCAGTTGACATCCAAGTCCTCAGAAAAACTTCACCATCACTTCAACTAATAATTGTACTCTAGCCACCATGGAAATCACAGATACGACTGCCTGTGTACTGCCTGTGTACTACCAAAAGAGCCATACAAAGGTCACGCTATTGCAGACGCCTAAAATAAAAGCCAAAGTGTCCTATTTAACCAAAAATATTTATCATTTTCAGGAAAAAATTCTCCCTCATAAAAGCAATTTTAAAATGTTGGAACAAATGACTGCTACACCAGCTGTACAGATATCAATGGAAAGGACACAAGAAATGTGAAAAAGCAGGGAAATATGACAGCACCAAAAAACCACGATTGTTCAGCAACAGATACCAATCAAAGAATTCCTCAAAATGTCAGAAAAAGAAAAATTCAAAATATTGGTTTTAAAAAAGCTCAATGAGATGCAAGAGAAATCTGAAAACCAGTACCAAGAAACCAGAAAATTAATTCAAGATATGAATGAAATATTAAACAAGGAGATAGATATTATTTAAAAATGCAGAAATTCTGGAACTGAAAAACTCTGAAGGAAATACAAAATACATTGCTTACATCAAAAGCAGAAAGATCACAAATTAACAACCTAATGTCATACCTCAAGGAACTAGAAAACAAGAACAAACCAAATCCCAAGTTAGCAGAAAAAAAGTAACAAAAATCAGCACAACTAAATGAAAATAAAAACAAACAAACAAAAAATACAAAGGATCAATGAAACAAAAAGTTGGTTCTTTGAAAAAAATAAATAAAATCAATAAACCAGTAACAAGACTAACCAAGAAGAGATCCAAATGAACACAATCTGAAATGAAAAAAGAGACATTACAACTGATACCACAGAAATAAAAAAGATAATCAGAGATGATTATGAACAATTATATACTCACAAACTAGAAAACCTAGAGGAAATGAATAAATTCCTAGAAACATACAACCTCCCAAGATTGAAACAAGAGGACCTAGAACTTCTGAACAAACCAACAATGAGCAGGGAGACTGAATCAGTAATAAAAAAATCTCCCAAGAAAAAACACCCAGGACCAGATGGATTCACAGCCAAATTCTACCAAATATACCAAGAAGAACTAATACTAATCCTCTTGAAACTATTCCAAAATATCAAGAAGAAATGAATTCTCCCTAACTAATTCTGTAAGGTCAATATCACCCTGATACCAAAACCAGACAAGGACACAACAAAAAAAGAAAGCTAGAGAACAATATCTCTGATGAATATAGATACAAAAAATCTCAACAAAATAGTAGCAAATCAAATCCAACAGCACATCAAAAAGAAAATACAACATGATTAAGCTGGATTTATCCCAAGAATGCAAGGACAGTTCAACATATGCAAATCAATAAATGTGACCCATTGCATGAACAGAATTAAGGACAAAAACCATAGGATCATCTCAACAAATGCAGCAAAGGCATTCGATAAAATTCAGCAATGCTCCATGATAAAAATCCTCAACAAACTAGGCATAGAAGAAACATACCTCAACATAGTAAAGGCAGTATATGTCAAACCCACAGCTGACATCATACTTAAGGGGAAAAATTGAAGCATTCCCTCTAAAAATTGGGACAAGACAAGGATGCCCACTTTCACCACTCTTATTCAACGTGCTACAGGAAGTCCTCATCAGAGCAATCAGGCAAGAAAAAAAAATAAAAAGACATCCAAGTTGGAAAAGATAGAGTCAAATTATCCCTGTTTACTGATGATAAGTTCTTATATTAACATCTAGAAAACCCTAAAGAGTCCACCAAAAAACTCTTAGATTTGATAAATAAATTCAGTAAAGTTTTAGTATACAAAATTGATGTACAGAAATCAGTAGTATTTCTATGCACCAATAACGATCTACTGGAGGGCCAAATCAAGAAGGCAATCTCACTCACAATAGCTACAAAAAAATAAAATACCTAGGAATATATTTAACCAAGGAAGTTGTGATGGTTAGTATTAGGTGTCAGTTTGACTGGATTGAGGAATGCCTAAATGGCTGGTAAAATATTCTTTCTGCGTGTGTTTGTGAGGTGTTGCCAGAGGAGATTGACATTTGAATTGGTGGACTGGGAGAGGAAAATCCACCCACATTGTGGGTGGGCACCTTCAAATTGGCTACCAGCCAGCTAGAACAAGGCAGGTGGAAGAAGAGGGGATAAGCTTGCTTGCTGCATCTTCTGGCTCTCTCTCTCTTCCCATGCCAGACACTTGCTTCCTCTCCTCATGCTCTTGAATCGGACTCCCGGCTCTTTGGCCTCTGGACTCTGAGACTTGAACCAGCTTCTCGGGGGCTCTTGGGCCTTCAGCCACAGACTGAATGCTGCACTGTCAGCTTCCCTGGTTTTGAAGCTTTTACACATGTACTGAGCCACTACCGGCTTCTCTCTTTCCCCAGGTTGCAGAAGGCCTACTGTAGGACTTTGCCATATAATTGTGAAAGCCAATACTTCCTAATAATCTCTCTCTCTTTCTTTTTCTCAATCTCTCTCTCTCTTTCTTTCTCTCTCTCTCTCTCTCTCTCTCTCTCTCTCTCTCTCTCTCTCTCACACACACACACACACACACACACACACACACAATTGGTTCTTTCCCTCTGGAAAATGCTGACTAATACCAAAATGAAAAATTTCTATTAGAACTACAAAACATTGATGAAAGAAATGGAAGAAAATGCAAATAAATAGAGAAATAGCCTGTGTTCATAGATTGCAAGAATTAATATTGTTAAAATAACCATACTGCCCAAAGCAATCTACATATTTCATGAAATCTCTATCAAATTACCAAGGTTATTTTTCACAGAATTAGACAAAACAATCCTAAAATGTATATGGAAGCAAAAAAGAGCCCAAATGGCCAAAGCCATCCTAAGCAAAAAGAACAAAGTTGGAGGCATCACATTACCTAACTTCAATATATACTATAAGGCTATAATAACTAAAACAACATGGTACTGGTATAAAAATAGACATATAGATCAATGGAACAGGAATAGAGAAACAAAGCCATATAGCTACAATCAACTGATCTTTGACAAAGTCAACAAAAATATACACTGAGGAAAGGACAGCCTATTCAATAAATGTTGCTGGGAAAATTGGATAGACATAGGCAGAAGAATGAAATTGGATCTATACATCTCACCATATACAAAATTAACTCAAGATGGATTAAAGAGCTAAACATAAGACCTGAAACTATAAAAATCCTAGAAGAAAATGTAGAAAAAAGTCTTTTGGACATTAACCTATGCAAGGAATTTATGAGCAAGTCAAGTTCTCAAAAGCGAACCCAACAAAACAAAAATAGACAAATAGGATTTAATTAAACTAAAAAGTTTCTGCACAGAAAAAAAAAAAATAGTAGACAGACAAGCTACAGAATGAGAAAAAATATTTCCAAACTATGTATCTGACAAGGTCTAATACCCAAAATCTGCAAAGAACTCAAGTAGCTCAATAAGACAAAAAAAAAAAAAAAAAAAAAAGTAAGCCCATTATAAAGTGGGCAGAGGACATGAACAGACATTTTTCAAAAGAAGACATACAAGCAAACAACAAACACATGAAAAATGTTCAACATCATTAATCATCAGAGAAATGCAAATTAAAACCACGAGATACCATCTTAAACCAGTCAGAATAACTATTATTAAAACGTCTAAAAACAACCTGTATTGGTGAGGCTGTGGAGAAAAGAGAAAACTTATACATTGTTGGTGAGAATGTAAATTAGTTCAGCCACTGTGGAAAGCAGTTTGGAGATTTCCTAAAGAACTGAAAATAGGCCAGGCATGATGGCTCACGCCTGTAATCCCGGCACTTTGGGAGGCCGAGGTGGATGGATCATGAGGTCACGAGATCGAGACCATCCTGGCCAACATGGTGAAACACCGTCTCTACTAAAAATACAAACAAATTAGCCGGGTGTGGTGGCGGGCACCTGTAATCCTAGTTACTCGGGAGGCTGAGGCAGGAGAATCACTTGAACCCGGAAGGCAGAGGTTGCAGTAAGCAGAGATTGCGCCACTGCACTCCAGCCTGGCAACAGAGCGAGACTCCGTCTCAAAAAAAGAAAAAAAAAAAAAAAAAAAAAAAAAAAGGAAAGAAAAGAAAAGAAAAAAAAAGAACTAAAAATAGAACCATCATTTGATGCAGCAACCCTACTACCTAGTGTATACCCAGAGGGAAAGCAATCATTATACCTGCACTCACATGTTTATCACAGGACTGTTCACAATAGCAAAGATATGGAATCAAGTGCCCATCAAGGAAGGATGGATAAAGAAAATGTAGTATATATACACCATGGGATACTACTCAGCCATAAAAAAAGAATGAAATCATGTCTTTTGCAGCAACATAAATGGAACTGGAGGCCATTATCCAGGCTGAAATAACTCAGAAACAGAAAGTCAAATACTGCACGTAGTCACTTATAAGTGGGTGTTAAACAATGGGTACATATGAACATACAGGGGAGAATAATAGGCATTGGAGACTACAAAAGGTGAGAGGGTGGAGAGGATGAGAGCTGAAAAGTTACCTGTTGGGTACAATGTTCACTATTTGGGTAATGGGCACATTAAAAGCTCAGACTTCACCACTATGCAATATATGCATGTAAGAAATCTGCACTTGTACCCTCTAAATATATAGAAATGAGAACATTTAAGACTGGGCATGGTGGCTCATATGTGTAATCTCAGCACTTTGGGAGGCTGAGGCAGGAGGATCACTTGAGGAATTCAAGACCAGTCTGGGCAACATAGTACAACCTCGTCTCTACTGTTTTTTTTTTTAATTAGCCAGGTGTGGTGTCATACACCTGTAGTTCCAGCTAATGGGAAGGCTGAGGTGGGAGAATCCTATGAGACCGGGAGGTGAAGGCTGCAGTGAGCCGTGATCATGCCACTGCACTCCAGCCTGGGTAACAGAGTGAGACTCTGTCTCAAAAAACAAAACAAAGCAAAAAATTGAAAAGAAGTAGTTTGAACAGTGCTTCTCTTCTTGTTGTAGTATAATTTACAATATGAATCAAGCATCTTTTCCATGCCTTGGCATGGAAATTGTCACGCTCCTTTCTAAGTTTGGATCAGCTTGCAACATTTTATCCTTTGTACTTTCAATCTTGCAAAATATCTCTGAAAGTTCATTTAATGTGAAGGTCTTTTCCCCAGTATCTCTTCCTCTGGGACATCTATATCCTTTCTGTCACAACCACTTTCCTCCTTTATGTCAATAAGTTCATCTTCACTAAGTTTCTCTGGCTGCATATCTAGAATCTTTCCTTTATGGTCACTTGGTGCCCCTTCATCTTTTGTCGTATAAGTTATTGATGGGGTTGCCTTTCAAAAAGACCTGTCTCTCCAACATCAAATGGTCGATGATTACCATAACCACCAGCCTTAATTAATCTTTGGAATCTGGGTGCAACTTTTACAGTAGTACACGTGCTAGTAACTTCTCTAGATAGGTTAGCACTAATCAATTCATGCAGACTTTTTAAATGATTAAAGCAGCCTTTACTGGAAATAACTTCAGTGCTTTGGCCTGAACACTAGCCAAACTGATTGTGATTTTTAAATTACAGTCTTCGATCCAAAGTATTGTTTTAACCATAAGCAGCTTTCTGTTCCTAGTGTAATTTAGATTAAAAGATGTTGATGTGATTTTGCCTTTTAAAATATTCACTGAAGTTTTCAATATTGTTTGCATCATAGGTTTATGTAGACTCTGTCTTATCTTTGCTTTGCTATCACATTTTCAAATCAAATTCAATTTCACTTCCAGTACTTTCACTTTTCATTTCTTTGCTGTACTTTCATCTTTGTTAGCCAATTCCCTCTTTGATTATTCATTTCTGTAAAATATCATGGGTTTATCACTGGGGGACAAGGAGACAGCACAAGAACAGTGCATGCTTTGTGGTGTGTGCATGAACTGGATAACAGATGCACAGTGACCAATCACCGATAGACTTTGGTATTGATGTACATATTTATTTATTTACATAGTTATTACATAGTTATATACAGTTATTTACATAATTATTCATGGGCTGAAGATCTAGCAACAAAGTTTGTACTTTATGGTATTCCTCACAGTTAATATTCTGTGATAACTGAAATTTGAACTGTGCTGTTGGGGGACTGGTGGTAACTAAAATTTGTGCAAATTGGGATCATGCAACACAAGGATCTCTTGTGTTGATAATTGTCCTTCCAATGGAATTTCTGGGTTCCTGCCCAATCATCTAGAGTGAAGCTTACCAGTTAGTAAGACTTAAAAATACTTCCATTTAAAAATACAAATAGGTAGTAGAGGATCTTCAGGCAATTGGGAAAAGCATCTAATGTGAAAGAGAGAAACAACACAAATACATACACAAGCACACACACACACATACACAAAGAGAACAAAAAACTCTAAGAAAACAGAGACAATGCATAGAACAGAAAACTTTAAAAACTCAATAATTAATTTCCTTAGAGAGATAAGACATTTTTTCCTTTTGTTTGGTGCCTTAAAACAACAACCACTCTTATTTGCTCATGATTCTGTGGGTGAGGAATTTGGTCTAGGTTCAGCTGGGAAGTTCTGCTGATCTTGCCGAGGGTCGCTCATTGTGACTGCAGTAATCTAGTGATGTTCTTGGGGCTGGATGGTCCTAGATGGTCCCATCCACATTCTGTCAGTTGGTGGTACCTGTCAGCTGGGCCTTTTTTTAATCCATTTAGTCTCCTGTCCTCCAGGGGGCTAGCTTGGGCTTCTATTCATGGAAGTCCCAAGGTTCCTAGATGGCAAGAGTGAAAACTGAAAGGCTTCTTGAAGTCACATCGCTTCTGCTGCAATCCACTGTTTGCAAACAATCTACATTTTTGCAAGCAGAACAGTCTTCTTTATTGCTACAATCATTTACATTCATTCCAGATGCAAAATGTAGTCACCTTCTCCCCAGCAAAATTCTCATTTCATTATGGTTTCAGATGTGGAGTCCAGGTTCTTACCTAATTGAGTCCAGATGTGAATGAGTCACCTCAGGTACCGAACCTCCTATGTGACTCCTCTTAATCTAAAGACCTGTGAACTGAAATGAAAATTTACATGTCCTCATCACACCTCAATATGCAGTGGTGAGAGGAACAGGGTAGCTTCAGTAGACATTTCCTTTCAAAAATTAGAGGAACAGGAAGCAAGTAGAAGGCATTCTGAAATCTAGACTGGGGCATGTTGTCAGGACTTCCTTTCCTTGGGACAAGGAGTGTAATTAGGACCTACTTCTGTTCTCTGGGAGTGGTTCCCGTTCCCCAGTTCAATGTTCTCCGTAATTCTTGGCTCTGGACTCTAAGATATCTTTTGTTTTCCAGAAGAAATGATCCATGTTTGTACCTTAGTAGCTTTCTTAGTCTGCTTCTTGTCCATAGAAACTTGATGGTCCAGAAGCCTCTTTCCATTTTGGAAAGTCCCAGCCTCTTTTAGTTCAAGGAAGTGGCGCTTTTGTCAATACATCTCTCTCACAACTTTGTAGAGTTTCTTTGGATCTTGTGTTCATTTATAACTCCAAGGACACATTTTTAATTATATATAATAATTAAATTTTAATTCTATATTTAGAAAATTTTTTGTAGAGAGGGAGTCTCACTATTTTGCCCAGGCTGATCTTAAGCACCTGGCCTCAAGCAATCCTCTTGCCTCAACCTCCTAAAGCACTGGGATTGCAGACATGAGTCACTGCACACTGCCTATAATTATTTTTAATAAAACCTCTCTTGATCCTGTATATGTTAGGCAGCTGTGAGATAATGCCCCTCTTATGGACTGAACTGAGTATCCCCTAAATGCATATATTGAAGCCCTAACCCACAATGTGATTTTATTTTGACATAGGGCCTGTGAGGAAGTAACTAAAGTTAAATGGGGTCATAAGAGTGGAACCGTGATCCAATAGGATAAGTGCCCTTATAAGAAGAGACACCAGAGAGCTCAGACACACACACACACACACACACACACACACACATTCTCTCTCTCTCTCTCTCTTCTCCTACTCTGTGAGCACACGGCAATAAGGTGGCCATCTGCAAGCCAGGAAAAGAGCCCTTAGCAGAAACTGAATTGGACAGAGCCTTGGTCTTAGACTTTTCAGCCTCTAGAACTGTGAAAAATAAAATTCTGTTGTTTAAGCCATCTAGCCTGTGGTATTTTTTTGGCGGGGGGAGACATGCGATAATTTAATGCATTCATATAATTTATAAAGGTCAAATCAATATACTTGGGATATTCATCACCTTAAATATCTTTTTTAAAGCTACAGCCATGCAAATTCTTGTCTTCTAGCTATTTTGAAATGTACAATCGATTATAAAATATAGTCATCCTACTGATCTATTTAACACTAGGTCTTATTTCTTCTACCAAATTGTATATTTGAACCCGTTAAAATTCACTTCTCTTCATTTCCCCGCCCCCAAAAAGAGATGTTATTTTATTCAAGAAACTGAAATAAGATCCTTTTTAAAAAAGGAATATAGGACAAGAAACAGCCATTAGAAATTTAAAACAGTATTACTGGATTTCAAATAATCATTGGAAAAGATATAAGATAAGACTCTTACCCAAAAAGGAAAGCAAAAAGATAGTCATGGAAAATTGGAGAGAAAAAATAAGAAAAAATAGAGAGTCAATTGAGAAGGCCAAAATTCAATCAATAGGAGTTCTAGGAAGAAAGAAGAGAGAAAATGGGTAGTAGGAAGTTATAAAAGAAATGGTATACATTTCCCATTAATTAAGGACATAAGTATCCAGATTGTAAAGGTCCAGCAAGTAAGTGCCCAGTTCAATTAACGAAAATGAAGTTGCATTATGGCAAATCATCACAAACATTGAGAACATAGGGGATAAATAAAATATATTAAAAGCTTCCAGAAAAAAAAAAAAAACAGGTTATATATAAAGGACTGGGGAGCCAGAATGGC
The DNA here is from genome assembly GCF_047675955.1 of Chlorocebus sabaeus. Lineage (NCBI taxonomy): Eukaryota > Metazoa > Chordata > Mammalia > Primates > Cercopithecidae > Chlorocebus > Chlorocebus sabaeus. Next base: position 45,975,533 of record NC_132933.1, read on the forward strand.
ATCAGAATTTTTAGTAGGCACACTGGAAGTTAGAAAACAATGAAAAATGTTATCAAAATTTTAAAATTATTTTTAAATAAGAATTTTATACCTAGCAAAGCTATTAACCAAGATTTAGCTTAGAATAAATAAATTTCGAAACATGTAAGATCTAAGATAACTTACCTCCCATATATCCTTTCTTAGGAAGTAACTAGAGGAAAGGCTCCAAGAGGCAGGACTGTTTGGGACTCAGAAAATAGGAAATCCATCATAGAGCAGGGGAATGAAAGGAAGCAGTAAGACGGTAGCCGTGCAGCAAGCCTAGAGGGCAATCAGTCCAGAGTGGATCAAAGGAACGGAGTCCTGTAGGACAGATTCCCCATTAAAAATATGAAACTGACAGAATTCCAGATTCCTTTGATGATGTGAAAAACAGTATTTGGGGAAGAGGAGAATTTAAGGAACACTGGTGATAAATAAAAAATCAACACTTTTTTAAAAAGGACACACTAACTCTAGGGAGAAAAGAGATGTAGAAGAGAAGAAATATAATCATAGTGCAACTTGACTCAACAGTGATAGATATTGACATAGTCATAATAATGTAAACAACGAACATCAGTTTAAATAACAATTGCAACATGACTCTATTGGAAGGATGAAGGGTAGGGAAGTCCATGTTTATGTGTGTTGGTAAGGAAGGGTGTGTTTTATAGAGCAAAAATTCTATACCCTCCTTAAATTATTGATGATTTGATAATATTGTCTCTGTTCTACATTAAAGTATTTCTTCTCTCTTGGGTCTTTCAGCTTTTAAACCTATTTAAAATTCTCTCATTAATACAATAGAGCAAAAATAAAAAGAAAAGAAAACCATCCAGCCAAATAATAAAAACATCTTTCAAATTGACATTACCCTTCAGATAACTACTCTCTCTCCTACTCCTTACCACCGCCATATGTCTTGACAGAACAGTTTATAGTCTCTCCCTTCATTTCCTCCTTAAAAAAAGCTACTTCCTCTGCAAAATAAGTTAGTTTGTCAAGATTTCAAGCCACAAGATCAATATATAAAAATTAATTGTACTCCTATCAATGTCTAGCCTCTGAAAATTGACCTCTGAATTCGAGGCAATCTCCATCAAAATCCTAGCTTACTTTTGTAGAAATTGACAAGATTCTAAAATTTGTATGAAAATTCAAAGAACCTAAAATATCAAAAACGATTTTGAAAAAGAGTGAAATCATGGTATTTATACTACCTGATTTCATATGTTTTTATTTTAATATTTTTAATTTTTATGGGTATACAGTAGGTGTATATATTTATGAGGTACATGAGATGTTTTGATGCAGGCATGCAATGTGAAATAAGCACATTTTGGAGAATGGGGTACCCATGCCATCAAGCATTTATCCTTTGAGTCACAAACTATTCAATTACATGTTTTCAGTTATTTTTAAATGTACAATTAAGTTATTATTGACTATAGTCACTCTGTTGTGCTATCAAATAGTAGGTCTTTTTCAGTCTTTCTAATTTATTTTTGTACTCATTAACCATCCCCACTTCCTCCCCAGCTTCCCACTACCTTAAGCCTTACTATTAGACTCTGCTAATCTAGACAATGTGATATTGATGTAAGAACACACATGCAGATCTGTGGAACAAAATAGCATATGTACAAATAAATATATATAACATATAATTTCAGCATATCTAAATGATAGGTGTGTATATGTATTCAACTTACTTTTGACAAAGATACTACAAAAATTCAATAGAGAAAGTATACTCTCTTTCTCTAAAAACTAAAAAAAAATTTTTTTGTTGATGGGGTCTCTGTTGCCCAGGCTGGAGTCCAGTAGTGAGATCATAGCTCATTGCAGCCTCAAACTCTTGGATTCAAGTGATCCTCTTGCCTCAGCCTCACAAGTAGCTAAGCTGACAGGTGCATGCCCTTATACCCAGGTAATTAAAAAAATTATTTTTTGTAATGACAGGGTCTTGCTTTATTGCCCAGTCTGGTCTTTAACTCCTGGGCTCAAGTGATCCTCTTGCTTTTGTATCAAGTAAATTTTGTCACAAAAACATCTTAAAAATATAGAATGTGGTCACATGGCCTCTTAGCAAAAAGTGATGGTTCAGTTCCATGTCCAAAAATACTGCATAAAAAGTACTTCTGGCCAGGCGCGGGGGCTCACACCTGTAATCCCAGCACTTTGGGAGGCCGAGATGGGTGGATCACCTGAGGGCAAGAGTTCGAGACCAGCCTCGCTAACATGGTGAAACCCCGTCTCTACCAAAAATACAAAAAATTAGCTGGGCGTGGTGGTGGGCAACTGTAATCCCACCTACTCTGGAGGCTGAGGCAGGAGAATCTCTTGAACCCAGGAGGTGGAGGTTGCAGTAAGCTGAGATCACGCCTTTGCACTCCAGCCTGGGCGACAAGAGCGAGACTCTATCTCAAACAAAACAAAACAAAACAAAACAAAAATCCTATTAAATAACTGTCATTATTTTTTGTGTCTTTTTTCTTTTGTTTTGTCATTCTTTTTTGTCTTTATAAACATATTCTTCACTCGTCAATTCCTGAGTTTGAAAAAATTCATCTAAGATATCTTCGTCTGAAGAAGACTCATAATCTGAGATTTCACTTACATAATCAGTTTTACTATCATCAGTCTGGAGTGCTTTTATCTTTCTCTTTGTATTCACATCCTGCTTCATCTAAAAATTATAAAACTCCCCTTTGTCAATTTTTCTTCTATTTGTCACTATGGGAAGAAGATATGAAAAATATCTGTATTCTCAAATGGGTTTATTCCTAAAAGCAAGCTATAAAACAAAAACAAAATAGCATTGAAAAACATCCAATATCTAAGAGCAAAACCAGAAAAAGTGTGCAAGGCTTCTAAACAGAAAGTTCCAGAACATTTTTTGAGAGGAAGTAAATGAGACCTAAATAAATGGGTAAATCGTAAATCTCAATATTGTAAAGACATCAATTCTTACCGATTTGATCTATAGATTCAAGACAATCCCAAATTCCAACAGGATTTTTTTAATTTGTGGAAATTGACAAGTCAACTCAAAAACTTATACGGAAATGTAAAAGGCCAAGAATGACTGAGGCAAATTTGAAGGACAAAACAAGACATAACGACAGAAACCAAGCCTTATCTAGCTATACGTATGAAGTTCATATGGCATTGACACAAGGATAGACAAGTAGACCAGTGGAACAGAGGATCTAGAAACAAATCCACACATAGATTATGTCAAAGACAACATCGCAATTCAATGGGGGAAATGACAGTCTTTTCAATAATTGATGCTTTCGGTAAGTAATTACTTAAGTATCCATACAAAGGAAAATGTATGTTGACCTTTTCTTCATACCATATACAGAAATGAATTCCAGATGGTTTGCAGATACAAATGTGAAAGGTAAAACAATATAGCTTTCAGATAAAAAATTAGGAGAATATCTTTATAAAATAGGCAACTATAGGGAGTTTTCAGTGGCCATATCTGGGACAATTTGAACAGCAAAGTAAATAAACGATAATAATGGATTATAACTGATAGAATAAAAGAAATATACTCGGATCCACACTGATGTAAAGTTAGGAGAGGGATAGCTCTTTCTTTCTTTCTTTCTTTCTTTCTTTCTTTCTTTCTTTCTTTCTTTCTTTCTTTCTTTTTTCCCTTCCATTCTAGAAAAGCTAGGGATAGCTTTTTCTTATAGAAGAATTCCAATTAATAAATGTATAAAGAATGATGGAAATAGATAATAATCATTAGGCAAACATCACAGTAATAATTGTTGCCAGCAACAAATGTTGATGGATGCTAAAATTAGTGGGCAAAAATGTGAAGAGAAAAAAGATATTAGTATAGTCTCAAAGTATCTACCCCCCCAAAATTCATCAATTACAAAAGGGAAAATAACAACTTTATAGTGGAGAAACTGAGTAAACACCATCTTAGCCAAGTGATCAAGATTACCATCAGCAGTAATAAGGCATATTGGCACCAAGTACCCCCTGACATGATGCATTAAGAGTACAATATCACATCTGTGATATGCTTGCCAAAAAATGCATAACCTCAATTTAATCATGAGAAAATGTCAAACAAGCTCTAATTAGGGACATTCTACAAAATAGCTGACTAGTGCTCTTCAAAAGTATAAAGGTCATTGTATTAGTTTCCTATTGCTGCTGTAAGAAATTACCACAAACATAGTGACTTAAAGTAACACAAATTCATTTTCTTACAGTTCTGGAGGACAGAAGTCTAAAGTTAAGTTGTCAGCAGGGCTGCATTCCTTCTGGAGTCTCCAAAGGGAGAATCAATTTCCTTGTCTTTTAACCTTCTAGAGGCCACCTGCATGCCTTGGTTCATGACCCTTTCCTTACACTGCTCCACCATTTTGCTTCCATTGTTGTATTTCCTACTACTGACTCTGCTCTCCCGCCTGCCTTCCCCCTTATTAAGGACCCTTGTGATTACATTGGGGCTACCTGAACAATCCAGAGTTATCACCCCATCTTAAGATTCTTAATTGTATCTGCAAAGTCCCTTTTGTCATATAAGATAAGACTGGGGTTAGAACACGAACATCTTTGGGACCATTATTTAACCTTCTGCAGTCATGAAAGATAAAGACTGAGGAATTGTCACAGATTGGATGAGACTAAGGAGACATGGTAATTAAATGCAATTGGATCTTTGACCAGAAAGAAGACATTAGTGGGACAACTGACAAAATTCAAATAAGGTCTGTAAATTAGCTAATTGTATTGGATCAATATTAATATCATGGTTGGTAAAGCTGAACTATGGGTGTTTAAGATGTTAACGTTAGCTGGCATGGTGGCACACTGCTGTAGTCACAGATACTTGCAGGGGGCTGAGGCGGGAGGATCCCTTGAGCCCAGAAGTTTGAGCTATAATACTGCCAACCACTGCACTCTAGCCTGGGCAATAGCATACGACACTGTCTTAAAAAAAAAAAAAAAATTCTAGTATCAGGGGAAGTTAGGTGAAGGGTATCTTGGAATGCTTTGTACTATTTTGTAACTTTTTCCTGAGTCTACAATTATTTCAAAATAATTAAAAGAAAGACACAGACAACAACAAACCAAAAAAGATACCACTACATTTTCATCAGCATGGCTAAAATTAAAGAATAAAAAAAAAGACAATGCCAACTGTTTAGCGAGGATTAAGAGAAACTTGAATTGTTATTAATAACTGGTAGGATTATAAATTGGTACAAGAATTTGAAAAACTCCTTGGCAGTATCTTTCAAAGCGGAATATATATCCATGCCGCATGACTGAATGATTTCAATTCTAAGCATAAACTTAACAGAAGTGCAACTATGTTTACCAAAAAACATGTATAAGGCTACTATTGCCGCTGCAGCTCTTGGGAACCTGAAAAAGAGGAAGTGAGAGGAATCTCTCAATTCTCTTTAGATGGTGGCTGCAGTGATGGTCAAGGCCATTGGAGAAGCATAGTGGCCAGTGTGGGGCTCCACAGTTGCAAAGACGGGTGGGCAGGAGGAAGCAGTTCAGCTGTGGGGAGTAAAAACAAGGAGAAAGAATCACCAAAAGTGGGGAAATGTGGGAAAAATTCAAAAGGACAAAATACAATAGAACCAGAATGCTACAGAGTTTGAAATTACCAATGAAAAAAACTGAAATGTTGGGCTCTTTGACACTTCCTCACAAGGATACCAGAGGCAGCATGTCATATTAAGCTTGATATGTGACAGATCATTGTGTAAATTATTTTGCAGGAATACAAATTGATTCACTTATAGTTCCTCTGAACTTTGAATTGACACTTTTTTTTTATAGTTGGTTTTTCTCCCTCATTTTCACCATCCTATTTCCACCCACTTCTAGTACCACCCACTTACTAAATATGATTGACTCATGCATGTGAATTAAACCATTATTGTACATGTTTTTACTCTCTTGTCTCTCAACATTACTCTTAATTTGAACATTTCAACCTGAACATTTCAAATAGGTTTAGTATTTTCATGTCACTTTTCAAACTTCAAAATCTCACATCCACTTTCACAATTAACAGCTGCTCAGATTATCCTGTGAACTCACCTTTATTAAGATAGTATATTAGCCTTGAGAGGTATAGAAAGCATGTACCAGTCCAAGATGTTGTAGCTTGAAAACCTTAGGAAATAATACTAACAAAGAAAAGATTAAAGAACTTGGACACATGGATAATTGTATTTCAGTATCTGAAAGTTTTTTTTGTTGTTGTTGTTTTAGAGACAGAGTCTTGTTTTGTTGCTCAGACTGGAGTACAGCAGTGCCATCGTAGCTCACTGTAGCTTTGACCTCCTTGGCTTACGGAATCCTCCCACCTCAGCCTCCAGAATAACTAGAACTACAGGCAAGCACCACCATGCCCAGCTAACTAAAAAAATACATGTATTTTGGAGAGGAGGTGGAGCAAGATGACCAAATGGAAGTCTCCACCAATCATCTGCTCCTCAGGAACACCAAATTTAACAACTATCTGTATGAAAAAAAAGCACCTCCATAAAAATAAAAAATCAGGTAAATAATCACAGTACCTGGTTTTAACTTTATACTGCTGAAATAAGCACTGAAGAGGATAGGAGAGACAATCTTGTATTGCTGACACCACCTGTCCCCCACCTCCTGACAGTAGCCATTTATCACTAAAAGATGATCTGTTTGCTTGGGAGAGGGAGGGCACAGCAATCATGAGACTTTGCGTTGAATTCAGTGCTGTCCTGTCACAACAGAAAGCAAAACTGCACTGAACTCAGCTGATGCCCAACCATAGAGAGAGCATTTAGATGAGCCCTAGCCAGAGGGGAATTGCCCGTCCCAGTGGTGGGAACTTGAGTTCTACGAAGCCTCACCACTAATGGCTAAAGGTGTCTGGTGCCCTAAAAAACTTGAAAGTAGTCTAGATCACAAGAACTGCAACTCCAAGGCAAGTCATAGTACTCAGCTGGACTCAGAACCAGTGGACTTGGGGAACATGTGACCTACTGGGACACCAGCCAGGGTGGCTAAGGGAGTGCTTGTACCACCTGTCCCCTAACTCCAGACAGCATAGCTCACAGCTCCTAAAAAGACCCCTTCCTTCTACTTGAGGAGAGGAAGGAGAAAAGTAAAGAAGACTTTGTCTAAACCTAGAGAAAGATATCAACATCCAATTACAAGAAGGTTATAGAACACCAAGTAAATATATACACACCCAACACTGGAGCACCCAGATATATAAAGCAAATATTATTTGAGCAAAAGAGAGAGAGACTCCAATACAACAATATCTGGAGACTTCCACACCCCACTTTCAGCACTGGACAGATCTTCCAGACAAAAAAAACAACAAAGAAAAATGAGATTTAATCTATACTATGAAACAAATGGACCTAATATATATATTACAGAACATTTTATCCAACAACTGCAAAATATGCATTTTTTTTCCCCTCAGCACATGCATCATTATCAAAGATAGAACATATGTTAGGTCACAAAACAAATCTTAAGGTATTTAAAAATTGGAACAATATTAAGAATATTAATTCTCTGACCAAAGTGTAATAAAACTAGAAATAAATAAGAGGAATTTCGGAAACTACAAATGCATGGAAATTAAACAATATGCACCTGAATGACCAGTGAGTCAATGAAGAAATTAAGAAGGAAATTGAAGATTTTCTTGGAACAAATGATACTGGAATGACAACATACCAAGACCTAAGGGATACAGCAAAAGCAGTAGTAAGAGGGACGTTTATAGTTATAAACGCCTTCATAAAAAAGATGAAAAATTTCAAATGCATGATTAATAAAATCAGTAAAATTTCAAATCCATGACTAATAAAATTAGCAAAATTAGTAGAAGAAAAGAAATAATAAAGATCAAAGCAGAAAGATTGTAAATGAAATTTAAATGAAGAAAACAATATAGAAGATCAACAAAACAAAAACTTTTTTAAACCTAAAGAAAATTGACAAACCATTATTCAGACTGACTAGGAAAAAAAGAGAGAAGACTCAAATAATATCAGAGCTGAAAAAGGAGTCATTACAACTGATACTGCAGAAATTCAAAAGATCATTAGTGCTACTATGAGCAACTATGTACCAATAAACTGGAAAATCTAGAGAAATGTACAAATTCCTAGACAAGTACAACCTACCAAGATTGAACCAGGAAGAAATCCAAACCCTGAACAGACTAATAACAAGTAATGAGGTGGAAGCTGTAATAAAGTCTCCCAGTGAAGAAAGAAATAAAGGGCATCCAAGCTGGAAATGAAGAAGTTAAACTATCCTTTTTATGCAGATGATATGATCTTATATTTGAAGAAAACCTAAATACTCAACGAAAACACTATTAGAACCGATAAGGAAATCGGTAAATTTCCAGGATGCAAAATCAACATACAAAAATCAGTAACATTTCCATGTGTCAACAGTGAGCAATCTGAAAAAGAAAGCAAGAAAGTAATACCATTTACAAGAGCTACAAGTAAAATTAAATATATAGGAATTAAAGAAATTAATTTTGATAAATCTAAAAAGATCTCTACCATGAAAGATCTCTACAATGAAAATGATAAAACACTGATGAAAGTAATGGATGAGGACACAAAATAATGGAGGAATATTCCATGTTCATGGGTTGGAAGAATCATTAAAATGTCCATACTACTCAAAGCAATCTATAGATTCAGCACAATCCCTATCAAAATACCAACAATATTTTTCACAGAAATAGAAAAAACAACCCTAAAACTTATGTGAACTATAAAATACCCAGAGTAGTCACAGCTATACTAAGAAAAACAATCAAAACTGGAAGAATCACATTACCTGACTTCAAAGTACACAACAGAGCTATAGTAAACAAAGCAGCATGGTACTGGCATAAAAAGAGACATAGACCATTGGAACAGAATAGGGAACCCAGAAATAAATCCATACATCGAGAGTAAACTCACTGTTAACAAAGGTGCCAAGAACATACAAAGGGGAAAGGACAGTCTCTTCAATAAATGGTGTGGGAAAACTGGATATCCATATACAGGAGAATGAAATTAGACCCCTATCTCTCACCATACACAAAAACTAAATCAAAGTTGATTAGAGACTTAAATATGAGACCTGAAACTGGGAAACTATTACAAGAAAACTTGGGGGAAAGTCTTCAAGACACTGGACTGGGCAAAGATTTCTTGAGTAATACCCCACAAGCACAGCCATCCAAAGCAAAAATGGACAAATGAGATCATGTCAAGTTAAAAGCTTCTGCACAGCAAAGGATACCATCAACAAAATGAAGGGACAATTCACAGAATGAAAGAGAATATTCGCAAACTATTCATCTGACAAAGGATTAACAACCAGAATATGTAAAGAGCTCAAACAACTCTATAGGAAAAAAAATCTAATAATCCAATTTAAAAATGGTCAAAAGATCTGCATAAACATTTCTCAAAAGAGGGCAAACAAATGGCAGTCAAATGAAAAGGTGCTCAATAAAACTGATCATTGGAGAAAAGCAAATCAAAACTATAATGAGATATCATCTTACTCTAGTTAAAATGGCTTATACACAAAAGACAGGCAATAACAAATGCTGGTGAGGATGTGGAGAAAAGAGAACCCTCGTACACTGCTGGTGGGAATGTCAATTAGTAAAACCACTTTAGAAAACAGTTTGGAGGTTCCTCAAACAACTGAAAATAGAGCTACCATATGATCCAGCGATCCCACCGCTAGGTATATATCCAAAAGAAAGGAAATCAGTATATCAAAGAGATAACTGCACTCCCATGTTTAGTGTAGCACTACTCACGAAAGCCAAGATTTGGAAGCAACCTGAGTGTCCATCAACAGATGAATGGATAAAGAAAATGTGGTACATATACACAATGGAGTACTATTCAGCCACAAAAAGAATGAGATCCTGTCATTTGCAACAACATGGATGGGAATGGAGGTCATTATGTCAAGTGAAATAAGCCAGGAACAGAAAGACAAACTTTGCATGTTCTCACTTATTTGTGGGAGCTAAAAATTAAAACAATTGAACTCATGGAGATAAAGTAGAAGGATGGTTACCAGAGGCTGGGAATGGTAGTACGGGATGGTGAGAAAGTGGAGATGGTTAACGGGTACAAAAAAATAGAAGGAATGAATAAGACCTAGTATTTGCTAGCACAACAGAGTAACTATAGTAGAAAATAATTTAATTGTACAGTTTAAAATAATTAAGAGTACAATTTGATGGTTTGTAACATAAAGGATACATTCTTGAGGTGATGGATACTCCATTTACTCTGATGTGATTATTACTCATTGCATATCTGCATCAAAATATATCATGTAACCCATAAATATATATACCTACTATATACCCCAAAAATCAAAAGTTAAAAAAATTAAAAATTCCATGAGGTAATAAAGAGATGAAAACCAGTGTAAAAAATATTTTTTTAGAGATGGAATTTCGCTGTACTGCCCAGGTTGGTTTCAAACTCCTGGCCTCAAACCATCGTCTGGCCTCGGCCTCCCAAAGTGTTGGGATTACAGGTGTGAGTCACTGTGCCCAGCTATGAAAGGTTTTCATAATAAAATCCTGGCTGACCGGGCCGGGCGCAGTGGCTCACACCTGTAATCCCAGCACTTTGGGAGGCCGAGGCAAGCGGATCACGAGGTCAGGAGATCGAGACCATCTTGGCTAACACGGTGAAACCCTGTCTCTACTAAAACTATAAAAAATTAGCTGGGCATGGTGCCAGGCACCTGTAGTCCCAGCTACTCAGGAGGCTGAGGCAGGAGAATGGCGTGAACCTGGGAGATGGAGCTTGCAGTGAGCAGCGATTGCACCACTGCACTCCAGGCTGGGTGACAGAGCAAGGCTCCATCTCAAAAAAAAAAAAATTCCTGACTGACTGTTTTCTAGCCTTACCAAAGAATGTACAGGGGAGAAACTGGCTTAAATTGCAGAACACTTTTGTAGTTAGAAGCAAGGGGAAATTTGGTGGTATGGATTTTTTGGTAAGGAAGCCAAAGTCTTGGAGATTAGTAGTAAAAGATAGAGTGGTGTAGTGGAAAGTGAGTGGTTAGAAAATAACACTGCCAATTCCTGCTTCTCATAAATGTCACCACATGCAAATCACTTATCTTCTGTGGCACTGTTTCCTCTCCTCTAAAATGTCTTGAACTTAAAATTTAGTTGTTTTAAATATATTGAATAGATTAAGATCCTTCTTGAAAGAAATTTCCCTGCAAGATATATGGACAATTAAGTTTTCCAATGCTACAAAATATTGTTCAAAGTTATATTGGTATTACGTGATTTTTGACTTTCCCTATTCTGTTTCTTAATTAAAAAGCATTGTTACCTTTTTCTTTTTCCCTTTCAAATAGGATGTTTGTTATAGCCCAATATCCTTTATGGTTATAGATGCAAAAATCCTCAGAAAGTACTAGCCAACTGAATCCAATGGCATATTAAAAGGATTATTCTCCATGACCAAGTGGAATTATCCTAGGAATGCAAACGTGGTTTAACAAAGGAAAATCAATCAATGTAAACCACCATATTAATAGAAGGAAGGAAAAAGACCACATGATTATCTCAACTGCATTAAAATAAATTATCAAGAAAGTGAAAAGACAACCTACACAATGGGAAAAGATATTTGTAAACCATATATCTAATAAGGGTCTAGTGTCCAGAAAATATAAAGAACTCTTACAACTCAATACAAAAAGACAAACAACGGAATTATATGTGGCCAAATAATTTGAAGAGACATTTCTCCAAAGAAGATATATAAACGGCCAAACAGCACATGAAAAGAAAAGATGCCCAACATCATTAGTCATTAAGAAATTTAAATAAAAACTGGAATGAGGTTTTCACATTCACTAGGATGACTGTTAACAAGAAATGAAAGGAAACAAAACAGAAAATAATAAGTTTTGGAGAGGATGTGGAGAGACTGTCTTAAATTGCAGAAGATTTTCTACGTTTCTGGTGGTAATGTAAAGTGGTTGAGTCACTATGCAGAAAAGTTTGGTGGTTCCTTAAAAAGTTAAACATAGAATTATGATATGACCCAGCAATTTCACTCCTAGGTGTATACCCAAAAGAATTGAGAACAGGTACTATAACAAACACATGTGCATTCATGTTTCCAGCAGTATTATCCACAATAGCCAAAGTGGAAACAGCTCAAATATCTGTCAATAAAGGAATGAATAAACAATTTGTGGTACATTCATACAATGGAATATTATTCAGCCATGAAAAGGAATGAAGTACTGATATATGCTGCAATGTGTGGTTGAACCTTAAAAACTCTGTGCTAAGTGAAGGAAGCCAGACACAAAAGGTCACATAATGTATGATTCCACTTATACAAACTATTCAGAATAGGCAAATCCATAGATACTGAAGGCTGGTTGGTGGTTGTCAGGGGCAGAGAGAGGGGGTAAGGAGGAATGCAGAGAATCTGCTTAATGGGTAAAGGTCTTCCTTTTGGGATGATGAAAATGTTTTGGAACTAGACAGAGGTGATTGTCGTACAACATCATGAATGTACTAAATGTTATTGAACTGTTTGCTTTTATAAATAAATGGTTAATTTTATGTTATGTAAGTTTCACCTCAATAAATTTTTTTTTTTAAATAAGATGTTTGAATTTGACTTGTTTCCTATCCACGTAGGTCCTGGAAATAAAAGTTTCTTTCCAGTACTTAACTGCTGGTTTATATTGTAGCAAATATTTAAGGAATGTGGCCATAAATGGGCTTATGGATTACTTGAAGCTGGAAAATCATTTGGAGATTTACAGAGGGGATTAGTTTTTGAGCAACTCTTTCATAGTAACACCCAAATATATGGAAATATAACTAGAAACATCTTACGAATATTTACAATCTTAATAAATTGCTCTGAGATTCCTGAAGTTAATTTACAAAATCAGATCATAGGATAGTCTTTAAGATTTGTGTTTTTTTTTTTTTTTTACAAAGTTATGTTTTTTAAAGTTTGAGTTCTTTGTGAGAAATCACTTGTTTGAAATACATTCAAGGTTCATTTGAGTATTTAAAAGAAGAAACACATACAAGAATGTACTGCTTTGTAATGACCTCAAACTGGAAACTACCCTAATATCCTTTAGCAGTAGAATGGATAAATTAACACACTGGGATAATATGCTACAATGAGAGTGAATACAACGCTATTATACATAGTAATCCGGATGTATCTCACAAGCAATGCTGTGTGATAAAAGCCAGACACAAAAGAATACATACTGGATGAGTCTATTAGAGTTCAAATATAAGGAAAATTACTCTGTGGTGTTAGAAATTAGGATAATGGTTACCCTTGTAGGGGCTAGTTACTGAACTGGTCACAAGGGGACTCCTGGAGTGTTCTTTTTTTTATCTGGATGCTGATTCCACAGATTGTATTCAGATTGCAAAAATTCATCAAACTGTACACCTGATTTGTACTTTTCTTTATGTATGTTATACTTCAATGAAAATTTCCAAAAACAAGTAAGCCAGCAGACAAGCAAACAAATTCTTCAAATTCACATACCCTTTCAGCTAACTGCCCCATATTTCTTTGCTCCTTCTTAATCACAGCCAATTTCTTGAATATTCTATACTCACTGCCTTTATTGCCTCACTTTCTACTTATTATGCAACCCACACCAGCGTGGCCTTCTGTCCCCAAAATTCCCCAAAATGAGCTCTCACAAAGATCACCAAAGGCTTCTCATGTTGTTAAATCCGAAGGAAAAAATTCTATCCTCAACTTGCTTCACTTCCCAGCAATATTTATTTATTTATTTATTTCCCCATACATTCTAGCCCATGAAGAGCCCAGCAATATTTAATTCTGCTAAACACTTCTTCATTCTTTAAAGCGTTCTCTTCCCATTGCTTTTGTGACACAGTACTCTTGTGGTATTCTTCCTACCTCTCTGATTACTCCGTCTCTGTCTCCTCATCATCTTCTATCCAATCATTAAATGCTGAGGATTCCATGAAGACTCAGTTCTAGGTTTTCTCTTCTTATTCTGTACTCCCTTCTTAAATGATCTCATTCATTCCTATGCCTTTCAACACAATCCTAAATCCTAAGTAACATAAATATCCCAGACTTCTCTAAGCTCCACACTCATATATTCAATTACCTAATTTACATCTCCATTTGGATGTTTCACAGACATCTCAAACTTAGTTTGTCCAAGACTAAAATCTTGATTTCTCTCTGCCCTAAGCTTTTCTCTTATCCATCTCAATAAATTGCACCAACATCCATCCATTTTCTCAAATCAGGGACTTTTTAACAAGTTCTTTAGTTGGACTGGGTGCAGTGGCTCATGCCTGTAATCCCAGCACTTTGGGAAGCGGGTGGATCACTTGAGGTCAGGAGTTTGAGACCAGCCTGACCAACATGGTGAAACCCTGTCTCTACTGAAAATACAAAAATTGTGTGTGGTGGCACACACCTGTAATCCCAGCTACTTGGAAGGCTGAGGCAGGAGAATCGCTTGAACCCAAGATGCAGAGGTTGCCGTGAGCCAAGATGGTGCCACTGCACTCCAGCCTGGGTGACAGACTGAGACTCAAAAAAAAAAAAAAAAAAGTTCTTCAGTTGCTCATATCCAAAATCTGGGAGTCCTATAACTTTCTTCCTAATTGTCAATTCTAGCCATGAAAGAATGCGGGAAAAGAGGTGAAAGGATTCACAGCAACCTGTTCTGAAAGTTTTTTCTGAGGTTTGGCCAGGTAACTGTCATGGGTATTATGATGCACCACCTAGATCTCCTCCAGCTGCTGGAAGCGTTGGCTGCTGATGATTCACAGCTGTGTCCCTCTTTCGGTAATTGCTCTTAGCCTAAAGTGGCCTTGTCCGTTGTTATGTCCTCCCAAGAAGGATAGAGGTGGTAAGCCACACGCATCCAATGAGAGTACAAAAACTCACACTCCTTGCCTCAGTTTCAGACGACTCTGAAAGGTCATTCCGGTTTCAGAGCTCCCTGTGGGAGCAGCTGGAGCTTTGCATTTTAACTTCTCCCTCTTCCAAGTCCTGCTTCCCTCACTTCCTCACAGGCATTGATCCCAAATGTATTCCCTAATTAACCTCTTGTATGCAAATCTCTGTATCAGAATCTGTTTCCAGGAAACTTGACCTAAGATAAACTAAAATTGTGCCTACCTAGAAGAGTGAAGTAGCCAGAGGCAACATCCAATTTAATACAAAGGGACACATTAATATAAGTGTGTGGTGGAGGGAGACAGAGCAACTC
This sequence comes from Chlorocebus sabaeus, assembly GCF_047675955.1. Taxonomy (NCBI): domain Eukaryota; kingdom Metazoa; phylum Chordata; class Mammalia; order Primates; family Cercopithecidae; genus Chlorocebus; species Chlorocebus sabaeus. The sequence goes on from NC_132933.1 coordinate 45,990,893, forward strand.
TACTTACAAGGAAGCCAAGATGGCTACAGTTCAGGGAACGAATAGGGAAGGCTGTGCTATTACAGGCATAGCTTAGAAAGCTCTTACCTCTGCTCATGAGCAGATTTCAGCTGAGGCCCTTTTTATGCAGCTAGTCTAGGTTCCTATCACTGCTTTTCTCTAACGAAAATAAACTCCTGGCCAACAAGCTCAGAAAATAGCACTTTGCTAATAGCCACAGTGTGAAGCAGGAAAAGACTGATGGTGGAGGGCTCCTTCATCCTCTGTGTACACCTTTCCTCAACACACACAGACACATAGACACACACACAGTGTTGTTTGCCGTAGATCAAGGTCTAAAACAACCTATTTATATACCTGTCTGAGGGTAGTTACAGTTTTGAAAAATTATCAGTGGGGAAGACAATGTTCTAAGCCCAAAGAATTAATAATTTACATACAAGCTTTCTGCAAATAATTTTATAGCTTTAGCTGTTATATTTAGGTCTTATATTTAGGAATTTATTTGGAGTTAATTTTTGTATATGTTGTGAGATTGGGGTCCAAATTCATTTGTTTGCATGTGAATATTCAGTTGTTCCAGCAATATTTGTTGAAAAGACTATTCTTGAGCCAAAATTTTTACTCTTGTCAAAAATCAATTGACCATAAATGTAAGGGTTGGCATTCAGTTCTTCCTTTAAAAATTATGTGTTATATATTTTCTTAAGGCAAAAGTAATGTATGTTTACTGCAAAAAAATACATGTAAGAAAAAATAAAGATCACGTATTTTTCCATCAATCTCAAGGTTACACATTCCACTACTGTTAGCATTTTAAAAATACCCTTCCAGACTGTTTTCTGAAGTATAATGTTATAATATAATGTTGATTTTTATTCTGCTTTTTAAAAAGATTTGCAGTGCCATGTGTATATTTCCACATCAATAAATATAGATTAACATCAAATCATTGGTTATATTGACTTCATGACAGTCCATAGTATGATTGTGCCTTAATTTTTTTACCTCTTCCGCTATTGTTAGATATTAGGTAGTTTTCAGCATATTCCCACTGTAACCTAGCTCTATGAACACGCTTATGTATACATCTTTCCACACCTGTCCAGTTATTTCAGAGGTAGAAAACTGCTAACCTACAGGCTGATTTCTGCTCACAGATATGTTTGGCTTAGATAGCGCACCGATTTTTTAAGAAAAGTTATTCTAGGTTGGGGGAATTTGCCAGGATACATTCTTAGGAATAAGACTGCTGGGTCTCATGGCACTTGGTTATGATTTGGCAAGGTTCTTCCACTTGCTTGCTCCAGGATGATTGCTGGCCATTCTTCCTGGCTGGGCTGGTGCATATTGGGCGGATGAAAGACAGAGAGGATAGGGGGAGGCAAGCCTTAGCATTGTTTTGTGAGGTTACTGATGACCCAACCAAGAAAAGTCTCTGAGGATACAGCATATCAAACTAGAAGTACTACTGGATTATGCATTAAAAGACATGGATCTAGTTCTAAGTCTATTATATAGCTCTATCAGTTTGGGCTAGTTATTTAACCTCTCTAAGTCTTATTTCCTTACAGGGTTGTTAGGAGAATCAACTGAGATATTGTGTGAAACATGTTTTGAAAACCACAGAGTCCAATACAATTATAAGGCAATACTATTCTAAATTGCCCAAACTGTTTACACAGGGTCAAACAAATCTAAGCTTAGAGTGTAAAGCACTGTATGCTCTCAGAACCTTGCTTTTAGAGGAGCTACTTTCCAAGGATAGTCATAATTCTAGGTTGCGGAGAACTAATCTGGTACACTTCAGTCCCACAATCATTTACGGATGATTTCACATGCCAGATACTGTGAGTACAAAGATGATTATGATTAGTCCCTGTCTTTTCAGAGCTTTATAGTCCCCTAGAAAGAGACAAACATGTGTTGAGGTCATCAGAAAACAGAGGGGTAAGGAATGTAATAGAGGAGAGAACCAAGACTGCAATACATAAGAGAAACACTCAAGGCCTGAAAGGGAGGGGGAGTGGTTTGAGGCAGAGTTCCACAAATAGGGTTGAGGAGGAGAAAGGACCAGGTGTGTATATGTGTGTGTATGTGTGCACATGTGGGTGAGTGGTAGTCCATGCCAGTTGAGTTAATCTGGGGCTAGACTTTATCTTAGAATCTATGTTCATTTCTATGCATTTGCATTTTCTTTTTTTAGTTTTGTGTTTCCCTTCATTTTCTAGTCAAGTTCTTTTTGAAAAATGCTAATCTGGTGTTAGCTGTACTAACAGGAAAAAAAGATCTGTCTACACCCATTCCAGGAGACTTACAGAATCCAAAGTGTTCTTGAGGTCACTCATGCTGGTAAAAGTAAAGAGCCCATTTGGAAACTGGGGAAGAGCTTGGAGGCGCTCCTTTTTCCCTTGCTGTCTGCTTCATCTTGCGTTTTTCCTGGATCGTATCCAAACTCCTTACCTTCCAACCATTTTTCTGCTGCTACTGCAACAGCAGCAACTACAGACTTCAGAAAAGGCCAGCTAAACATCATGCCCTTCCCTCTAGCCCACCTCCTTCCCCCAGTTTGGGTCATCTGAACTTTTCCATTAAAGATAAAAAGCCAAATGCAATGGTTATTGAAGCCAGAAGAAATAAAGGATGTTGTTCTACTCTTAATGCTTATTAAATTCGGACTTAATCTTCTTCATCGCAATTAAGCCGTTAAACTAGCCAATATACTTAAACGAGGTGAAATGAAAAGACTTACTGTAAGAGATGACAACAGGCTCTTCGGGAAATTAAAATCTCCAGAGATTTCCAAAGTGAGAGTTACTGAGCCAGGAAGGGGAAAGAAAGAAAAGGATTTTTAAAGCTTAATAAACAGGATGCCAATTAGACCATGGGATTAAAAAGCTAGGTGATGTCAGTGTTATCGATGGGAGGAGGGGTTAACTGGAGCCAGGGAATTAATAAGCGCTGTGTTTCTTCCAGATCCTGCTTTGATTCAGTTTCCTTTAACCTGGACGGGTGTATCTTTTCTATCTCAGTTTACCTTCTGTGACATGAGAAGAAACACGTGGTGATGAGGAAATGCCTGCTGACTTGTGTAAAGATTCTAAAATGGTGTTTCTTCATTTTCCAAGTCCTTAATACAGTTCTGACACCTTTAACGCTGTTAACTTGAGTGAGCTCCCTGCCTAGTGACCACAGTCTGAAACTATGTCATCTCAGGAAAGATAAGGCTAAGGTTCTCCAACAACCCAATATGGGTTTGGGCTGGCAAAATGATCTCTGTGGTTCCATGGGTGCTTGATATTCTGTCACCTTTTTGGACAGACAGCCTTTTCCCAGAGGCCAGAGGTCCTCCCTTCCCCACTTCACGCTTCCCCACTCTCTCAGGGCAGACTAGAAGCAACACTAAGGCGTAGGAAGGATGCCTCCCAACTTGGGAGGTTTTCCAGGGCCCCAGTTTCCACCAGCCAGAAGTTTGATTTACTGGCACCATCTGTGGGAAGACAAATGGCCCCTTCTGGCTGTGCTGGTCAGATGCAGAGAAGGAAGGAAAGAAAGAGAAATAAATGGAGGAAGGCAGATTAGTACATCAATAGATACTCAAGTGACATATGACGAGTGAACAAATAAAAATCCCTCACAGGAAGGTGGCAGGTGTCCTGTGATGGTGATGTTGAAGTGAAAGGGGTGACACTTTCCTTTTTTTTAGCCCAAGGATAATCTCTTAAATTCTGGGTACAAACAATACAGTATAACTCTTATGGTTGCCATGACAACGTGAATCCCTCTCCTCTGATGTCAGGCTGCTCTTCCCCCTCCTTTAGAATCCAAATGCCAGATTTCTTTCCACAGTAAATGCTGTGCCTGGTTTCAAGGGCTCAGTGATGGGCTTGTCTAATAACTCCCTGTCTCCCAGGACTGTTTGTTCTGGAACCCTAAGGTCACATTCTTTTTGGGGCAGAGGGAGCCCGACATGTGGGAGACTAGACCAGGGAGGACAGATTGTTCCAATTAGGCACGTGACCTAATTCTGCTGATGTCTGGGCCAGCCTCTGACCAGTCCAAGGTCCACATCTCTCCTCCCTCCACCTTACACTAACACCATATCTGCCTTTAGGAGAGTACAGTACTAGGACATGCTTTGGGGAGCAGGTTGGGGACTACGGTATAATTTTAAGCCTTTCTGCTAAAAATCTCTTTATCCGTTGGCCTGCACAAAACTCCCATTATTAGAATCACTTTTATAGATGAAAGCCTTAAAAATAGCTGCCAAATTAAAATGCTCCCTGTGTGAGGAAATAGGAACTAACTTGTAAAACCTTAGAGTAAATTAGAAAGGGAGGACAGAGCTCTTGAGGGCCTGAGACACAGTATAGATCAATTTGATGCAGGATGAGGAATAGGTTCATAATACTGGGAACTCCTCAGTACACACTGATTTTTCACATTCCTCCCAAGTCTATTCCCCTTTTATCCTAGCTCATTAAACCTAGAAGGCATGCTCGATACCTCCCTCTCAGCGCTCAAGTCCAACTAATCATTACTTCATGTCAATTCTAACTTCTTCAAATCTCTCGAAGCCATCTACTTCTCTTCACCTCCATAATCACTACCCTAGTCCAGGTCATCTTCATTTCTTACCTGCGTTACTTTATTGCACAAGCCTCTTAACTCATCTCCCTAGTCCTATTTTTCCACCTTTTGCCACCCATTCTCCACCCTGCAACCATTCTCTAACATGAGAATGTGATCATGCCACTCCTGTGCTTAAAATACATCGATGCAATCCTATTGCTTACTGGGTAGAGGTCAGCCTACTTAGCACAGCACTCAAGACCCTCCACACGTGACCCTGCTCTTGCATCCCCAGTCACATGTCACATCTCTCACTCCACCCCAACACTTCCCACATGACCTACGCTTTAGCCACAACTAACTACTCTTTGTGGTTTGTTGAACTTACCAAGTTTCTGATATTTTGCACAAGAGGCTTGCTTTCCCAGAAACACGCTTCTATTTATTTCCCCTTTATCTAATTTACTCCTATTACTCCTAGTCCTTCAAGCGTGAGCTCATGTACCACCTCTTCCAAAGTCTAGATTAGTTACTTTTCTGCCAGGGACCCACAGTACTCGTATCTTTCAGGAAATGCAGTAACTAAGTTGTATTGTAGTTATCTGTTGAGTTACAGATACAGATATCCCCCAGTGGGCTGTGAGTTTTGTGAGGACAAAAACTGTGTCCTTATTCACTTTTATATCTGTAGTCCCTAATACAGTATCTGTCAGTCGGCAATTCTCAGTAAATATTTGTTGAACAAATGAACAGAACTCAGACAGTATGGATAAACTAGGGGAATAGCTGCTGTTCTTGGTCGGGGAGAGAAGGCAAAAGAGGAAATTGAAACCCAGGAAGAAAAGAATAAATAAAATTCAGGAAAATTCTGAAAAACAGCATTAAAGAGGAATAAGACCTATTAGATATTGAAACATGTTATGATGCTACATTAAAACAGTTGGGTTCTAGAGAAAAAAATAGATAAATGACTATTTACAGTCCTAAACACATGTGGAAAATTAGTATATTTTAAAGATGGCATATCAAATCAACAGAGGGGGGAAGATGAATTATTTAAAAATTACACTTGTAAGACAAACTAGCTGAATTCTCAAACTAACTTTTTACACCAGAATTAATTATGGATGAATCAAACATTTTAATATGAAAAATGAAACCTTAAAAGTGCTAAAATAAAATATTGGAGAATTTAAATATATACAATCCTGGAAAGGAGTGGGCCTTTCTAAGCAGGCCACAAAAACCTTAAAAATTGGATAAATGTGACCACATAAAAATTTAAAACCTTGCCACAGCAAAAAAATACAAAAACAAAGTCAGAAGGCAAATGACAAACTACAAGATATTTGCAACACTTAAAATTTCCAAAGAACTCAAACAAATCAAAAGAAAAACACCAACAACCCAGAGACAAATGAGCAAAGGATGTGAAAAGGCAGTTCAAATAAAAAGAAATACAGGTCAGGTATGGTGGCTCATGCCTGTAATCCCAGCACTTTGGGAGGCCGAGGCGGGTGGATGACCTGAAGTCAGAAGTTCGAGACCAGCCTGGCCAGTATGGTCAAACTCTGTCTCTAAGAATTAAAAAAAAAATTAGCTGGGCATGGTGGTGGACACCTGTAATCTCAGCTACTCTGGAAGCTAAGGCAGGAGAATTGCTTGAACCCGGGAGGCAAAAGTTGCAGTGAGCCGAGGTTGCACCATTGCACTCTAGCCTGGGCAACAAGAGTGAAACTCTGTCTCAAAAAAAAGAAACACAAATGGCAAATACACATATTTTTAAAGTTCAACCTTACTTGTAAACAAATAAATGCAGATGAAAATAGCAAGATTTTTTTTTTTTTTTTTTTTTAACCAAGCATACTGGCAAATTTTTAAAGAGATTGGTAATATCCACTGTTGATGGCAGCATAGCGGAATAGGCAATTCAGCTACTAAAATTTTTAGTGTACATATTCTCTGACCTAGCAATTCTACTTATATTGCATAGTGATTAAGAGCACAGGCTCTGGAATAAGCCTGCCTACATTCAATTTCTATCTCTACAACTTAGCTTTGTGATCTTAGGAAATTTCCTTAATCTCTTTAAGCGTCAGTTTCCTCATCTGCAAAATGGGGATAATAAGAGTACTTACCTCATAAAGTTGTTGTAAAAATAAAATGAGATAAGGCACGTAAAGTGCTTAGCACAGTACCTAGCACATAGTAAGCGCTCAATAAGCATTAGCAGTCATTATTATTGTTGTGCTTAAAGGGGCATTTATAAGGATATTCATTGCAGCCATTTTTATAATGGGAAAAAACCCTAGAAACAACCTAAATACCCATCAATAAGGAATTGCTTTAATAAATGATGATATACTTATGCACTGTCATTATGCAGTTATTAAAAAGAAAGAGGTGAGACACATCCATATGGACTAATTTGGATAAACCTTGAAGCTATGAACTGTGTAAAAAGTATGATTTCATTTGTGTAAATAAAAACAGGAAATATGCCTTTCTTTCTTTCTCTTTCTCTCTCTCTCTCCGTATATGTATATCATACATTTTTTTCTTGAATTATTCAAGATACTGAAAATAGTGTTTATCTTTGGAGAAAGGATCTGGTGGGGATACATGGGATGATGAACAGGAGAGTTTTGCTTTTCAGTTCATACTTTTATGAACTGTTTGATCTTTTGATCGTGTGTGTGTGTGTGTGTCTGCATGCACGTGTGGTGTGTGTATATGAAATGGCCTGATAAACTCAAATCCTGGCACTGTTCACAACCTTCCAACAGCTTTCCACCTCACTCTGAATGAAAGTTTAAATCCTTCCAATGGCCTGCCAGGTCCTCGTGATCTGACCTCTTGCTCTGCCCTTCCCTCTCCAAACTTATCTTCGGCTGCTTTCTCCCTTGCTTGCTCTGCTCCAGTCACACTGACTTTTGCACTTTGCTGCGGACATGACAACCAGAGCCCTATCTCAGGACCTTCATCCTTGCTATTGTCCTCTGCCTTTGAAGTTCTTCTTGCAGCCATTCACCTGGCTTACTCCCTCACCTCCTTTAAGTCTTAACTCAAATGCCACATTCTCAGCAAGGCCTTCTCTGCCCCTCCCCCATTTAAAAATTGCAACTCCTGACATCTCTTTCCCCATATCCTGCTGTATTTTTTCCATAGCATTTACAACAATCTAATATACTATATATTTTCACTGTTACTTTATCACCTATCTCTCTGCACTGTCATGTAAGATCCATGAGGACAGAGATTTTTGTCTGTTTCATTCATTTGTCTGTTCATGTTCATTGCTCTGTCTCTAGTGCCTAATGTTTAGTGTCTCACAAACAGTAAGTACTCAAAAAAGGCTTGTTGAAAGAATGAATGAATGAGCATTCCGGACAAGAAAGAGCCTAAGAACCAAGTCCCGCCTTTTTCCTTATTCCAATTTCTCTCTGTTTTTTTTTATTCCTTCTCCCCCTTGTATTTCTAACTTTCCCTTTAATCTTTTGCCTGACAAGCTAAAAAATGTCATTGTTGAAAAAGTGGATTTTGTATATCCATTCTGAGATATTTGTATATCTGAGTATTTAGTTATTCATTGATAACTAAAGAGTAAAAATTCCAGGAGTGTTTTCATTTTAGTAGGTAGCAAAACCTATAGGCAAAGGGATTATCCACCTTCTTGGAGTCCCTGAGATCTCCTCACACTTGTGGTACACTTGTCACTAACTTTGAGGACATAGCACCTCTACTTTCCCCCTCCCACTTATTTAATGGCCCCCATAGGCCTAGCAGTTCCTTTAAGATTATTATTTGATTTTCACAATTCCCAGGGCCTAAAAAGAGTGCATAATGTCAAGACCTTTCAGTGTGCTGTATTCAGGAGACACATCTCACTCGCAAAGACACACATAGGCTCAAAATAAAGGGATGGAGGAATATTTACCAAGCAAAAGGAAAGCAAAACAAACAAACAAACAAGCAAACAAAAAAGCAGGGGTTTCAAACCTAGTCTCTGAGAAAACAGACTTTAAACCAACAAAGATAAAAATAGAGGAAGATGGATATTACATAATGGTAAAGGGATCAATGCAACAAGAAGAGCTAATTATTGTAAATATATATGAACCCAATACAGGAGCACCCAGATTCATAAAGCAAGTTCTTAGAGACCTAAAAAGAGACTTAGACTCACACACAATAATAGTGGGAAACTTTAACACCCCACTGCCAATATTAGACAGATCAATGAGACAGAAAATTAACAAGGATATTCAGGACTTGAACTCAGCTCTGGACCAAGCAGACCAAATAGACACCTACAGAACTCTCCACCCCAAATCAACAGAATATACATTCTTCTCTGCACCGCATCACACTTAGTCTAAAATTGACTACATAATTGGAAGTAAAACACTCCTCAGCAAATGCAAAAGAACGGAAATCATAACAAACAGACTCTCAGATGACAGTGCAATCAAACTAGAACTCAGGATTAAGAAACTCACTCAAAATTGCACAACTACATGGAAACTGAACAACCTGCTCCTGAATGACTACTGGATAAATAACAAAGTTAAAGCAGAAATAAATACGTTTTTTGAAACCAATGAGAACAAAGACACAATGTACCAGAACCTCTGGACACAACTAAAGCAGTGTGTAGAGGGAAATTTATAGCACTAAATGCCCACAGGAGAAAGCAGGAAAGATCTAAAATAGACACCCTAACATCATAATTAAAAGAACTAGAAAAGCAAGAGCAAACAAATTTAAAAGCTAGCAGAAGACAAGAAATAACTAAGATCAGAGCAGAATTGAAGGAGATAGAGACACAAAAAACCTTTCAAAAAATCAATGAATCCAGGAGCTGGTTCTTTGAAAAGATTAACAAAATGGATAGACTGCTAGCCAGACTAATAAAGAATAAAAGAGAGAAGAATCAAATAGACACAATAAAAAATGATAAACGGGATATCACCACTGATCCCACAGAAATACAAACTACCATCAGAGAATACTATAAACACCTCTACACAAATAAACTAGAAAATCTAAAAGCAACTGACAAATTCCTGGACATAGACACCCTCCCAAGACTAAACTAGGAAGACGTCAAGTCCCTGAAAAGACCAATAACAAGTTCTGAAATTGAGGCAGTAATTAATAGCCTACCCACCAAAAAAAGTCCAGGACCAGATGGATTCACAGCCAAATTCTACCAGAGGTACAAAGAGAGCTGGTACCATTACTTCTGAAACTATTCCAAACAATAGGAAAAGAGGAATCCTCCCTAACTCATTTTATGAGGCCAGCATCATCCTGATACCAAAACCTGGCAGAGACACAACAGAAAAAGAAAAAAAGAAAATTTCAGATCAACATCCCTGATGAACTTCAATGCAAAAATCCTCAATAAAATACTGGCAAACCAAATCCAGCAGCATATCAAAAAGCTTATCCACCACGATCAACTCAGCTTCATCCTTGGAATGCAAGGCTGGTTCAACACACACAAATCAATGAACGTAATTCATCACATAAGCAGAACCAATGACAAAAACTACATGATTATCTCAACTGATGCAGAAAAGGCCTTCAATAGAATTCAGCACTCCTTCATGCTAAAAACTCTCAATAAACTAGGTATCGATGGAACGTATCACAAAATAATAAGAGTTATTTATGACAAACCCACAGCCAGTATCATACTGAATGGGCAAAAGCTGGAAGCATTCCCTTTGAAAACCAGCACAAGACAAGGATGCCCTCTCTCACCACTCCTATTCAACGTAGTATTGGAAGTTCTGGCCAGGACAATGACGCAAGAGAAAGAAATAAAGGTATTCAAATAGGAAGAGAGGAAGTCAAATTGTCCCTGTTTGCAGATGACATGATTGTGTATTTAGAAAACCCCATTGTCTCAGCCCAAAATCTCCTTATGCTGATAAGCAAATTCAGCAAAGTCCCAGGATATGAAATCAATATGCAAAAATCACAGGCATTCCTATAAACCAATAATAGACAAACAGACAGCCAAATCATGGGTGAACTCCCATTCACAATTGCTACAAAGAAAATAAAATACCTAGGAATCCAGCTTACAAGGGATGCGAAGGACCTCTTCAAGGAGAACTACAAACCACTGCTCAAGGACATGTGAGAGGACACAAACAAAGGAAAAACATTCTATGCTCATGGATAGGAAGAATCAATATCATGAAAATGGCCATACTGCCCAAAGTAATTTATAGATTCAATGGTATCCCCAATAAGCTACCATTGACTTTCTTCACAGAATTAGAAAAAACTACTTTACATTTTATATGGAACCAAAAAAGAGCCTGTATAGCCAAGACCATCCTAAACACAAAGAACAAAGCTGGAGGCATCAGGCTACCTGACTTCAAACTGTACTCTAAGGTTACAGTAACCAAAACAGCATGGTGCTGGTACCAAAACAGATATACAGACTGATGGAACAGAACAGAGTCCTCAGAAATAATGCCACACATCTATAACCATCTGATCTATGACAAACCTGACAAAAACAAGCAATAGGGAAAGGATTCCCTATTTAATAAATGGTGTTGGGAAAACTGGCTAGCCATATGCAGAAAACTGAAACTGGACCCCTTAACTTAAGATGATTAAAGACGTAAACGTAAGACCTAAAACCAGAAAAACCCTAGAAGAAAACCTAGGCAATACCATTCAGGACATAGGCATGGACAAAGACTTCAAGACTAAAACACCAAAAGCAATGGCAACAAAAGCCAAAATTGACAAATGGGATCTAATTAAACTAAATAGCTTCTGCATAGCAAAAGAAGCTGTCATCAGAGTGAACAGGCAACCTACAGAACGGAAGAAAAATTTTACAATCTATTCATCTGACAATGGCTAATATCCAGAACCTACAAAGAACGTAAACAAATTTAAAAGAAAAAAACAACCCCATCAAAAAGTGGGCAAAAAATGTGAACAGACACTTCTCAACAGAAGACATTTATGTGGCCAATAAATATATGAAAAAAAGCTCATCATCACTGGTCATTAGAGAAATGAAAATCAAAACCACAATGAAATACCATCTCACACCAGTTAGAATGGTGATCATTAAAAAGTCAGGAAACAACAGATGCTGGAGAGGATGTGGAGAAATAGGAATGCTTTTACACTGTTGGTGGGAGGGTAAATTAGTTCAACTGTTGTGTAAGACAGTGTGGTGATTCCTCAAGGATCTAGAACCAGAAATACCATTTGACCCAGCAATCCCATTACTGAGTGTATACCCAAAGGATTATAAATCATTTTACTATAAAGACACATGCCCACATATGTTTATTGCAGCACTGTTCACAAAAGCAAAGACTTGGAACGACCCCAAATGCCCATCAATGGATAAAGAAAATGTGGCACACATACACCATGGAGTACTATGCAGCCGTAAAAAGAGATGAGTTCATGTCCTTTGCAGGGACATGAACGAAGCTAGAAACCATTATTCTCAGCAAACAAACACAGCAACAGAAAAGCAAACACCACATGTTCTCACTCATAAGTGGGAGTTGAACAATGAGAACACATGGACACAGGGAGGGGAACATCACACACTGGGGCCTGTCAGGGGGTAGAGGAGGGATAGCATTAGGAGATATACCTAATGTTGGTGACGCGTTGATGGGTGCAGCAAACCACTGTGGTACGTGTATGCCGATGTAACAAATCTGAACATTCTGTATATGTATCCTAGAACTTAAAGTATAATTTTAAAAAAAAGAGTGCATAACAAGAACAGCCAGTTGCGGCAGCTCACACCTGTAATCCTATTACACCACTGCACTCCAGCCTGGGCAACAAAATGAGACTTTATCTCAAAAAAAAAAGGAAGAAAGAAAGAAAAGAAAGAAACAAACTCGTGGTGCAAAATAATAATGAGTATTCTTGAAGAAATATGGACACATGACTGTAAATACATACACGCCTATAAATACATATACACATTTTGCATACACCAGTTGTCAAAAACATACCACGGCAATTTCTAAGCAATATCCTACAAACAACAGCAATATATCTTATACTTAAAACAATAAAGTCCTTGAAAAATTCTCAGTCTTGCAAAGTCCTGTATTTTTTATGAACCAATGAAAATGTAATCCCAGATCCAAACATTTACAGATCACTCAAATTGCTCGCTTCCTCTACAAAAAGGCAGGAGACAGGATGAACTCTGTTAATAGGATTACACCTGAATATGTGTGGGAGGGCCCAGGGTCACAATCAAACCATTCAGTTTTATTCAGGGGACAGCATCGTGTGTGTGTGTGTGTGTGTGTGTGTGTTTGGGGGGGGAATAATTTAGATTGAGTTCTGGGCTGAGACGGTCTTAGAATCTTTTCAGCTTCCATCCACTGTCCAAACCAGATACTTTTCTTCCTCCAGCACTCCTCCAACACCTTCTCTGGGCCAGGTCGAAAATCCCTTGTGGGGACTGGTCATTTTTGGGACGTGGGAATGGTGACTGTGGAGCTTAGAGTCTGGTGGAAAGTTGGGCCATCTGGGATACCCAGCAGGACCTCCTCGCTGAATGCCCCAAATACGTGACCGGAAAAAAGGTCATAAGCATCAAAGAGCTCAGAGAAGGGAAGAATGGTGGAGTCAAATCTGTCAGTTTAAACAAACCAAACCATTGATTTGAAGGAACATCCAATTGTTCAGGCCTCAGCTTATTTGATCCTTATGGAGGAGTCTAGTTGTAACTCAGTGTTTCTCAACATTTAATGTGCTTGTTAAAAAAATTTCCCAGACCTCATTCCCATAGATGTTTAGTCAGTTAAGTTGAGATAAGTTTCATGAATCCACATTTATAACAAGCCTATTGTCACCTATGCTGATACTACTGGTTCTTCAAAAACTACACTTTGGACATCACAGCTTTTGTTTTAGCTCAGAACTGCTCAAGCTTCAATGTGCATATGAATCATCTGGAAATCTTGTTAAAACTTAGATTCTGATTCAAAAGGTCTGAAGTGGGGCCTGAGATTCTGCATTTTTAACTAGCTCCCAGGAGATGGTGGTGCTGCTTGCTGGTTTATAGACCACACTTTGACTACCAAGGGTTTAGCATATGTTCCCTCTGATGGTTAATTTTATTATATATGTCAACCTGACAGGGCCCCAGGATATGGAGACATTTGGTCAAATCCTATTCTCAGTGTGTTTGTGAGGGTATGTCTCCATGAGATTAGCATTTGAATTGGCAGATTAAGTAAAGCAGATTGCCCTCCCTATTGTGGGTGGGCCTCATGCAATTGATTGAAGACCTGAACACAACAAAAAGGCTAACCCTACCACAAGTAGGAGGGAACCCTTTCCTGCCTGACTGCTTGAACTGAGACATTGGTCTTCTCTTGTACTTGGACTCCGTCTGAAACACTGACTCTTCTTGGGTCTCAAGCTGGCCATCTTTCAGGCGAACTACATCGTTAGCTCTCCTGGGTCTTCAGCTTGCCAATGCAGAGCTTGAGACTTCTTAGCTTCTGTAATTATGGGAGCCAATCCCTTATAATAAATTTCTTTCTATATTTCTTTTTTTTTTTTTTTTTTTTTTTGAGACGGAGCCTCGCTCTGTCACCCAGGCTGCAGTGCAGTAGCGTGATCTCGGCTCACTGCAAGCTCCGCCTCCCGGGTTCACGCCATTCTCCTGCCTCAGCCTCCCCAGTAGCTGGCACTACAGGCGCCCACCACCTCGCCTGGCTAATTTTTTGTATTTTTAGTAGAGACAGGGTTTCACCGTGTTAGTCAGGATGGTCTCGATCTCCTGACCTCGTGATCTACCCACCTCGGCCTCCCAAAGTGCTGGGATTACAGGTGTGAGCCACACTGCCCGGCCTTCTTTCTGTATTTCTATCTATACCTTTGTCCATATCTATATCTATTTATTATCTATGATCCTTATTTATATCCTACTTGTTCTGTTTCTCTGGAAAAGGCTGATTAATACATCCCCAGATCTAATTTGAAAATCTAGTCCCCATATGATTGGGTACTGTGTTTCTATGTTGGAGGGTATCAGTCTAAACTGGAATTCTGGAGGCCTAAAATGTCATACTCTTTGGCATTAGAAGCAGTGACCAAAATCTGCTATGGGTTCATGGGTTCCCTGAACCATTTAAACAGTAACAATTCATGTTTAGTGAATCTCACAATGTGCCAGGAGTTATGCTAAATATTTACATGAATTATCTTATCACAAACTCCCAACAGGTAGTACTGTTACTATCCCCATTTTATAAATGGTGGAATGAAGACTCAGAGAGTTTGAGTAAGTTAAGTAAGTGAGACACAACCTTACTCTCTTTGATTTCCAAAAAGAAATCTTGGTCAATGATTCAAGAGAATTTTGAACCCAATCTGTCTCATAGCAAGCCCAAGCTTCTAACCATTATATTACACTGTCCTTCCTGCCGACCAGTTATGGTATTGCCTAATTCACATGAGGGGTTCAAGGTAGATTTTGGAGACATGTCTTTCTGCTAGTTTCCCAGAAGATACACTGAAAATACTTACTGTGCTTTTCCTCTTTGTTATGGGATGTTTACATTCTAAAATTTGGTGACAGCTCTCAGCTCTGCATGGCTCATTTTTGAGTCATGGCTATATGTTGGGTTTCCTGGTATAGGCAGATTACATTTAGTACTTTATTCAAGCCCCCATCAGTCCAGAGCTCTAGGCTGGCTATTTCTCACAGGTTAACAGCATTTATGCATCATCTGTGCATATCTCAATATTGCAATCATCAGTAGACATTAGTTTCCAGAAGGTAGGCTCTAGCACTTTGAATGCAAGGGGCATGCAGATTTCAGTACTAGGCGATGTTTCCTATCTGTAGGTGGCAGCAAACAAAGTGATGGACCAGATGAAACAAATGGTTGCAGGAGTGGCCCAAGTCCAGATCCAATAAGAGCTTTCTTTGAAGCTCCCATTTCTGAAAAAATCCATCATTCCCAGAGGAGAGGAGTATGGCTGTTTCAAAAGCCAAAAACAAACTCTCTCTGAACAGATTAATCCTTCTGCCACAGAGGTAAAGCTCAAAACCAAAAATTGGCCAAGGAGCTCTGATGATGTCTATCCATCAGCCAAACCAAGGGCAAATCAGGCTGCACACAGGATGGGGAACAGAGTCAAACCAGTTGAGTCAGCTGGGCCCTTAACTGTAAGAATGAAAAATATTTCTCACTTCAACTGGTGGCATTAATATCACAAGGTACTAGTGCTCATTTATGGTGGTAGTGGATACATTTGATTGAGGATCATATATATATAAATGTCCTTACCTCTTTTCTGTGCAGGCATCGTCTTTTCCTCACGCAATTGCTGCTGCACAAACTCAAAAGACTTATGGGCAGGAAGTCTGAGTGCCTTGACCTAACATTCACCTTTTGTGCAAAGTAAGGTTTTACTGAGGAAAAGGAACTGAGGCTGGGTGGACTATAAGCTCTAAGCAAATTTTTGTGGATTCGCTTGAAGATGCCTGTGCTGTTAACTCCTCCATTTCTATGCATTTGCATTTGACTTCTAATTCCAACCTTATCTCTGCAGAACTGAGGGATTTGTCCACAACTGGCCAGCTTAGATAGGGAAATAGTGGCTTCTCAGAGGCCAGGTGTCGGGGTGGCAGCATTCATCTCAGCTCAGGATTCCGGGGAAAGCCTGTGTAGGTGGAGGAGAGGCAGAAGGAGACAGCTGAAGCTGTTACTGAGTCCTTCCTGTCTGAGACTGCCCTTCCCCTTTGATTTCTGTAGCAGGCATGGTTGCACTACTTAATTTTAATGCCTCAGCCCTGGCATGAAGAAATGCTGCTGGTGCACCTGATTCACAGTACCCAGGAAAGGAGAAGCCAACAGGATCACTGAGCCCAGGCCTTAAGCTCAGTGCAGCAGCATATTTTGGCTGCTGCTCAGTGACCTGCTTGTTCCAAGGAGCAAGATGGGAGATTTCTTCGTAAATATTGATCCATCTATCCTGCACGCCCGACACCAGCACTAGCCAAATCCGTAGGTGAAAAGGATGGATCCAAGGGAGAAGTGCCTCAAAATCTGAAAACCACATGAGCTTCATTAAGAGGTTCTGGGGACTTGTGAGGTGGCATTTAAAAAATAATAGCTTAATCTGCATGTCATCTGAGCTTGCTGATTCTTACTTATTTTCATTTACTTTACTTTTATTTCATTTCGTTTTATTGTGACACAAAAATCCCTTGAGTGGCTTCCCTTAGTTAAGTAAACTAAGGCCAGTGTGCACATTTGTGCAAGAGAAAGGGTGTTACAGAGTCTTTTGCCCTAAGCTTCTCTAATTCCTTCTTTAAACAGAGCTCCAGGTATGCTTGTGGGGTGGACAGGAAGGGTGGTGGCTTCTGAAGGAAAAGGAGTGATACCCCAAGCTCTCTTTCCGGAGATTTCAGGTTAGGGAAATCTGACCAAGTGGGTAGGCCTGACCATAGTTTCTTGCCAGGAAAGAACACTGAAGGCCACAAGGAGCAGCTCAGTATGATGGACGGGAAGTGTGTCATTTTGAAGGCTTCTTTTTCTCTGCTTCCTACTCTGCTTCTTGCTTCTGCATCTGCATGTGTTTTTGTTTCCCTTGGGTCACCAGGCACAACCTTAGTTCCTCTTTGATTTCCAAAAGAAATCTGCTCATGCTCAGTATCCAGCAAGTCTGAATAACCTTCACTGGTGTTTTGGGAGGATGCCAGGGAGGGGTCACAGCAGGGAGCCCTTCCGTGTCTGCCAGACCTCTTATATTCTTCTTCCCATCCTTCCTTTTATGCTTATTTTACCTTCCTCCATCCTAGATTGTGTTCCTACCTCTCCTGCAATTTCTTCTCCCTCTATTAGAGCATCTAGCAAGTCAATCCATCAAGGCCTCAACAGGATTAAGAATCTTCCGTGTTCCAGTAGCCATCCTCTTTAAAAGGAGGTATTTATTTTTGCCGTTATCATTTGTCCTCATACTTTCCCATAAGAAAGTGGAAAAACAGAAGTAATAGAGAGGCACATAGCAATCCAACAGTATTGCGCAGGACCAGGCACAAGTCCTTTGTATACCAGCCTGGTTCTCTTTTCTGAAGAGCACTCTTTGTTCTTTGTAATAGGTTTGCTAACTGCACATGTTCTTTCTTTATTTTTTTTGAGATGGAGTCTTGCTCTGTCGCCCAGGCTGGAATGCAGTGGCACAATCTCGGCTCACTGCAATTTCCACCTCCTGGGTTCAAGCAATTTTCCTGCCTCAGCCTCCTAAGTAGCTGGGATTACAGGAATGTGCCACCATTCCTGGTTAATTTTTGTATTTTTAGTAGAGACAGGGTTTCCCCATATTGGCCAGGCTGGTCTGAACTCCTGACCTCAAGTGATCTGCTTGCCTCGGCCTCCCAAAGTGCTGGGATTACAGGTGTGAGCCACCATGCCCAGCTCCCAGCTACACATGCTGTAATGAGGAATCTTTTCTGGATGGTGGATAATATGGTTTGGTAGTTTTGTTCCCTCCAAATCTCATGTTGAAACGTGACTTCCAATGTTGGAGGGGAGCCTAGTGGGAGGTGTTAGTGTCATGGGGGGGAAATCCCTCATGAATGGCTTGGTGCTGTCCTAGCAGTAGTGAGTGAATACTCACTCTATTAGCTCACACCAGATCTGGTTTTTTAAAAGAGCCTGGCACCTCCTTGCTTTTCTCTCTCTTGCTCCCCCTCTCACCAGGTGACATTCTGGCTCCCTTTCACCTTCTGCCATGAGTAAAAGCTTCCTGAGGCCCACCAGAAGCTGAGCAGATGCTGGAACCATGCTTGTACAGCCTGCAGAACCATAAGCCAAATCAACCTCTTTTCTTTATAAATTACCCGGTCTCAGATATTCCTTTATAGCAATGCAAAATGGACTAACACAGTGGATGATCTTGTCGTTTCCCCCTAGGCTACATGCATCTCTAGGTTCTCAGGTGAAAATACCACCTCCCTAATTGAGCATTCTTGGAATGCAGCCAAAGAACTTTTCGAGATCTAGGAGAAAATACTGATTTTAGAAGGAAGAAATATAGATATTGAAAGGATCTTCAAGATCTATGAGAGCTGTTAAAATTGTTTGGGGTATATTTCCTCCTTTTCAAAACCCACTTCAACACTAGCTAAGAGGGAAGAAATTGGGGAGGGATGACTGCAAAAGGTTGAAATAAGCACTCTTCCATAAAGAATTTTTTTTTTTTTTGAGGATTTTTTTTTTTTAAGCCAGTTAAGCCACTTACCACTGTGGTCAAGGCAGTCAACCAAATATTGAATTTCTTCAGGAAGACCTATTTCTCCTCTTACACAGAGAACGTCTGCCCCAGAACTCTGTATGCAGGGAGAATAGAGCTGGGGAAGGCCTATAGAGATAGTGAGTGTAGATGTGGTCACTAAATCTAGGAGACTCTTTCAGAACCCACTTGTGGTTTTGAAAGAGGTATGTTTAGAGAAACACAAATCAATGTGATTTTATGCAACAGGAAACAAATGTACGGAATTCATTATCCTCAAGAGTTAGTGTAAGCTGAAAGTATGTATAAATACCTTTTTAAAAGGGTTAGATGCTTTCATAAATTTATGCATAGCTGGTTACTAAGGGCAACGAGGATGTTTTCATGGGAAACCAGAAACAGAAGAGATATTAGATATCAGCTAATCTCTTCCCCTCCACCCCTCCACCTCTGTAGTGAGGGGATATCAATACAGGACCTCTTAGAACCGAAGGGGAGACTAGATGGGAAATGGGTGATTTCTAGTGGTCTCCCAGGTAACCCCCACCCCAACCTTTTTCTTCAAAGTTAAATTTTAAGAGAGGGAAGGAGGGACCAAACACACATAAAAGCCTCTAATTGGCTAAAGAAGCCACATTGACTCCAGGTGTGGGGGACTTGGTGGATGGGCAGTGAGGCTAATATGCAAAGACGGGTAGTAAAAGGAGCCTGGCCAGGCACAGTGGCTCAGGCCTGTAATCCCAGTACTTTGGGAGGCCAAGGTAGATGGATCACTTGAGGCCAGGAGTTCAAGATCAGCCTAGCAACATGGTGAAACCCCATCTCTACTGAAAATACAAAAACATTAGTCGGGTGTGGTGGTGCACGCTTATAATCCCAGCTACTCAGGAGGCTGAGGCATGAGAATCACTTGAGCCTAGGAGATGAAGGTTGCAGTGAGCTGAGATTGTGCCACTGCTCTCCAGTCTGGGCGACAGAGCGAGACTCGGTCAAAAAAAAAAAAAAAAGCCTATTCTATATTCTAGTGGAGGCTCTCTTGGAAGAAATCAGTCTAATAAGGGAAATAAGTAAGTGAGAATATTAAGAGTTTATGTACAGCACAATGGATATAAAATGAGGGTGTGGAAGGGATGAGCACTGTGTACCAAGAAGATGGAGAGCTGGGTCAACTGGCCTCTAGATGTGAGAGAGAACCTGAAGAGAAGGACAGCATTTGGCTTAGACACATCAAAAGGGGGAACAGTTAGCTCTGCCATCATCTAGCTGGGGCCATGGAGGCAGTTTACACTTCACGTTCCTTCAGGGACAATGTAAATAGTGCCCCTTGGAGTTGTGCATCTCAGAAGCACTCCTCAAAAATCAGCTACTCCAACTCCCCCATTTCCAGATGAGGAAGTGGAGGCCTGGAGATGTGAATGAGAGGACTCCTTGGGTTGCACAGCTCTTTTACATCAGAGTGGGTCTCTACTTCCCCTCCACCACATTATCTTGCCATGGAGGTTGAGCTATCAAAGGCAGCCTGGTCCTCTTATGAGACACATCTAGAGACCCCTTCATCAGGGAAACAGCTGACCAGCACATTAAAATTACACATTAGAATTACACTCATTTCCTCAGCTGGATGTCATGCATGACCAACCTGCCTGACCCTACATGGTAGTCCTGACAATTACAGAAAAGAGTCGTGGGTTAAAGAAACTGTGAAGCTAATCCAGGAAGCATCTGTTATGCTCTGATGTTTCTTTCAGAATGACTTAGGACTACGCCAACCTGAAGCTGCCTGTGGGCCTATGAACTGGAAATAAAACCCCTGGGCCAGAGCTGTCACTTTGTCGGTAGAAAAAGGAGGCTGACTGCTTTTGGCTACCTAGGCTCCACCAGAATTGAGAGGTGACTGGAATTGCAAAGCTGAAAGTTTCTGCTAGGAGAAAGGCAGCTGAGTGAGCTGTTTATTCAACAGGCACTAAAAATGAAGTTTGGCACCTCATTTGAGAACTTCCAGCAGCGTGAAGAAAGCTGATTCATTTGTTCAAATAAAACCCAATTGTATTACTGTTTAACAGTGAGATAATAACATCTTATGTTTATAAACTTGTCTTATAGCCTGAGGGAGTCCACACCAATTTACAGACTTCGAAATCTGAGAGAAACTAGGACTATGTCTTCTAACACTGACATGCCCTCCCCTGGGGTCTGGACGGTAAGGGTGGGGAGGGATCAGCCCCCGCAGCAGCTTTACATCAAATTCTCCCCAGTGCAGTCCCACCCAGCAAGTTCCAGAATTGGGCCTCCTACTGACATACGGGGGAGGGGGCCTCTGCAGGAGAAGGGACCCTGACCAGTTGGGAGGTACACCAAGATTTTGCTTGGAGAGAGAAAAAAACAAACAAACCAGTCTGAACTGGGTGGAGTGTGCAGATACAACTGTTGGCAGAGGTGGTGTAGTACCTGATCAAACTCAGAGGGGGGAATATTTCATCTCCTGACAGTCAAAACAGGGCAAGTTTTAGAAATAAAGGACAATTCAGTTGTTTTAGGGCATTAAGCAACCCTCTGACTGCTATAGACAGGCCTAGCCTTAGAGTTGATGGCCTCAGCCTGACCAGTTTGGATCCCTGTCCTCAAGGCCCTTAAAAACCCACAGCTTAACCTCCACTCCCAGAGTGTTCCTCAAACTTGACTGGACCTCAGAATCACATGGGGAGCTTGTTTTACATGCAGATTCCTGGTCCCTCACCACCACTCCCACTCACTAGGTCTGGGGTAAAATTCAGGAATCTGCATTTTTAACAAGCATTCCAAGTGATGTTGAGGATGCTACTCCTTTAACCACACTTAAAAAAAAATATTGGCTGGGCACAGTGGCTCATGCCTGTAATCCCAGCACTTTGGGAGACCAAGGCGGCTGGATCACCTGAGGTCAGGAGTTCGAGACCAGCCAGACCAACATGGTGAAATCCTGTCTCCACTAAAAATATAAAAATCAGCCGGGCATAATGATGCATGCCTGTAATCCCAGCTACTAGGGAGGCTGAGGCGCAAGAATCATTTGAATCTGGTAGGTAGAGGTTGCAGTGAGCTAAGATCGTGTGATTGCACTCCAGCCTGGGCAACAGAATGAGACTCCGTCTCAAAAATAAATAAATAAATAATAAATAAACTAAAAAATAATAAAAAAAAATTGATTCCAGATTCCACACTACCGGCATTGGAACAAATCTGGGTCTGCAACCCTTGCAAGTAGCTCAGCACACAGTGAACCATGGTTTCAGTCACACTTTGCTTTCTGGGAAGAACTGAGACCTTGCCAGCACTTTTCACAGGTTGCTCTGAGTAGATCCTGCACATCTTGGAACATAGGAGAGGTCCCTGCTGTGTAAAATTTAATATTGAAGGAAATTCAGACTACAGTTTCTGCTGAGTCAAGAATGAACCACACCAAGTCCACTAGGGAGTAGGCCAATTACCACTACCCTCCCTCTCCCACCCTCACAAGTCACTCTAGGGACATCTTTTTCCCTTGGAGTCAATGAAGTTGGCTCTTTCCTGCCTGTGGCAGCTTCATAATGTCTATATAAATGGGGTTTGGGTTGTGGGGAACCCTTTGGTTGAAGGGGGAGGAGGTAGAGATTTTGCTTTGAGGCTGTGTTGGCAAAGCAAGCAAAGGTTTTTACTAAAACTGCTTTTGTTTATGCTTAACATTAAAACTTCACTTGTACATGTTAAAGAGTGGGGAGGGAAAAGTCAATGGAAATAATGAGGAACTAAGGACACTTCCCCAGCTAACCTCTGCCATTGCCTCAGCCTACAACCATGACTCTGGCTGAAAATAATGCCAACTATCTGAGGGCTGTGAGACTAGAACTAGGTCTTATTCTCTCCTATCTGGCCTACACAACTTATCTCCTTCCTAAGCCATCTTTCAGAGATATGTCAATTAGGAACAAAAACAGAAACTCTTGAATTGGAACTTGTCCATGTTCCTCTTTCCTTTTCTTTTTGTTTATTTGTTTGTTTGTTTGTTTGTTTTTGTTTTTGAAACTGAGTCTCGCTCTGTCGCCCAGGCTGGAGTGCAGTGGCGCGATCTTGGCTCACTGCAAGCTCTGCCTCCCGGGTTCACGCCATTCTCCTGCCTCAGCCTCCTGAGTAGCTGGGACTACAGGCGCCCATCACCACGCCCGGCTAATTTTTTGTATTTTTAGTAGAGATGGGGTTTCCCCGTGTTAGCCAAGATGGTCTCGATCTCCTGACCTCATGATCTGCCTGCCTTGGCCTCCCAAAGTGCTGGGATTGTAGGCGTGAGCCACCGTGCCCAGCCCCATGTTCCCTTTTCTATCGTTCCTCAATTTCCTGTGGCTCAGAAGATGAGATTGAACACACAGAATGGGGGAAATTTTCCCCACTGGCCCCAGCACTCACTAGTGCCTGGAATTCTCACACAAGTCTGATTTCTTCCTAACACATGACTCCAAGAATCCCTAGGTAATTATAAATAGCTCTGATGGGGTGAACTCATAGTATCAGTCACTAAAACTGCAGTGTGAATGTGCTAGCCATGCCTTTTCCATTGGGATAAAAAGGGTCTACGAATCCAGAGACATGCAATTATGCCACACTTTCATGGAATGTATCTACTCCACCAAAGTTAGCTGTAAAATGACTTCTACTTCTTCATTAATTGTCCTCCCTCCCTCTCTTCCTTCCTTCCCTCCTCCCTTCCTTCCTTCCTTCTTTTTTTCTTCCCTCCCTCCCTCTCTCCCTTCTTCCTTCTTTCCTCCCTCCTTCCCTCTTTCCTTCTCTCCCTCTGTCCCTCCAGTCTTCCAGTCCTCCCTCCCTCTCCTTCCTCACTTCTTCCCTGTTTTTGTAGATGTCCTTTAGCAAGTTGAGTAATTTCCCCTCTATTCCTAGTTTTCTGGGAGTCTTTATCGTGAATGGTCATTGGATTTTGTCAAATCCTTTTTCTGCATTTATTAATATGATCATATAATTTTCCTTCTTTTGCTTGTTGATGTGATGGATTACACTAATTGATTCTTAAATGTTAAACCAGGCTTGTATACCTGGAATAAATTCCACTTGTTCATAGCTTATTATTTTTATACATTGTTGGACTGGATATGCTAATATTTTATTGAGAATTTTTGCATCTATGTTCATGAGAAATGTTGGTCTATAGTTTTCCTTTCTTGTAATGTCTCTGTATGGATTTAATATTAGAGTAATGCTGGCCTTATAGAATGACTTAGGAAGTTTCTTCTGCTTCTATTTTCCAGAATAGATTGTTGAGAATTGGTATCATTTCATCCTAAAGTGTTTGGTAGAATTTGCCAGTGAACCCATCGGGTTCTAGTGCTTTCTGTTTTGGAAAGTTATTAATTATTGATTCTATTTCTTTAACAGATATAGACCTATTCAGATTACCTATTTTTCCCTGCGTAAGGAAAAATGTAGATGTGTCTTTGAAGAAATTGGTCCATTTCGCCTAAGTTATCAAATTCGTGGGCATAGAGTTGTTGAGAATATTCCTTTATTTTCTTTGTTATGTCTATGGGATCCCTTCTACTTTTTACCCATTTGCTCAAGAAATATATATTCAGTACTTACTGTTAAAAACATTAGTTCAGCATATATTTAGTAAACGGCTGTTATGTGCCAAGTATTGTGCTAGGGCTGGGGATAGCATGACATTGATGTCTTGGAACTTACTGTCTTGTAAAGAAGATCAAAATCGAATGAATAATAGACATATCAAACAATTGTAATTGTGGCTAGTGCCAAAGAAGGAATTAAACAAGACTGGAGAGAATTTCTTTAGCAAGTGTGGGCAGGGAAAGCCTCTCTAAAGGAGGTGACATTTTAGCTGAGAACTAAAAACTGAGAAGGATCCAGCCTTGAGAAAAGCCTAGGAAAGGGTATTCCAGGCAGAGGAAACCACACGTGCAAAGAAAGACACTCCAGAAAAGGAAGAGATCAGCATGTAGGAGGGAATGAAATAAATTCAATGTGTCAGGAGCATAGAAAGCAAGGTAGACCGGAAAGGTCTAAGAGGTGGGCAGAGGCCAGATCCTGTAGAACCTTATAAGCCATGGTAAGGAGTTTGGATTTTATTCTAAGTGGAATGAAGAGCTTTTGAAGGGTTTTAGGCAGGAGAGTGACATGATCTAATTTACATTTCTAAAAGATTGCTCTGTGATCTTTCCTCACTGCTATGGGGAAAATAGAATAGAAGGGAGCAAAAGTGATGTCACAGAAATCAGTTAGGAGTTATTGCAGTAATCTAAGCAGACAGAGTTGGGTGTCCTGGATTTGGGCAGGGGGACAGTGACAGTCAAGATAGAGAGAAGGAATGAATAGATGGGAATTTGTTTTACCTGGCGCTGGACTGGGCATTTACAAACTGCATGAATTGGGCAATCTCACTGCCTCCATCCAGCCACTGGAGGGTGCCTTTCTCTACCTTCAGTTTGAGAGTTTCTTCCTCAAGAACCAGGGGCCTCAAAGTCACCCCACTGGTTCCACACTTTACTCCAATAAGCTCTGGGAGTGACTCTTATAGATCCCTGGGCCTATCAGTGACATATGTTCAGGGGATCACTGGTTCCATTCCAAACAGGTGTTTCTACATTCTGGGCACATCCCAAGCAGTGCATACTCTGAGGATCATTGTTCTCATCTCTCCCGGGTGGGTGACATTTAGAATGATTATTGTTCAGCAGCACTCAGGCTTCTACTAAATGGTATGACAGAAGGAAGAACTTTGACTATCATGGTGATTAGACAGTGGAATGGATTGTCAGAGGAGGTTATGAAGGTTCCTTCAGCCAGACAAGCTGCTGAAATATGAAGACATTATGTATCAACGTGAGCAACATCTTTATATTCTAAAGGTGGGTAGAGAAAGCAATTCAAGTGACAAGAGGAGTAAGGTGGAAGAACGCTGACAATGCTAGGTCATGGGTGGCTGCCAAACAACACGTGCCAGGACTCACAGGCAGGCTGGGCCAGCAGGTGAATAGGGAAGCTAGAACAAATGACCAGGGAGCTAGTTACAGTGAGTTATGAGGGGGAAACCAAGTTCTGAATCCAGGATATAAAGCTAAACTGGAGGACACAGACATGGTCTGGAGTCTGAAAAGATAGGCAAGAGTAAGGCTGCAGAGGTCCAAGCCAGGCAGAAGGTAGTGTCAGGAGAAACCTATTCTAATAGTAGTGTTGGTCCCTGGCTGGGCTTCAAGCCAGGAAGAGGGAAATAGGTGGAGAGAAAATCAGAGTGGGAAAAGTATCCCCTGAATCAGAACAGCTAGGTGCAGCCACATCATAGTCAGCCAGCATGTATCAGTGGAACCTAGAACCAGTACCAATCTGCTTTCTGCCCTGTTTTCCAACTTCCTGAGAGAGTCAGAGTCTCATAGATTTCTGTGACTTCAACACAGTGCTAGCCCTCTAGGGGACCAGGCATCACTCGGTAATTTACTACCCCTGTTCCTTGCATTTCTGTGGATAGTGGGTGTCCTTTTGAGCTGGGAAACAGGCTGAAAATAAAATCGAGTACACAAAATAATCTCACAAAGTAATTTCTCTGTTTCTGCCCCTGCCTGCATTGGCGCTTCTTCAAAGCCTTCCACCAATCCAACTATTTCTGCAAGTCTCTCAGAGGTCTGTCCCGAAGGTTCATTAACAGAAACCTTTTGCCTCCCCAGTGGCTTCCAGCATTTCCTCTGTTCCTTCTCTAGCTCCCTGGGAGTGATAATCCTCTTCTAATGCCTATAACAAAGCCATCCACTCAATGAGGTGGCTGCTGCTGCCGCTGTTGCTGTCACAAGCTGCCTCCCACCCAACTGAAACTACTAAAGCCAATGCTTCTGATGTGGCTTTGTACTGAGCGCCCCACAGAGATTTTAGTGAAATAGTCCTTTAAATTGGTACTTATTCTTACAAAGCTCTCTCTATTTAGGACTTAGGTATGAGATCTGGGAGGTGGATCAGAAGATAAGCAGGATAGTGTCCTCTGGTAGGTATTGTTTTGTTTTATTTGTTTATTTTTGGTCTTCCCAGCAGGCTTTCTCTCTCCCCTTCAGTTGATAATAGACTCTACTCCTGATCTGAAGGGTAAGCATGTGAAGCAGACCTGGACAAACACAGAGTATCCATTCTCCTAGCAACAGTGATTGGACCAAATTATAGGCACATTACCAAGGAAGGCCTATCAGAATTGTTCCCTGGGATAGATGAATGGACTCTGGGAGATAGAAATTCTCTTTGCTAAGCTGTGATTGATGGCAGCTATGTTCCCTGCAATATGGAGAAGACCAGTCTACATCAAGAGAGTGAGACAAATGGAAAAGAGATGCAGAGGCAAGCAGAAATAAAATACAGACACAGTTCTGACAATATTGAATCCCTAGGCTTGGTTCCTTTGAGCGTTCCACTCTCCTTCCTAGCCTTTTGTACCAATATAGTGCCTTTTTTTTCATAAGCTGGGTTGGATTCAGTTTCTGTTATTAATTATTTTTAAATGTCCTGATTAATTACAACATGAGAGCTGTATGGGAAATTTTCTCTCTCCTTCAATCCTGAGGTTTAGGAAGACCCCCCTTATATGTCTATTCTTTCTTCCATTAGGATGTGTCTTTCCTGAGAGGCCCCTTAGGCTCCTAAACAAATAACTCCCTAGTGGACCTGCCTCCTAGACCCTCCATCCACATATACACAAGATGAATATGAATCTTTGGGAGAGTACAATTTAGGCTTCCATTTTGGGCCCTATTCACATATCATTTGTTCATTTAACAAATATTTGTTGAGTTCTTATGATGTGCCAAACACTGTTCTAGGAGCTGAGAATATAGAAACGAATAAAATAGGCAACATTTTTGTCTATATGAAGCTTGAAATAGATTGCAAACAAATAATTACATG
This sequence comes from Chlorocebus sabaeus, assembly GCF_047675955.1. NCBI lineage: Eukaryota > Metazoa > Chordata > Mammalia > Primates > Cercopithecidae > Chlorocebus > Chlorocebus sabaeus. The sequence goes on from NC_132933.1 coordinate 46,018,667, forward strand.
TATAGTATAATCTCATGACTGTTATAAAAAAAATAGAGCAGGTAAATGAGATAAAAAGTAATGGGGTGGGGTTGCTGTTTTAGGCAGTATGGTCTAGGAAGGCCTTCTGCAGAGTGCACAGATCTGAATGAAGTGAGGATGTGAGTCACGTGTGTATTTGAGGAGAAAACATTATAGGCTAAAGCGACAGAGAGTGCAAACGCCTGGAACTGCTTGACATGTCTGAAAAAGCAAGAAATGCCAGTAAAATGAGGTGAGCAAAGGAAGAATGGTGGGATACTAGGCCAGAGAGGTAGCCAAGGGCCAAACTGTGGAAGGCCTTGAAGGTTGGGCTCAGAACTTTGTATTTTTTTCTAACTGTGATGGAAAGCCATTAGAATGTTTTGATCTGGGGGTTGACAGGACCAGCTTTACCTTTTAAAAGCCTCCCTCTGGCTTCTGTGTAGAGAATGGACCATAGGGAATGAGTGGAAGCAGGAATACCACAGAGAAGACTACTACATTAGGTATTTTTTGGTGTGTTTTTTTTTTTTTATTTTTTTTGTTTGTTTGTTTGTTTTAACAGAGTCTTACTCTGTCACCCATGCTGGAGTGCAGTGGCACGGTCTCAGTTCACTGCAACCTCTGCCTCCCTGGTTCAAGCGATTCTTGTGCCTCAGCCTCCCAAGTAGCTGGGATCACAGGAGCATGCTACCATGCCCAGGTAATTTTTGTATTTTTAGTAGAGACAGGGTTTTGCCATGTTGGCCTGGCTGTTCTCAAATTCCTGGCCTCAAGCAATCCTCCCACCTCGGCCTCCCAAAGTGCTGGGATTGCAGGCATGAGCCACTGCGCCCTGCTGAGAAACTACTGCATTAGTTTATGTGAGAGATGATGGTAGTGTCAACTAAGATGGGAGCAATGGAGGCAGTGAAAAGTATGCGGATTCAGTATATATTCTAAAGATAAAGCCAATTAAAGCTAACAGACTATGCTGGTGGATTGGACATGGAGTACGAGAGAGGGTCAAGGATGATTCCAAGTGTTTTGGCCTGAGCAACAAAGTGAATCAGGATGACAGCTATTGAGATGGGAAAGAATGGGAGAGGCACAGGATAGGGGACTGGGAACATCATGAATTTTGTGTGGAATCTGTTAAGTTTGAGATGCCTATTAGTCATCTAAGTTGAGATGTGAAGAGGTCAGGAAAAAAGAAATACATGTCAAACAAAGGAATGCAAAGTATTAGGACAAAAAGAACCCTGAGAAACAAGGAGTGTCCCAACCATCACCATGCAGAGCACATCACACTTCCACTAATTTGAAGAGAGAAATATATCTCTTTTCTCAGAATTTCCTCAACCAGGACCTGGCAAAAATTCAAACTATCACAATAAGAAGGGGGTTTGTTACTATAAATCGAGGTAGGCAAAGGGACAGAGATTCTATTAGCATAATAATCCAATGAAGGAATGCTAAGAGAATGTCAATATTGGTAGTGTGGAATACTATTAGCTGTCTCATAGATATCCCACTCTGAGGCTAGTCTTTAGTTAGGACCTCTTTTCCTGCCCCCACTCCCCCAGAACTGGAGGAGCTTCCCCCATGTACACTCCAATTCATTGGAACTGGATGGAACCAAATGAGTGACAGTGACTGATTACCCAAACTGGAGACTCACATCAGGAAAGGAGTTCCCCAAAGGCCATCGGGGAGGAGAAGTAGTAGTCAGGGGAGGTTTCTCCACTGTCTGCAAGAGGGAAGGATTGCTACCAATGGTCTTATGCCCCCTGAGTAACTAAGAATGAGTGGCATAATGGGTGGTCACTCAAAAATCTACATGTCCGCCCTTGCACAGTGGCTCATGCCTGTAATCCCAACACTTTGGGAGGCCGAAGCTGGTGGATCACTTGAGCTCAGAAGTTTGAGACCAGCCTGGGCAATATAGGGAGACCTCGTCTCAAAAAAACATTAAAAAGTAGCCAGGTGTAGTGGCCTGCACCTGTAATCCCAGCTACTTGTGGGGCTGAGGTGGCAGAATCTCTTGAGCCCGGGAGGTTGAGGCTGCAGTGAGCTGTGATTGTTCCACTGCACTCCAGCCTGGGCGACAGAGGAAGACTGTAAAAATACACACACACACACACACACACACACACACACACACACACACACATCTGGGAACTTTCCAGAATGCTCGGTGAGAGGCAGAGTTATGGTAGCTGCCGAGCTGCACACAGCTCTGAGCTCCTTACCACTCCCTCACACACCAGCCTCAGCCCACTCACCGGCAGAAGATGGTGAAAGAAACCACTTACTGTGATGTTTTGGGGATCAAACCCAATGCTACTAAGGAAGAATTGAAAAAGGCTTATAGGAAACTGGCCTTGAAGTACCATCCTGATAAGAATCCAAATGAAGGAGAGAAGTTTAAACAGATTTCTCAGGCATATGAAGTTCTCTCTGATGCAAAGAAAAGGGAATTATATGACAAAGGGGGAGAACAGACAATTAAAGAGGATGGAGCAGGTGGCGGTTTTGGCTCCCCCATGGACATCTTTGATATGTGTTTTTGGAGGAGGAGGAAGGATGCAGAGAGAAAGGAGAGGTAAAAATGATGTACATCAGCTCTCAGTAACACTAGAAAACTTATATAATGGTGTAAAAAGAAAACTAGCTCTGCAAAAGAATGTGATTTGTGACAAATGAGAAGATAGAAGAGGTAAGAAAGGAGCAGTAGAGTACTGTCCCAATTGCTGAGGTACTGCAATGCAAATAAGAATTCATCAGATAGGACCTGGAAAGGTTCAGCAAATTCAGTCTGTGTGCATGGAGTTCCAGGGCCATGGGGAGCAGATCAGTCCTAAAGATAGATGTAAAAGCTGCAAGGGAAGGAAGATAGTATGAGAGAAGAAGATTCTAGAAGTTCATATTGACAAAGGCATGAAATATGGCCAGAAGATAACATTCCATGGTGAAGGAAACCAAGAATCAGGACTGGAGCGAGAAGATATCATCATTGTGTTAGATCTGAAGGACCTTGCTATTTTTACTAGATAAGGAGAAGACCCTTCATGTGTATGAAAGGGTACAGCATACAGCTGGTTGAAGCACTGTGTGGCTTCCAGAAGCCAATATCTACTCTTGACAACTGAACCATAGTCATCACCTCTCATCCAGGTTAGATTGTCAAGCATGGAGATATCAAGTGTGTAATAAATGAAGGCATGCCAATTTATCGTAGACCATATGAAAAGGGATGCCTAATCATTGAATTCAAGGTAAACTTTCCTGAGAATGACTTTCTCTCTCCTGATAAACTGTCTTTGCTGGAAAAACTCCTACCTGAGAGGAAGGAAGTGGAAGAGACTGATGAGATGGATCGAGTAGAACTGGTGGACTTTGATCCAAATCAGGAAAGATGGTGCCATTACAATGGAGAAGCATATGAGGATGATGAACATCATCCCAGAGGTGGTGTTCAGTGTCAGACCTCTTAATGGGCCAGTGAATAGCACTCACTGGTGGCATTTTATGTGCAGTAGTAAATGAGTGAAAGACTATAATCATAATATGCTCACTACTTGCTCTAGTTTTGTTTAATATTCAACTGTAGTAGTGCTTTAAAAAGTTAAATGAAGAATAAATTCAAATATAAAAGCTCTGACTTTACCCTTTATGTATGATGACTTCGGTGTGCAAGATGAAGTTTAATACCTGTAAAAACTACTTTACAAAGAAGTTCCCCTAGCATTTCTAGGCCAAACCTTGTAATTGACTTCAGCTATGTACGTGGACAAGCTTAGACTGAAATGCTAGGTATATGTATTGGCTTCAGTCTTCATTGTTAAGCTATGAAAGTAAAACTCTGTATTTAACTGGCAATGAGGAAAAAAAAATTGTAGAGAAGTTTTGGTCTGTATAGTTCTTTGTGTTAAGTGGGATTCATTGTAGTGCCTCTGCATTTATCCTATTGCCTCAACTGTTACTTAAAGTTGGCATAATAAATAATTTGTCCTGTGGGATCAGTGATAAAAATGATACCTTTCTGTAGGAGGGGTTTATCATAATGATGCTGCTTCTTGAAGGTTTGCACTTCCAGAATTGTGTTTCCTTCTGCTGTACCATCCGTGTGTGTGTGTGTGTGTGTGTGTGTGTGTGTGTGTGTATCTCCATATATATCTTGACCAGTCCTGGTTATTTGCCCCCTCCTTGTCTGTGGACCATAATAAGCCCCAGTAGTGACTTTAGAGCTTGGGTAACGTAGAAATTAAAATGAAAAGACCTGGCCGGGCGCGGTGGCTCAAGCCTGTAAGCCCAGCACTTTGGGAGGCCGAGACGGGCAGATCACGAGGTCAGGAGATCAAGACCATCCTGGCTAACACGGTGAAACCCCGTCTCTACTAAAAATACAAAAAACTAGCCGGGTGAGGTGGCGGGCGCCTGTAGTCCCAGCTACTCGGGAGGCTGAGGCAGGAGAATGGCGTGAACCCGGGAGGCGGAGCTTGCAGTGAGCTGAGATCCGGCCACTGCACTCCAGCCTGGGCGACAGAGCGAGACTCCGTCTCAAACAAAACAAAACAAAACAAAAAATGAAAAGACCTTTACATGGAGAAATAATTTGCATGGGTAATATAGGAAGGTATTATTTAGGTATGTTACAGGATTACTTTAAACCATTTGACTTACTCTCCAAAGTAATTAATGTTGGTAGCATAGCAAATTATGATGAATAGCTTTAATTGTATGTTTAAAAGTCTCATCATATGTTTACATGCTTAAATCTGGGTATCAGAATTTAAGCAATTATTGAAATGCATTGTCTCCTTAATATACTAATTACAAAGCAAAAAAAAAAAAATTCCAACAAACAAGATAACTACATGTCCTATTGACTCCTATTGGTTAGAATAAGTGATGTAGACTGAGAGTAAAGGTCATTTTGTACATTTTCTTGAACTTCATGTATATGTTGATAACCAACTAACAGGCTGGTTTAATCACCCTCTTTTTCCCTCCCTGGAGTAACACAAGTGTTTAAAGCACATGGAAATACTGAACTCCTTGGGGGCAAGGACTAGCACTTGGTTCAGTAGTTGGAACATAGTAGGCACTCAATAAGTGCTTGTTGATTTGTTTTAAAGCTACTAAAAGAATAATCCAAGTAAAAATTGAGACGAGAGTCAAACCAAATGGACAAGTGAGCAGAATAAGAGGAAAGGAGAGAAAAAAATGTAAATGTGAAGGATAAGAATTCTATGAGTGCACCTGGGAGGAGGATAAGATGCAATAGGAGGGGGGAAATTTAAAAAGGAAGCAAATTAGAGGGGTTAAAGTTATCATTAGAAAAGAAAAGCAGAACTGAGCAAGGTTTGACTGCCAGCTTTTCTGCCTGATTCCTGCCAACAGGGTGTATAGCTTCGTTGATGAGAACCTTTTCCTGGCCTTGTACAACAACAGAGTAAATACAGAAGAAAACTCATAGTTTTAGCATTCAGAGGTCACAGTCAGGCAGTGGGGACGGTGGCCAGCCTTGATCAATGCAGAATTGATTTACAATTTAATGCTTTTGTGTTTCAAAGTAGGATACCCAAAGAGGACAACTTGGGGGCAGACTTCAAATTCCTTCTGCCAACACTAAAAATGAATAAGAGAAGCCCATGTCACTTAAAGCAAGATATATAGTCCTGGGATAGAGTGACTTGTGAATAGGACGTGACAAAGAAAAGGTAGTGGGGAAAGAAAGGGTAAGGACCTAAAAAGGGAGGCTGAGAAAGTGATATACAGAGAAATATCAAAGGAGGGCTAAGCCTATAAAATTGAAATCGACGGATGAGGGGATGAGGACATTAAAAAGATCTTTAAGAGGCTTCAGGGAATGTAAGATCGAGGGCAAAGCAGAGATGTCATGTGGAATGCATTACATAACAAGCAGCTTGTGAAAGTTAATGCATGACATCATAGAAAGAAGGGTATGCACAGGGTCTAGGGGCCGGGGGTGCCCCAGCACTTTGGGTCTGAATATAAAGAGTGGAGTACTGTGGCTACAGAGCTAATGGGATCTTGTGAAGACAAAAGAGGATGTTATAGGCTCTTCTTGATATACAGAGAGGATACTGGGGTAATTGGGTTGACCAAGCATTGGTGTCAACAGAGTGGCATTAACATCTCAGTCCTATCACTTAAAAAGTAACTTCTTTGGCCAAGCTCCTTTGACTTCTGAATCTCAGTTTTCTTATCTGTAAAATGGGGACAATAAAACTCAAATCACAGCGTTGTCATCAGGATAAGCAGTGCATGGACAGTGACTTGCACATAGGAGACACTCAATACTACTACTACTACTACTACTACTACTACTACTACTACTACTACTATTACTTTTTCTATCATTATGCAATCATCATTTCACTTAAAAAATAAGGTGAACAGACAAAATACACTGCTAGAAATTATGCTACCCCTAATAAAAATTTCCCTTTTTTCAAGGTAAGGAAAGAGAGTGGATCAAAGGGGAAAGGGCAAATGCACAATCTTAGACATAAAGGCTCATCCAAATATGAGAATGCTGATGTATACAGGCACGGCAGAGTCGATGCAGGAACAAGCATATATTAAATATGGTGTAGGGGATGATGGATGGGGAAAGAATAAACATTAGAGTTTAGTGTGTTTAAAAGTGATATTGATCATTTGTGGAAAGGTGTTTGGCAACAGAAAATAAACTGTAAATGGGCAAAATATCTTAAATCTTTCATAATTAAAAACTCCACGACATGGCCTTCCCTGGAGCTCATTAAGAATTAGCCCACATCTGTTTGGCATAGAGACGGAGGTACCCTCCTACGGGAAGAGGGAGAGAGACTGAGTCATCTTATCCTTTTCAGAGTTTCCTCCTTTTGCTTCCTTTCTTTTCCAACCCAGCCCTCACCTTTATTTAACTGTCCAAGAGCCTCAGAGCTAAGCTTATCCACACGTTGATAAAATGCTTGCTTGGTAGAGCCTGGGTGGTTTCTTTTCTTTTCTTGGCCATGTGTCTTATTTTAGTAACAAGCAACAAGCAATACAGAGAATGCTCAGACGGAGGGGGAAGAGGACAAGACAGACAATCCTCACAGCTTTGGTGAAAGTGTGTTCTTGGGGGTGGGGAGGAAGCATCGCCCACAGAGCAGTGCCTTTCACCAGCGGTTCTGAAAAGGAAAAGGAACCCTAGGAGGGTGCAGAGACTGTATTTAGCCACACAGGCAACCAAATCAGAAAGTTGTCTGTAAGAAGAGCAAGGCTTAGGGCACCCAAAGGAGAGTTAAAGATGAAAGCTGCTGGGCGTAGTGATTCACGCCTGTAATCCCAGCACTTTGGGAGGCCAAGGCGGGTGGATCACCTGAGGTCAGGAGTTTGAGACCAGCCTGGCCAATGTGGTGAAACCCCGTCTCTACTAAAAATACAAAAATTAGCCAGGCATGGTGGCACATACCTGTAATCCCAGCTACTTGTGAGGCTGAGGCAGGAGAATTGCTTGAACCAGGGAGAAGGGGGTTGCAGTGAGCCGAGATCACACCACTGCATTCCAGTCTGGGCAAAAAGAGCAAAACACACACACACACACAAAAAAAGGAAAGAAAGAAAGAAAAAGAAAGAAGAAAGAAAAGAAAGAAAGAAAGAAAGAAAGAGAAAGAAAGAAAGAAAGAAAGAAAGAAAGAAAGAAAGAAAGAAAGAAAGAAAGAAAGAAAGAGAAAAGAAAGAAAAGAAAAGAAAAGAAAGAAAGAAAAAGAAAAAAGGTGAAAGCTTGGACATGCAAAGGGCTATCCACCCACTACTGCAGCACAGGGTGCAGGCTGGTGGCTTGACTTGGAGTCAAGGGCAGGGGCCCAGAGATGTCCTAGCTACATAATTTGCAGAATCTATTGCAAACTGTGTTATTATTATGATAAGTGTAAATTATTGTAAATAAACATTATATTATTGTGTTATTAATAACATATAATTATTACTATTTGTTTAAAAATTATTCAGAATTTCAAAATAGTAGAGCGTTAAACCAACTGGGCCCTTCTGAGCATGGAGTCCCCAGTTGCACAGGGCCTCATGCTCATGAAGCTGGCACTGCCTAGGGATATGTTTATGTGGATCACCAAACATAGGCTGATTATTTTATTTAACAAATCAAAATGATAGCGCTAGAATGATTTTGTGTTATTTTATTCAAAGTTTTGTTTTGTAAATTTTAAAACTTCTCTTATGATTTTATATTATACTTAATATACATTATGATAATGCAATCATATTCTAATGACAAATAAAAAGTTTTTTTTTTTTTTGCAAATTTGTTTGAATGCCAAACACCTATCCTTTAAATAGGAGCTACTTCCTATTTTCTTTAGTTTCTCTGGCCCTGTGTGATTTTGACTGAGGCTCTGTAAAATGGATAAAAAAGACAAGGAAAGCTATTTCCAGTGCTCTCCTTCTCCCAGCCTCATGCTGCTCTGTGTGTCCTCATTCTGGGCTCTTCTCCCAACTCTCCTCCCTCCCAAATCTTTCCCTGAGTTCTTTAATGTTCTTTCCGCTTATTTGTCACCCCTTGTGGCAGCTATAAAACCAAATCTTTACTTTGAGAATTGGTAATTAAAGGGAAAGAATTAAGCATTTATTCTGCCTTTCCGGTAGGGACTATATTTCAATATAATCAAATAGCCATAGTTTTACTTTTTGTTTATTTAACACTTACATAGTGCTTACCAGGCAGCCTGCTTTATTCTGATTGCTTTACTAGTATTACTTAATTTAATGATCATAACACAACATTTTATAGATAAGAAAATTGAGGCATGGAGAGGTTAAGTGACAGTCACATAGCTGGCAAGAGGTGGGACCAGGATTTGAAACCAGACCCTCTGGCTCTAATGTCGATGCTCATACCCACTCCACCGGGCTACTCTGGTTGAACAAGGTAAATTCTACTTTCCTGAACAATACTGGCTTGGAAATAGAGATAGGGTGATAGAATTTAAAAATCATTTTTAAGCCTGTCATGAATTCATTGATTCAGACCAGAATCATCAAGTGGGATTAAAACTATTAGGTGAATAGCTGATGGGGACCTGGACATTTGTATGGTGCCAAGGTAACAGCACACAGACTATTTTCTGGTCTCAAGAGGAAAGCAACTATACAATGGGTCTGGCTGCCATCATGCTGATCTAGTGGTGAATCACAGCATTACCAACAGTGGGGCAACCAGACACTATATGTCTTCTGACATTCTGCTGTATGTGATGCAATGCCATGTGGATGTATTCTAGCTGAAGATACTTAATTTGAATGTATCAAGCCTTTTGTTCTAATGTGCAGTTTCTGGGAAATACAGGAGATTGAGAAACAAGCTAAATAACACCACAAATAAGCACTTAGACAAATACAAAAGGTGGAACATTTTTTTAGAACCACTGGCCTGATTTCCTCAATGAGTCAATTTAATGTGAAATAGAAAAAGAATGTTCTCTAGTTCAAGAGACTGAAGGGATATAACAAGATGACTGCATGATTTGAACTGAATCCTGATGTGGACAAACCAGCTGTAAAGAACATTTCTGGGATAATTGGGGAAATTTGAATATGGCTTGAGCATTGTCAAGTGTTAAGGAATTTGCACACTGAAGTAAATAATTAATAAAATAATTTTTAAATGTCCATTCTGAAGTAAATGAGGTCTCTCTCTCTCTCTCTCTCTTTTTCAGACAGGGTCTCACTGTCACCCAGACTGGAGTGCAATCTCGGCTCATTGTAGCCTCGACCTCCCGGGTTCGAGTAATCTTCCTGCCTCAGCCTCCCAAGTAACTGGGACTACAGGTGTGCACCAGCACACCTGGCTAATTTTTGTATTACTTGTAGAGACAGGGTTTTGCCATTTTGGCCAGCTGGTCTCCAACTCTTGAGCTCAAGTGGTCTGCCCGCTTCAGCCTCCCAAAGTGCTGGGATTACAGGTGTGAGCCACCATGCCCAGCCACTTTCACTCTCTTTGCAGAATGGTCCCTCCACTTGCCCTGAGTGAATCCTGACTCCTTCCTTGCCCATTTATTCCTGTAGCAGATATTATTGGTGCTCTACCCATATCTCTTTGGCCCTCATCATTTCTGTCCATGTAGGCTGACTTCCAACTGCCAACACTGGCATCTTTTCCTGGAGGATTTTCTCTGGCCTCAAGAGCCCTCTTTGCCTGTACACATAGGAAGCCAGAAGTTACAGGGGATTAACAAATTCCCTAGGATGGCTCTGAATCAATGACTGACAGGAGTAGTTGATCCCTTAGGTGGGATAACTCTGAGATGCAGGTTCTACACAACCTCCTGGAATTGCCCAGCATGATTAAGCTCCACTTACCTACAGTGGTAACTTGATTGATAACACGCCCCTTTATTGGCTCAGTCCCCTACTCCTTTTGGGTATTTCCTGTGATCATCTCCAAACTACTTATGGTGGCTGGAATCTCATATTTCAGAGTCTGCTTTGGGGACAGTCCAGACTAATATATTTCACCTGGAGCCCTCTTTTATGGGAATTGTTCTTTCTCCCATAGCCTGAGAGCAAGAGACAGTTCCAGCATATTTCTAGTGCCATGCTTTTACCCTCATGCAACATTCTTTCCTTCTTTGATGCTTACACCATTTACCCTCTATGTGTCCTCACTGTTAGCATTTATTAGCATCATGGCTATTATCCCGTATCCACAGAAAATTCTGGTGCTCCCCTCTAAATCCAAATCCTATCATTAGCCTGAGGGTTTCATATGGAAGTCCTAACCTCCTCCTGGCCTCTTGGCTTCAGGAGCCCCTCATCTCAAGTTATCTTTAGCTCTGCTCCATTTTACCCACTGCCTTGGCCACACTGTGGAAGTCATCATCGCCCCAAACTGCTTTACTTCTGAAATTCTAAACTTCAATTTTCTTTTTTTTTTTTTGTATTTTTTTTTTAAATTTATTATTATTATACTTTAAGTTCTAGGGTACATGTGCATAACGTGCAGGTTTGTTACATATGTATACTTGTGCCATGTTGGTGTGCTGCACCCATCAACTCGTCAGCACCCATCAACTCGTCATTTACATCAGGTATAACTCCCAGTGCAATCCCTCCCCCCTCCCCCCTCCCCATGATAGGCCCCAGTGTGTCATGTTCCCCTTCCCGAGTCCAAGTGATCTCATTGTTCAGTTCCCACCTATTAGTGAGAACATGCGGTGTTTGGTTTTCTGTTCTTGCGATAGTTTGCTGAGAATGATGGTTTCCAGCTGCATCCATGTCCCTACAAAGGACACAAACTCATCCTTTTTTATGGCTGCATAGTATTCCATGGTGTATATGTGCCACATTTTCTTAATCTAGTCTGTCACTGATGGACATTTGGGTTGATTCCAAGTCTTTGCTATTGTGAATAGTGCCACAATAAACATACGTGTGCATGTGTCTTTATAGCAGCATGATTTATAATCCTTTGGGTATATACCCAGTAATGGGATGGCTGGGTCATATGATACATCTAGTTCTAGATCCTTGAGGAATCACCATACTGTTTACCATAATGGGTGAACTAGTTTACAATCCCACCAACAGTGTAAAAATGTTCCTATTTCTCCACATCCTCTCCAGCACTTGTTGTTTCCTGACTTTTTAATGATTGCCATTCTAACTGGTGTGAGATGGTATCTCATTGTGGTTTTGACTTGCATTTCTCTGATGGCAAGTGATGATGAGCATTTTTTCATGTGTCTGTTGGCTGTATGAATGTCTTCTTTTGAGAAATGTCTGTTCATATCCTTTGCCCACTTGTTGATGGGGTTGTTTGTTTTTTTCTTGTAAATTTGTTTGAGTTCTTTGTAGGTTCTGGATATTAGCCCTTTGTCAGATGAGCAGATTGCAAAAATTTTCTCCCATTCTGTAGGTTGCCTGTTCACTCTGATGGTAGTTTCTTTTGCTGTGCAGAAGCTCTTTAGTTTAATTAGATCCCATTTGTGAATTTTGGCTTTTGCTGCTGTTGCTTTTGGTGTTTTAGACATGAAGTCTTTGCCCATGCCTATGTCCTGAATGGTACTACCTAGGTTTTCTTCTAGGGTTTTTATGGTATTAGGTCTAACATTTAAGTCTCTAATCCATCTTGAATTAATTTTCATATAAGGAGTAAGGAAAGGATCCAGTTTCAGCTTTCTACTTATGGCTAGCCAATTTTCCCAGCACCATTTATTAAATAGGGAATCCTTTCCCCATTTCTTGTTTCTCTCAGGTTTGTCAAGGATCAGATGGCTGTAGATGTGTGGTATTACTTCTGAGGACTCTGTTCTGTTCCATTGGTCTATATCTCTGTTTTGGTACCAGTACCATGCTGTTTTGGTTACTGTAGCCTTGTAGTATAGTTTGAAGTCAGGTAGCATGATGCCTCCAGCTTTGTGATATAAGAACCCATTTTTCCAGCTCTCTTACTCTTTCAGTGCTTGCTCATGGGCTTCGCTGCATCTTCCCTAGAAGCCTCCACCCAAAGCCAGTTCTGCAATCTACCTTTTCTGTTCCTGAGGACTGCTGGAGAAGATCACCCATGGTTGCATACTGCACCGTCTTTAGCCTCAGTTAAACTCTCGGTTTTTAGTCAGTCATTTTGCTTATTGTTGGGCAGCAACTTCTCCTTCTCTCCAATAATGTTCCTGCCTGTTGTCTGGGTCGCTTTTCATTTGCCTCAGCCCACTCACTCCTTTTCCAATTTGGTTTCCATCTTGCCTCTGACTCTTGGCTCTATACTCTTTTAAAATCTGCCTTTTGTCATCTAGTGGTTCTATTCTTCTCAAAGTCTTGGCTCAAGTATGTATGTACAAAATTTCTTCTAGTGTTGATGGAAAAATACCAAACTGTAAAATTTTTAAAAGAGGTTTATTCTGAGCCAATATGAGTGACCACAGCTAGGGGCACTCATACCCAAGAAGCCTTGAGTAAGTGGTCCTGAGACAGTCAGAATGTAACTTTGTTTCATATATTTTAGGGAAGCAGGAGTTACAGGCAAAGAATACTTTCCTTCCATGTAAAGGAATGTATGCCTTTCATGTAGAACAATACATGGAAAGTATACATTGGTTAGGCCTGAAAAGGTAAGATATCTTGAAGCAGGGGCTTACAGGTTATAGGTGGATTCAGAGATTTTTTTAAACTTTTAAGTTCAGGGGTGCATGTGAGGGTTTGTTATATAGGTAAACTTGAGTCATGGGGAGTTGTTGTGTAGATTATTTCACTACCCAGGTATTAAGCCTAGTACCCATTAGTTATTTTTCTGTATTTAGAGATTTTTAAAATTTGCAATTGGTTAAAGGAATAAAGCTTTGTAAAAATTACTTGGAGTCAGTAGAAAAGAATGTTCAATTTAAGATAAGGGTTTGCTAAGCATCATGTGATGTTATGCTAGAGTCAGGTTGTGAGGGCAAGCCAGAAGATACTGGGTCAGAGTGACCTGTAGGGGTGTGTGCCTTAACCCTTGCCTGGCATGGCCTTAGGTTCTGTTTATAATTTGTTATCTTATTGTTTCAAAGAGTCCATTTTGTCAGTCTTATGATCTCTATTTTAACATTAATGCTGGTCAATTGTTGTGAATAAACTGCAAAAAGAGGGGAGTGCAATGAAGTATGTCTGACCTCCTTTTTTGTCATGGCCAGCAACTCAGTTTTCTGTTTTTATTTTTATTTTTTAAAAATATTATTAGCCTGTCCTTTGGAAAGGAACTCCATTTTAAAGGTTTATCTGCCATCCTCTTGGCCAAGAGGGTGTCCGTTCAGTCAGTTGGGGGACTTGGGATTTTATTTTTAGTTTACATACTGTACCTTCAGGACCCGAAGTCTGTCTCTGGCCTTGGACTGGCAGCCCTGCTGGGCCCATCCAGCTTCACTCATTCCATAGTACTTTCTTCCTCCCCTCTCAATCGTTAAGAGAGGATTTAGGTAACTTCCATTTGTTGATTCATCATTTCAACAAACAGTTATTGAATATTTTTTGAGCCCAGTAACAGGCATACTGCTAGGAGCTATGCTAGGTGCTGGAATACAGCGGCAAATAAGAAAGGCAAGGTCTCTGACGCTCATGACTTGCACATTGTGACAATATCATTGAAAAAAAAACCTCATAGAAAATAATATGAACTACTTCAGATAAGGTAGTCAGGGAACACCTCCATAAGGAGTTAACATGTAATTCAAGTCCTGAAGGTAGAAAAGGAGCCAGACAGGGAAGAACCCAGTGAATGAGTGTTTCAAGCAAAGGGAACTATAAATGAAACAGTTCTGAGGCTAGAAAGACCATGACACATAGTGCAAGTACAAAAGGCCAATATGGGTGGAGCATAGTCAGTTGAGGGGAGAAGAGTAGGAGAAAGGAGAATGGACCAAGAGTCATTCAGACCACTGGGCTAGATCATGTAGAGATTTGCAGAACAGACTGAAAAGTTTGAATTTTATTTTAGATGTGATGGAAAAGCATTGAAGAATTTTGATAAGGAGAGTCACATAATTTGATTTCCATTTTTAAAAGATTACCTTAATTTACAATTTGGGCAAGAGATAATGGTCCCTTGGACTAGGGTAGTAATAGTAGAGATGGGAGAAGTGGATGAATTAGAAATTCATATACTGGATATAGAATGGTCAGGATTCGCCAATGGATTGAATTTGGGAAGTGAGAGGAGGAGGAATCAATGATGACTCTCAGGTTTCTGACATATGTTAATGTCATTTTCTAAAATGGGAAAGATGGGAGAGGAACAGATTGGGTGGGGGGAGGGTGTCGAGAGTTCTGTTTTGCATGTACTATGTTAGACATGTCTAATAAATATCCAAGTGGCGGTTTTAAATGGTCAGGTAGATCTATGAATCCTAATTTTAGAGTCTTTTTAGGGTCTTCACTGAAAATTGTCAGCATAAAGATAGTATTTAAAGCCAAGGGAATGAATGAAACCACGTAAAGAGCAATTTGAGAAAGAGAAGAGAAGGCTCAGGACCAAGCATGAATAACGCCAATATTTAGAGTTCAGGTAGAGGACATTGAGAAGGAGTGGCCAGATTGGTAAAAGTGTGGTATTAACAAAACCAACGGAAGAAAGATTTTAAAGAAATAGTTTTTAAAGAAAAGTATTAGAGATCTTCTGTATCAAATGCTGGTGACAGAGCTGTTAAAATCAGGACAGAAATGTGAAAAATGAATTTGGCAAAATACAGGGCTCTGGGGATCTTGAGAAGAGAGGTTTCAGTGAGTTGATGAGTATGGAAGCAAGCCTGGAGTGGACTGAAGAAGAAATGAGAGATGAGGAAGAAGAGATTGCATGTGTAGACAATACTTTGGAGAATGTTTGCTGTTGGTGGGTGCAGAAATGTAGGGAAGAAGTTGGGGGGATAGTAGGATAAATAAGAGTTTATTTGGGGGTTAATAAATGCTAAATCAAGTTCATATGCTGATAAGAATTATTCAGTGGAGAGGGCAAAATCCTTAAGAAGGGAAGAAGTTATGTTGTGGCATAGACTGTTAGATATCCCATAATATTTCTCTCCCCTTCTTCCACAATAATAAAATTCTCAATTTATAGCTGGCTTCATGGCCTACTGGAATAAAGATTATACTTTCCAGCTTTTCTTGCTGCTCAATACAGCCTTGCAACTTTACTATCTCTGGCCAATAAGATGTAACCAGAAGTCATGTCTCCTATCATTGAGAAACTTTTTTGAAAGATAGATGGCATAATGCCCTTTGTCCCATCATTTGTCTCTTTCTCCATCCTACTGCCTGAAATTTGGATGCGATGGCTGGAACTC
This sequence comes from Chlorocebus sabaeus, assembly GCF_047675955.1. Taxonomy (NCBI): domain Eukaryota; kingdom Metazoa; phylum Chordata; class Mammalia; order Primates; family Cercopithecidae; genus Chlorocebus; species Chlorocebus sabaeus. Next base: position 46,034,467 of record NC_132933.1, read on the forward strand.
AAGCTGCTATCTTGGACCTTGGCCACACCCAAGGGACATGGTAAGTTGAGATCAGCCTGGGTTTCTGAAGACTCTGTGGAGCAGGGTCACCAGATCAACCCTGAACTGCCTACCTTTGGTCTTTCATGTATAAGAGAAATACACTCTCTTGTTTAAGCCACATTATTTTGGACCTCTGTTGCTCTCCTGCAAACCTAATGCTAACTGATTGAAATGGGATCCAGTGAACAAGTGGAAGGGATAGCCTTTAACAGGGGACAATTCATTTGACATAGCAGAAGGCAAGGGTACAGATGGTAAATGTGGTGGTGGGAAAGTGAGAAATTTCCCATTTAATTCTCTTTTTTCTCAATGAGGTGAGAGGTGAGGTCTTCCGCTTAAAATGGAGATGGATGCTATAGAAGGTTGTATGTAGAAGAGAGATGGTATAATATAGACTCCTTTATATGTAGGAAGTGGGGAGAAGTCTAAGACATACCTGTGAGGAACCCTATACTGGATCTGAATTATTTCTTTCTTTATTTCTGGCTGCCCTGTTATCCTGGATCCTTGACCCTATGACCACTTTTTTATTCTTTATTTCCTGCTAAGTACCCTTATTATGATGTTCTCATGGTTCTCACCCTGTACTTCCAAAGCTGTGCCCTCTTTCTTGGTTCCCAGGTAGGATTCCCCTGGGATTTCAGTGCTTTCCTAAAACTGAACTAGATTTGCCAGGCCTTTGCTGGGCTGTACTTGCAATTTTTAACACCCCACTCCCACTCATTCTGCCCATTTACATTTCCAATGTGCCTTCTTGTCCCGCTACCTTTCTTTCTCTTAAGCAAACTCTAGCTGTTAGCTGACACCTTGTCAATTCCTTGTGCCAAAATCCAATTTGTCTATCCTTCAAGGCCCACTCTATGTCCCACCTCCTTCTGGAAGCGTTTCCTAACTATTTCAATCTACCTTGAGTTTTTAGTCATTGAATGAATAAGTTGACACTATTATGTGCCTAGAGTTGATTGCTGCCTCTAAAATATCCATGCGTAAGTATCCATACATTGATCATTCGTATCACATAGTTGAATATTTGTAACATATGGGCTTCTTCTCTAATGCAGCACAGATGACATATGGATGTTTCCTCCCACTCCCCCTACTCCCTCCTTCTTTTCTTGTCCCTTACCCCTTTACTAGGAGCAGATTTTTTGTAAGTAAAAGTAAAGATTCAGAGGATTTTTCCCCTCCAAAATAAAGCATTAAAGTTGTGCTTCAAAATGAAGTCGTTACTAGCAAGAGAGTTTTATTTTGTACATGTATCACTCTGAAGAATGTGAAGGACCAAAGAGAGTGTTTCTTGGACCATTTACATCAGACTCAATCTGGGAAGCTGGGTAAAAATGAAGATTTCTATGTGCCAAGAGACATATATAAGAATGCTTATGGCAGTATTATTTATAATAGCAAAACAAAACAAAACAAAAGCTAGAAACAACCCAAATGACCACAAACAGGAGAACAGATAAATAAATTGTGGTATATTCATGCAATGGAATGCTGTAGAGCAGTGAAAATAAGTAAACTGCAGCTAAATGCATTGACATGAACACATCTCAAAAACAATATTGAATGATAAAGTTGCTAAAGAATATAAACAGTATAACACCATTATACAAAGTCCTCCAACAAGCAAGCTAAACAGGATTTTTTTTTTTTTTTTTTTTTTTTGTTCAGAGACACAATCATATGTGGGAAACACTAAAGAAAGGCAAAGAAGTGATAAGTGTGAAATTTGGTAAAGTTTGCCTCTTCAAGAAGAGGGGAATGCAGTTGGGAAAGGGTACACAGAAAAATGTTCTATTTCTTAAACTCAGTGGTCAGTACATGGGCATTCATTTTATTATTATTATTTAAATTATCCGTACCCTCTTTTGTATGTATACCTCAGAGTAAAAGAAATGAGTGTAGATTTCTACACCCTGCCCAGACCTACTAAACCTGAAATGCAGATTTCTAGGCCCTGGGCAGACCTAGTGAACCTGACCTTTAAGGTGAGGTCCTGGAAGCTGCATTTTTATTTGGCATTCTAGGTGGTTCTGAAGTCTAAGAACTACTGACATGAGATGTCTTTAAGAAACTCACAGGATCTAAAGGATCACACACTGCCTCTCCCTGATAGAGCCAGGAATCTGGGGCTGAGAAGCAGGCTAGAAAAAGGCCCAAGGGTATGTGGGAGAGGAGATAAACTACAGAGATAAAGATCCCATGCTGTTGCTAGATGCTCTATGTGTGGTGTAGTAGGACCTGAAGTTTTAGAAAAGTCAAGGGACTTTTTATATTCTTTGAGTTTCATATTTTAATTCTGATTGGTGATAGAAAAGATTTTCTGGAGAAAGTCTATATCTATACATCCTCCCAGATACTATCAGCAGTAGTAAAGTGTTACATGTGGGTTCTTTTTCATCTTACTGCAAGCTCCACTATATATATATATAGTTTTAATATATATATATAAAGTTTTAATATATATATATAAAGTTTTTATATATATATATATATAAAGTTTTCTGGGGCTGTCATAACAAAATACCACAAGTTGAGTGACTTAAATAGCAGAAATGTACCTTTTCATAGTTCTACAGGTTAGAAGTCAAAGATAAGGTATCTGCAGGGTTGGTATCTTCTGAGACCTCTCTCCTTGGCATGCAGATGGCCACCTTCTCTCTGCGTCTTCACATGGTCATCTCTGTGCATGTATGTATCTTGTTGCCTCTCTCTGTGTCTTAATGTCTTCTCATAAGGACACTAGTCATGTTGAATTAGGTCCCACCCTGGTGGCCCCATTTTAACTTAATTACTTCTTTGAAAGCCCTATTAGTTGTATTCTGAGGCACTAGGAATTGAAGCTTCAACATATGAATTTGGGAGGGGGAACACAATTCAGTCCATAGCAGTATGGAAGATATATTTTGTTTTTATCGGTTTGTTTTGATACAGCTTTTGTAATAGCCTGTATAGAGCTGAGCATACAGTTGGTGCCTAATTCTTATTGACTAATTGATTGATTAGTAACTCAGCTAAAAGATTTGGTGGGGAGAAAGTCATAAAGCAATGAGTTAAATTAATTCATCTTTCTCCAGAGTTGATTGTAGTTGTCTTGTGTTTATCAGATTGACTAACCAATCAGTTATTTTCAATTCTAAATAACCCAGGCATTAAGAATCCACGAGACATTCATTCTGAAACATTATAAAGCATTAAGCTGCTTGAAGCCTGAACTCTTAACAGTTTGACATTTCCTTTAAAAGCTGCTGGAATCCCTCTCTCCAGGAAGCCCAGTCAGAGGGAGCTTAGTGTTTTACTTATCCAAGTCTTTTGCAGCAATGAATTAAACATGTATCGAAAAGGCAGGCATCAAATCTTGCAGCATCCCCCTCTCCCATGCTGAGCTGGTACGTCCCAAGGGCAAGGTCAATCAGCCTCGTCATGAAACAGCGGAGGCAGACAGATTTATTGGAGAGGAGGAAACAAGCAAAGAAAACACTTTCCTTGGCAAAGAAAGAGTCTGATTTCTTGGCTCATCATCCCAGACGGAGCTGCTGAGACTGTTCCTTCAGCTCCCACCAGGACAGGCCTGACTTCTGGGGAACTTACAGGCATGTGGGGACTGGGAACGAGGGAAGGAAGCAGGAAGCAGACTCTACTGTCACAAGACGTAGAAGGAGGACACAAGGCAAACCTGACCAGATCCCAGTAATAAGCATCAATTCTGCTCACAATACACTTTTAACTTTGCAGAGTGCATTTACATCTATGACTTCATTTCACCCTCACAACAACCTTAGGAAATAGACAAGACAAGTAACATTTCTCTCTCACCATAGATCATGAAAAAGAAGTCCAGAGAGATGGAGATGTGTACAGTTGGTTGGTGGTAGACCTGGGGCTAGAATCCAAGGCTCTGGACTCACAATTCAGAGTTCTTTCAACTATGCAAAACAGATGACTCTCCTTGGGATAAGAATTAATATAACTTTCCCACTACCTAGATTTTATACAGGGAGGAGGAGGGGAGGATTTGCATCACTGACTTTTAGAATTGGAAAGTAAACTTTAAAATCATTGGAAGAGAGTACAAGAATTCAGGAAAAGACCCAACAGGGCTCCAGAGGTCTATTATTTTCCATAAGCCACTTTGTAAAACTACCTCTGTAAGCTTGCCTTGCTTCTGCCTCTTGTGCAACATCCAGCTCAAATAGTGGCACATGAGACCTCCCTACATCAAGCTCTGCTTATCTCTCTGGCCTCCTCATTCTCTAGGTCTCCTCACTTTTCTGGGTCTCCACTATTGTCCCATGATTCAGCCAAAAGGAACAGTTACTGGAACATGCTGAACTGTTTCCCACCTCCAAGCCTTCTAACACCTGCTCTTCTACCTCACAGCAACCTTCAGTCTCGTGATTCCTCCATTCTCCTACTCTGTTAGCCCCTTCGTGTTCCCTCTTCCTTCTATACCAAGCAGGAACCTATAGCTGAGCACCCAAATCCCTGCTCAGCTTCCCCTCCCTTTGCTGGCACCCTATGCTTCTGTCACATCCACCCACCCAAACCCCAACTGTGGAATCACACAACGCTACCTTCTCTGCTCCTACATTTGAACAGTTAAGCACTACTGGATGCAAATCCCACGATCATGGAGACCATGGCCTTTACAAATTTCCACTCCCTAACTTTAGCCCCACTCATCAATCCTCTCACTTGTCCTTAGTCCAGCCCCTCTCACAATCCTCTCAGTGACTCTTCCAAACTTTTTACTTCTTTCCTCAAGCCCCTTACTTGACGCTGCTTCCCTCACTCTTGGCAGGAAACTTTGCCTCCTACCTCATTGAGAAAATTGAGGCCAGCAGGATAGAGCTCTGTAACTTCCCACTCCCACCAACTACTATCATATCTTCATACAGACTCATCCTTCCTTTTCTCTCCTCAAGTTTCAGAAGGTAAGGTGCCATCTTTCTGTTTAAGGCCAACACCTTTAACTAAGCTAGGTCTTGGAACCTCCAGGATCTCGCTCGGTCAGATGACTTCTATCTCTCTCTCTCTCTCTCTCTCTGTCAACAAAACTATGTTTTTCCTCTAAGCCTAAAAACTCAAGCCTCTCTTATAAAAAAGTAAGCAACAGAAAACCACAACAAAGCAAACACAAAGCAAAACATTTTGGGGCTCTTGGTCCCCTCTAGCTAATATTCAGTCTCTTTTCCTCTCCTTCTCATGTAATTTTCTCAGAAGAGTATTCTACATTGGCTAGCTCCACATTCTTACTTTACATTCGCTTCTTAACCAACTGCAATTTAGTTTCTGTCTCTCGCCTACCACTCTGCTAAATGCGCTCACCAAAATTACCAGCTACCTACTGATGTCCAGCCCAGTGGGCACTGCTCAGAGTCCTTATCAGACCTCTCTGCAGTTTTTGACACTTATGATCACTCTCTCTTTAAAGAAAAACAAACAAGATCTCTTGACTTCCACGTCCCCTCATCTCTTGGTAGTACCCTATGTCCATCCTTCTGTATGTGTATGGGTCCCGTTTCCTCTAGTTACCTGTTCACTGTTAGTATTCCCCACTGCTGTCCTTAACTCAATGCCTTTATCATGCGCTAGTTTCTCCTTGAGTGATTTCATGTGGGTGACTTCTCTTTTGGTTGGAAAAAAAAAACTCACTCAAACTATCCTCAGATGGCTGAGGTTTCATTTGAGACTACACCAACTGAGATGAGAACACTTATCAGATAGTGAAGCAGCCTCGAGAATAAAAAAGTCTGTTTTTTCTTTGGGCCATGTGCTCACTTTCTTTGTCTCTCTCTTTGTTATCTTTTTCTCCTGTGTCCACTCCATTCTTCTGCCACCAAATATCCTTTGCTTTCCTATCATTTCCATCCCATTCTTACCTCGACTTCAAATGGTCTCTGCTTGTCATGTCCCGATTTTCAATAATCTTTCAGTTTTGACTCCCATTGTTAACTGGCCTGGAGTCTCTGTAGTTCTTAGCTCTAAATTCTGAGACAGGGATTCTAAATAACCCAGATGATCTTTTTCACCAGATCTGTATCACCAGGCTCTGGTCAACTTACAGACTGGCTGCCCTTGGGTCAGTGACCTAGCAGATTCCATCGGCTGTAGCCAAGTCAGATAGGATGGATTGTGTAGAACAAACTATGGCTGCATGGACAATAGTCAGTGCATGCAGCAATTTCCCTTAGAAATGGTATGATCAAGGCAGGCTATGATTAATATCCTTAGTATAACCTCAAATCTAAATCTTTAGCACACATCCTCCCCATAGTTTTAAACTATTCAAATTGGGTACTAGGTATCTTCCCTTGTATGCTTCACAGGCACCTTCAACTCATCATGTCCAAAAGAGAATTGTCCATTTTCCACTAAACTAGCACTGCCTCCTGAATTCTCTATCATAGTTGATGGCACCACTATTCCTATTATCATCTTCATTAGTGCTATTATTATTATTATCTACATAGCTACCCAAGATAAAGATCTGGATGTCATTGTTGATAGCTCCTTCACACATATTGCATTAGTTTGTTGTCACACTACTATAAAGATATTATCTGAGACTGGGTAATTTATAAACAAAGGAGTTTTAATTGACTCACAGTTCCTCATGGTTGGGGAAGCCTAAGAAAATTTACAATCAAGGCAGAAGGGGAAGCAGGCACGTCTTACAAGGTGGCAAGTGAGAGAGTGAGCAAGAACAGGGAAAACTGCCTTATAAAACCATCAGATCTCATGAGAACTCACTCATTATCAGGAGAACACCATGGGGGAAGCAGTCCTCATGATCCAATCCCCTCCCTCCCTCAACAGGTGGAGATTACAGATCCCTCGACATGTAGGATCACGATTCAAGATGAGATTTGGGTGAGGACACAGAGCTAAACCATATCACATATTCATATACAATTGACCACAAAGCTCTGCCAATTTTACCTCCTAATTTTTTTTCTTATTTCAGTCCCCTCCTTTCCAAAACTACTGCTCCAGTTTAAGCTGCCATCATCTCACTTGAAAAGGAGTAAAAACCTCCCAACGGGATTACCCTTTTCTGGTCTTGTCCCCCTATAATCCATCCCTCACACACTGATAAAGTTATCTGTATTTCTAATAACATACATGACCATTCTTTATTGTTGTTTTAGATCTCTCAATGACCCTCTATCACAGGGGTCCCTATCGCCTGGGACCCTACGCCTGGTCCCAGTCTGTGGCTTGTTAGGAACTGGGCCACACAGCAGGAGGTGAGCTGCAGGCCAGTGATCATTACTGCCTAAGCTCCATCTCCTGTCAGATCACCAGGTGCATTAGATTCTCATAGAAGCATGAATGCTATTGTGAACTGCACATATGGGGGATCTGGGTTGTATGCTTCTTATGAGACTAATGCCTGATGAGCTTCTGAGGTGGAACAGCTTCATCCTGAAACCATCCCTGCACACCACATCTGTGGAAAATTGTCTTCCATGAAACTGGTCCCTGGTGCCAAAAAGGGTGGGGACCACTGTTTTATCATCTACTGGATAAAGACTAAGCTCTTAAAATAACATACAAGGGCCTGCTCTTCCTTCTGCTCCAGCTGATCCGATGCCATGACTTGCCTTCCATTTTGCATCCCAGCATCACCACATTGCTTGTTCCCTTCACTCAGCATGCTGTGTCTTGCTTCTATGTCTTTGCTTATGTTGACCCCCTCTTCTTGTAATACCTTCCTCCCAGTCCTTCTCTCACAAAACCTCTGCCAGGATAATTCAGATTCTGTTCAGGTATAACTTCATCCAGGAAACTTCCCCTGTCTTCTCCCATTTCCAGTCTCAGTAAGGCATGTTCTCCTGATATCCTGGTTTTATTTCTGCCATCACATAACTTCCCTACAATTTTTTTTTTTTAGTTCTTTAGAGAGTAGAGCCTGTGTCTTACTCATCCATAGATTTGCAACACCTAGCATAGGTCCTGGTACACAGTAGGTGTAAAATTTTTGTTGGAATGTGTATTAGTCCATTTTCATGCTGCTGATAAAGACATTCCTGAGACTGGGCAATTTACAAAAGAAAGAGGATTAATGGACTTACAGTTCCACATGGATGGGGAAGCCTCACAATCACGGCAGAAGGCAAGGAGGAGCAAGTCACATCTTATGTGGGTGGCGGCAGGCAAAGAGAGAGAGCTTATGCAGAGAAACTCCCATTTTTAAAACCATCAGATCTCATGAGACTTATCACTATCACAAGAACAACAGAGGAAAGACCCACCCCAGTGATTCAGTCACCTCCCACAAGGTTCTTCCCACAACACATGGGAATTCAAGATGAGATTTGGGTGGGGACACAGACAAACTATATCAGAATGCATGAAAGAAGAAGGAGGAGAAAGGAAGCTGAGGCAAAAATAGATAGGCCAGTGAGACAAAGAAGAGGAAGACAGACAGTGGATAGAGGAGATGGGGGTGGGGAGGAGAGAGAGAGAGAAAGAGAGAAAGAGAGAGAGAGAGAGAGAGAGAGAGAGAGGCTGTATTGAAATAAACTTTAATATAACTCAGAGAAACTAGCTAGAGGGCTGGGACCTGATACGACCGCCTTTCCTCTCCCCTAGAATCACAAAGGCTGGCAGAGCCACATCAAGGGCTGGGCACAAAAAACCCCAGAGACAGCTGGAAATGCAAGCTAAAGGATCATCTGCTTGACCAGCTGTAGCAAAAGGGCAGCAGATTGTAAGAGATGAGGTCCTACTGGGCTGCTGGAACCAGGGATGAGAGAACCACCAGTTATTAGTAACCATAACAGGGCTGTGGGGGCCCAGAGAGGGGACTGACTCCACTGGGCTAAGATTCCAATTTTCAAACAAGCCATTACTTCACACATCTGTGGGTAATGATGCAGTTCCCAGAATGAAACCAGAGTCCTATCAACCAGTCCCAGGGTCTTGGCTTCCCTAACCACATAGAGAAAAGACAAATGGTAAGGGCTTTGAAATAAGGGGCTGAAAGGCTACAAATTATGACAGTGTGGTCTGCACTCAAGGAAGCCCAATCCTAGCAGAAGCAGAAAGAAGGCATGCCACCCTGAACAGACTGCTCCTGCATCCTCCTGTCACCCCCAAACCACTCCCAGACCAGGCTTCTCCATTTCTGTCAAGAGTGTCAACAGCCTTTCAGTCACTAGGCTTTTCCTCACTAATTATCGTTAATTAGTCAAGACTTGCTTATTCTTTCCACAAAATTTCTTTCTGCCTTTCCCAGTTAAGTTCCTATCCCCTCCCACACAGGCTAACATAGCTGTCTCCTAAAGCCCAAAGTCTTCAGTGGCTCAATGTTATCCGACGAATGAAGGCCACACTGCTGATCGCAAGCCTTCTTTCCAATTATGTTTCTTGCCATCCCAGCATGAACTTTTTATCCTTTCCCATCTTGGAACTCACCCTTCTCTGAAACCCCCACCCCTGTGCTGTCCTACATCTGTGTTTGACTGAAGGATTCCTTCCAACTAGCATGCTTCTCACTAATCTCTCCCTCTGGCACAATATAGGCAAGTAGTGGTAAGTCCATACTCAGAGTCAAGTCCAGGCCCCCTCACTTACTTTCAGGGCAATATTGGGCAAGTTATGTTGGTCCCCCCACCAAGTTTCAGTTTCCTCATCCTTAAATAGGGATAAACCCAACACCAGAGTATTGTAAGAAATACAAACATTTTTAAAAAGATGATTCAGTCTTATTGCAAATGACAAAAAGCAACTCTAGCTGTATTCAGAAGAGTGATTTATTGAAAGAATAGCAAATTGTTCACAGAATCAACTGAAAGGGTGGCTTTCCAGTTCATAAAATGGTTAGGCACTATGGTGACCCTTAACTAGCTCGGGGTCAGCATAGCTAAAATGCCACCACTGATGCTACCATGTCACTGGCACCATCCATAGACTTCTGACTCATCTCTGTCTTTCTGCTACTCCTCTAAGATTCAAAATCCTGGACAGAAACATCAACTTGGCCAAACACATTGCATGTGCCTGTGTTCTAGGAGCCAAGGAGCTAGAAGACAGACTATCTGCCTCCTCTGCTTCCGGTATATATACATAGCCTGGCTCCTGGCATTTGGCTAAGTGCTCAGTAAATGGTAGCTTTCATGTTAAATGATAGCTTTCAGTATCCTTTAAGGTCAACTCAATAACAATAGTAATATCCACAGTTTTAAATATCCTTAAATGTTTATTATCTCACGTGATCCTCCCAAGCACCTTGTCCGGTAGAAGGTGGTCAGCTGGGGCAGAACTTATTTGCCCTAGGATACATCACTAGTAGTGACAGGCTGAAACTCAGGTCTTCTGTCCCTAAATACTATAACAGTAAAATTTACCTGGTGATTACTATGTGCCAAGCACTGTTTTAAGAGTTCTGTGTGTATTAACTCATCAAATCATAATATAACCATATGAGGTAGGTATTATATTTAGTCCCATTTTATAGATGGAGTAACTGAGCAACAGAGAGGCTTAGTAATTTACTAAAGTCATTTAGCTATTAAGAAGTACCAGATTCCAACCCCAGACAATGTAGCCTCAGAGAACATCTTAACTGCAATACCTAGGCAGACTGATTTCAGAGTCTAAGCTCTTAACTGCTACATCATATTGCATTGCAAGTCTTAGATCTTTGTTTTTTTTAATGCAGAATAATGTTTCTCCTCCTTCACTGACATCCAAACGCCCCAACAAGAAGTGATGCCACATGCCTAGTTCATCTCTAACCTTACAGGTAGATATGTACCAGTTATAAGACTTTAAGCTCATTAGGGCAGGATGCTATATACCTTGCAGCACCTCAGAAACTGTTCAGTGAGGAGTAAATGAAGGAAGGTAAAAGAGAAATGAATTAAACTATGAAGAAATGGACAGTGGGCCTGGGGTGAGGGTGTGAGGAGGAGCACAATATTAGATGCCCAGATGATTCAGGCTCAGGGGTGGGTCTGAGGTTATCCCAGGCACTCCAAGGCTGACCTGGAGTCCAAGGTTTACCTATGAATGGACCCTGCCTTAGTTTGCTAAGGTTGCCATAGCAAAATACCAAGGACTGGATGGCTTAAACAACAAAAATTGATTTTCTTACAGTTCTGGAGGGTAGATGTCCAAGATCAAAGTACTGGCAGAGTTGGTTTCCTCTGAGGCTGCTCTCCTTGGCTTGCAGATGGCTGCCCTCTTGCTGCCCTCTGTGCCTGCATGCCCCTGCTGTCTCTTATGTGCCCAAATTTCCTCATCTTATAAGAACACCAGTCAGATTGGATTAAGGCTCACCCTAATGGCCTCATTTTAACTTAATTATCTCTTTAAAAACCTTACCTCTATATACAGTCACATTCTGAAGTACTGGGGGTTAGTGCTTCAACATGTGCATTTTAGAGGGACACAACTCAGCCCATAACAGACTCCAACCCTCATCTTCCCTTGGCTTTCTCCCAACAGGGGTAGGTGGGAAACGGTGTGGAGTGAAGCTGGCTTAGTCTCCCAGGGTAGGTAAACAAGAACCTGAGTGACTCCAGGCATTTACCTCCACCTAGAAGTGAGTAGAGAGTATCTTTTGAGACTGGACTTAAGGTTGAACAGGACAATGCTGGCACTTAGTGCTTCTCTTCCAGATATATACAAAATGAAATTTGTGCCATATGGCTTTTAATATTCCACATGGGTGCTGTCTATTTAGTTAATAAAAGAAATCCCTCATAGCTGTCCTTTGCTAAGTGAGCTATTATAACATCTGTTTGAACCCCCCCCCACACACAAGTAATTAAATAAGCACAGTGTCCTTTGAGTATGAAGCAGGGAAGTCCTAGTTGCACTCTCAAAGTTCTCCAGCTGTACAGTTCCCAGTGTCCCAGAGTCCTTGTTCATTTAGCAACTGTTTCCTCAGGGCCTACTACTGACCAGGCCTGGGGCAGGGGTGGCAACAGAGACAGAGACAAGGCATAGTTCTAGCCCTTAAGGAGTATACAGTCTAGTGGCAGAGAAAGACAAGTTGTCAGACCATGACAGTATGGTAGGACCAGCACTATGACAGAGGGAGGCACAGGGAGCTCTGCACGCAGAGAGGGCCACTCAGCTGGCTTTAGGGGCCAGAGCAGGCTTCCTAGAGGAGAAGAAGATGCAAGAGCTCAGTCTAGAAGAAGGATAAGTTAGCAAGTTAAAGAAGGGGCAGGCTGGGGTAGGGAGGTCACTAGATGCTGCAAGCTGGGAGATGGTGTTGCACAAACCCAGGGGGTGCCATTCACACTCTGATGTATGAAGTAAACAGTGCTCCCTGGAGTTGTGGTACTTAGTGACCCAAAGGAGCTAGTCTCCCATATTTCCAGAAAATCCTCAAGAAGTTAGGCTGAAAATGTGGGCAAGGTCATATGATAAAGGCAAAGAAGAAGTCTTTAGGAGGGGGCTGCAGCAGAAAGGACGGGAGTGGGAATGGACACATAGATTCCTACAAGATAAAGTCTGAGCCTTCCACTGAAAGCATTTAAAAATGCCACCAGGACCTGTAAAAAGTGCTAGGACTTGTCTGGTGAAAGGCAAGGCTATCAGGAGGTAAAGCTAGAGAATGCTGGAACCTCACTCCCAGGAATACAAATAGACTTGGCTCACGCCTATCAAAAACCAGGCAAAACATTCACACTTAGTCTCATATTTTACAATGTGGAGTTGCTCATTTTCATAAGCTCATTTTCAATAAGTGATAGTCCTGGGCAAGATTACAAGATAAATTCATACTGCCTTGTGTAGTCTACATAAAGTTTTGTTACTCCTTTTTTTTCATCTGAGCCTCATAATAAGTCCATGATAACTCCATGAGACAAGTAGAACAGGGATTGCCATTCTCATCTGGCATATGAAGAAACCAAGGCCCAGAAAAGTTGGGTTACCCAAAATCAGCCAGCCCTTAAGTGGAACAGCCAAGCTAGATCTCAGGCCCTTGGAGATCTGGTCCGTGCTGTTTCCTCTAGGCCATGGAAAAAGGCTTGCCTTTAACAAATTTCCCACCTGTTCCCTTGCCCATGCTTCCTGCACTGCCTTGGTGCACCCCACTCCTTATAAGCACCCCTTGGAACCTTCCGATTTTCCTCCCTCTCTCAGGTCTACCTTTTCTAGGCCACAGCCCGTTCTTCACACCTAGCCTTTCTCTTATCTCAAGAACCTATTCATGCAGAGGAGCTCTTTTGACAGTTCTATCCACGTGGAGTTCGGAGTTGAGGTGTGGAGAACCTATCCACTGACATCATTTACTAATTCTTTCCAAGAATTTTGGGAAATGATTGTTATCCCTTTAATTTCATAATGCTTTAATCCAAAGGATAGATCCAATGGTGGGAATTGTAGCATTTTGAAGCAACTTTGAAACACCTTGACGTAATACCATGTAACTGCCCCCACCCTCCCATCCCTAACACACACAAACACTTCAGGGACCCCGCCTGGATGAGCTATCAAGCTACTCATCTAGTCCTTTGTGCATAGGTGAGACAAGTGCCTTCTTCCCTCTGAACACTGCACACCCAGAGAACATATCTTTTTGATTCACTGGAGAAGGCTGACACCTGTGGCCGGCTGGCACCAAGAGGAAGGACTCCCAGGGACAGCAGCTTGTAGTGAGCTAACAGAATGCCTGCCTGGTCTGCAGCTCCCTTCTCCCTATCATAGGTCTCCCCTGCCTGTCCCGTCATGCCTTATGGTAGCTGAGACTTCCCCTTCCATCCCTGAGAGATGCTCTGAGATCTTTGTCAGGTAAGAACCAGGAGGCAGGCCGCACAGATTTGCCAAGATGGGAAAACAGAAACCACTGAGCCCGCATGCTCTGTGCCGAGCCAAGGCCCATGTCCTGTGGCAGGTCCACTCGAGCCCCTGAGGAGACTCCAGGAAGAGAAAGACAGGGAGAGTTCCTTTTAAACAAACAAAACTCAAACAGGAGAGTGGCTTTCTTTAGGAAGGCCTTATGCTTGGCATTGAGCTGGATAGTGGTGTGGAGCTCCAGGGGTTCATCTTGGTCTCTGTGATAATTTCCTTCCAAGTGGGAAAAGGGAAGGGGCACATGCAGACCTGGTTGAGGCACAAGGGTGCTGAGAGGGAAGTGAAGGAGACTAGTACTTTGCTCTTGTCATCTCCCTCAGACTAGCAGGTACACAGGGTGAGCTCTGACGTTTCACCCAGCAAGCCTTTGCCTCTGTTTTCAGGACACACCTTTGCCCACTTGGCTCTCATGCAGCCATCACTCTGGCTGGGGAGAGTCTCCTCAGGTCTGAGACCCTGGCTTTGCTCTGCCCTCCCGGGCTTTACCCACAGAGCTCTCTCGAGGCCCCAGTGTCTCCTATGCATGCCCTCAGCCAGCCCTGCCATGTCCCACTCTTCTCCTTCCTCAGCGAGGGCTCCTCAGCTGAATCATGCCCAAGCCCCATCCCCATCCCCTTCACTATAAAAAAGCCTGACTAATTGAGCTCCCTGGATCTGTTTCGATCTCTAATTTATCTGCCAGCTGGGGAGTAGGCCGCCCCACTTCTGCCCCTTATTTTCTTTATTTTCTGAAATCCCTGAGTCTTCACAACTGGAACTGAAATCAGAGCTGTAAAACACACCATGCCAGTGGATGTCATGAAAGTGGTTCAAATCTCTGTTCAAAATGCTTGTTTGTATTATAGTCCAAGTGTTCTGCGTTGTGTGCCAAGGCTTTTACCAGTAGCAACAAGCCATTGGAGAAATAAGTATCAAGTACACATCAACTTGGACCAGCCACAGGTCCCATTCAAAACGAATGGACAGAACAGACAAATCCAAAGAGAAGAGTGGAAAGGGAGTTTCGCCTAATTAGGAAGCACAGCTTTCTAGATCCTCTCATCAGCAAGTCTTTGTCTTACTTTTTATCTCCTGTGTAGTAAAGAAGTAGCCAGAGAATGGGAAGGTTTAAAAAGCCTTTTTTTCTATTTTGAGACAGAGTCTCGCTCTGTTGCCCAGGCTGGAGTGCAGTGGTAATCATGGTTCACTGCAGCCTTAACCTCCCGGGCTCAAGCAATCCTTCTGCCTCAGCCTCCTGAGTAGCTGGGACTACAGGTGCATGCCACCACACTCAACTAATTTATTTATTTATTTTTTAGTGCAGACAGGAGTGTCTCACTATGTTGCCCAGGCTGCTCTCAAACTCCTGGCCTCAAATGATTCTCCTGCCTTGGCCTCACACAGTGCTGGAATTACAGGCATGAGCCACAGCACCTGGCCTAAAAAGCAAATTAAGTTAAATTCGTTTGCAAAGTCTAGGCCAGTAGTTTTCAAACTTGAGCCTGTATCAGAATCACCTGTAGTAAGTCTGGGGCGGGGCCTGAGAATTTGTGTTTCTAACATTGTTAAGGGATCTTTGGGGTGTTGTTTTCCTGGTTGGAAACCTCTGTGGCCAGTGGCGCCTTTGCCCGAATTTTGCTTGGGCCTGATGGGCTTGTTTAGTCCACTTGGCCTGGCAGGGGCACTCAGCTCATGCTACCAGCCTGGGCCCCATGCCTGCCAAGGACGAGTCAGGTGTGGAGTGGTGAAGGGTATGTGAGCGAGCATGGGGTCCAGCCACTGTGCAGTCAGACATGCTGGCTGCTGCAGTGGGGCGGGCAGCTCCAGGTGCCAGCATGGGTGCCAGCTCTCTGCAAAATCGTGGCAGATCTGGCGCACTACAAGCAGCTTCCATGCCTGGCACCAGGGAACAGGTTGGCACCTGGAAGCTTGGAGATGCCAGGAACCACAGGGCCCCAAAGAGGGAGTCACAGCCCTGGTTTTGGGAGCTCCCAGGTCTGGGCTCCCTGAAGGGCTGTAGCTCTTCTTTCTTTCTCTTCTTCCGCAACATAGTGAGCAAGGGACATGTCTCAGCCCTGTTTGTGTTAGTCTCACTATCCAGCAGGTCCCGCTATTCATCCTTGTCCTGCAGGAAGAATGAGGTACACAGACAAGTGAAAGGTGGACAAAATGAAGAGGTGCTTTATTGAGCAATAGAACAGCTCAGAGGAGACCTGCAGGGGGCAGCTCCTTTCCGCAGACAGGATGTCCCATCAAGTATTTAGCTCCTAGCAGAGAGGGTAGCTCCTCTCTGCAAGCAGGTCGTCCCCACAAGTGTTCAGCTCCCAGCAGAGAGGGTAGCTCCTCTCGGCAGCTGGTTGTCCCATCGTCTCTTCTTCCTCTGCTCTGCTCTGGCTGATCCCAGGGCTTTCATGGGCCTCAGAGGGGAGGAAGTGCACACCGATTGGCCCATAGGTGACCATAGGCGGGCCCAGAGAAAGCATCACAAGTCCCTGCTCTGGTCTGCCGTACGGGCAGCCCGGCCCCCAGCCTTCAGGCACACCCTGGCCTGAAGGTGGGGCCTCACTGGGGACCCGCCCCCTTCAGCCCAGAAGCCGGTCGGCCTTCTGCCGCTGTCCATGGTGCCTACACTGCTTACGCCAAGGGGCACCTGCAGGCCAGCGCGGAGCTGCTCTCAGCCCCGACCTTGGCTTCCCCTCCTGTCCGCGTCAGCACCCACATTCTGGAGAAGTCTGAGGCAGCAGGGCGCTGGCATGTCAGCACTGGCCCCAGTACATGCACCCCTGGCCAGGCTGCGACAACTTCCAGGCTTGGCTCCACATTGCTCGGAGATTGCAGTGGGTGCTAACAGCGGGGAAAAGCCAGACAGCGGGAGCAGGCACTTCCAAGCCTGCAAGGGTGGAGGGACAGCCTTCCCAGGCCCTCAAGAGGGCAGAGAGACCTGGGTCCACAGCCCTGACTTGGATGCCTGCTGTTGCATCCAGAGGGGTTGGGTGGGGCTGCTACCTGCTCCTGGCTCCTGCCGGCTCCTTGGAGTGTGCAACGCGGGCTGTGACCCCTCGCAGCCTGTGGCGGGGCTTCAGGTCTTTGCTGGGCCCGGGGTGTCATTCAGGGCAGGGGCAACGTTGCCGCAAGCTTTCCCCACAGCCTCGTTGCTCAGGGATGCCCAAGGGTCCCCCTCACCTGGCTCGTGGCCCTACCTGGGGGGGCGCCTCCGGGAGCAGATCATGGCCACAGGCCCTGGGCCTCGGGCCTGGCTGTTGGGACTGTCAGGCTCGACAGTCACCCCAATGCTGGACTGACCCTGGGGAGGCAGCCCCTGGTGGCCTCGCCCAGAGCCTCCTCCCAGGGCACAGGAACCTGGCACCCTCGGCAAGGTGGGCACAGTGGCTACACCACTGGCTGGGTGCCCAAAGCGGGCACTGCTCCTACTTACAGTCCCGGGCCCCGAAGCGCGGCCCCAGCTCTGCACCCCTCCTGCCTCTCCATATGCAAGCGCAGCACCACCCTGGGCCAGCTCCGCCCCGGGGCCCCTCTCTGCGAGACCACGTAGCTCCGTCTCCGACGGGTGACCTGGCCCAGCTCCATTGAGGCAGCCCCCAGGGCGGCAGGCTGCCAGGAGGTAGGGAGGGTGGGCAGGGGCAGGTTGCCTGCCTCTTCCCCACACCCTCCCCACAGCGGTGGCGTGATGGCAGCAGCCGCTCTGGACAGCCCACCACTGTCATCGACATCTTCCCAGGTGGAGCTGATGTTGTTGGTCTGGGACCACACTTGGAGAACCAGTGCTTTAGGGGTTGTGCGGAGTAGGCGTGAGGTCAGGGGTCTCTGGTCCTACGAGGCCTTGTGCAGAGGCAGGGACTGTGCCACATGACCTGGAGGAGGTCCTAGTTCTGGAAGGCAGGGCTTTGGGCAGAGCTCCACAACCTGCTCCTGAGGCTCCTACAGTTGTCAAGGAGCACGGGCCACCTCAAGGCCTCCTGGCAAAAGCTCAACCTCTTCTAGAGTTCTTTAGCTGCTACTGTCATGCCTCCCTCTTCTTGGGTGGGGAGAGGGTGGTGGAGGGAACCCTGGGGCACATGGTCCAAGAGGAGCCCCAAGCCCTAGAGCAGTGATGGTTCTCAAACCTGAGCAAGCATCACAATCACCCAGGGTAACATGTAGATTACTGGGCCCATCCCCAGAGTTTCTGATCACAGGTCTGGGCTGACGGTGACTGAGAATGTATATTTTCAGCAAGTTCTCAGGTGATGCTGGCTGATGCTTCTTGGCAAAGGGAATGAAAAGGCATCTATGTTCTCATGTTCTTATGACTAGGACCTAGAGGCCTTGGACACTGACAATTGCAGTCCAGGGAGCAGTCTGAACATAGACTGGGAATTCATCCGGTGCCAGACTAAGAATTCAGAATGACTTGATTTTTCTTGAGTGAAAGACTGGCAAAAAAACTACCAAATTACATACAACATTTATTCTTCTAAAGTATTTTTGAAACTAATCATTGGATGATGTTGTTTAGGTTCAGCCATTTCAACAAAGGGAGGAGAGAAGAGAACTCACATTTATCGAGCCCTACTGAGCTTTTTGCTAGGTGATTCACCTACATTATCTCATTTGCTTCTTGAAACGACCATACGAAGAGGAAGAAATAGGCTTAGAGAGCTTAAGTGACCTGCCTAATTTCACACAGCTTATGAGAGCCGGACTTGGATTCCAACTAAGGTCTGGCTCCAAACACTTCCCACTATACTGGGGAAGGGCAAAGAGGGTGCCTCTGACCCCACCTGCCAATCAGGAGGCCAACCTCTTGGGAGGGTACAAAGCTTTTGTTTAACCACTAAATCCCACAAGTAGTAAATATGCTGAGACACCATGCCTGACAGTGAGCAAGACAGACAGGCCATCCAAGCACATCTTTTAGAAAGCAGTAAATGGGCATTTCTAGAGGCACAGAGTCTTGAGTCGAACAAGAGTGAGGGCCAAGCAAGGTTTTCAATATGTACTGTGCTTGGGGAGGAAGAAATGGCAGTGGGTCACTCCACAAGGGAAACTATGAATGCTCGATCCAGACATAAGTGTTCTGGTTAAAACAACTCCAGAATAGACATCCATTGTCCTTGCTTCTACGTCCTACTTAATACATTTCCCCCATCTGGAAAGATCAATCTCTGCCTTTTAAAAATATTTTATTATGAAATAATAAGATATACAAGCAAAGTATACAGACTAGTATGATGAAAACCTATTTACCACTGTGTTTAAGAAATAAAATCTTACTAATGTGATTGTCATCTTCTGTTTACTTCATTCCCATCCACTTGTCCATTCCCAGTAAATAACACCCTGACTTCAGAGTTTGTCATTCCTACACATGTGAAAGCCCTTCTTTGATCTATGTAAATCCATGTTCTTCATATTCATCAGTAATTTTAAATGTAGTGCAAAAACTCACCTCCTTCACAAATTGTCCTTGATCAACTCCACCACACTTAATTTTTACTCTCTCTTTCCTAGCTTACATCTTTCATTTTTTTAAACTCTATTCACTTTTACTTGTGGATTCATTCTTTGGAAATCGTTCACTTCCTCCATGAGCTTTTTTGATCACTCCAGGCAGCACTAATATCTGTTCCAAAGGCGAAATATAGGTGGCTTTTAAGTTAAAATGGTTCTGGATTCAAATATGGACTCTGTCACTTACTAGGTCTGTGACCTTGAGCAATTGACTCATTTCTCTTGGTGTCTAGTTGCTCATTTATAAGATGAGGTTATGGTAAAGATCAAGAGAGATAGTATATTGTGGTTCATCATTTCCATGCATGTGAATGTTATCTTCAAGGTATTCAAATCCATGACCGTCACCAATTTTTAAATTACAAGCATTGATTTGTGTGCTTGAGCTTTTTTGGTTCATTTTTTGGTTACATACTGTCTCCTAATATGCTACAATGGCTCCATGTGCATAAATAAGACTTGTCTTCCCTCAGAAAACTGTATTCTCACGGAAAGCAGAGAGTGAGCCACGCAGAATGACAATATAACTTACCATTCAAACGAAGACACTTTTGAGAGTGAGAAGTGCTATTAGTAATAATTGCCCCAGGTCTCATCACAAACCAGGACTGTCCCTGGGAAGCCAGGACACATGGCTATCCTAATCATATATTTCTTCAGAGTCTCTCCAACCCTCAGTCCAGTGCTAGCTAGGAAGTAGGTACTTGCTAAATCAATACTTGTGGAGGGGAATTGAAGGCCTGACAGCCTCAGAAGTTAGCAAACATGGCTAGTCTTATATAGCTCTTCCTTTCCGCCCTCTGTCTCTGTGCACCCTTCTTATTCAGCACTAATGTCACCCCCAAATGGCACATTCATCATCCCAAATTAGCCATTATTAAAGTCATCCATTTGCGGAGCTGCAGCTAAAATGAATTGTGTTATTATTCCAGTTACGGCAATGAATGGCTGAACATCAAAAGCCATTTTGATTTTGTAGCAAGAAGGCAATCAATTATTGTGTCCTGCCGGCTTGTCCAAAGTAGCGCCCAGCTTGCTGCTAGTGAGTATAAGCCTCCTTCTCCACCTAGTTATACACACACACACCTCCTTAGGCCTCCCCTCATGATACTGGAGAGCCCAGGAAAGGGAAGGATATATTCTTTCTACCAGTCTGGATCAACTCTTCCTCCCAAAAGTTGGGGTCTTCTCCACTTTGAGGCTACAGAGGCTTTTCCTGACTTACACTGCCTTTCTCTCTCCCACTCCTGATCCCTATAGGCCTGGGCAGTGAGCCAGCCTTAGTTGCAGTCTTAGTTTGGGTCCCCCTCCACTACCTTGCTACCTACACTACAGATTGGTCTTATCTGAGGTGACTTTGTGAGGCTCAGTACCCCAGTGACTTAATTTCTCAACCCCTCCTTTTAGAGTCACACAGGTCTCAGGACCCCACCCCAGCTGCCCAGTGTCCTCACTCTGGAAAGTTACTGATGAACAAGAGGCTTGAGGCAGCTCAATGAGAGGCTTGAGGCAGCTCATCTCCCAGAAAACCCCTGAATTGTAATAGAATCTTCACTATTTTACCTCAAAGGAATGATTTAAGCTCCCTAGAGTAGGACAGTGCAGAGGAAAGGAAGAGGGTGATGGGAAACACTGCCTAGACAGGGGACTGGAAAAGGTATTGATCAGCAGGCCCTTTCTGTGGTGAAAATAATGATAATGGTGGTGAGAATAATAGCAGCTACTGCTTTTCAGCTGTTTATACTGTGCTAGACATAAACCTAGCAATCCAGGCCCCTCCAAACCTCACTGTGCACAACCTCTGGCTGTTGGAAAGATGAAAGCAATGAAAGTACTGCAACTCTCCAATGCATATTTCCTGTGGGCTACACTGGGTGAGGTGCTGTGAGCTCTGCTATTTCACATCACATTACACTGCAGCTCTGCTGCCTTTAGCCAAATCTCCCCATTCATAGCCTCGTCTCCCTGTCATCCACTTTGCTTTAGGAGTCAGGCCTGGGAGTAAGATTTAGCAGGAGTGTGTAAGGTAGAGCAAATTTCCCGGGCTCTTCTCCCCATCAACAAGTGGAAGGCAACTAAGACCACGTTGATTAGCTGAAATTAAGTTCTCTCAGCTGGATAATGTCCCCAAGGGCTACCAGTATAGAATTCATTCACCTGTGCCCAGTGACAGAAATTACACAAGCCCTGGCATCTCCCTCAAGCCCCTAAAACAGGTTGTCAGCCCAATGACTGTCTGATCACTAATATCTCCCTGTCATTCCCCACCCACCCACCCACCCCCCCACACACACCCACCCCCCCCCCCCACACACACACTACAGACACACACTCACACATTCTGATGAAATTATCTGATGAGATTCTTCTAAGATGTTCACATTGCTTGTGGGGACAGAATCAAGATTGTGAAATATTTGATTGATGATTTTTGTTTATGGTTTTAAATTCCATTCCTGCCATTACCAGGAAGAGGAAGAGTAGAAGGAATTCTCCCCATTTACAGGTGAGAAAACAAATATGAAAGATAAGAGACTTGTCAAAATTATGTAAAAAAACAGACCCTGGACTTGAGTGACAAATGTAGCCTTAGAGTTTCTAATTTGTTTTCTCACCTTAAGTAATCTCTGAGTTGCGAGTACTTGGCTATTTGTTCTGTTGGGCCAGGAAGATCCAAAGATTACTATGATCCTCCAAGTATCAAATTGACTCAGATTCAACCTTGTTTTTCTCTGTTCCAACCTCTTTTTCTCTCAATAGGGAGCAAGAGCTTTCAAAATACAAATAATTGTTTTTCACAATTTAACAGCAATGCCAGCTTATTGCAGACATTTAGAAGCTGAAGATAAGCAAAAATATATATAATCTGCAGTTTCACCACTCAGTGATAACTGCTGTAATCATTGTGGTACATTTCCTTTTTGTCTTTTTTCTGTGTCCATATGCCCATATGTGTACATATTTTATGCCATGTTTCCTACATTTGAATACACATATTCTTCTTTCCTGAAATCAGGATGCATCTTATAATGATGTCAAAATGACTTGCGAATGGCCAGGCAGAGGAATCTACTGTGATGTTGTTGTCATTGCTTATGAGTATGCAGACTTAGCTGTACTGAGATGGTATCTGTACATCATGTTGTCACTTCAATTGAGTTATTTGCATTGGTAGAACCAACATGGTTAAATTTTTAACTTAAATTTGGCTTTCTCCTTAATTGTCACTCAAAATGTCTTCTAAAAATTACACTATGATGCATCATTGAAATGAAAAATTATTATGTCTGCAGAAGATTGCCTGTCACATGCCAGACAATGCAATTAAAGGTAGTAGAAATTGCCAAATCTCTTGGAATGGATCATATAAATTTCAAAGCTAGGAAAGGTTGGTGTGACTGTTGAACGCATTGTGAGGGACTATTACTCAAGCACAGAACGTCTATCCATCAACAGTTTCTTGGTGACTTTCAAGAGAAAGTGATTGATTTCTGGCTCATGTAATTGAATTGAAAAACAAGACAAATAAAAGAAAAAAAGGAAAAAAATATTAACAATGAGTTTAGCCAAATAGGAAATGTGGATAAACCCCCAGGATTCTTCTACATGCTTTAATAATCTTCTTGTCACATTATCACAAGGGGAGGTTATGAAAAGCCACAATATGTCAGCATAGTACGCTGCATCCCTGCCAATGGTCAAAAGGAATTCAGAAGAATCTTTAGAGTCTGGAATGTGAAAAAAGCTTAGACTCTATTTTTGGTGATGTTACTTAAGAAGAAAGCGGTATATAATTATATTGATATATATGTATGTTACCATCAGCAGAATAAAATTTTGGTATATTAAATATAGTTTTTTTCTTTCTACCAAAGCTATTAATAAATCAGTCTTACAATATATATCATCTCTGATGAAGAAGTAGTTGGGATCTTGCTGTATGTATAGTTTTATATTATGATTTTTAACTTAATATTCTATAATGAGCATTTTCAATGGCATTGGATATTTGAAAACACGGTTTGATGGCTTGCTATATCGAAAAATTGTTTCTCAGAAGGTTATGCCAACTTACAATCCTATCTGTAGTGAATAAGAGTATACTCTAATTAACACGGTTAGTGGACCCTAATTAACACAGTTTTCATTCACTAAAAAAAATTAGTATTTGCTAATTTGACAAGCAAAAAAGACAGCATCTCATTTTTATTTAGAGTTCATTGGTTACTACCAAGTTTAAATTGAAAATGTAATTGGTGGCCATTTAAATTTTGTGTGCACAGTTTGCCAGTTCATATCCTTTGCTCATTGGTCTATTGGGGTCTCAAGGTCTATCATATTTATTTCCAATAATGCACCAAATGCTGTTGATGATGCCCCACCCCATGTTCCCCTGGCCCCCTGATTTTACCTGCATCTACAGTTTCCAGCATCACCTCAAGTTGCTAGTCTCTTTTGCTTCAGAGCTTTCTCAAGCACAGTGGCAGCTTACTTTGCTACAGTCAGGTGCAACCTGGAAGTGCAGGACAGTTGATGCCACGGGAGCTAACCTTCAATCAATGGGGATGGAAGTCCGTGGATAAATACCACAGACTCTCCATCCTCCAGTGGGATGATTCTAAGACTGTTCCACACAATTTCTCAGAGAGTCTCCAGAAGGACTGAGTCCCAGTTGCCCACAGGGTAAACTTCTCATTAACAGACTATTAACTTTCCTCCCCTGTTTCACTTTCACCATTTCCTTTTTGTACTTCCTAAGATCACCTCCCAAATAAGCCACTTCTCTCCAGATCTTTTTCTCAGGGTCCATTTTTGGAAACTGAAAGTAAGAAAAAACAATCATATTTTCTGTCCACACACCTTTTTATGGCAGTGATCACTCTCTCTCAAATTGAACTCCTCAATACGAATGGCATATTTGAAAACAAACACTGTCCCACGAATAAACTTTGGAGTGCAAGACACAGCAATGCAGAGACCTCTGTCACCTGGAGAATGCCAGTTGGCTACTTCCAAAACCCTTGCAGGAGATTGCTGGACTCTCTGTGTAGAAACAAAACTGGCTTCCTGAACTGCGAGGCTGAAGAACAGAGCCCAGACTGAGTACATTCAATAAAGTAAAGTCAACTTAAGCAGGCTTACATGCCTGCTTAATTTGTAAATATATATATATATATATATATGTATATATATTATATATATATATTTGTAAATATATATGTGTGTGTATATATATATTTGCCAGGATGACAATTTATTAATTTACTACAAGAAATACAGTTGTCAAAAAGGCCAAAATGCTTGACTAGGCAGATCAGTGCATTCTTTCCCTGTAGGCAAGTTGTGTAGGGAGCCAAATAAATTATCAAAAGATTGCTTGGTGAGCATAAAATCAGCACAAGGGAGTTAGTTGATCTTAAGCATGGTCTCTCAGCTTAGACAACTTGAAGCACTCTCATCAACTACAGGGCCAGCCTTGCCAAGGAACCCATCATGTTTGGTTCACTTGGCCAAGATCCTTCTCCTGGCTGGAGCTTGGCTGGCAACTGTCATTTCTTTGCATTTAGCAGGCCAACTACTTTCTATTCATTCCAAGTAGTGTATAACACAATTAACTTGGTTCCCACTCAGAAAGTTACAATTGAATTTCAGTCCTGCCTCCTTAAGGTTTGTACTAGATCACCTTGAACAGAGTTTTGAGTGTTCCCAAAATTTTTAGTCACACTTTTATAGATAACTTCTTGGTTAATTTCCACAGATATCCAACCATATCTCCTACTTGTGGATTTTTACTAGTTCAACTTTCAGATGGCAACTGCATTTGTTTTTTGTGGGAGGGGGTAAAGTGTGTATAGAGAGCATCATAAATCTGTCCCCTTCCTGTTGAGATGGGAACTACTTTCAACTCAACAGATTTCTGCCTTTTTTCCAGCTTCATCTTCCACAATCACTCTGTGTTTAACATACCCTTCAGCTTACTACTCCCAGGATAGTCCATGCTCTCTCTCCCTCCCATATACCACAATGCTAGATTGTTTTCCTGCCCTCATTTCCCAATGAACTGATTCATTTTTCAAGATCCAGCTCAAATATCTCTCACTTCCCCTAAGATTCTGTATTAAGCCATTCTTGCACAGCTATAAAGAAATACCTCAGGCAGGATAATTTAAAAGAAAAGAGGTTTGTTTAGTTGGCTCACAGTTCTGCAGGATGCATAGGAAGCATACTGGCATCTGCTTCTAGAGAGGCCTCAGAAAGCCTCCACTCATGGCAGAAGGCAAAGGGGGAGCAGGCATTTCACATAAAGGGAGCAGCAACAACAGTGAGAGAGTGGGAGGTGCCAAACACTTCTAAATGACCAGGTCTCATGAGAACTTACTCCCTTTCATGAGGACAACACCAAAGGCATGGTACTAAACCATTCATGAAAAACGACCACCATGATCTAAGCACCTGTCACCAGGCCCCATCTCCAATACTGGGGATTGCAATTCAACATAAGATTTGGCAGCACACACATTCAAATTATATCAGACTCTTTCCTTGGACCACTGCCATCTCTGCTCCAACATCAAAGAGTTAGACCTTTTCTCCTTAGTGTTACCACAACACCTAATTCAAACCTGTAACATCCCATTGTACTACAGTTATTTATATGTCCATTTTCCCCACTAGAGTATACATTATTGAGAGCAGAGGCTATTGTCTTATTTATTTTTGTATTTCCAGAGCTTAGCATAGTGCCTGGCCCTTAGCAAATGCTTGAATAAATTGATTATCCAAAGTCCTACAGCCAAATATTCAGGAACTGCTATATTTCAAAAACTATAGTCCTGAAAGGTATATGACAGCAAATCACCATGTGTCATTTAGCAAAGCTGACAGTGAGCTAGGGACTAGCATCTTGTGCCACCCATTTACTAATTTAACAAACATTTATTGAGCGCCTACTATGTGCCCAGTGCTGGGGATACAGTAGTGAGCAAGACACACAAGACCTGTACTTTCATAGAACTTACATTGTACTGGGGCAAGACAGATGATAAGCACATAAGCAATTAAAATAATTTCTAGATTGTGGTAGCTATTGAGAAGAAAATAAAACAGTGTGACATAAATGTAAGTGACTTGAAGGAAAATGTTTCTTGGGGAATGTTGAGTGTTAGGAAAAGCATTTATGAGAGAGCGACATTTGATCTGAGAGCTGAATGATGAGAAGGAGCCAGCTATGTAAAGATGTAGGGACAGAGTGTATCAGGCAGAAGGAGCAGCAGGTGCAAAGTCCCTAAGGTAGAAATATGTGGTTATAAAACAGAACATTTTGTGGCGCTGAAGAATATGTGAGTACTGGAGGCATGGTACAAGATGAAATCAGAAAGGTAGGCAGAGGCTAGGGCATGTAGGGCTTCGTAAGCCATGGAAAATTGTTTGGATTTTCTTCAAAGTACAATGGAAAGCCACTGGAGGGTTTTCAGTGAGAGAGTGATGAGTTTTGATTTACATTTCTAAAAGATAACTAGCCTGCCACAGGATAATTATGCATAGAAACAAAGATTCTCATCTGCAACACAAAACTAAAAGCTATCACTGAATTCTGCTACTCCAGCAGCACTTAGTATAATGATGTACTGATTCACAAGGGAGTGAAAAACCAACTTCAGTCTCTAGTATATCCTCTAGAAAGTTAATTTACAGATGGTTGGGACAGGTCTTGGAAGCCATACTCCTTTTCAAAAAAAGATCTTTATGCTGAAGAATGCAGAAT
The DNA here is from genome assembly GCF_047675955.1 of Chlorocebus sabaeus. Taxonomy (NCBI): domain Eukaryota; kingdom Metazoa; phylum Chordata; class Mammalia; order Primates; family Cercopithecidae; genus Chlorocebus; species Chlorocebus sabaeus. The sequence goes on from NC_132933.1 coordinate 46,061,588, forward strand.
TCATCCCAGCTGTATACTTAAAAGACAAGGAGGAAAGAAGAGTAGTCCACAAAATGGCCTAGAATAAGCTTTCATTATTAAGGTGTAATTAGCTTTCAGCTCACTGCTAGTGGTCAATAATCTGTGCTGAAAACTCCACCTCAACTCCCTAAGATTCAGGAGTTTCGAAGAGAAAAGGGCTAAGCAGGCAGTAGTCCACAGAGCATCTACTTTCCCCTCTTGATAAATCACTGCAAAGAAAACACGGAGCAGCCAGGTCTCATTCTCAGCTCCTCTCTGCCAAGTACAGGATTTGTAGCAATATACGTGCAACCACAATTCCACCATAACATATTCTATGTACCCTGTGAGGTTCTGTATGGTGGAATTGTCCTTAAATAAACCTTAGGAGAGATATTGGAATGCAGTCCCACTGGAATTTTCTATCAGGAGTTATGCTTTTTGCTTAGAGTGAACCAAGGCTTCACGCTTCTGCGGAATCTTAAGCAAGACAGAACAATATCACCAACTAGGGAGACTTTTGAGAGGACAGAACCATGGAGGCCATTTCAATCCCAAGCCTCCAACAGAGGCAGGAGCATTGGATAAGGAAGGCAGCCCTAGAACTCATAGCTTAGGAACGGTAAAAGTGGGGAGTTGAGCCCAGAGAGAGAAAGGAGATTTAGAAGGCAACAAGGAGAACGTCCAGATGGAAGCTGCAAACTGCCAGGAATCTAAGGGAATGGACTGCCAGATGTACTAGCGATGCTAAGTTGAGGTCTGCACATGTAAAAGAAGAAAATAAAAAGTTTAAAGTATTGGGGCTGCCTAGGTAGAAGAAGGGGGTTATTCATATTGTTTGTCCCCAAAGGACACTTAAAATCCAGGGTATTACAGGCAAGGGGATCAGGGACCAGTAGTGGAAGTGAGGAAAGGGTTTAAAATTCTTTCCCCAATAGGTACACAAAATTAAGTTAGCATCCAGTCCATGGATGCAATTGAAATGTTAGGTGGGAGAATTGAAGTTGTTTCTTAAAAATCCAGGGGTGTTTGGCCACCCACATAGATTACATTCAAGACACAAAGACCTTAAACAGTAATCTGGCATCTATCTGGGGGCCCTAAAGAAGGGAAAGACCTGAAAATTTTAGAAATGAGCACCTTCGGAGAGGTTATGCTGGTACCTGAGTGAAAAGGAGCCCCAAGATGAGGTCAGGGAGAGAACTGAACGGAGGAGTTTCATGCTGTGAGTAAAATGGCCTACTGAGTGAGAGGAACCTAATGGCAGTGTGTGGGAAGAGCTGATTAATTAACTGAATTGTGTGGAAGGATATAATTATAAATCCCCCACAATTCTATTACAGTCACTTCAGTAGGGGCAGCTATTTACTTCACAGCCCTTGAGCACCTGAATCAATAGTGTATTCAATGCTCCTTCCCCTCCATATGAGACTATCATCCAAAATTGACTGGAGAAGATTACAGATCAGGTAGGAGCAGTGCATGAAATTATATTAAGCCAGGCACACGTGGGATGGAGGGTGGATGGAGAGAACAATGACCTCAAGGTGGGGAGCCCATTTTTGAAGCTGCTGATTGGCCACTCTGGTGCCAAGGGCCTTTTCTTATGCACAGAAGGCCAGGATAACGGGCTATTAAGAAATATCTGAAACAGTTTCAACCTCTCCCATGCTTTTCCCAACATACATTGCAGAGCTACTTCAGGCTAGGGAAATATGAGACCTGGTAAATTGATGGGAAGACAGGATAGCAATTGGATGATATGCTGTCCATAACACAACTAAAGCTGCAGGTTGGATACAAGATATTAGGGGAAATAGTGAATATCACAGCTCCTATAAAGGGACATATCACAAAGGAGTCAATTTTTATTATATTGTTTGACCTGATGTGTTTGAAATATAGCAAACTGTCCAACTCTATGGCACTTGAAAGATTTTCGCTTGACAGTTCCAGAGCCCTTCAATATGGGTGGCATTTCATTTAGAAAAATATATGACCATTGTCAGAGGAGATAGAAAGCTGAAGGAGCAATTCCAGAGACAGTTAGCCAAAGCTCTCTTGGCCTTTTTCTCAACTTTGGGTTGATCTGTTAAGTCGAAATCGTATTGCATTTTCACAGAGCCTTTAGTTGTTCTTCCAAAGTGTTGAGAGAGTCAGTGGGCTATAGGGGCAAAACACTGAATCACATTCAGACAATCTGAGTTCTATCAAGTGATAGAGCAAGGATATGAGTGGCTTAACCTACCAAGTTTCCCCCTCTATGGAGAAGAATAACACCTCATCTACTTCACAAGGTTGTTTTGGAAGTCAGCTGAGAGAAAAATGGATGTGCCTTGTAAACTGAAATGTGTGCTATAAATGTAAGAGCTTATCGTTTACCATCACCACAGATAAGGGTCAATAATCTTCAGAAAAGTGCCAGATAGCAAATATTTTAGTCTTTGTTGCCCTCAAAAGGTCTCCGTCACAAAACCTTCTTTGTTTCTGTTGCTTTTAACCACTTTAAAAAATATAAAAACCATTTTTAGCTTACAGGCCTTATAAAAACAGGCTACTGGCCAGAATTCGCCTGAAGGCTACAGATTACTAAGTCCTGTCCTAGATTATTGACATACGATGGTGCTGATGCTCCATCCTCTCCATATTTGGTAAGATTCCCCATAAAGTCTACTATCTTGGCTATATGACTGTAAGAATTACCTAAATTTTTGAATTTTTTATTGAGGCAAAATTTGTATAACGTAAAATTCTTCACTTTATCTATGTTAAAGTGTATAATTCAGTGGTTTCGAGTACATTCCCAATGTTGTGTAACTACCAGCACTAATTCCAGAATATTTTGATCACCATCAAAATGAATCCATACAACTAAGCAGTTATTCCCCTTTCCCCACTTCCTCCAGCCCCTTGCAATCACCAATCTGCTATCACTACCTATGCATATTTTATGTAAATAGAATCATGCAGTATGTGGCTTTTTGTGCTTGGCTTTTTTCACTTAGCATAATGATTTTAATGTTCATTGATGTTGTAGCATATATCAGTACTTCATTCCTTTTTTATGGCTAAATAATATTCCACTATATAGACATTTTGTTCATTCATCAACTGATGGACATTTGGGCTGTTTCCATTTTTGACTATTAAAATAATACTGTTATAACATCCATGCACAATTTTTTGTGTGAGTATATATTTTTATTTCCCTTGGGTATATACTTAAGACTGAAATTGCTGGATCGTATAGTAATTGTATGTTTAACTTTTTGAAGAACTATCCAACTGTTTTCCGCAGTGACTGTACTGACTGTTTCATTTTATATTTTCACTAGCAGTGCATGAGAATTCCAGTTTCTCCACATCCACACCAACACTTGGTAACGTCATTAAAAATTATGGCCATCCAAAGGACATGAATAGACATTTCTCAAAAGAAATACAAACAGCCAATGGATACATGAAAAAATGCTCAACATCACTAATAATCACAGAAATGTAAATTAAAACCACAATGATTTATTATCTTACAGCAGTGAGAATGGCTATTGTTAAAAACTAAAAAAGCAAACAAATGATGTTGACATGGATGTGGAGAAGAGGGAACACTTATACACTGTTGGTGGGAATGTAAATTATTTCAACCTTTATGGAAAATAGCACAGAGATTTCTCAAAGAACTAAAAATAGAACTACCACTGGACCCAGCAATCCCACTACTGGGTATTTACCAAAGGAAAATAAATCATTATATAAAAAAGACACTTGTGCTTGTTTGTTCACCACAGCACTATGCACAATAGCACAGTCAAGGAATCAACTGAAGTGTCCATTAACAGTTGACTGCATAAAGAAAATATGGTACATATACACCATGGAACACTATTCGGCCATAAAAAAAAGAACGAAATCATGTCCTTTGCAGCAACATAGATGGGAATGGAGGCCATTGTCCTAACTGCACTAATTCAGGAACAGAAAATTAAATACTGTATGTTCTCACTTATAAGTGGGAGCTAAACAGTGGGTACACTTAGACATAAAGATAAAAATAATAGACACAGGACTTCAAATGTGGGGAGGGAAGAAGGGGGAAAAGAGTTGAAAAATTACCTATCAGGTACAAAGTTAACTATTTGGGTAATGGGTACACTAGAAGCCCAATCCCACCAATACACAATATACGCAGGTAACAAACATGCACATGTAATCTGGTAGATACCCAGTAGTGGGATTGTGCACCTGAATATAAAATAAAATAATTTTTTTTGAGACAGGGTCTTGCTCTGTCACCCAGGCTGGAGTGTAGTGGCACAATCCTGGCTCACTGCAACCTCTGCCTCCTAGGTTCAAGCGATTCTCGTGCCTCCCGAGTAGCTGGGATTACAGGCCCATACCACCACGTCCAGCTGATTTTTGTGTTTTAGTAGAAACAGTGTTTTACCATGTTGACCAGGCTGGTCATGAACTCCTAACCTCAGATGATTCACCTGCCTGGGCGTCCCAAAGTGCTGGGATTACAGGCGTGAGCCACCTCACACGGCCTAAAATAAAATAGAAATTTAAAAATAATTATAGCCATCCTAGTGGATGTGAAATGGTATCTCATTGTCATTTTCTTTCCATTTCCCTAATGACTAATGATTTTATGTGCTTATTAGCCATTAGTATATCTTCTGATGTCTACTAAAATGTCTACTAAAATCCTTTGCCCATTTTTAAATTGTGTTGTCTTTTTGTAGTTGAGTTGTAAGCATTATTTTATGTATTCTGGATACTGGACCTTTACTGTAAACATTTTTTATATCCAGTGGGTTGTCATTTAGCTTTCTTGATAATGTCTTTTGATGCTCAAGAGTTTTTAATTTTGATGAGGTTTAATTTATCTATTTTTTTTCTTTCGCTGCTTGTGTTTTTGATGTCATATTAAAGAATCCATTACCAAATCCAAGGTTATAAATATTTCCACTTAAGTTTTCTTCCAAGAGATTTATAGTTTTAGCTCCTGCATTTTTAGGCCTTTGATGCATTCCGATTTAATTTTTATATGGTGTGATAGTAATTTTATGAGTCAACTTGACTGAGTCACAAAGTGCCCAGATAATTGGTCAAACATTATTCTGGGTGTCTATTTGAGGTGTTTTTGGATGAGATTAACATTTAAATCAGCAGACTGAGTAAAGCAGATTGCTCTCTCTAATATGAGTAGATCTCATCCAATCAGTTGTAGGCCCAAATAGAAAAAAGGCTGACTTTCTCTTCCTGCCTGACTTGCCTTTGAACTGGGAGATCAGCTTTTACCTGCCTTTGTACTTGAACTGAAACATTGACTCTTCCTGGGTCTTGAGCCTGCTGACCTTCAGAACGAACCTACACTATCAATTCTCCTGGTTTTCAGTCCTTCAGACTCAGACTGGAACTACATCATTGGCTTTCTTGGGTCTCCAGATTGCTGACTTACCCTGCAGATCTTGGAATTTGTCGGCTTCCATAATTGCATGATCCAACTCCTAATAATAAACCTTTTTCTAAATATACATATATACATCCTATTGATTCTTTTTCTCTGGAGAAGTCTGACGAATAAATGTGGTGTGAGTTAAGAGTCCAGCTTCATTCTTTTGCATGTGAATGCACAATTGTCCTGGCATGAATTGTTGAAAAGGTGCTTCTTTCCACATTGAAGGGTATTGGTTCCATTGTTGTAAATCAATTGACAATAGATGTATGGGTTTATTTCTGGACTCTCAATTCTATTCCAATGATCTATATAGCCATCCTTATGCCAGTACCACAGTGTTTTGATTACTGTAGCTTTATAGTAAATTTTGAAGTATAGAAGGGGGAGTTCTCCAACTTTGCTCTTCTTTTTCAAGATTGTTTTGACTATTTGGAGTCTTTTACATTTCAATATGAATGTTAGAATCCCTTTATTTATGCCTATAAAAAGGCATTTGGAATTTTAACAGAGATTGCAATGAGTCTTTAGACTCCTTTGAGTAGTATTGTCATTTTAATAATATTAAGTTTTCCGATCCATGACCATGAGATGTCTTTCCAATTATTTAGTTATTCTTTAATTTCCACAATGTTTTGCAGTTTTTAATTCACAAGTTTTACACATTTTTGGTTAAACTTATTTCTGAGTATTTTACTTTTTGATGTTTTTATATTTGTTTTCTTAATTTGCTTTTAGGTATGTTCATTTCTAGTGTATAGAAATGTAACTGATTTTTGTATATTAATCTTGCATCCTGATGCTTTGCTGAATTTATGTATTAGTTCTAATGGTAGTTTTTGTGTATGAATTTTTCTTAGGATTTTCTATATGTAAGATTATGTAATCTGCACATAGAGATAGTTTTACTTCCTTCTTTCTAATTTGGATGACTTTTATTTCTTTTTCTTGCCTAACTGCCCTGACTAGAACCTCTGGTATAATATTGAATAGGAGTGGTGAGAGCAGACATTCTTGTGTTATTCCTGACTTTAGGGTGAAAGCTCTGTCTTCCACTATTAAGTATGATGTTAGCTTAGGTTTTTTAAAACACCACTATTGAGGTATAATTGACGTGCAAAAACTGCAAATATTTAATGCATACAATTCGGTGAGTTTGGACCTATGCATATATCTATGAAACTATCATCACAATCAAGGCAATAAACATATTCATCATCCCCCAACATTTCTTCATGCCTTCCATTTTTTGTGGTAGTAACACATGAGACCCACCCTCTTAACATTTTTAACCTCACAATATAGTATTGTAACATCGCCACTTTCGTTTCTAATTTTAAGTCTTCTTTCTTTTTTCTCAGTCTAGCTCAAGTTTTGTCTATTTGTTTGTTTTTAAAAAGCCAACTTTTAGTTTTGTTCATTTTTCTATTATTTTTCTATTCCTTATTTTGTTTATTTCTACTGTAATCTTTATTACTTCCTTCCGTCTGCTATATTTGGGCTTAATTTGTTCTTATTTTCTAGTTCTTCGTGGTATAAAGTCAGGTTGCTTATTTGTGATGTTTCTTCATTTTAAATGTAGAAGTTTATCATTATAAAGTTTTAGTAGTGCTTTTGCTGCTTTTTTCATTTTCATTTGTCTCAAGATATTGTCTGATTTCCCTATCAATTTTTTATTTGACCAGTTGATTGTTCAAGAGTGCATCGTTTAATTACCACATATTTGTAAATTTTCCACTTTTCCTTCTTTTATTGATTTCTAGTCTCATTCCACTGTGGTCAGAAAAGAGATTTGGTATGATTTCAATCACCTTAAATTTGTTAACATTTGTTTTTTGACCTGGCATGTGATCTATCCTAGAGAATGTTCTTTGTGCACTTGAGAAGAATGTGTATTTTGCTCCTATTGGGTGGACTGTTCTGTAGATGCCTGTTAGGTCCATTTGCTCTATAGTATTGGTCAAGTCAGTTGTTTCCTTACTGTCTGGATGTTTTATCCATTATTGAAAGTTGGGTATTGAAGTTTCCTAATATTATTGTATTGCTGTATATTTCTCCCTTAAGTTCTGCCAATGTTTACCTTATATATGTGTTACTCTAATGTTGGGTGCATCTACATTTCCTGAAAAATTGGTCATTTTATCATTATATAATGTACTTTGCTGTCTCATTTGACAGTTTGGTTTAAGGTCTACTTTGTCTCATCTAAGTATAGCCACCCTGATTTCTTTTGTTTACCATTTGCATGAAATATCTTTTTCCATCCCTTCAGTTTTAACCTATGTGTACCTTTAAATCTAAAGTAAGTTGCTTATGGACAGTGTATGATCGCATCTTTTTTAAAAAACCATTCATCCACTCTCGGTCTTTTGATTAGGAAATTCAATCAATTTACACTTAAAGTAATTACTGATAGGGAAGGACTTACTATTGCCATTTTGCTAATTGTTTTCTATCTGTCTTGTAGTTCTTTTCCTCTCTTGCTGTCTCCCTTTGTATTTCATTGATTTTTTTTGTAGCGATATGCTTTCATTCCTTTCTACTTCTTTTGTGTATCTTCTGTAGGTATTTTCTTTGTGGTTACTACAAGGCTTACATAAAGCACCTTATAGTTATAATAGTCTATTTTAAGCTAATAACAACTTCAATCACATTTTACAAACTACATTTTTACTCCACCCACTTTATATTATTTATATCTTTTGTATATGTATTCATTAATTTTTTTGTAATTATAGTTATCCTTAATAACGCAATAACTATTTTAACATTTACACTAAAATTGAGTGATTTACATGCTATCATTACAGTATTCTGTATTTGCCTATATATTTACCTTTACTGGTGAGTTTTATACTTTTATATGCTTTTTGTGTCATTGTTTAGCAGCCTTTCATTTCAACTTGGAAAACTCTTTAGCATTTCCTGTAAGGCAAATCTAGTGGTGAAGTCTAGTGGTGATTAACTCCCTCAGTTTTTGTTTGTCTGGGAAAGTCTTTATTTTTCCTTTATTTTTTGAAGGACAATTTTCTCAGGTACAGTATTCTTGTTCAGCAATTGGTTTTCTTGCTCTCTCAGCACTTTGAATATATTATCCCACTCTCTCCCGGCCTACAAGGTTTCTGCTCAGAAATTCACTGATAGTCTCACGAAGCTCCCTTATAAGTGGCAAGTCACTTTTCTCTTGCTGCTTTCAAAAATACTTCCTTTGTCCTTGACTTTTGATAATTTGATTATAATACGTCCCAGTGTAATCTTCTTTGGGTTGATTCTGTTTGGGGATGCTTGAGCTTAATGAATCTGGGTGCTTATTTCTCTCTCCCAAGACTTGAAAAGTTTTCAGCCTTATTTCTTTAAATAAGCTTTCTGCCCCTTTCTCTCTTCTCCCTCTTCAGCTCCCATATTGCATATACGGGTTTGCTTGATGGTGTCCAATAAGTCATTTAGGTTTTCTTCACACCTTTTCATTCTTTTTTTTTGTTCCTCTCACTAGTTTCAAATGATCTTTCTTTGAGTTTGCTGATTCTTTCCTCTGCTTAAGTATGCTGTTGACACTCTATTAAAAATTTCAGTTTAGTTATTGTATTCTTCAGCTCCAGAATTTTTGTTTGCTTATTTTTATGGTTTTAATATCTTTATTGATAGTTTCATTTTGTTCATGTATCATTTTCCTAATTTTATTTAGTTGTCTGTTTTCTCTTGTAACTCAGTGAGCTGCTTTGAGATGATTATTTTGAATTCTTGTCAGGCAATTTGTAGATCTACATTTCTTTAGGGTCAGTTAGAGGAGATTTGTTTTTTCTTTGGTTGTGGCATGGTTTCCTGGTACTTCATGTTCCTTGTGCTTTGCATTGGTGTCTGTACATTTGAAGAAACATCCACCTCTCCCAGTCTTTATGGACTGACTTTGACAGAGAAAGATCTTCACCAATCAGCCTGGCTAGAGATCCTGGGAACTGCTCAAACATTTTCTATGGATGTGCACACTCCACTCCTCTCCCTCCCTCCCTCCTGGGGAAGGAGTCTCAATGTTGTGCACCTTCTTCCAATCTTGCAGAGCCATGATGACTTGCAGTAAGCTGCCCAACCCTTTTTCCTAAAACAGTGTGCTGAAAGGCTGCAACAGTGAAATAACACTCTACTCCTCTCTCTCTATCCTGGGGGAGAAGTCTCACGGTTGTTGTCATGAGTTTATTTAACATTGTTGCTTCCTCAGTATCCTTTTTTATCCCTGACACAAGTTGTTTGAAACCCAATCACACCTTGTCATCTTTGGTCTAGTAAAAACTTCCCTATGTGGTTGTCTATGTTACAGACTGCTTATTCCTTGTCTCACTGACCCTAAACCCAGCACATCCCACAGCTGCTAACCATGATAAAAACCTAATGGTCAACACCGGAGTCATACAAATAAGTTACCCTCCCCTCCTTTGCTTGTGTTTCCTTTAAATGAGCCAATTTAGGACTCCCATGGGAAAGCCTAAGGCATAATACCCATGGACCTTAATCAAAGCATAGCCCCCAGTGTCTTCCCCGCCCACCCTGCTCTCTTTTGCTTCCTACCTACTGTTTGAGCTCCCAGCTTTCTCCAGATTTCCTGTCTGCCTTCCAATGGCACTTCTATGATTTTGTTTATCTGGAAATGTCTTAATTTTGTCTTCATTTTTGAAGGATAGCTTTGCCATATATAGAACTATTGGTTGATAATCTTTTACTTTCAGCACTTTGAATATGTCATCCCACTGTCTTCTAGCATCTGTGGTTTCTGATGAAAAATGAACTGTTAATCTTGAGGATCCCTTGCATGTGACAGCTTGCTTCTCTTTTGCTGCTTTCAGAATTATCTTTATCTTTTGACAGCTTGTTTATAAGGTGTCTTAGTTTTGATCCCTGAGTTTCTCCTTTCCAGAATTCTTGAGCTTGACATTCAGATTCATGACTTTCATTGTATTTGCAAAGTTTTTCGCCATTGTTTCTTCAAATATTTTTTCTGGTCCTATTTTCTCTTAGGTCCTTCTGGGACTACTGTTATGCATTGCAGATATCCTTGCTGGTGCTCCACAGGTCTCTGAGGCACTGATCGTTTCTCTTCATTCTTTTTTTCTTTCTGTTACTCAGTCTGGATAGTTTCAATTGTCCTATATTCAAATTCACTTGTTCTTTCTTCCTCCTGTTTAGATATTGCTGTTAAATCCCTCTAGCAATTTTTAAAATTTCAGTTATTGTATTTTTTAACCTGAGAATTCCTATTTGGTTCCTTTTTATAATTTCTATCTTTTATTCATGTTGTCTATTTGCTAGACATCATTATCATGGTTTCTTTGATTTTTATATTATTTTATCTATTTGAATATATTTAAGGAAGTCGACTTAAAAGTTTTTTTTTCTAGTAAGTACAATGTTGGGGATTCCACAGGAACAGTTTCTACTAATTTTTTTTCTTGTGTATGGGCTCTACTATCTTGTTTCTTTGCATGCTTTGTAATTTTTTGTTGAAAACTGCACATTTTAAATATTATGATGTGGCAACTTTGGAAATCATGTTGTCTCTTAGTCCCATGGCTTGTTATTGCTGCTTGTTGTGGTTGCTTTTGTTTGTTTAGTGACTTTTCTAAACTAATTTTGTAGAGTCTATATTCTTTATTGTTTATGGCGATTAAAGTCTCAGTTAAGTTAGCTTAGTGGTTAGGTTAGTTAGTGAATAAAAATGCCACAAAGCTCTCCTTCCAAGAGTCAGCCACCTTCATCTTGATTAAACATTGGCCTGGTTGCTATACACCTTTGATTAGTTTCCAGAGCTCCAATAAAGTTAATGATAGCTTTTGTCCATTTATTCACTCTTTTTGTACAGAGATGGGCTCTTAGAGCTTCTTACTCTGACATTTTCATTGTTATTACCTGAATCTTTAATTTCGAAAGAGAATTATAAGTCTGTAAGTGTAGGTAGTTTTTTGGGTTGGATAAGTCATTGAAATAATGGTATCATATGACAACCCTGGACTCAAATCCCAGTGCCTTTATTTGACGTATTCAATTTGCCTTGCCCTTCTAGCCTCAGTGTACTCATCTGATAAGCAGGAAGAACATAATTCATCTCATCAGGTTGTTGTGGAAATTAAATGGTACAGTCTAGCACAGTAGGTCATGCTAAACCATTATGGATCATTACCACTTTTGCTCTAATTGGTTTCTAGGGAGAAGGTACACCTTAAGAAAAACGAGACTCAGAACAGGTCAACTGGATTAAGTAGAGGACAGCAACTTGGCAACTAAACAGTATTAGCACCCTGCCTAGGGTCAGGGGAGGATGAGAAGGCAGGAAAAACAACTTCTTACTTCATAATTTTAGGTCAATCACCAGTGGCCACCACTTATAACTTAGCTCCACAGAAAGCCTCCCAAACACGCACCCAAAAAGCCCAAGGTACTTTTTGCTTATAAGACCACACTGAATTTCCTACTTTTTCCCTAAAGCTTTCCTGATTTGTCCAATGAACAAAGATTTATCCATCGTTAACCTGACTCTTTGCTTGTGTCACTAATCTGACATTAAATTTTAAATCAGTCTTGTACTATTGTAGTGTTAACTTTTCATGGATTCCAACTCAACTCATCCTTCACTGCCCCTCCCTAATTGTACCATAACCTCCTTGAGAGTGTGTTTGGCATGTTGTTCATTGTGTTTTTTTTATAGCTCTCAACACAGTGCTATGCATGTAGAAGGTATCCAATAAATATTTTAAAAAATATTTTTAAAATGATAAAAACTTCTATCTCAAATAATAGATGGAATTCTTCCAGTATCTCTATGTCAATGTAAATCATCTGAGTGATCATTAGTTCTGTCGGCTCAGCTACAAGCTTTCACATGTTTCAAAAGAGAACAGGGGTCCTAAATAAGACTCAAAACAAACAAAGCAAAATTCTTAGCCCAAATGGAGGGAATTATCTTTCAAAGAGAACCCATTCTATCTTCAAGTCCTACTATTCTCTGTTAATCCAGAGCTACTTCTTGCTGTATCAAAAGCTCTAGAAGCTCCTTTAGCTCAAACAACTGTGGATTCAAAATCAAACTTCCCAGCACATGAAGTGTTGCTTCTCTATCTCAGACTTTGCCACAAGCAGCAGAAACTTTGCACTTGCCCATTCCTCCACAGCCTATCAAATTGGTTATCTCTGGGACACATTAGCCATATCCAGACTGTCAGAAAGTGATCATTAATGATAGGCATACTTCCTTAGCCTGTTAGTTTCCTCACCCCTCTTGATTATATAGGGCAACCTGACCCATTCTACAGGACTGCATCCAGCCATCATATTATTGGCCCTTAGTTATGAAAGCTTTTGCCTGGAAAACTGTGTCAGAGGTTAATGTGACTATTTTTTCTCTCTCTTCAAATTCACTTCACTGGAAACAAACTCCCCAGAATCCTGCTTAAAGAATTATTTATCTTTATAACTTGAAAAGGCCGTGTTCATGCCAGGGGCTCTGGGTGAATCTTACTATTGTTATTTTTCCTCTGTCACCTCCTACTAGTCTCTTCAGCTAAAAAGATCCAAAACAGACAGTGAAAGGGAGTAGGTCAATAGAATGCAGGCTGGGCCTTCTAAGGGGCATGACTTTTTTCCCAAAATGGTTTGTTACTGGATACTGGAAGACATGGACATGGATGGCTCTCTAGGGTTTTTCCATCTTGAATTTGAATGAGCCTGGCTCAGGGTGAATCAATAATGATCTTTGCTTCATGCTTTTCATCCACCCTAATATGCTGCTCAGATCTACATTACTGTTGAAACATGAGGTGGATGGCAGTTTCTTTCTCTTGGAAGGGCAGTCATTCACTTTTTTTTCTAGGACTTTTCAATCTTCAACTCACAATCTCAGCTTAGTCATTTCTCTAAGGCTTGAGGTTTGAGGGGAAAGTGAGTGGTCCATCTTATTTCAGAAACCAAATTGTAGCTTCTCTAGAAATACCTTCTTCATCTGGAAGGACAAGAATATGAGAATTTGAACGATGTACTAGATATGAGAGAGCCATAGGGATGGATGGAGAGCAAGGAGTAGGCTAGCCTCAAAATCTGTTTCAAAGGCTGCCTCCTCTGGGAAGACTTAATGTTTCTCTCTCTTTTGTTTCTAGTGCACTTGCCTAATCCCCTGGCCCTGCAATCCTAATCCCCTCTACAGAGGTAACCCCCGTTATTAACTCGATATGTCTGCTTTTAGAATTCCTCTATCCATATGCAATGCAAACACATATGAAACATGTAGGGTTTTTTTTTTTTTTTTTTCTTTTGAGACCGAGTCCCACTCTGTCACCCAGGCTGGAGTGCATTGGTGCGATCTCGGCTCACTGCAACCTCTGCCTCTCGAGTTCAAGTGATTCTCGTGCCTCAGCCTTCCAAGTAGCCAAGTAGCTGGGATTACAGGCTCGCTCCACCATGCCCAGCTAATTTTGGTATTTTTAGTAGAGATGGGGTTTCACCATGTTGGTCAGGCTTGTCTTGAACTCCCGACCTCAAGTGATCTGCCCACCTCAACCTCCCAAAGTGCTGGGATCACAGGTGTGAGCCACTGTGCCCAGCCTAGACATGTAGTATTTTAAAAATAAATAGTATCATGCTGTACATTTCATTTGGCAACTTTTGTTTCCCTTCTAAACTGGTGATTCTCGAACTTTAGCATGCATCAGAAACACCTAGGAGACTTGTTAAAGCACAAATTTCTTGTTTCCACCTCCAGAGTTTCTGATGCAGTAGGTCGGGGGTGGGACCTGAGAATTTGCATTTTTAAAAAGTTCTCAGATGAGCTGAAGCTGCTGGTCTGGGGGCCATACTTTGAGAATCACTGCCTTAAATAATAGACAGGGAGACTTTTCCATGAATACATTTCATTCTTACAACTGCTATATAGCATTCCGTGGTAGCACTTTGTACATACTCCTTCTATAGTGTGTATCCTGTATCATTACAGTTAAGAATCCTCTCAGCCATTATTGCCAACTCACCCCGCCAGTACACTCACAATAGATTGAACTCGGAAAGAAAACATTGTGTCTTTTGCCCTTATTGTGCCTGGCATGTAATGTACACCCAATACTTTAATGAATGAAAGGATGAATGATCAACTGATCTGAAGCCCCTCAGAAGCTGAATGGGTATGTGGGCTTTGGGAGAAGTCCAGTAACATTTCTTGATATCTGGGACTCCCTTTGGACTCTGATGAGACATTGATATTATATCAGTGGGAAGTATGTGTACACATTGGGGTGAGGATGGTGAATGTATACTTGTGGGAAAAGCTTGTAAGATGATTCGTATATTTCCCTTACCTTTTCCTCAACCCTCCACCCCTCACTGTCCACCTGCCGTTAAAAAAAAGAAGTGGCTATATAAGAAGGCAAAAGAAAGAGCCTCTCTCTGTGCTCAGATATTAATTGTTTGCTGGTTACATGTTACCAGAGGTAGAAATCACTCATCCTGCACTTTAGTATTTTCATTTGCAATACGAAGTGGTACTGGGAAAGGATACTAGTTTTACACTTTGAATTTAGCACTTTTCATTGGAGAATCATAACGCATTCTTATCACTTTGGTCCTTGTCTCCTCTGCCTAGAGTGTGATAGTTTGCGCTCAGAAATACACTTTACTACAGTCATATGCAGATACATGACATTTCTACAGTGGACTTGCAATATGTTTCTTCTGATCAGCCACATTTCTTTACTAATGTGTGAATTACAATCCTCTGCTCATTGAATGAGGTAACTGAAAGCACTTATTCATAATATTACCTACTACTAGTATGGCACCATGCTAAAATTTGAGGGCCACAAAAGAATTTTAAGGCAAGATTTCTGTTCTGAAGGAGACTATTTGTTAAGTGGGAAGATCAGACATTTACACATGAAACATCCAAGTAGTAATATATGATGATGTGTTATTAGATGCCAGTATGTATAGAACAAATCTGTGTTGTCCAGTACTGTAGACACTAGCCACATGTAGCTATTGAGTAGTGACAAAGATTCTGCTTGGCCAACTTTAGTCAGGTTCCTAAACCTTCTCCTAAGTCAATCTGTGCACTTCCCTGTAAAATCCAGTTTTAGCAAAAGACCCTGCTAAGTCTGTTTAGCAGGAACCTCCTACCATTCTTCTCCATCATCCCTGAGATGATAACTGATCATACTGGCCTGCCTTCAGCAAGAATCCTGTTAGGTTGGTTTAGCCAGAATCCCCTTTACCCCTGATGTTTCCTCTTAATAATTTTCCATTCACTGACCACCACCCCCATCACCCCGCTCCTTGGCTATAAAATTCACTAGCCCATGCTGTATTCAGAGTGAGCCCAATCTCTCTCTCCTACTGCAAAATCCCGTTTTCATGGTCCCTATATCTATCATGATGGTCCTGAATAAAGTCTTCCTTACCATGCTTTAACAAGTGTCATTAAATATTTTTTCCTTTAACAGTATCTGAAAAGTGACTAGTTAGAATTGAGATGAGTTATAAATGTAAAATACACACAAGATTTCAGACTTAGGACAAAGAAAGAATGTAGAAATAGTTCATTCAGAATTTTTATATTTATTATATATTGACCGATACTTTAAAAATATATTGGGTTAAGATATGTTATTAAATGTATTTCACCTATTTCTGCTTTTAAAAATGTGGTTACTAGAAAATTAAAATTATATGTATATATGGTTCATACTATCTTTCTATTGAACAGAGTTATTATAAATAAGTGTTGTAAGAACTTGTAGGAAGAAAGGAATAATGAGCTAGAGTAGTCGCCCAAGGAGATGGAACTCTTGATTACAAATGATGTAAAGTCAACTCAGACTAGTTTATTCACACACACACACATACAGAGAGAGGATAGGTGGGGGAGGGTATTGGCTCACATAACTGGGAAGTCTATGGAGTATTTTGGGACTGTAGGCAGCCATCTCATCCACCATGTCAAAAGAATAGAGTCAAGACAGGCAGAATTCTGATGATGCTGTTTGAGTCCCAGATTCACAATATCCTAGGTAAGCCAGGCAAGCAGGAAAAAAAAAAAAAAAAAGAATCTCTTTTCCTCTAGCTTCAGTATAAATTTCCTAGAGAAGATCCTACTTGGCCAGGCCACACCTGTGGTTGGGAGAGGCCAGAGCACTGTGATTTATAGCTTAATTAGAGTCACACCGAAAGGGGGCATGGTTCTCTAGCAGAACCAGAGGAAAGGAAGTAGGAAAGCATATGTGGAAGACAAAAGCCGTAGTTACTATGCCCACTACAGTTGGACTATACACATGTAAATATAAGCTAATGTGCTACACAATGCCAAGGACAGACTTTTTTTTTCTTTAACTTTCTTTTCTTTTAATTAAAGTCAAGGAATTTTTTTTTAAGTTTTGCCTCACTGCTTCTTTCTGACATTTATGTTTCCTCCCCCTTACAGAGCCAATGTGGTATAGTGCAAAGACAAGATTTGTACTTGGCTTAGACCCAAGAATGAATTTAGGCTCTGCCATTTACTTCATACACAACATTGATAAAATACTTAATGTCTTGAGTCTCAGTTTCCTCATCTACAATATGAATAGAATAACATATACCTTACAAAGTTGTTACAAAAATTATATGAGCTAACAAATTTAGTAGGTACACAACTGAGAGTTCCTCATCTCCTTCTTAATGATAGAGAATATATTTTGGAAAGAAATGCACCGAAGTGAACTATTAAATGGTTATGAACCAATTTCCTGGGTTAAAAAAAATGCTATAATTTGTAGTGTTTGCCATTTTCTGTGGTGTAAATATTCCTGTTACCAGTAGAGTGTCTTGACTGTAAGTCGTCCAGGTTCTTGGCATTTTGAACAGAGTTGGACAAAATGCGCAGTAAAGCAAGGAAAGAACGAAGCAAGGAAAGAATGAAAGCAGGGATTTATTAAAAATGAAAGTACAGGCTGGGCGCAGTGGCTCATGCCTGTAATCCCAGCACTTTGGGAGGCTGAGGCTGGCAGATCTCTTGAGTTCAGGAGTTCGAGACCAGCCTGGTCAACATGGTGAAACCCTGTCTCTATCAAAAATAAAAAAATTAGCCATGCATGGTGTTGGTTGCCTGTAATCCCAGCTACTTGGGAGGGTGAGGCAGAAGAATTGCATGAACCCAGGAGGCAGAGGTTGCAATGAACAGAGATCGCACTACTGCACTCTAGCCTGGGTGACAGAGCAAGACTCCAACAACAACAACAAAAAAGAAAAAAATAAAAGAAAAAGAAAGTATATTCCACAGTGTGGGAGTGGCAGAGTAGCAGCTCAAGGGCCCAGATATAGAATCTTCTCAGGTCCAAATATCCCCTAGATGTTTCTCATTGGCCACTTGGTGCTCACCTTATGTAAATGAAGTGGTGGCCTACAATCAGTGTGACTGGTTGTGAACAGCAACCAATCAGAGGCTGAAGTGAAGTTACAAAGGTCACACTCCTGTGCAAACATTTGATTGGTTGCAACCAGTCAGAGGCTAAAGTGAAGTTATGAAGTTGCATTTCTATGCAAATGAAGACTTCATTTCTTAATGAAGACATTAAGTACTTTATTGGTTGCAGAAAGCAACCAATCAGAGACTAAAGTGAAGTTAGGAGTTGCATTTCTATGCAAATGAAGACTTGGCTGGCAATCAGTCTGACTTGTTGCAGGTAGCAACCAATCAGAGGCTGGAGTGAAGTTACAAAGTTACACTGCTATGCTAATGTCTGATTGGTTGCAAAAAGCAACCAATCGGAAGTACTTTGAATTTCCCATCTGCTGGGCAGAAAATGTGGGAGTTTGCAAAGGGAGTAGCCTCTGGTCCTTTTGTTACTTAGGGGTGGATAGTTAGGGTTTTCCTTTCAATTTAGTTCTAGGAAGTCCACCCGAAACAGCCCTAGGTTCCCTGCCTCCACACCCTATTCTCCTGCTTCATTCCCACCATGGCAGATTTCCAGATATCAATGTAAGGTCACTTAACACAAAGTTGGGAGTAGATGCGCATAATTAACTCTCATTATATCACCTTTATGACTCAATTCTCTCCTCAGATATTTAAATCAGACTGCTCTTCCCTTCAAAAGGGCCTATAGAACAAAATGGAAAAGTGATTATTTGCAAATATTGTCACCGAAATTATCTCTTTATACCCCTTCTGTGTCTGGCTCTTCTGCTTCCTCAAATGAATCCATAGCTATCTCAGCTTTTCTTTAGGCATAGAAAAAGATTGGTAATTGCTTTGTGGCTTTAGGGAAACTGACTCCCAGATGAATGGAGAAGATCTTTTAGTGTAAAAGTTCAAAACAGCTTTCCAGGCAAAACCAGTTAGGAGGAGGTTAAACTGAAACAATAGGAGATCTTATTTCCAAGAAATTCAAAATAGTTTCTCCTCTCTAGTTCACCTCTTCTAAAAATAAAAGATTAACACCACTACATACTTATCAAAATGACTAACATAAAAGATAGTGACACCACCAAATGCTGGTAGGAACGTAGAAAAACTGGATCGCTCATTCATTGCTGGTAAATATGTAAAATGGTATAGCCTCTCTAGAAAACATTTTGGCAGTTTCATAAAAAAAAAAACTAAAAATGCAAGTGCCATGTCACCCAGCAATTGCACTCCTGGGCATTTATCCCAGAGAAATGAAACTATATTCATACAGAAACCTGTACAAAAATGTTCATGACAACTTTTACATTTGTGTTCCCCTATCTCCCCCAAAATTAATATGTTAAAATCCTAATCCCCAAAGTGATGGTATTAGGAGGTGGGGCCTTTTGGAGATAATTAGGTCATGAGGATAGAGTCTTCACGAATGGAATTAATGCCTTATGTAAGGGACCCCAAAGAGCTCTCTTGCCCGCTTTCTGGCATGTGGGGATACAACAGAAGTCTGCAGTCTGCAACCTGCAGGACAGCCGTCACCAGAACCCAATTATGCTGTCTGATCTCAGATTTCCAGTCTCAATAAATGTGAGAAATAAATTTTTGTTGTTTATAAGCCACTGAATCTATGGTACAGCAGCCTGGACTGACTAAGACAAGTGAAAAACTGGAAACCCAGATACCCTTCAACAGATGAATGGTTAAACAAACTGTGGTACATCTATACTATGGAATACCACTCTGTAGTTAAAAAAAAAAAAAAAAAAAAAACTATTGATACACATAGCAACTTAAATAAATCTCCAGGGAAATTATGCTGAGTGAAAAAAAACCAGAGTGACAAAAATTTGCATGCTCTGTGATTCCATTCATATAACATTATTGCAATGACAAAGATATAGAGATGGAGAAGAAAGTTGTCGTTGCCAGGAGTCAGGGACTAGACATAATGTGAGGTAGAGATAAGTTTGGCTATAAAAAGCAATATGAGGCATCTTTGTTATGTTCCAACTGTTGAGTATCTTGACTGTGATGGATACATGAACCTACATGGGTGACAAAATTGTAGAATGTGACACACAACACAGAAAATGAGTACAAGTAAAATTGGGGAAATCTGAATAAAATAGATGGATTATATCAATGTCAAGATCCTGGTTGTGGTAGCATACTATAGCTTTGCAAGATGTTACCATTTGGAGAAACTGGGAAAAGTGTACAAGGGATCTCTCTGTATTATGTCTTATAACTGCATGTGAATCTACAATTTGAATTAAAATTTCAGTTTAAAAAGAAGTCAGAGAAAAACCAAAAAGGAAGAGAAAAGAAAAAAAGAGAAGTTTCTCAACTCCAGGGTTCTCCAATGAGAAGTCTTATTTTAATAGAAGAATTGAATTTACTTGCTTCTCCCAGATGTCCCCTCTCCAGCACTGATCTTTTTGTCCATTAATATTTTCATTTAGATGCCTATGGGTATTCAGTTTCTCCCAATTTGCAACTGTGTTCTATGTGTATCACACACAGTGGTTTTTGGTCATCTTCTCATGTCTCTTATCTCATACACTTATTCTCACCTGTAGTATTCTTATTGGTTGACTGTTTTACAAATCTGGCGACTTAAAACATAACAACGATGTTGACAACACTGGCCTAGGCCATTGCACGACCAGCCTATTTCAATCTAATCTGGTAGCCTCACTTCATTTTCTAGGGCAAGCCTTCTTTAAACTATGCGGCTATCGTGCATCTTATCTACCAGGAAATAGTCTAGAAAAGTCTTGTATTCCAGTCATTTTTGAGAGTGTTGGTTAAGAATAAGACCTTTGGAATTTGACGGACCTAGGTTTGAATCAAGGGATTGTCATGTATTAGCTGTGGCCTTAGGTTGAGTGTTTTCTCACCTGTAAAATGGGGATAAAATAGTAAAAATAGTATCTATCTCATAGGCTGTTGTAAGGATTAAATGAGATAATGCATGTCAAGTGCCTAGCATACAGAAAGTACTTGTTTATTATTATTCTATTACTCTTTTTCTTACTTTCCTTAGACCTTACATTTCCAGCTTTATGCCCGTGGGCTATTTAGATATCTAAGTCTAGGATCCATTGCTTCAGTCTTTTGCCTCCCAGTGCCTTGCATGCTTTTGCTACCTGGTGCTTTTGTAAAGCTAAAACAGAAGACTATGGACAGAATAGTGGAGGACTGTGGTTATTGACAAGAGATATCTGAAGTTTCAGTCTCACCCTTATTTGACTCCTAAGCCTAGACTACACTGCAGCCTTTTCTTGCCTTCCTAGCCCTTGAGTGGTATTAGTAACAGCCCATGTGGGCCACCATAGATGTGGGGAAAACAAGAAGGAGTTTATAGGTTTATCCGTTTTTCGTTTTTTTGTTTTCCAGTTCCAACCACATCCCTTAGGCCCTAGAGCTCAACTAATCAAAAATGTGGTTTATTTACTCAGATAATTCTGGATAGGGAAGTAGAGTAATTATTCCCCTGATAACTAAGGGAGAATCTTTCAAATCCCATTGGAAAAAGCAAGCAACATCAACAATGTTATCACAAGCCTTTTTTTCCCACAGAAGAGGTAGTATATGGTAGGACAGTAATTCTCAAAGTGCGGTCTCTAGACCAGCAGCATGAGCATCACCTAGAAGTCTGTTCAAGATGCAAAGTCTTGGACCCTACCTCAGACATTCTGAATAAGAAACTCTGGAGGTAGGGCCCAGGAATCTGTGTCTTAATAAACTCTACAGATGACTCTGATGAACACTGAAGTTTGATTGTCACTCACTGGGGTAGTGGTTAGGAGCACAGATTCTGAAGTCAAATTGCTTGGATTTCACTTTCTGCTCTTCCATTACTAGCTATGTGATCTTGGGCAAGCCAATTACACTCCCATGCCTCAATTTCCCTATCTGCAAAATAGGAATAATAGTATTCTCTCCTTGATCCTCCTTTTTTCCCCCTCTTGGCTTCAGTGATACTACATTGTCCTCCTGGTTTATCTTCTACCTCATTGGCTCCTCCACCTCTTTTGCTAGTTCCTTGTCCTCTGCTTGACTTCTTTAAAAAAATTTTTTTTTTTTTAATTATACTTTAAGTTCTGGGATACATGTGCAGAACGTGCAAGTTTGTTACATAGGTATACATGTGCCATGGTGGTTTGCTGCACCCATCAATCCGTCATCTACGTTAAGCATTTCTCCTAATGCTGTCCCTCCACTAGCCCCCCATCCCCCAACAGACCCCAGTGTGTGATGTTCCCCTCCCTGCGTCCACATGTTCTTACTGTTCAACTCCCACTTATGAGTGAGAACATGTAGTATTTGCTTTTCTGTTTCTGTGTTAGTTTGCTGAGAATGATGGTTTCCAGCTTTATCCATGTCCCTGCAAAGGACATGAACTCATTCCTTTTTATGGCTGCATGGTATTCCATGGTGTATATGTGCTGCATTTTCTTTATACAATCTATCATTGGTGGGCATTTGGGTTGGTTCCAAGTCTTTGCTTTTGTGAACAGTGCTGCAATAAACATACGTGTGCATGTGTCTTTATAATAGAACGATTTATAATCCTTTGGGTATATACCCAGTAATGGGATTGCTGGGTCAAATGGTATTTCTGGTTCTAGAACCTTGAGGAATCATCATACTGTCTTCCATAATGGTTGAACTAATTTATACTCCCACCAACTATGTAAAAGCTTATTTTTTCTACACATCCTCTCCAGCGTCTGTTGTTTCCTGCCCTTTTAATGATCGCCATTCTAACTGGCTTGACAAGGTATCTCACTGTGGCTTTGATTTGCATTTCTCTAATGACCAGTGATGATGAGCTTTTTTTCATGTTTGTTGGCTGTATAAATGCCTTCTTTTGAGAAGTGTCTGTTCATATCCTCTGCTTGACTTCTAAATGTTGGAGGCTCCAGGGCTCAGAACAGGAACCTCTTCCTTGTTTCCATTACATTTTCTCCCTAGATAATGTCATGCAATCCCAAGGCTTTAAATACCACCTATGTGCTACTGACCCACAAATTAATTAATATATCTGACTCTGACATCCCCCAGAACTTGAGACATGTATATCTGACTATGTGATGCCTCAATTTGGAATATTATTAGGCATATCAACTTTTACATGTCTAAAACAACTTGTGGTACTTCATCGCCCCCCCATCCCCCACAAGTCCCTTCTCCTTGAATCTTCCCCATTTTAGTAAATAATCCCATCATTCATCTAAGTTAAGAAATTTGGGAGTACCTTTGAATCTTCTCTTTTATACCCTACATCCAAACCATCATAGCCCTAAATCCAAAATACATACAGAATTGTCCTTTGTTCTGCTCCCCACCAAATTACTTCAAGCCACCTCCCTCTCTCATACTGTCTCCTTGCAGTAATCTCATAACTGGTTTCTCTGCTTCCACTCTCACTCTATTGTAGTCTATTCTCCAGAAGTATCAGAGAGGTCTTTAAAAATGCAAATCTACTTAAGATCATCTTCCCTGAACCAGTGTTCAGAACAAGAATAAATGCCAAGCCCCTGACCCAGGCTTACAAGGCCTCCATGATCTGAACTCTGCCTACCTCTCCAACTTCCTTTCTCCCAACTCTCCCCGTTGTTCCTGACACTCCCATCACACCAGCCTTGTCAGCATTTCTTCAACATGCCAAGCACTTTCCTGCCTTTAGACTCAGGCACTACCTATTCCTTCTGCCTAGAACATTTCTCCCCTGGGTATGCAAATGACTGGACTTTTATGATTTATATCTTGGCCCAAATGTCACCTCCCCAGAGAGGCGCTCTTCTACCAGCTAATCAAAAGTAGATTGTCCATTTCAAACACACCACCCTGTCTATTTTTTAAGGCACTTATTAAAGCACCTGTCATTATATATTTGTTTGTGTTTACCTATCTTTCTGCACTAGAACGTGAGCTCCATGAGAGCAGGGACCTTGACTGTCTTGATCACTGTAGCATCCCAGTGCCTAGCACAGTGCTGGCATATAAAAGGTCCTCAGTAAATATTTGCTGAATTAATGAATATTCTCAAATAGTCATAGCTCTTGGAAATTGGGTATTTCTCCATCTATATGCTGAAACATGCCAGACATGTTCCTACATGCATGTCTATGTTCACACCTAATCTTAGGATCGTTTTCACTCTGAACAACTTATGGTATATAGAAAGGTGCTCAATAAATGTTCATGAAATGAATAAATGAAGAAATAAACTTCTTCATGCCTCATTTTTCCTAGCACATAGACATGAGCAACCATGAGTCTGTTACTTCTTTGACTATTTTTAGGGCATAGCCCTAAAAGCACTGCCCTCCAAATGAAGGGAGAGAGCTGCCTATATGTAATAATGGAAGAAAGTAACAGTTAAAGGAGTTAGACAAAGCAGTTCCAGAATGAGCTGCAGGCTGGGGACAGTCAGGGGAGGGGATGGTGGGGTGGTGGTGATGTTCAGTGAGGAGGGAAGATGGAGTGCTTTCGCCACTGTATTGGTTCTCACACTTAAATTTTTATACAAAAGCAGGGATGCTTATTCAGAAGGTCTGAAGCAGGGTGACCACCCATCCTGGTTTGTTCAAGACTTTTCCAGTTTTATCACTGAAAGTCTAGTGTCCAGGGGAACCCCTCAGTCCTGGGAAACCCCTAAATGATTGCTCATGCTAGTTCTGGGGTGAATTATTTTAATATAACATCCCCAGTTGTTTCTGATGCAGGTAGTTCCCAGGCCACACTTTTAGACGACACAGGAAAAAGCCTTGGTGGCAGCCCAATTTACCTCACTAACTCTGATCCCAAATAATAAGGTTGGCTCAGCTCCTTTTGTTCTCTTTCCAACCTTAGCTAAAAGGAACATTTTGTAAGGCTTCAATTGATTCAAGAAGATTGAAATTTCAGGGCTAAGTGATTAAACCTCTTACAGATGGAAGAACACTTAAATGCCTAAATTGTTTGAGTACTTTAAAAACAGGGAGAAATGGCCAAATTGTATCACCCAAAAAGTTCTAAAATAATCAGCTAAAAGGAACCACTCAGAATGTGGGTGGCATAGTGTCACTTCTTCCCAGTCTGCTGACCTCTTCGCTTCAATGGCTATGGGCAGCTTAGTTAAGTGATCTATGAAATGTTAACCTTTCTATCACGACTGCAGATGCTGTCACCGGAATAAACTGGAATTCAGTTGATGAAAGGGTGTCAAAGGACACCAGTCTCTCTTTCCTCAATCATCTCCACTGATTTCAAACATTTTCTGCTGCATTGTCACCGTAGCTTGAGATCCATTCCAGTTTCTTCACCCTAGATTACATAGTTGAAGAGTGTACGATTAAGGATACAAGGATACAACATTTAGTTTCAAGTAAGCCACAGTGAAGGGGCCAACTACCTAAGTAAATGTATATTTCCAATATACATGTTATTTTTGGTTTAGGGTATGTGTTGGTGGAGAAGTGGAGAATTGGAACCCACATACATTGTTGTTGGGAGTGGAAAATGGTGCAGCAATTGTGGAAAACAGTTTGGCAGTTCCTCAAACAGTTCAACATAAAGTTACCATATGACCCAGCCCTTCCACTCCTATGTATATGCCCCAAAGAATTGAAAACAGGGACTCAAAACAGATATGCTGATGTTCATAGCAGTATTATTCACAATAGCCAAAAGGTGAAAACAATTCAAATGTCCATTGGTGGATGGAATGGGTAGACAAATTGTGACATATATTATACATACAATGAAATGTCATTCAGCCATAAAAAGGAAGGAAATTATGATAAACATTATGACATGGATGAACCTTGAGGACATTATGCTGAATGAAATAAGCCAGACACAAGAGAACAAATATTGTATGATTCCACTTCTATGAGATGTTTGGAATAGGCAAATTTATAGAGACAGAAAATAGATTAGAGGTAACCAGGGGATGTGGGGAGGGGTAAGTGTGGAGTTATTCTTTAATTGATACAGAATTTCTGTTTGGAGTGATGAAAATACTTTAGAAAGAGATTGTGGTAATGGTTGTAGAACAATGTGAATTGTACACTTAAAATGGTTAAAATACAAAGTTTTGGGCCAGACGTTGTGGCTCACACCTGTAATTCCAGCCCTTTGGGAGGCCAAGGCAGGTGGATTTGAGCTCAGGAGTTTGAGACCAGCCTGGGCAACACAGGGAAGCCCCGTCTCTACCAAAAATACAAAGAATTAGCTGGGCATGGTGGCAGGTGCCTGTGGTCCCAGCT
Source organism: Chlorocebus sabaeus (assembly GCF_047675955.1). Lineage (NCBI taxonomy): Eukaryota > Metazoa > Chordata > Mammalia > Primates > Cercopithecidae > Chlorocebus > Chlorocebus sabaeus. The sequence goes on from NC_132933.1 coordinate 46,087,713, forward strand.
ACTTGGGAGGCTGAGGCAGGAGGATCACTGGAGCCTGGGAGGTGGAGGTTGCAGTGAGCTGAGATCGAGCCACTGCACTCCAGCCTGAGCAACAGAGTGAGACTCTGTCTCAAAATAAGAGAGAAAATTTTAAGTTACATTTGCTTTACCAATTTTTTTGATAGGATAATGAGTAACAATTGGGAAGTTGGGGGTGGTAGTGGGTCCAGGGAGAGAAAGATAAGCCTGATACCCTGAAGGTAGTTCCCTGGCAAGCTTAGTAGCTTTGAAGGTAAAAATTAACTAGGGCCTGGAGCACTGTATGCAACAAAGATACAGAAAGTAGTACACTTCCATCTGCATGTTTAATAAGCCACTCAGGTGAGTCATGCAGGTGGTCCTTGAAGCATACTTCCATCAGCTACAAAATCTGTGGGTGGGTAAGTGGTATAAGTTTTGCTAAAGAGGAATTTGAGCAAATGAATGAGTATCTAGGAGCCTAGCACAGCACCTAGTAGGTGCTTAAAATAATTGTGTTGCATTAGTGATTGGAGAAAATGGAGCGCTCAACAACATTTTTTGAATAAATGAATTGATATTGTTGCTTGTTTACTGAAATGCCTTTTTCTTCCATCTCTAGGAACATCATGCCTCTTCCCTCGAAACTTGACATAAACACAGACTCCTCTGTAAAACCTTCCCTGATTTTGTGTCCCCTACCCCAAGTAAATATGACCTCTCCTGTAACTATGAGGGGTTATGGAGAGTTATAAGTGCTGGGGTTCAGAGGATTATTAGAAGCCCTGGGAAAGGACAGTTGGGCTGGAAATGTCAGGAAGGATAACAAATTTGCACTCAGAATTTTTGCACTGGAGTGGATTTCTACAAGGGCAGGAAGCTGAGGGTCAATCAACAGCAAAGTAAGCAAGGCCAAATTCCCCAATTGGTCAGAAAGATGAATGAAAACTACAAGTTGGAGGGAAACTGGTAAACCAACGACAAAATAACCCAGGCCTAGTCCCCTGATTGGTCCCAGTAATAAATTCAAAGCATGTAGCAACTGCCCTCTTTAACTTCACATTAATGTAATTGCCTCCTTCTAGAACATTCTTTCCTTCCCGTTTCTGCATGTGGAAATCCTGCCTTGTTCTTCAAGGCACAGTTCTGTTTGAAGCCCCTTCTATGAAGCTTTCTCTGATTTCATGCGTCTCATCTCTAACAGGAAGATAAACAGACAGCACGAGACCTGGGGTGTAGGGCATTGTTGGAGGTGCTGGGACAAAAAAGATAGGATAGTGCTGTAAGAAGGACATAGGTTTCATGCTAAGATTTTGTGCCTGAGTTTGTTCACTTACATTGTGGTTACTATCATTAATGAGGTAACCAACCTGGGCCTCTTATGGTAAGAACTAATTCTGTGAGGTAGGATAACACAGGTGAGTGCAGGGAGTAGGCAGTGACACCTAAGAAGAGAAGGTAGAACTACTAATTGGCAGAGCTGGAATTTGAACCCAGTTTCTTTCTCTCCTGAAATCCATGCTGATAACCTCTATATCAGTTGTTTCCAGAATTTAGTATGCATTAGAATTACCCAGGTAGTTAGTTAAAATGCAGATTCCTGGGCCTCCCACGCGAAAATTTGGCTTAGTAAAAGGGTCCAGGAATTGAGATTTTAATACATTCTTCAACTGATTCTGAATCCAGTGATCCAAGGACCACCTTCTGAAAAACTTTTCTCTCTTTCCTTGCTGCCACTGACCTCAATCCTCAACCTGCCTTTGTTATTCATGCTTAATGGTGTCATAGACAACTCATTTTAGAAAATATTATTTTTCCCCATTGATTGGCCTTGGCATCCTTGTTGAAAATCAGTTGACCACAAATGTATGGGCTTATTACCGAACTCTCAATTTTACCTCATTATGTATTTCAGTTATTTATATGTCTATCCATATGCCCATAGTACATATCCTTTTTATGTTGAGATAAAGTTCACATCACATATAATTCATCATTGAAATCTTTCAAGCATACAATTTAGTGCCTTTTTGTATATTTATAAAGTTGTGCAACAATCATCAATATCAAATGCAGAAACACCCCCCAAAAAACCCAGACTTTGTACCCATTAAGCAGTCACTGCTCATTTCATTCTCCTTCCATCCCCTGAGAACCACTATTCTACTTTCTCTGTCTACAAATGTATTTTTTAATTTTTAATTTTTGTGGGTACATAGTAGGTATGTATATTTACGGTATACATGTGATATTTTGATAAAGGCCTACAATGCATAATAATCACATCAGGGTAAATGAGGTGTCAATCACCTCAAGCATGTAACCTTGTGTTACAAACAATACAATTATATGTTTTTAGTTATTTTTAAATGTACAAATAAATTATTACTGACTATAGTCGCCCTGCTGTGCTAGCAAATATTAGGTCATATTCATTCTTTCTAGCTAATTTTTTGCACCCAGTAACCACCCTCACTTTCTTCCCACCACCTCCACTACTTTTCCCAGCCTCTGGAACCATCCTACTCTCTATCTCCATGAGTTCAATTGTTTTAATTTTTAACTAACACAAATAAGTGAAAACATAAATGAGAACATGCAATGTTTGTCTTTCTGTGCCTGGCTTATTTCACTTAATAGAATGACCTCTGTTTCCATACATGTTGTTGCAAATGACAGGATCTCATTCTTTTTCATGGTAGAATGGTACTCCATTGTCTGTACATATCAAATTTTCTTTATCCATTCATCTGTTTGTGGACACTTAGGTTGCTTCTAAATCTTGGTTACTGTGAATAGTGCTGCAATAAACATGGGAGTGCAGATATCTTTTCGATATACTGATTTTGTTTCTTTTGGATATATACCCAACAGTGGGATTGCTGGATCATATGGGAGCTCCATTTTTAGTTTTTTGAGGAACCTTTAAACTGTTCTCCACAGTGGTTTTACTAATTGACATTCCCACCAATGGTGTATGAGGGTTCTCTTTTCTCCACATCCTCACTAGCATTTGCTATTGGCTATATTTTGGATAAAAGCCTTTTTAAGTGGGGTGAGACAATATCTCATCGTAGCTTTAATTTGCATTTCTCTGATGATCAATGATATTGAGCATTTTTTCATAAACCTATTTGCCATTTGTACGTCTTCTTTTGAGAAATGTCTATTTAAATCTTCGGCCCATTGTTTTTATTGGATTATTAGATTTTTTCCTATATAGTTGTTTGAGCTCCTTATATATTCTGGTTATTAATTCCTTGTCAGATGAATACTTTGCAAGTATTTTCTCCCATTCTGTGGGTTGTCTCTTCACTTTGTTGATTGTTTCCTTTGCTATGCAGACGCTTTTTAACTTGATGTGATCTCATTTGTCCATGTTTTCTTTGACTGCCTGTGTTTTCCCCAGTCCAATGTCCTTGAGAGTTTCCTCAATATTTTATTTTAGGAGTTTCACAGTTTGAGGTCTTAGATTTAAGTATTTAATCTATTTTGACTTTATTTTTGGGTATAGCAAGAGACAAAGGTCTAGTTTCATTTTTCCGCATATGGATATCCAGTTTTCCCAGCACCATTCATTGAAGAGACTGTCCTTTACCCAATGTATGTTTTTGGTACTTGTGTCAAAAATGAGTTCACTGTGGATGTATGGATTTGTTTCTCGGTTCTCTATTGTGTTCCATTGGCCTATGTGTCTGTGTCTGTTTTTATCCCAGTATCATGCTGTTTGGGCTACTATACCTGTGTAGCATAATTTGAAGTCAGGTAATGTGATTCCTCCAGTTTTGTTCTTTTTGCTCAGGATAGCATTTGCTATTCTGGGTCTTTTTGTGGTACCATATAAATTTTAGGAGTGTTTTTTTCTATTTATGTGAAGAATGTCATTGGTAATTTGACATGGAATGAATTGAATCTGTAGATTGTTTTGGCTGTATGGACATCTTAACAATATTGATTCTTCTAGTCCATAAACATGGAATATCTTTCCATTTTTTTGGTGTCCTCTTCAATTTCTTTCATCAGTGTTTTATCGTTTTCATTGTAGAGATCTTTCACTTCTTTAGTTAAGTTAATGCTTAGGTACTTAATTTTATTCATAGCTATTGTAAATGGGATTACTTTCTTGATTTCTTTTTCAGATTGTTTGCTGTTGGCATATAAAAATGCTGCTATTTTTGTATGTTGATTTTATATCCTGCAATTTTCCTGGATTTATTTATCAATTCTAATAGTCTTTTTGCTAGAGTCTTTAGATTTTTCCAAATATAAAATCATATCATCTGCAAACAAGGATAATTTGACTTTTCCTTTCCAATTTGGATGCCCTTTATATCTTTCTCTTGTCTGATTGCTCTAGCTAAGACTTTCAGTACTATGTTGAATATCAGTAGTCAAAGTGAGCATCCTTCTCACTTAGCAAAAAGTTTCCCGATCTTAGCAAAAAGTTTCTGTTTCTCCCCATTCAGTATGATAATAGCTGTAGGTCTGTCATATATGACTTTTATTGTGTTGAGGTATGATCTTTCTATACCTAGTTTATTGAGGGTTTTTATCATGAAGGGATATTGGATTTCCTCACATGCATTTTCAGCATCAATTGAAATGATCATATAGTTTTTGTCCTTCATTCTGTTGATGTAATGTATTACATTGATTGATTTGCATATGTTGAACTATCCTTGAATCCCTGGGATAAATCCCACTTGGTCATGATGAATGATCTTTTTAATGTACTGTTGAATTCTGTTTGCGAGTATTTTGTTGAGGATTTTTGCATCAACGTTCATCAGGTTTATTGGCCTATTGCTTTTCAAAATACGTCTTTGTCTGGTTTTGATATCAGAGTAATACTGGCCTCATAAAATGAGTTTGAAAGTAATCTCTCCTCTTCTATTTCTCAGAGTAGTTTGAGTAGGGTTGGTGTTGGTTCTTCTTTAAATGTTTAGTAAAATTCAGCAGTGAAGCCATTCGGCCTCAGGTTTTTCTTTACTGTTGCTGGGAGACATTTTATTATAGCTTTGATCTCCCTACTTGTTATTGGTCTGTTCAAGTTTTGGATTTCTTCATGGCTCAGTGTTGGTGGGTTGTGTGTGTCTAGGAATTTATTCATTTCTTCTAGATTTTCCAATTTATTGGCGTATAGTTGCTATTAGAAACCTATAATGATCCTTTCAATTTCTGCAGTATCATTTGTAGTGTCTCCTTTTTCATCCCTGATTTTATTTATTTGGGTCTTCTTTTTTTTTTTTCATGGTTAGTCTAGCTAAAGGTTTGTCAATTCTGTTTATCTTTGCAAATAATAATTTTTTTTTTTTTTGGATACAGAGTTTCATTCTTGTTGCCCAGGCTGGAGTGCAATGGTGTGATCTCAGCTCACTGCAACCTCTGCCTCTTGGGTTCAAGTAATTCTCCTGCCTCAGCCTCCCAAGCAGCTGGGATTACAGGTGCATGCCACCACGCCAAGCTAATTTTGTATTTTTAGTAGAGACAGGTTTCTCCATGTTGGTCAGGCTGGTCTCGAACTCCTGACCTCAGGTGATCTTCCCGCCTTGGCCTCCCAAAGTGCTGGGATTATAGGCATGAACCACGGCGCCTGGCCAAAAAATAACTTTTTGTTTCATTGATCTTTTGTATTGTTTTCTTTATTTCAGTTTCCTTTATTTCTGCTCTTATTTTTATTATTTCTTTTCTTCTACAAACTTTGGGTTTGTTTGCTCTTGCTTTTCTAGTTCTTTAACATACATTATTAGGTTGTTTATTTGAAGTTTTTCTGCTTTTCTGATGTAGGTACTTATAGCTATAAACTTTCCTCTGAATACTGCTTTCACTGTATCCCCTAGGTTTGGTATGTTGTATTTCCATTGTCATTTGTTTCAAGAATTTTTTCAATTTCCTTCTTAATCTCTCCATTGGCCCACTGATCATTCAGGAGCTTATTGTTTAATTTCCATGCGTTTGTATAATTTCCAAAGTTCTTCTTGTTACTGATTTCCAGTTTTATTCCATTGTGGTCAGAGAAGATATTTGATATTAGTTCAAATATTTTGAATTTTTTTTATTATACTTTAAGTTCTAGGGTACATGTGCATAACGTGCAGGTTTGTTACATATGTATACTTGTGCCATGTTGGTGTGCTGCACCCATCAACTCGTCAGCACCCATCAACTCGTCATTTACATCAGGTATAACTCCCAATGCAATCCCTCCCCCCTCCCCCTCCCCGTGATAGGCCCCAGTGTGTTGAATGTTTTAAGAATTGTTTTGTGGCTTAACATATGGTCTGTCCTTGAGAATGATCCACATGTTAAGCAGAAGATTGCATATTCTCCAATCATTGGATAAAATGTTCTGTAAATATCTATTAGGTCTGTAGTGCAGATTAAGTCCAATGTTCTTCATTGATTTTCTGTCTGGATGATCTGTCCAGTATTGAAAGTGGGGTGTTGAAGTCTGCAGCTATTATTGTATTGGGGTCTCTCTCTCTATTTAGCTCTAATAATATTTGCTTTATATATCTGGGTGCTGCAGTGTTGGCTGCACATTCATTTGCAATTGTTATATCCTCTTGCTGAATTGACACTTTATTATTATATAATGACCATCTAGCTGTTTTTATAATTTTTGTCTTGAAATCTATTTTGTCTGATATAAATATAGCTACTTCTGCTCTTTTTTGGTTTCCATTTGCATGGAATATCTTTTTCCATCCTTTTATTTTTAGTTTGTGCATGTTTATAGGTGAGCTGTGTTTTCTCTAGGCAATAGGTCATTGGAATTTGTTTTTTCAACCAGTCAGCAACTCTGTCTTTTGATTGCAGAGATTAGTCCAATTATATTCAATGTTTATTACTGATAAGTAAGAATTTGCTCCTGTCATTTTGTTATTTGTTTTCTGGTTGTTTTGTGGTCTTCTCTTCCTTCTTTCTTTCCTTCTTGTCTTCCTTTTAGTGAAGGTGATTTTCTCTACAGAACTTTTCACCCCAAATCAACAGAATATACATTCTTCTCAGCACCACATAGCACTTATTCTAAAATTGACCACATAATTGGAAGTAAAACACTCCACACACTGGGGCCTGTTGGAGGGGTGGGGGGTAAGGGGAGGGAGAGCATTAGGACAAATACCTAATGCGTGTGGGGCTTAAAACCTATATGATGGGTTGAGAGGTGCAGCAAACCACCATGGCACATGTATACCTATGTAACAAACCTGCACATTCTGCACAGGTATCCCAGAACTTAAAGTAAAATAAAAAAATTTTTAAAAAAGGAAAATGGCAAGTGAAAAATCTTGCAACTACTGGATCTTCTTCTATCTTTCTGTGTATTTATATGTGTTGTATGTGTAACGTTTATATATGAATGAGTTCTAATTAATTAGCGTAAAGAAAAGTAACCACTTAAATATTTTGTCATAAAAATAAAAACTGTAATGCCTTTTAGTAGGCTACTGAAAAAACAGCTTTACATGCAAGGTGTGCAAGGAAAGTAAAATACGTTTTTGGTAAAAGATTATAAGGTGGCAAGGGAATGTGAATTTTGGAGGGCCTAGTTGGAGGGTTAAAGGATTGTTTTAAGTTAGATAGGATAAAGCTGAAGGTTTGAACAAGTTGTGGAAAGTTTGTGAAAAATTAATCTTGTAAAAGAAATTCTGTGTGTGAACCCATTGGCTAAAGTTAAAGAAGAATTATTCAGTTTTTCTATAAATTGAACATTGGAATAAAAGCACAACAGAGTTTTCTTAGAGCACTGATCTGCTCTGTAACAGAAAATGGTAAAGGGTTATTTAAAATGATTTATGAGAATCTTGCCTTATGCATTAAATTTGAATAGATTTTTCCATAAGGTTTTATTAAGAATTGGGTTTAACATCGATGGTATACTAATGCAAAGGGTGAAATCTGGCTTTCTCTCTTGAACATGATTTTTATGTAATAATAATAAAAAGTAATGAAAAAAATTTTTAAATAATTATTCTTGCTGCACTTTATACAAATAATCAGGCCAAGTATAATAAAGAAAATTGGTCTTACCATAACTTGTCTTTAGTAAAAATAGGAAACTGGAGAGAGAAAAATCATATTTCAAGAACTATGGTATATCTGTTATTAGACTCTAATGTCAGTTATTTTTGAATTTTTTTCTGCCATTTAGACTGACCCTGCCTATTTCTGTGAACCAACCAGTGATCGCTGGCTGTGGCTCAGAAGAAACAAGAGGTATAGGTAATGTAAAAATCTTAATCAGTATTCTAATTCTGGGCTTATTATAATTGGCAAGCAACCCCGTATCAGCTTGGTTCCAACAATTGCCCAGTTCATGGAAAGCCTTCTTATTTAGTTTACTTGGGATAATTTGACTTATTTTGTTTTACTGTTGTGGAATATATTGCAGTTTTATTCTTTCTGTAGGAATGCAGGATAAGCTTATTGAATGTTTTCTTAAACTGAACACTTACTAATCTTCCAGATATCACCTTTTGTCTGAACTCAGAGTTATGAATGGCCCTCGCCATACCTACACTTTCTGACTGAGCTCCTCTCTACCCTGAATACAAGAGACCCTAACAGTTAGGCTGGAATATCGTTGGCTCTTTCAGCCTGAAGTAGTTACAGAAGATGGATCTTCTCCCCTCTACAACTGTTAGGATTAAGGGTTCCCTTGTAAAAGGGAAGGAGGAAGTAAGTCAGAAGCGTTTAAACCACAGTGACTCCATCTTGAATAGGGGCTGTGTAAAATAAGGATAAGGCCTACTGAACTGCATTCCCAGTAGGTTAGACATTTTAAGTCACAGGATGAGATAGGAGGTCAGCACAAGATACAGGTTACAAAGACCTTGCCGATAAAACAGCGTGCGGGAAAGAAGCCGGCCAAATCTCACCAAAACCAAGATGGTGACGAAAGCAGCCTCTGGTCATTCTCACTGCTCATTATGATACAATGATATAGGCAGGGGGCAGAGAAATTCTTGGAAGACAGGGGCAGGTCCCTGGCGAAGCCCCACCCTCAATCCAAAAAGCCTGAAACCCTGGCCCAAAGTGAGAACTTACATCCCTCTTTTCGCTTATGGTGTAGTCATTCTTTTATTCCTTTACTTTCTAAATAAACTTGTTTTCACTTGATGGATTTGCCTCGAATTCTTTCTTGCACAAGATCCAAGAACCCTCTCTTGGAGATTGGATCAGGACCCCTTTCTGGTAACACCTGTCCACATCACTATCAGCATTTTGATTAAAACCATTCAACAAGTCTCTAGGAAGTTCCAAACTTTCCCTCATCTTCCTGTCTTCTTCTGAACCCTCCACACTCTTCCAACCTCTGCCCATTACGCAGTTCCAAAGTTGCTTCCACATTTTCTGGTATCTTTATAGCAATGCCCACTTCCCAGTACCAATTTTCTGTATTAGTCCATTCTTGCACTGCTATAAAGAAATACCTGAGACTGGGTAATTTATAAAGAAAAGAGGTTCAATTGGTTCACGATTTCTGCAGGCTGTACAGGAAGCATGGCTGGGGAGACCTCAGGAAACTCAAAGTTGTGGCAGAAGGTGAAGGGGAAGCAGGTATATCTTCACATGGCCAGAGCAGGAGGAAGTGGGGGGAGGTGCTGCACACTTTTAAACCACCAAATCTTGTGATAATTCACTTACAAGAACTGTACCACAGGAGAAATCCTTTCCCGTGATCCAATCACCTCCCACCAGGCCCCACTTCCAATATTGGGGATTACAGTTTGACATGAGATTTGGGTAGACACACAGACCCAAATCCTGTTACATCCCATTTCATTTATGCATTCATCCATTGATGGATAATTGGATGTTTTCACTTTTCCTGTTATCATGAATAATGTTGCTATAAACGTTTATGTGCAATTTTTGTGTGGACATATGTTTTTATTTCTCTAGGAGTGCAGTTGCTTGGTCATATGGTAATTGTATGTCTAACTTTTTGAGAAACTGCAAAATTGTTTTCCACAATTGCATCATTTTACCTTCTCACTAGCAATTTATGACAGTTCCAGTTTCCACATCTTTGCCAACACTTGCTATATTCTGGTTTTCTTTTCTTAATTATAGCCATCTTAGTGTGTGTTAGGTGTTACGTCATTATGGTTTTGAATTATATTTCCCTAATGACTAACAATGTTGAACTTCTTTTCATGTGCTTGTTGGTAATTTGTATATCTCCTTCGGGTAAATGTTTATTAAAGTCTTTTGCCCATTTTAAAATCAGTTTGTCTTTCTTGTTGTTAAGTTGTACAAGTTCTTTACATAATATGTATACTAGATCTTTATCAGATATATGATTTGCAAATATTTTCTCTCATTCTGTAAGTTGTCTTTTAACTTCCTTGACGTATCTTTGTGCTTAATAGTTTTAATTTTGGGCCGGGCATGGTGGCTTACACCTGTAATCTCAGCACTTTGGGAGGCTGAGGTGGCAGATCACCTGAGGTCAGTAATTCGAGACCAGCCTGGCCAACATGGCAAAACCCCATCTCTACTAAAAATACAAAAATTAGCTGGGTGTGGTGGCAGGCGCCTGTAATCCAAACTACTTGGGAGGCTGAGGCATGAGAATCGCTTGAACCTGGGAGGCAGAAAGTTGCAGTGAGCGAAAATTGCACCACTGCACTCCAGTCTGGGCAACAAGAGTGACTCTGTCTCAGAAAAAAAAAAAAAAAAGTTTTAATTTTGTCAAAGTTGAATTTATGTATTTTTTTCTTTCATTGTTTGTGGTTTTGTCATGTCTATTAAGAATCCATTACTAGGCCAGGGGTGGTGGGTCATGCCTGTAATCCCAGCACTTTGAAAGGCCAAGGTGGGCAGATCACTTGAGCTCAGGAGTTTGAGACTAGCCTGGGCAACATGGTGAAGCCCTGTCTCTACCAAAAGTACAAAAATTAGCCATGCGTGGTGGCTTGAGCCTGTGGTCCCAGCTACTTGGGAGGCTGAGGTCAGGGGATCACTTGAGCCTGGGAGGTAGAGGTTGCAGTGAGCCGAGATTGTGCCATAGCACTGCAGCCTGGGAAACAGAATACGACTGTATTAAAAAAAAAAAAATCCATTACCACATTCAAGGTAATAAAGACGTTTACTTCTTTTTTTTTAAAAAAACATGTTTGAGAAAACTTTTATTAGAAGATGTCCCAGAAGGCAACATTTTACAATCAGGTAATCAGTAATCACAACTAAATACAAAATTTCAGGTAAGCTTGCTTTTCAAAATAAATCAGACCCTTTTAACAGAATTACCCGAGTTTTTATTTTTTTTCTTGAACAAAAAGAGTTAACACTGCTTTGCAAATGGCATAAAAAATACAATATAAAAAATACTCCCCCCCAGTATACCAAACAGCAGCTGATAAAACACAAGTTATTTAGACCCTTTTAACAGAATTACCGAAGAGTATTTTTTTCTTGTACAAAAAGAGTTAACTTCACTTTGCCAAAGGCATACAAAAATACAATGTAAAAAATACTCCCCCTCAGTGTAATACCAAACAGCAGCTTATAAAACACAAGCTATTCAGACCCTTTTAACAGAATTACCCAAGAGGTTTTTTTTTTATTTTCTTGTGCAAAAAGAGTTAACACCACTTTGCAAAAGGCATACAAAAATACAATATACACTTTGGGAGGCCAAGGTGGGCGGATCACGAGGTCAGGAGATTGAGACCATCCTGGCCAACATGGTGAAATCCCGCCTCTACTAAAAAAAAAACAACAAAAATTAGCTGGGTGTGGTGGTACATGGCTGTAATCCCAGGTACTCAGGAGGCTGAGGCAGGAGAATCGCTTGAACCAGGGAGGCGGAAGTTGCAGTGAGCCAAGATCGCACCACTGCACTCTGGCCTGGCGACAGACCCAGACTCCATCTCAAAACAAACAAACAAACAAAAACCCAAAAAACAATATAAAGGATACTCTCCCCCAGTATAATACCAAACAGCAACTTATAAAATACAAGCTATTCAGGTGAAACATCAGTAACCTACAATCAACCTGTTCTCCATAGACAGTCTCAAAAGTCAGCTGGCTCTTGTAAACCATGCTCCAGAAGGGTAAAGAGGCTATTTCCAAACATCCCCTGGAGTTCTCTGAGGGCAAGAAGCAACCTCAGAAAGAAACCATTATGGACAATAGATTTGGAAGTAGCAGCTGGTGTTCCAGAGCCACATATAATACTTATCACTCCCCATCCTCCCAACTTCCAAGTAGGCACCTGCTGTCCTAGGCAGAGTTCTGGAGGGGCTGGTCCTTCTCACAGGACAGGCTTAGGGGTTCCAGAGGTTACCCACATGACAACTGCGGGGTTGGGTGACTTTCCCAGACTGGAGGCTGCACCTGGATTCCACGTGGAGTTGCAGAGTCCAGCTGGGGCAAAATCTATCATGGAAGCAGGCAGATCACCTGAGGTCAGGAGGTCAAGACCAGCCTGGCCAACATGGTGAAACCCCGTCTCTACTAAAAATACAGAAATTAGCCAGGTATGGTGGCAGGCACTTGTAATCCCAGCTACTCGGAAGGCTCAGGCAGGAGAATCGCTTGAACCTGGGAGGCAGAGGTTGCAGTGAGCCGAAATCATGCCATTGCACTCCAGCCTGGGCAACAAGAGCGAGAGTGCATCTCAAAAAAAAAAAAAAAAAAAAAAAAAAAAATCCATCATGGTTGACTAAGCAGAGCTCCCGGAGGCTCATTTTAAACACACAAGGAGGCAAGTCCACGTTGTGGAGCACTAGATGAGTCCCAACAACTCTCCAGAAAACTTCAGAAAGGCCCAGATTCTGCGAAAGACATCTGACTCATTGCAGGCTGGTGCGAGGGCCCAAGGGTGGCTGCAGAACCAGCAAGCTCCTTGGAGATGCATGAAAGGAACAAGTTTTCATGGTTCTAGTAGAACTTCAAATTCATCAGTCAAGGATTGAGATGAGAGGCAGGTGCAAAAGAGGAAGTGTTACAGTTCTCCCTTCTAAGGTGCCTCACACCTGCCTTGAGAAAAGATTGGGCCTCAAGGGCCCCTCAGAAAACACCTGAGCAGGGATCAAGTTCATGAACCAGGACTCCGAACTTTCCCCAGGCCCCAGGCTAAGACCCATTTCTCTGTGACTTAGGGAAATATTTCTAACCTGCGGGAAAGGGTGCTGTAGAACCCATTGCATAACAGAGGCAGAATGAGACAAGGTCCCTTGTGAGGACACGAAGTTCCCTCCCTCAGAGAAGAGAGCCCAGAGGGCTTTAAGACAAATTACTTACAGGCAAAGCTCTCTTAAATGTTCTCAGTCACAGCATTGAGAGTGGGAGGAAGGGGGTCAGCCAACATCATAATATATACATATATACATATATACATATATGTAAGGTTTCCAACTCCTCAGCTACTGTAGTGTCTGACAGTGAGGTAATGGTCCACGTTCATCAAGTCTCTGAGCTTGTTTTCACCCAAGACAGCTTGTGTGTCTCCTGGGAAAAAATGGAGCCGCAAGGAGAGCGTCCATACCCAGCTGTCCTTGCATTACCCCAGAGACATCCTTTCCTAGCCTAAAGTTCATGTAGAGTGTGAGATTTCTTCCAGGCTGGAGCCCCCAACAATATCCACCACCTGTTGCATAGCATCTGTCAGCCTTTTCTTTTGAGATAGTGAGCCAGGAAGACCCCAAGCCTCCTCAGTCAGCTGCCTGCTGAGAAGCTAAAGGTGCCAGAAAACACAAGGCACTCCCATGAGTCAGGGAAGAGAGAGAGCTGGGTTTCAAGGTTTCCAAGAATGCAAGCCTTTATACTGTTTGTGCACTGACTGCAATGCATTCTTCAATCTACTGTCCAGAGTGTCCTGCTGTAACAAAAATGTACAAGTTACTGAAGGGGAGAGGGAGATCAAAAAGCAAACTTGTGTCTTTTTAAGACAGAACGGTCAGGCTTTTTGGTCAGTAGCTACTGAGGTACTCAATTCTTTTCTGCAATTGCCGACGCTGGCATTCGAGCTGCCTTTTCTCTGTAGCCATCTTCTCCTCGGCCTCCACTAGTTCTTGTAAGTATTCCGTGGCCTTGACTAGGATCATTACTTTGGAAACCCTAGAGCACCTGGCCAGCGCGGGTACCTCGTCCCTCAGGGCCAAGAACCGCGAACGTTGATCATTCCGCCTCTTGCGCTCCAGGGAGCTGTGATACTTCCTCTTGGTCCCATTCTCAGTATCATAACGGATGGGTTTGGGCTGGCAGGACTGGGCAGCCTCACTTGCTACAGGTGGGAGGCTCACAATCTCTTTATCTTCCTTATCATCCTTTCCCCCTGGAGCTTCTCTCTCTAGAGCTTCTTTTGGGGGAATCCTCTTTGGAGCCCCTTCTTGGAAGCAGCTTTCTGGAGGAAAAGGGGCAGCATAGTTGTGCTGTTGCTGGTGGATGGAGATGTGGAAGAGATTCATGCGGGGATCCAGAAGGTCTTCACGCACCGCGATGGTGACCGGCTTCCGCATACTCAAAGACTGCCTCTTCTTTACTGTCACGTCGGTTTCTTCGCCCTCGGAGTCGCTTGGGCTCTCAGATCTGGAGCAGGCCTGGATCTTGGGCTCGCCCAGCAAACAGGGGAAGACAGGCGCTAGGTTGCTGGCTTCAGGCTCAGGAGTGTAGTCGGGGGTGGCGAACTCCTTGGGCGAGTACCCCGAGGGCGCGCCAACTGCAAGCAGGTCACTCGCCGCTCTCTCCAGTGGCTCCTGGGCGGAGAAGCCGCTCCACATGCAATCACGGCGGATGAGGGAGGCGTAGTTCGGGTCCCAAGCGTTCCAGTAGCCCTGGGATTCCGTCTCGTCCTCAGCGCACCCTACCGGCCACGGTTCCAGGGGACCAAAGCCAAGGGCTGGGTTCCCGGCGGCGGGACCCAAGTCCCAGGGCGGCGGCACCAACTCGAATTTCTTCCAGATGTCCTCGCTGGGCGTCGTGGAGCGGTAGAAATCCTCCCCGCCATCATAGTCGTAGAAATAGTGCTGGTACGAGTCGCGGTCCATGTTGGCTTGCTTGCTCATGCAGCTTGCCACCTGGAGCAGACTAGTTCCCCTCCAGCTGGGGGCAGCAGGGCATTCCGCACACGCGCACAACGCGCCACCGAGCGCACGACCCGCCCTCTATGTTTATTTCTAAGAGGCTTACAATTTTAGCTCTTATATTTAGGTCTTTGGGTTCATTTTGAGTTAATTTTTGTATATGGCGTGAGGTAAGGCCCAGCTTCATTCTTTTGCATGTGAATATCCAAGTGTTCCAGGACCATTTTTGGAAGAGACTATTCTTTTCCAATTGCATATTCTTGACACCTCTTTGAAAATCAATTGACCTTAGATGTATGGGTTTCCGACTCTCAATTCTATTCCATTGATCTATATGTCTATCCTTATGCCAGTACCACATGGTTTTGATTAAGTGTGATTTGTAGTACGTTTTGAAATTGAGAAATGCTAGTCCTCCACCATGCCCGGCTATTTTTTTCCTTCCTTCCTTTCCTTTCTTTTCCTTCCTTCCTTCCTTTCTTCCTTCCTTCCTTCCTTCCTTCCTTCCTTCCTTCCTTCCTTCCTTCCTTCCTTCCTTCCTTCCTTCCTTTCTTTCCTTCCTTTCCTTCCTTCTTCTTTCCTTTTCTTTCTTTCTTTCTTTCTTTCTTTCTTTCTTTCTTTCTTTCTTTCTTTCTTTCTTTCTTTCTTCCTTTCTTCCTTCCTTCCTTCCTTCCTTCCTTCCTTCCTTCCTTCCTTCCTTTCTTTCTCTCTCTCTCTCTCTCTCTCTCTCTTTCTCTCTCTCTTTCTTTCTTTCTTTCTTTCTTTCTTTCTTTCTTTCTTTCTTTCTTTCTTTCTTTCTTTCTTTCTTGTGTCACCCAGGTTGGAGTGCAGTGGCTCGATTTCTGCTCACTGCGACCTCCACCTCCTGAGTTCAAGCGATTCTCTGACCTCAGCCTCCCAAGTAGCAGGGACTACAGGCGCCCCAGGCCACCATGCCTGGCTACTTTGTTTTTTTATTTTTTAAATTTTTTTAGTGGAGACGAGGTTTCGCCATGTTGACCCGGCTGGTCTTGACTCCTGACCTCCAGTGGTCGGCAAGCCTCAGCCTCCTAAAATGCTGGGATTACAGGTGTGAGCCAATGAGCTCTGCCTGCAGCATGGCTATCTTAGTGATAATTTTTAAATATTTACTTTTCAGATTGTTCATTGTTAGTGTATATAAATATAAATGATGATTTTTGTATGTTGCCCTTGTATCCTGCATCTTTGCTTAATCCATTTATTAGCCCCAATTTTCTTTTTTCTTTTTTTTGAAATGGAGTTTCGCTCTGTCACCCAGGGTGGAATGCAGTGACTTGATCTCAGCTCACTGCAACCTCCACCTCCTGGGTTCAAGAGATTCTCCTGCCTCAGCCTCCCAAGTACCTGGCTCTACAGGCGACCGCCACCATGCCCGGCTAATTTTTGTATTTTTTGTAGAGACGAGGCTTAGCCATGTTGGCCAAGAGGGTCTCAAACTCCTGACCTCAAGTAATCCACCTGCCTCGGCCTCCCAAAGTGCTGGAATTACCGGCGTGAGCCACCACGCCCGGCCTATTAGCCCTAAATTTTTAAAAAAGATTTTCTATATATAAGATTGTGTCAGCAGGGCTCAGTGGCTCACGCCTGTAATCCCAGCACTTGGCCAAGGCAGGCGGATCACCTGAAGTCAGGAGTTTCAGCCTGGCCAACTCTACTAAAAATACAAAAATTAATCAGAGGTGGTGGCCAGCGCCTGTGTTCCCAGCTACTGGGGAGGCCGAGGTAGGAGGATGGCTTGAACCAGGGAGGCCTAGGCTGCAGTGGGCCAAGATTGCGCCACTGCACTCCAGCCTGGGTGACAATGTGAGACCCTGTCTCAAAAAAAAAAAAAAAAAAAAAAAATCTTGTTGTCTGCAAAGATAATTTTACTTTTTTAATTTGAATGACTTTTATTTATTTATTTGACTAAATGCTCTCGTTAGAACTTTCAGAACAATGTTGAATAGACATATTGAGAGCAGACATCCTTGTGTTGTTACTGATCCCTGTGGAAAAGCTTCCAGTCTTTTGCCATTGAGTATGAGGTGAGCTATGAGTTTTTCATACATGCTCTTTATCAGGTTGGGGAATTTCACTTCTATTCGTAGATTGCTGAGTGTTTAAGTCAACTTTATATTCCTGGGATAAATCCCACTTGGTCATCATATTATTATATAATTATGTTTATATGTTACCTGATTCATTTGCTAGTATTATAATTTGTTTAGTGTTTTGCTTTAATAATCATAAAGGATATTGGTCTTTGGTTTTATTTTTGTGATGCATACGGGTTTAGTTTCAGGATAATACTTACCTCATAAAAATGTGTTAGGAAATGCTCCTTCTTTTCTGTTGTTTAGAAGACTTTGAGAAGGATAGGTGTTAATTTTTGTTTAAACACTTGGTAGAATTCACTCTTGAAGCTGTCTGGTCTTGAAGGTTTTTTTTTTTTCGTGGGAAAATTTTTATTATTAGCTCAATATCTTTACTTGTTCCAAGTCTATAAAGATTTTCTATTTCTTCTTGGGTCTGTCTTGTGTTTCTGGGAATTTGTCTATGTTGTCTAGAGTATCCAATTGTTCATACTATTCCCATATAATACTTTTTATTTCTATATAGGTTGATGGTAATGTGTCTTCTTTTATTCTGATTTTAGTCATCTGGTTTTTTTTCTGGTTTGTTTGTTTTTTTATTGGTCAGTCTAGCTAAAGGTTTCTCAGTTTTGGTGATCTTTTCAAATACCAAAATTTGGTTTCATTCATTTTCTCTGCTTTTTTTTTCTTTTTTCCAGCTTTATTGAGGTATAACTGACAAATAAAAATTGTATGTATTCAAGGTGTACAATATGATTTGATACATGTATGTGTTGTGAAATGATTATCACAAATTATTTAACACATCAATCAGTATAGTTACCATTGTGTATATGTGTGTATGTGGTGAAGACACAAAGAGAAATATACTCTCTTTGTAAATTTCAAGGAAACAATGCGGTATTAACTATAATCATGATGCTGTCTATTACATTCCAGAATTTATTCATCTTTTTACTGAAAGTTTGTACCCTTCAGCGAACATCTCCTCATTTCTCCCACTCTCCAGTCCCTGGCAACTACAGTTCTACTCTCTGCTTCAATGAATGTGTCTTTTTTATAGCTAAATATATTTCACTATATACCACGTTTCCTTTATCCATTCATCCATCAAGGGACCCTTAGGTTGTTTCTATATCTTGCCTATTGTAAATAATGCTGCAATGAACATGTGGGTGCAGATATTTTTTGAGATACTGATTTTCTTTCCTTTGTATATATGCTTGAGGTGGGATTGATAGATCATATGGTAATTCTATTTTTATTTTTTGGGGGAATCTCCATATTGTTTTCTATAGTGGCTACACCAAGTTACATTCCCATCAACAGTGTGCAAGAGTTCCCTTTTCTGCAAACCCTCACTAACACTTATTATTGCTTGTCTTTTTGATAATAGTCATTCTAACAGGTGTAAGGTGATAGCTCATTGTGGTTTCAACGTGCAGTAACCTGATGACTGGTGATATTGAGCACCTTTTCATATACCTGTTGGCCATTTGTATGTTTTCTTTGGAAAAATGTCTATTTGGATCCTTTGCACGTTTGTTAATCAGGTTATTTGTTCTTTTGCTATTGAGTTGAGTTCCTTATAAATTTTGCATATAAACACTTCATCAGATACCTAAGACATCCATGCCATTGAAACACTTGCCTCTGGGCCAGGCACAGTGGCTCACGCCCGTAACCCCAGCACTTTGGGAAGCCGAGGGGGGCGGATCACCTGAGGTCAGGAGTTTGAGACCAGCCTGGCCAACATGGTGAAACCCTGTCCCTACTAAAAATACAAAAAATCAAAAAAAAAAAAAAATTAGCTGGGCGTGGTGGCAGGTACCTGTAATCCCAGCTACTTGGGAGGTTGAGGCAGGAGAATCGCTTGAAACCAGAAGGCAGAGGTTGCAGTGAGCTGAGATTGCACCATTGCACTCCAGCCTGGGCAACAAGAGTGAGACTCTATCTCAAAAAAAAGAAAAAAAGAAAAGAAAAAAGAAACATTTGCCTCTGAATGTTTTTGAGAAATCCCCCCTGGGGAAAAGCTGTTAGCACTGTGTTCCTGATAAAGGCACGCCTTTCAAACCAGTCGTCCAGGGAGCCTGTGAACAAATCAAATAATGACAATTTGGGGAGAATGAGTTCTTCTCTGCTCCCCTCAGTACTGGGAATGTAACTTTTTATTTTCAAAGCTACTGCTGAGCTAGGGAGGAGGGAGTGGAATAGGACACATTAAAATATCACAAAACTCACTCTTCTAAGATTCAGCCACTTTTTTTGAATATGTGCTTCCCGGGTTGTTGCAAGACTTTGGTTAATTTCCAGAGTTCTGAAACAGTTGAGTCTGACTGTTTTTGTCAATTTTTATTGTTTTAATGGAGAAGTGGAAATTTGGAGTTCCTTTCTTTGCTATTTTCACTAACATCACTCCAGCGAATGTTTTAATAATGCACTTAGTAACGGGTTTAGAATCCCTTGCCCTTGACTTCCCTAACCCCCAACATCAAATTCTACCTCTGCTCCTGGGACCCTGCTAGAGAAAGTTGCAAACAGGTAAAGGTCAGGTTCTATTATTTATTTATGCTCTCCACCTCAGTTATGTTCTCTACATTGCAGTCTTTCCATTCCTCCCCTATTGACTACAAGTAGCTGTTCCAAATTTCTTCCACTCTCCTCAAGTTTTGCATACAATTCCTGTCTGTCTCACTTTGTCCTCATGAATTCCACAATTCAAAATCTATTTGTATCTTGTTTGTATTTCTCTTAGTAGTGGAGGTCTGAGGTCAAACCTCTTTAATTTAATTCCTGCCTTGATTTAATTCCTGCATTTATGTTTACTAGCTGCGTAATATTGAACAATTTACGCCTCACTTTGTCTCAGTTTTCTCATTCTCAAAGTATCAGTGTAAGGATTAAATAAAATAATCCATGTACAGCTCTTAGAACAGTTTCTTCAACACATCTTCACTATCAGCCTCATCATTATCAGCATCATCATCATCATTATCACCATCATCATAATTACCCCGTTACTCCTATCTTTAAAGCATGTGTCTGTCCTCAATACCAGTGTTAACCTGTGCTCTCTTGACCCCACCTCTTCTATTATTTGTACTGAAATGATTTCCTGCCTTAAATATTTAGTACTGACTCTTCTCCCTTGGCCTGAAACTCATTCAAGTATGAAGATCTTTAAAAATTCAAAAACAAAAGGAAAAGTAAAAATAAAATACAAAAACCAAACAGAAAACCTAATACCACTCTCTCCCACAAACTGCTAGTCTATCTTTTCCTTTCCTGCCAAATTTCTCCAAAGTTCCCTTTTGTTACTCATTGATCTCTTCCAATCTAGATTCTACCGGCCCGCAACATTGCTGTAAGGCAATGGCCTAATCCTTTAATTCAAATAACCTTTTCAGTTCTCATTCTCCTGATCTCACTATAATATCTAATAGGCTTTACCTGGTTTCTCTTAACACTAACTTCTTCTGGGTCTTTGCCCATTTCTTCCTATGTTTTCATTCTGGCTCCTTTATTGGGACAGGGGTCAGTCTTCAGCTGCTTGTCTGCACTCGAGGGAGTGTGGAACATCTTATGTCTCATAGTTTTCACTAGTTTCGTTATACCTCTGTTCCAGTCCTGTTAGTGGGAGGCAAATTTAGTGCCTCAGTCCTAAGTAAAACCTGTAAAAGCTATGCCAAGCAAGCCAGCTTTGGTGCGCTAGAATGTATAGAATTCATAGCGTCTTTTAACGTTACTCTTGGATTCCTATAACAGAATCTCTGTATCTGCCCACTTGCATGCATCCTGCAGATGATTGACAGATATTCCTGAAACATACAAATAGCTAACAAGGTCATAGACAGGAGGGGCAGGAAAAGTAGTAGGGGGAGGGGAAGAAGAAGAGGAAGAACAAGAAGAGGAAGGAGAAGTAGAAGAGGAAGAAGCAGCAGCAAAAGCTGCCTTATACATCATAATTATATAAAATACAATTAAAATGCGTTTTTATAACTTCATGCGGTTTTAGTAATATAGTTGCTAACATTTTATATTTAATTAACATAGGCTTTCTGAAAAGGTTTATTGCTAGGCTTCCTTTAATGAAGAGCTATTTGGGCTGGGCACACTGGCTCAGCCTGTAATCCCAGCACTTTGGGAGGCCAAGGTGGGCGGATCACTTGTGCTCAGGAGTTTGAGACCAGCCTGCCAACGTGGTGAAACCCCGTCTCTACTTAAAAAATATAAAAATTAGCCAGGCGTGGTGACCTGCACCTGTTGTCCCAGCTACCCAGGAGGCTGAGACAAGAAAATTGCTTGGACCCAGGAAGCCGGAGGTTTCTGTGAGCCCAGATTACGCCACTGCACTCCAGCCTGGGTGACAGAGCTAGATTCTGTCTCAAAAAAATAAAAAATAAAGAGCTCTTTATATGTAGCCCTACCTTTTACATTAAAACAATATACATGCTAAAGTCTTCACAAAGTCAATTTCTTAATATGTTGAGGCACCATATAGTTTTGTTTACATTATTTCCTAGAAAACCAATGGAAGGTAAATTTTAGCTTAGTTGAAGTCAAACTATTTGAAAACAATGAAAATTTCCAAGTATTTTAAATGTAACTGAGGATTATGCTAGCAAGTTTTTCTGGGGCCTGGTTGCTCAATCAGTCCTGGATTTAAAAAATAAATAAGTAAAAGAATAGTTAGAACAAGTAGGAAGTGGGAGAATGCTAGCACAGTCAATGAGAGAAAGTGACAGTGATGCCTTGCCATACCAGGATTCAAAGATAATAGCTTCAAACCTGTGAAATAGTAAAGGTACAGTTGTCATGATGAAAATAGTCTGAGCCACAATTGAGTTCTAGGTCTGTCTTACTCTAGAGCTTATGCTTTTTAATTACTAGGTTATATACTGCCTGTCTTGTCTCTGTATCATGTCAATTCTCTGATAAAAATCTGGATTTACAGGATGAAGACCAAACTTCTCTGCCGTCTTTCAAGCTCCGCCTTAATTTTTCCTCCACCTACCTAGCCAGTCTTATTCTCTGATAACCCCTAAAGCAATCATGCAATTTAGTCAGATCAGTTTCCATACTGTGCATCAAATCTGCCGTGTCCATTTCTTTTCTTTTCTTTTCTTTTCTTTTCTTTTCTTTTCTTTTCTTTTCTTTTCTTTTCTTTTTTTTTTAGGCAAGGTCTCACTCTGTTGCCCAGGCTGGAGTGAAGTGGCCAGACCTCGGCTCACTGCAACTTCCACCTCCTGGGTTCAAGCAATTCTCCTGCCTCAGCCTTCCTGGTAGCTGGGATTACAGGCACCAGCCACAACATCTAGCTAATTTTTTCTTTTTTTTTTTTTTGAGACAGAGTCTGACTCTGCCACCCAGGCTGGAGTGCAGTGGTGCGATCTTGGCTCACTGCAACTTCTACCTCCCAAGTTCGAGCAATTCTCGTGCCTCAGCCTCCTGAGTAGCTGTGATTACAGACATGCGCTACCACACCTTGCTAATTTTTGTGTTTTTAGTAGAGATGGGGTTTCACCACGTTGGCCAGGCTGGTCTGGAACTCCTGGCCTCAAGTGATCTGCCTGCCTCGGCCTCTCAAAGTGCTGGGATTACAGGCGTGAGCCACTGTTCCTGGCCCAATAAAAAATCAGTTTTAAAAAACAAGATGAAAAAACTGTGTCTTACAGATGACAAATTCTGTTGCTGTTCAGAGCAATAAGAGATCAAGGAAAGCTTCGTATAGCTAGGTCTTGATTTGGCTTTGAAGGATGGCTAAGATTTGAGAATTCCAGGTGAATGAAGGCCCAGAATTAGAAATGAACATGGCAGGCCGGGTACGGTGGCTCACACCTGTAATCCCAGCATTTTGGGAGGCCAAACTGGGCAGATTACTTGAGGCCAAGAATTCCAGACCAGCCTGGCCAACATGGCGAAACTCTGTCTCTACATAAAATACCAAAATTAGCAGTGCGTGGTGGTGCATGCCTGTAATCCCAGCTACTAGGGAGGCTGAGGCACAAGAATTGCTTGAACTTGGGAGACAAGAGGTTGCAGTGAGCCAAGATCCTGCCACTGCACTCCAGCCTGGTCGACAGAGCATGACTGTCTCAAAAAAAGAAAAGAAAAGAAAGATTTTTTATTGAGTTATACACATAACATACAATTCACCTTTTTAGAGTATACAATTTAGTGGTTGTTAGTATATTCACAAAGATGTGCAACCATGTTTTGATTGCCTGCTCTTCACCCACTGGTGAGGGAGAGAGTCCCATCCTAGGGTTATGGGGATGACCAAACACATGACACCTGTCACGGGCAGATGAGATTGATAGCAGTTTATTAATCACAGATACTCAAAGCCCATTGAATGACACAGCGTGCTATACAGGCCCACACAGATGTTATACTCAGGAACAGAGAGATCAAGTGGGTGAGGTGGAAGGTAGGTTTTGTAGTATCCAGAGGGCAAAGTGACCCTTGGTTTCCATGAAAGGATGTGATTGGCTTGTTTGAATAATTCCACATACTGGTAGGGACCTGAAATCTGCTGCAGCAGTTTTGCCTAAGGATGCTTGCAGTTGAACCGTTAGAGCCACAGCCTCCCTCCCATTTCAGACGTCAAAGCAGCACAGAATACTGAACCTTAATTTTAGGTCTTACACCACAGACCATCAGCCATTCTTCTTTTCTTTTCTTTTCTTCTCTTCTTCTTCTTCTTCTTCTTCTTCTTCTTCTTCTTCTTCTTCTTCTTCTTCTTCTTCTTCTTCTTCTTCTTCTTCTTCTTTTCTTCTTCTTCTTCTTCTTCTTCTTTTTTTTTTTTGACGGAGTCTTGCTCTGTGGCCCAGACTGCAGTGCGGTGGCGCAATCTTGGCTCACTTTGACCTTCGCTTCCCAGGTTCAAGTGATTCTCCTGCCTCTGCCTCCCGAGTCACTGCGCCCTGCCGTGTCACCTTTTCTATGTATAGAACCTTTTAATCACCCCAAAAACAACCCCCATGCTCATGAGCAGTCACTCCACGTCTTAGTCAGTTTGAACTACTATAACAAAGTACCACAGAGTGGTGGCTTATAAAAAACAGAAATTTATTTCTCACAGTTCTGGAGGCTGGAAGTCTGAGATCAGAGTGTCAGCATGGTCACATTCTGGCAAAGGCCCTCTTCCAAGCTGCAGACTGCTGACTTCCTCACATGTATCCTCGCAAGGTAGGAAAGGAAGCTAACTAGTTCTGTGGCCTCTCCTTACAGGAACATTAATCCCATTTGTGAGGGCTCTACCCTCATAATCAAATTACTTCCCAAAGGACCCACTTCTTATTGCCATCACATTGGAATTAGGGTTTAAACTTCTGAATGTTGTAGGGGACACAAATATTTAGTCTGTAACACTTCACTTCTCTCCTCTTCCCAGACCTAGGCAACCATTAATCCGCTTTCTGTCACTGTGGATTTGCTTATTCTGAGCATTTCATACAATGAGAATCATACAATATATGGCCTTTGTGTCTGACTTCTTTTTTTCTATTTTCTTGCTTTTTTCTCATTTTTTTCTTTGTTTATTTATTTTTACTTATTTATTTTTGTGTCTGGCTTCTTTTTAAAATTTTTTGATAATTTTTTTTTTCTTTATAGAGATGGGATCTCACTATGTTCCCCAGAATGGTCTTGAACTCCTGGACTCAAGCAATCCTTCCACTTTGGCCTCCCAAAGTGCTGGTATTACAAGCATGAGCCACTGAACCCAGCCCTTAAAATTTTTTATTTTTATTTTTACTTTTTTAGAGGCAAAGTCTCAATCTGTCACCCAGGATAGAATGCAGTGGTATGATTGTAACTTGCACTAACCTCAAATTCCTGGGTTCAAGGCATTCTCCTGCCTCAGCCTTCCGTGTAGCTATGACTACAGATGTGTGCCACCACACCCAGCTACTTTTTAATTTTTATTTTTTTTTGTAGAGATGGAGTCTTGCTACATTGCCCAGGCTGGTCTCAAGTTTCTGGCCTCAAGTGATTTTCCCCCAGTCAGACTCCCAAAGTTTTGGGATTACAGTTGTTAGCCAGCACAACTGGCCTCCGGCTTCTTTTACTTAGCATAATGTTTTTGAGATTCATTTATGTTGCAGCATGTGTCAGTACTTCCGTCCTTTGTGTGACTCTGTAATAGTCCACTGTAAGAATCTGCCATGTTTTGTTTGTCCATTCATCAACTGATGGACAATTGTGTTTTTCCCCATGTTGGTTGTTATGAATAATAATTCTATGAATATTCATGTACACTTTTTTGTGTGGACATATGTTTTCAACTCTTTTTTGTACATACCTAAGACTAATTGCTGGATCTATAGAAAATATATGTTTAAACTTTTGAGGAACCTCTAGACTATTTTCCAAAGCACCATTTTACGTTTTACTTTACTACACTAGCAAAATATGAAGCCTCCAATTTCTCCACATCCTTGCCATCATTGATTATTTTCCATCTTTTTTATTATAGCCAGCCTATTAGGTGTGAAGTGGTATCTCATTTGGAGAGAGGACAAGAATTCAAGACAAGCCTGGGCATCATAGCAAGAGCCCCATCTCTACAACAAAAAGATTTTTAAAAAAATTAGCCGGACATGGTGACTCACACCTGTAGTCCTAGATACTCAGAAGGCTGAGATGGGAGGATCCCTTGAGCCCAGAAGTTCAAGGCTATAGTGGGCTGTGATCACGCCACTGCACTCCAACCTGGGTGACAGAATGAGACCCCAACTCAAAAAACATACTTCAGCTTTTACCTAATGTCTTTATTCTGTTCCAAGATGCCACTGAGGATAACACATTGCATTTAGCCATCATGTCTCCCTAAGCTCCTTTTGGCATGACAGTTTCTCATATTGTCCTTGACAATTTGGATGAGTACTGGGCATGTGTTTTCCAGGATGTCCTGCTATTGGGATTTATCATATTTCTCATTGTTAGACAGGGGTGCGGGTACTTACTGTGAGCATGACTCATCACTGTCGATGTTGATTCGTATCATCTGGCTGAAGTAGTGTTCGTCAAGCTTCTCCACTGCGAAGTCACTCTTTGTCTCTCCTTTTCTGTAACGTACTCTGAAGGAAGCCTCTATGCACAGCCCGTACTTAAGGAGTGAGGAGCTAAGCTCCACCTTTTTGAGAGTAGATTATCTACATAAATTATTTGGAATTCTTCCGCACAGGAGACTTGTCTCTTCTTGTTTATTTATTTAGTTATTTATTTATATGAGTATGAACACAATTTTATACTTTAATGAGTTCTACTCCAATATTTATTTATCCATTTTTACAAGTTCTATTCAAAATTTTACTAGAGACACTAGCCAGAGCAATTAGGCAAGGAAAAGAAATAAAAACCATCTAGATTGGAAAGGAAGACTAACTCTATTTTCACATAATATAATTTTGTGTATAGAAAAACATTAACAAATAAATTTAAAAAAAAAGAAAAAGAAAAACACAAAGAGGCCAGGCATGGTGGTTCATGCCTGTAATCCTAGCACTTTGGGAGGCCAAGGCAGGCAGATCACTTGAGGCCAGGAGTTCTAGACCAGCCTGGGCAACATGGAGAAACCCTGTCTCTACTAAAAATATGAAAATTAGCCTGGCATGGTGACCGAGCCTGTAATCCCAGCTACTCAGGAAGTTGAGACATGAGAATTGCTTGAACCCAGGAGGTAGATGTTGCAGTGAGCCAAGATTGTGCCTGGGCAACAGAGTGAGACCCTGTCTCAAAAATAAAAGAAAAAGAAAACCACAAAGAATGCTTCAAAAACTCTTAGAGCTAGAGACTGGGCACAGTGGCTCACACCTGTAATCCCAGCACTTTGAGAGGCTGAGGGGGGCAGATCACTTGAGGTCAGGAGTTCGAGACTAGCCTGGCCAACATGGTGAAACCCCCATCTCTACTAAAAATACAAAATAATAATAATTAGCCAGATATGGTGGTGCACACCTGTAATCCCAGCTACTTGGGAGGCTGAGACAGGAGAATTGCTTGAACCTGGGAGGTAGAGGTTGCAGTGAGCTGAGACCATGCCATCGCACTCCAGCCTGGGCAACAGTGCAAGACTCCATCTCAAAACAAAACAAAACAAAAAAAGCTCTTACAGTCAATAAACAAGTTCAGCAAAATTGTAGTAAACAGGATCAACATACAAAAATAATTTGTATTTCTATACAGTAGCAATGAACAATCTGAAAATGAATTAAGAAAACAATTCTACTTATAATAGCATTAAAAAATAAAAAAGTTAGAAATAATTTTTTTTAAAGAACAGTATGACTTGTGCATGGAAAACCACAAAATACTGTTTAAAGGAATTAAAGAAAACATAAATAAGAAGACATTTCATGGTCATGAATTGGAAGATTTAATATTGGTAAGGTAGAAATACTACAAATTAATCTACAAATTCAACACAAACTCTATTAAAATCCAAACTGGTTTCATTTTTAAAAATCGGCAAGCTGATTCTAAAATTCATATGGAAATGCAAGTGACCTGGAAATGTCCAAACAATCATGAAAAAGATGAACGAAGAGGAATGAAGTTGGAGAAATCACACATCCCAGTTTTAAAACTTTCTACAAAGGTACAGTAATAAAAAAGCATGTGGTATTGGCATAAGGATAGTAATATAGATTAATGGGGTAGAATTGGTAGTCCAAAAATAAAGCCATACATTTATGGCCAATTGATTTTCAATAAGGGTGCTAAGACTCTTCAATGTTGGGCATCAATCTTTTTTTTTAACAAATGGTGCTAGGACAACTGTACATACACATGATCCTGACCTCATCTCATATATAAAAATTATTTAAAGATAGATCAAATACCTAAATGTAAGAGCTAAAACTACAACTCTTAGAAGAAAACATAGGTATAAAACTTTTTGATCTTAGATTAGGCAATGATTTGGTATGAATTTTCACGACCTGGACTAGGCAACTGTTTCTTAGCCATGACACAAAAAGCACAAGCAATCAAATAAAAAGTAGATAAATTGGACTTTGTTAAAATTAAAAATATTTGCACTTTAAAGGACATTATCAAGAAAGTAAAAAGACAATGCATAGAATAGGAGAAAATATTAATATTTTCAAACTATATATCTAATATGGGATGAATATCCAGAATATATAAAGAAGCATTACAACTGAATAATAAAATAACAACCTAATTAAAAATGGACAAAGAAAGAAGCCAGTCAGTACCAAGGGGGATCGCGCTAAACCATTCATGAGAAATCCGTGCCCACGATTCAATCACTTCACACCAGGCCCCACCTCCAACACTGGGGATTATATTTCAATATGAGATTTGGGCAGGGACACACTATATTACTCTCATAAGGGCTATATACTGTATAATTTCAATTATATGACATTTGGAAAAAGGCAAAATATAGAGACAATAAAAAGAACAGTGGTAATGAGCAAAGGGTAGGGAGCTGATATAGTGTGGATGTGTATCCCTGCCTAAATCTCATTGAAATATATTCCACGATGTTGGAGGTGGGGCCTGGTGGGGAGTGATTGGCTCATGGTGGCAGATTTCTCATGAATGGCTTAGCACTACTCTCCCTGGTACTGTCCTCATGGTAGAGAGTGAGTTTTCATGAGATCAGGTCATTTAAAAATGTGTAGTACCTCCCCACTGGCTCTCTTGCTCCTGCCTTCACCATGTAACATGCAAGCTCCCTCTTGGCCTTCCTCCATGATTGTAAGCTTCCAGAGGCCTCCCCAGAAGCAGATGTTGCTATGCTTCCTGTACAGTCTGCAGAACTGTGAGCCAATTAAACATTTTTCTTTATTAAATTACCCAGTCTCCGTTTTTTTTGTTTGTTGTTGTTTTGTTTTTTGAGACGGAGTCTTGCTCTGTCACCCAGTCTGGAGTGCAGTGGTGCTGTCTCAACTCACTGCAACCTCCGTCTCCCGGGTTCAAGCGATTCTCCTACCTCAGCCTCCCAAGTAGCTGGGACTACAGGTGTGTATCACCATGCCCAGCTAATTTTTGTATTTTTAGTAGAAACGGGGTTTCACCATGTTGGCCAGGCTAGTCTCGAACTCCTGACCTCGGGTGATCCACCCACCTCAGCCTGCCAAAGTGCTGGGATTACAGGCGTGGGCCACTGCGCCCAGCCTCAGTTAATTCTTTATAGCAATGCAAGAATGGCCTAATATAGAGAGTAAGAAAATACCCTTCTATTTTTAATTTTTTGAGCATATCTGTCACAAAGGATGTTTAATTTTGTCAAATGCTTTTTCTGTATCTATTGAGATGATCATGAAGTAATTGTCCTTTATTCTATTAATATAGTATATTATATTGATTGATATTTATATGTTGAACCAACCTTCCATTCCTTGGATAAATCCTACTTGGTAATGGTGTATGATCCTTTTTATGTTGCTGGATTTCATTCACTAGCATTTTGTTGAGGATTTTTGAATCTATATTTGCAAGAGATATTGGTCTATAGTTTTCTTTTCTTGTTGAGTGTTTTTGTTGTTTAGGTAGCAGAGTAATTCTGGGCATGAAACTCTGAAGAAGCTCTAACTGCATTTTGCTCCCTCTACTGTTTCCCCAGCTTCTTGTTTTTACTCTGATTGAGGTCTATTGATTTTCAAAGCTATTGTGGAACTGGGAAGGGGATGAGGATGGGAATAGGGTAGGTTGAAATGCCACAGATTTTGCTGTTTTTACTCAGATTCAGTTATTTCTGTCGAATAAATGTATCCTTGATTGTTGTAAGCTTTTGGTTACATTTCCAGGTTCTGGAAAAGTTAATTCTTAGAGTTTTTACTTAATGTTCTTGTTGCTTTATGGAGGGGAGGATTTTTGCAAGTTCTGATCCCCCCATTTTCACTAACGTCCCGAAGTACACAATTTAACTGACTTACATATTGTCACTTACATGTTTTCTTTTGTATTATGTGTGCTACTCATGTCTTCTAAACTTAATTGTAAAATTTTTTACTGTATAGTTCTGTATACCACCCCCACAGCGTCTAGCAAAGAAGTTGATTAATCAACTTTATTGAAATTGAGATTGAGCTTATTGTTTATGTCTTTATGTTGAACAGGTTGTATTTGGGAAAGAAAACCAGCTGTAATCTATAAACAGATTCCCTGCTTTGTGCAATATATCCAGCAAAATTGGAAGCACACCACAGGTGTGGACGACAAAAAATAAAGATCAGAGCTGCAAAGGAAGACAGAGCTGTGGGGCTAGGATCAAAATCCCCGTAGCTGATTTTCCCCTGGACTGACTTTTAAAAAAATTATTTTAATTTGACAGATAAGAAACAAACAAAAAAAGAGAAAGAATAAAAGGAATAAAAATAAAAGAAAAAATTGACAGATAACATTTTATGTTTTTATTGTGTACAACGTGTTTTTAAGTACATACACATCATGGGATGGTTAAATCTAGCTAATTAATAAATGCATTACCTCACTTAGCTATTTTTGTGGTAAGAGTACATAACATTCACTCTCTTTACATTTTTTAAGAATATGTCACCATTAACTACAGTCACCTTGCTGTGTTTCTCTTAAAATTTATTCCTCTTCTAACTATGATTGTGTATCCTTTAATCAACATCTCTCCATCCCCCATCCTCACTGCTAATGACCCCAGCTTATGGTAACCACCATTCTACTCTCTACTGCTATGTGATCAACTTTTTTAGATTCCACATATGAGTGAGATCACGTGGTATTTGTCTTTCTGTGTCTGGCTTATTTCATTTAGCATAATGTCCTCCAGGCTCATACATGTTGTCACAAATGGCAGGATTTCATCCTTTTTATGGCTAAGTAACATCCCATTGTGTATATATACCACATTTTCTTTTCTAAATTTATTTTTACATTAATTTTTTTCTTTAAAAAATTGTTTTATACATAATAGCTGTACATATTTTCAGAGTACATGTGATAATTTAATATATTCATATAATCAAGTTAGGGTAATTGGGGTATCTAGTACCTTAAATATTTATCTTTTCTTTGTGCTATGAATATTTAAATTTTTCTCTCCCAGATATTTTGAAATGTACAATCAATTCATGTTAATTATAGTCACCATACTGATCTATCGAACACCAGGTCTTATTTCTTCTAAGTGTATATCTGTACCAATGAATCGACCTCTCTTCATCCTCCCCTCTCCTCTACCCTTCACAGCCTCCAGTAACCACCAATCTACTCCAGTAACCACCAATCTACTCTCTATCTTCATGAGTCCCACTTTTTCTGTTTGTTTGTTTGGTTTTTAGCTCCCACATATGAGTGAGAACAAACAATATCTGTCTTTCTGTGCTTGGCTTGTTTCACTTAACATAATGACCTCCAGGTCACATATCATATGTTGCCACAAATGATAGGAGTCCATTCTGTTTTAAGGCTGAATAATATTCCATTGTATGTATACTATACTTTATCCATTCATCTACTGATGGATACCTAGTCTGATTTCATATCTTGGCTATTGTGAATCGCGCTGCAATAAACATGGAAGTGCAGATATCGCTTTAACACATTGATTTCAATTCTTCTGGATATATGCACAATAGTGGGATTGCTGGATCATATGGTAGTTCTATTTTTATTTTTTTGAGGAACATCTATACTGTTTTTCATAATGGTTATACCAATTTACACTCCCATCACAGTGTATAAGTACTCCACATACTTGCCAGTACTTATTATCTTTTTCTCTTTTTGATAGTGGCCATTTTAACTGGAGTGAGGTGATATCTCATTGTGGATTTGATTTGCATTTCCCCGATTATTAGCGATATTGAGCATTTTTTCACATGCCTGTTGTCCATTTGTATTTCTTCTTTTGAGAAATGTCTATTCAGGTAATGCACCCATTTTTCAATTGTTTTTTTTGTTGTTGTTATCGAGTTGTTTGAGTTTCTAATATATCTTGGATATTAACCCCTTGTCAGATATATAGTTTGCAAATATTTTCTTCCATTCCATAAGCTGTCTTTTCACTCTGTTAATTGTTTCTTTTGCTATGCAGAAACTTATTTGTGAGATGTAATCCCATTTGTCTAGTTTTGCTTTTATTGTATGTGCTTTTGAGGTTTTATACAAAAAAAATCCTTGCCTAGACCAACATCAGGAAGTGTTTTTCTGTGTTTTCTACCAGTAATTTCATAGTTTGGGGTCTTACATTTAAGTCTTTAATCCATTTTGAGTTTAATTTCATATATGGTGAGAGATAAGGGTCTAGTTTCATTATTCTGCATATGGATACCCAGTTTTTTCCAGCACCATTGATTCAAGAGACTTGAATCTATCCATTTGTGTGTTCTTGGCACCTGTGGACCCCCAAAACCTGAGATAGGTGTCAGTCAATTTAGACAATCAGATATGCATTCATCTCCTTGAGCAGAGGAATGACTTTGAATAGAATGGGAGGCAGGTTTGCCCTAAGTAGTTCCCAGCTTGACTTTTTCCTTTATCTTGGTGATTTTGGGGCCCCAAGATTTATTTTCCTTTCACAAAGGTAAGATAGATATATCTGTTAACCAATACACTGGATCAGGAGTTAGGTCCTGTTTATAATTTGTTATCTTATTGTCACAAAATCTGTTTTGTTAGTCTTATGATCTCTATTTTAACATTAATGTTGGTCAGTTGTGCATAATCTCCAAAAAGGAGGGAGTATAACAAGGCACATCTAACCTTCCTTCCCGTTATAAGCAATAATTCAGTTTTTAAGGTTTTTCTGGGATCCCTTTGGCCAATAGTTGGTCTGTTCAGAGAGTGGGGGGGCTTAGGATTTTATTTTTAGTTTATAGGTGTATTTGTCTGTTTTTATGTCAGTAGCATGCTGTTTTATTGCTAGAGCTTTGTAACATACTTTGAAATCAGGTATTGTGATGCCTACAGCTTTGTTCTTTTTGCTTAAGATTGTTTTGGCTATTCCAAGTATTTTTTGGTTCCATACATATTTTAGTACAGTTTCTCTTATTTCTGTGGAGACTGTCATTGGTATTTTGATAAGGATTGCATTGAATCTGTAGATTGTTTTCAGTAGTATGGCCACTTTAACAATATTAATCCTTCCAATCCATGAACACAGGATATCTCTCCATTTATTTGTCTCTTTAATTTCTTTCATTGGTGTTTTATATTATTCATTGTATAGCTCTTTCACCTCCCTGGTTAAACTTACTCATAGCCATGCAGCCTGGGGTTGGGGGAGGGGTGAAGTGAGTAATGTAAAATTGCCCTTTCTATCCTCTTCAGTGTGTCTTATTATGCTAAAATTAGGTGTTGTGATCTTGCACCTTGTTTCCTTAGCTCTTGTAAAGATTTTTTCATGTGTTCAAATTGATGTTTTTGTGGGGGGATGCTTAATGGAGAGTCCTACACTGCCATCTCACTCTGCCCTCTCTACTGACTTTTTTAAACAACCTTTTTTTAAAAAATAATTTTTGACCCACGAGAAGTGGCAAAAATCATACAGAGTTTTCGTATTTCTTTCACTCAGCTTCCCCTCATGTTAATGTCTTGCATACCTATAGTACAATGATCAGAACTGAGAAGTTAACATTGGTATAATATTATTAACTAAATTACAGACTTTATTTGGATTCCTTAACTGACGGTTAAAGCCTGTAGTACAGCAAGAATTGAAGAGGACAACAAAAAGGAGGATGAGAGAAGGTACTGCCTAAGGTTGTATAGGCCCAAAGGCATTTGAGAAAGAGGCAGGAAGTTGAAGCCAAAAGTCAACATAGCAATGTTGAGGGCCTTTTCCTAATTTATCTACCTGGGGTAGTGGTGGAGGTTGTAATTTGTTTACGAAGGATGCCTTTTTTTTTTTTTTTAAACCTTTTCTTCAATAGGGTGGGGCTTTTCTTATTGGCATAAAGATTCCATGTCAACTTTGGCCTTGCCTTTCCCTGTACTGTGCGTTATGCACATGGAAAATGCTTTAAGCAGAAATAATTATCTTTCTACCGGGTGTGGTGGCGCCAATTCCAGCATTTTGGGAGGCCGAGGCAGGTGGATCACCTGAGGCCAGGAGTTCGAGACCAGCCAGGCCAACATGGCGAAACCCCATCTCTACTAAAAATACAAACATAAGCCAGGCATGGTGGTGGGCACCTGTAATCCCAGGTACTTAGGAGGCTGAGGCAGAAGAATTGCTTGAACCCAGGAGGTGGAGGTTGCAGTGAGCCGAGATCATGCCATTGCACTCCAGCCTGGGTGACAAGGGTGAAACTCCATCTCAAAGAAAAAAAATTACCTTTCAGACACTACTCATCCATTCAATTCCCCTTCCTGAGTGTGAGAATATTCAATGTATTTAGGTAAAAGCACTGCTTAGGTTGAAATATGTGTAAACCAAAAAGTATCTGAGACAAGTCTCAACCAATTTAGAAAGTTTATTTTGCCAAGGTTAAGGACGTGCCCCTGACACAGCCTCAGGAGGTCCTGACATGTGCGCAAGGTGGTCGGGGCACAGCTTGGTTTTATACATTGTAGGGAGACATGAAACATCAATCAATCAATACATGTAAGATGTACATTGGTTTTGTCCGGAAAGGCAGGACAACTCAAAGCAGGGAGGGGGCTTCCAGGTCACAGGTAGATAAGAGACAAATGGTGGCATTCTTTTTGTTTTTTTTGAGTTTCTGATTGGCTTTTCATTGAATGCACAATTTAAGGAATAGTCGCTTATGCCTTAGTCTGGCTTAGTGAAACAATAGGGCAAAGGAAGCAGTCAGGTATGCATTTGTCTCACATGAGCAGAGGGATAGCTTTGAGTTCTGTCTATCCTTTGTTCACAAGGAATTTCCTCATGGGCAAATTGTGAGTGAGGTATGTAGCTTTTTTATCTTTGTAGCTATCTTATTTAGGAATAGAATGGGAGGCATATTTGCCTGACACAGTTCCCAGCTTGACTTTTCCCTTTGGCTTAGTGATTTGGGGGTACCGATATTTATTTTCCTTTCACAGGTGATACAGTCGTTTTCTGCATGTAAGTAAGAAACAAAAAGGCATTTAAACGGATTAGCAGGATAAGGAAAACTGGTTGCTTCCCATCACCTCTCAAGTTGGATGTTCATAATGAGGCTTCGGAAATTTGGACTGGTATAAATTCAGTGTAAGACCTAATCATGTATGTGTGAAATGTACATATGTGAAATGTATTTTAAAGTCAAATAGAAACATTTAAAAATTATCTTGTCAGAGGAATTGACTAAAAATGCATTGCACTCAAATTCCATTGCTTTATAATGTATTACAAATCATCAACTGCTCTTCTAGCAGCAAAATTTGTGGATGATTTCATAGTAAAATTAAACGGGAGAAAGCAGAGTGTGACAATGAATGTTTTAAACATATTTTATAATGTTCAGCTCTAGAGTTAAAAAGCCAAAAATTAATTGTTCCAAAATAAATTCCAGTTGGATACAGTTAAAAGTAAAAGATGAAATCTTAATACCACCAGAATAAAAATAAGTGAATAACCTAAGAATATGCTATGAAACATAAAAACTTCCTATTAAAAATACTAAACACAATTGAAAGACAAAAAATCCTGTGAGAAATGTTTGTAAAATATGTTACAGATAGTTAACTTTACTATTCTTAATATATAAGAAGGTTTGACAAATCAGTAAGAAAAAATTAAATACTCTAATATAAAAATTAGCAAAAGACAAGAATAAATAGACCTCAAAACAAGAGCATAAATAGCCAATAAATGTATGATAAATTGTTCAACCTCACTAAGTATGTCAAGGAATATAATTTGTAAAATGATATAATGTTATTTTTCCTTATTAAACTGTAAATCATTAAAAAGGATGATGTTATTCAGGGTTTCTTAGGGTGTAGAGAAATGCTTGCTAATATGAGCCGTTTGACAGGCAATTTGGTTAAATTTATCAAAATATTTAGAAATGTGCATATAGAGCAATTTCACTTCTAGGACTTTAACCTGAGGAATAAAATACAAGATGCGGACAAAGAGAATGTACAATAATGTTCATATCAGTATTATTCATATATTATTCATATAGAAAAAACAGAAATAATCATTATTGGATATTCAGAGTTCATATATATATATATATATATATATATATATGAGACTTCAAACCATTTAAAATCATTGTTGTGGACACTATTCTGTGTCATCCATATTCTGCTTCAAGACAAAGGGCTTATTCTCCCAGATACTGAGAGGGCTGCTGGCAGACAGCTTTCTGCTGTCATTCTTCTCTGGCAACTGCCTTTGGCTGAAGAGAGTGACCTAACCTAAGGTTATGCTCCTTCCCCCGGGTGCAGTTTGCATTCAATGGCCAGTCGGTGCAGGAGTATAGTCTCAGCCTCCATGCTCCAAATGGAAACAATTCTGGAAGTTTATTCCAGATTCAGAGCTCCCCATGTGGTCTGCTAAGGCCTTGGTATGACTGCATCATAGCTCAACCTCTTTGTCCAATTTTGCTTCCTTTTCTTCTCCCCACAAGTGTTGATTCCAAGAGTACTCCCCAGTAAACTTTTTGTCTGACTTGGAGTCTGCTCTCTAGAAAATTCAATCTATAACAATCATGTTGAAGAATATCAACATGAGAAGATATTTGAAATGTATTGCTAAGTTAAGAAAGCACACCAGCCATGTGCAGCAATATAGTCAACTAATTACTTTTTGATATAAACTTCTATTAGCACAAGGTAAGATGTACAAAATTTCTTTTAATTGAATAACTGAGCCGCCAATAAATAAGGGAAAACTCCCAAAAGCCAAAAATGAGGAGAAAACTGAAAACCAGAGTGGTAATCTTGTGAAAGTTGTGGTTGCCCTGGTAAGGGAGTCTCAATTTTTAACATGCACAGAGACAGAAGATGTCTTAGGCCATGGCCTATCATAAAGCTCAGATTCTGTGCATCTCGGCACAGGGAAACAACAAGGAATCTTATCTGTCTCTGTCTAAGCTTCAGGTGGAAGAAAAAAATTCCTCTGAGAATTAAAGCACAGGTCTGGAACTCAAATAGGGTTTCGGTTTTAATTTATTCTACCTGAATGGCCTGGAAACATTAACTCTGAGGTTTTTTGGCAGAAGCAAAGGTAAAACTGCTTTGGAAGGATGCTCCCATAACAGAGACCACAAGAGATTTTCACAGATTTTTTTAAAGCCCCATGAAAAGGGATATCACAATAAAAAATACAAGAGTAAATTACCTACTATTGATATCAACAGAGGGCAGGGAAGCACTGCGTAGAAGAGGGCAGTCCCCAGTGAGGGCCACACCCTCAAGCCTGGACCCATGGCTCAAAGTGAGAACATGCATTACTGTTTTCTTGTCTGAATGTTGCCTTTTCCAAAACCACCCTGGCTCACCTTGCCCCCCCAATCCTGTACCTGTAAAAACCCTAGGCCCCACTGGCAAAGTGGCAGAGTAGCAGAAAAGAAGAGAAGAGAAGTAGCTGGATGTCAGAGAGAAGCAATCTGACTTCAGAGGAATGGCTTGATGGCAGGACCTCAGAGAGGAGTTTGTCCAGGAATGGCTGAGCTCCAGGGGAAGACCACCTTCCCACTCCATCCCCTTTTCAGCTCCCCATCCCACTGAGAGTCACTTCCACTGCTCAATAAAATCTTCCACATTCACCACTCATCAATTAATTCATGCAACCTGATTCTTCCTGGACACTGGACAAGTGCCCAGGTGCAGGTGTAAGAGGCTGGCACACTGACCCTCCACTGAACTGTTTAACACTTAAGCTGTCTATGGATGGCAAAGCTAAAAGAGCACACTGTAATACATTCCCTCTGGGGCTCCAGGGGTCATGGGCAATAGATGCTGCTGCAGGCCTGCACAGAGTTCTGCTCAGGCCAGTTGCCCCGAAGTGCTCATCTTGGCCTCTGCACTTGCTGACCTGTGTGCTCCCCCCTCCCACAAGGGGTTGAGAACTGCAGGCTGAGTAAATGAGCCAACACCTTCACGAGTCCTGCGAAGGGGTAAAGGGAACTATCTCATTTCACTATGAGGGGGAGTCAGTGGACATAATCACTGGCAAGATCAGAATCCTGAGAATTATTAAACTGAAGAATAGATTTCAGAAAATTACCCAGTATTAAGAACAAAGAGAGATGAAAAATATGACAGAGGGTAAAAGACATGGAGGATAGAATGAAAGATTCAACCTTTACCTAAGAGGACTTCCAGAAGAAAAATACAGAAAATGTGAGAAAGGCAATATTCAAGGAGATAATGGCTGAGAATTTTCATGGATTGGTGGAAGACTTAAGAAGTACAAGTGCCAACTAAAAAAATATAAATAAATCTATATCTAAACATATTATAGTCAAATTGTAGAACACACAAAAAAAAGAGAAAAATCTTTAAAACTACCAGAGAGAAAAGACAGATCATCCACAAAGCAACAACAAGACAGACAAAAGACTTTTACATTACAACAGTATAGGCTAGAATATAGGTAAATAATATCTTCAAAGTTCTGAGGGAAAATAACTGTCTGAGAGAAATTCTCTGTCTGAGGGAAAATAACTGTCAACCTAGATTTCTAAACCCAGTTAAATTGGTATTCAAAAATGAGGGAAATAAAAATATTTTCAGAAATTAAGCGAGAAAATAAAGAACTCCCTTTGCTAAGGGAAACACTAAAGTGTGTACATTCAGAAAGGAAGCATTGATGTGGAAAAAGGATGGTGAAAAAAAGATACTGGTAAACACATGGGTAAATCTAGACAAGCACTGACTGTTAAAAACAATAATGATGATGAATAATTCGGTAACATACAAAGTGAGAGAGGCGTGGTTGGGTTAAAACTAAGTCCTTGAATTATTTTATGGGAGGGTAGAACTACTGAGAAACTTTAGACATTTATGTTAAAAAAAAACACAGAATATATAATTTTCAAACCAGTAAGAGGAAAAAATATTTAAAAATTGACCAATGGCAAGAAAGGAGGAAAAAGAAGAATAAAAGATTAATCTCATGATAAAATGATATAAATACAGCCACATGTATCATTAATCACAATAAAAGCAACTGGACTAAAACTTGTGAGTTTAGACAGAATCTTGGTTAAATTTTAAAATCCCAGATTTAGCTACATGCTGTTAATAAAAATCTTATCTAAAAACATGGAAAACATGGAAAGTGATAGAAAATAAAGTATGCCTGACAAATACTAACCAAAATGATACAGCCATGTTAATGGTAAACAAAACATACATTAAAACAACACTTATTAGGGTTAAAGAGTTTCACAGCCTATTGATAAAAGGAGTAATCCACTAGGAAGATATAACAATTCTAAATCTGTCTGTACCCAAAAATATAGCCTCAAAATATACAAAACAAAAATGGACAGGATTACAAGGAGAAACCGACAAATCTGTAATCAGTGGTAAATTTTAATATACCTGTTAGTGTTGGCAGATAAAGCATATCAAAAATGATCAAGAATGTAGAAGATGTGAACAACACAAAAAACTTGAATTGACATATGTAGAATTCAGTACCCAACAATTACACAAGATTGTCTTTTAAAATACACAGATTATTTATCACATTCTTTTACCACAATGCGATACAATTAGAATTCAGGAAAAAAATATATGTTTTAAAAAGGAATACACTTGGAAATTAAAGTGGATTATAAAACCACTGTGTGCAATATCATCCCATTTGGGAAAAAATAACATCAATGTTACACATTGAAAATAAAAGGTTGGGAAGAGGCACCAAAATGGTAACAGTGGTTATTTATGGTTTGTTGGCTTACAGGTGATTTTAAATTTTGCTTCATTTTTAAAGAGCTTTTCTATTGTTAAAGTTTCCTGCTTGGAGTATGTCAGTGTCTTAGTCCGTTTTCAGTTGCTATGAGAGAATATCTGAGACTGGGTAATTTATAATAAAGAGGTTTAATTGGCTCAAGATTCTGATGGTCAGAAGTCCAAGAAGCATGGGCCCAGCATCTACTTGGATTCTGGAGGGGGCCAGGTGCTGTTTCATCTCACAGTGTAAAGGTGGGAGGGCCAGCAGGCATGTGCAAAGAGAGAAAACATGAAGAGCAACTTCATTCTATAACAATCCACTCTTGCATTGTAATCCAATGTCATGAGAGTGAGCACTCACTCTTGCGAGACAACATTGATCTATTCATGAGGGATCTTCCCCTATGACCCAAACACCTCCCACTAGACCCCACCTCCCAACATTGCTGCATTGAGAACCAAGCCTCAGCGTGTGTTTTGGTGGGAACATACTATATTCAAGCCATAGCAGTCACTATGTATTTTTTCTAATTAGAATAAAATCAATAATAAATTTTATTTAGGCTAACATGCAGAATAATAACTTGCCTACCCTATTGCAATAGCCTTCTAACTTATCTCTCCTTTTCCATTCTTGTCTCCTAATATATTCTCTTCCCCCAAGCACTTAGAATAAATTCCAAATTCCCAACCTTAGCCTGTGAGATTCTACATGACTTTGCTCCAGCCTACATTTCCAACCTTACCTCTAGTTGACCTCCCCCAGGTTTACCCTAGGCACACTGACTTTCATTTCCTGGATCTCCCCAAGCTGTACTCACCCTGGGTCTTCATATTTGCTACCCCTTGTACCCAGAAACCTTACTGCTCTCCTTCCCCCAACACCCTCTTTACCTAAGTCCAGGTATTCTTTATTTTTCAGCTGAAATCTTACATCCTTAAGAAACCCTTTTCTGTTACCCCTCCCCAGACTAGGTTTGGTTCTCTGATATTCTCTAGGTACATGTTCTGTTTCTTCACAGCAGCAATTGTAATTTGAACATAGATATTTGTGTGTTTGTTTGGTTATTGTTTGTCTCCCTTGCTACACTGTCTGCTTCATGAGAGCAGGGACCACATCTATATGCCCAGCACCTAATACAGTGCTAAGCATGTGGTGAGTGCTCAGTGGATATTTGTTGAAAGAATGCATAAATGAGTGAATGAATGAATAAATGAATTATTGAATCCCCACAAATGCTACCGGAGATTATGGAACAAAAAATGAGATAAAGGAGTTCATGAAGAAGATGTATATGTAGCCTACACTATGCCACAATTGTGGCTTAACTTCCAGTTCTCCTGGTAATGGCTAAGATTCAGTAATAAATGCTGGCAAAATAAATTTCCCTTTGTATTCTCTTTTCGCCATTTGCTTTAGTGGACTATTCCTCTTTAAGGGAAGAAAGCACTGTGAATTAGCTTGAAAACAAAACAACAAAATAACTACTATAGTTGTTACTTCTGAAGCCAAGGACAGTGACCCAGGATGATTTCTAGATGGGTATAAGTCACTGAATCACATTTCATTGTTCTCAAAGCTGTTTCATTATATAATTGATACAATACCACATAACCAAAGCCCAATTCAGGTTGGCTTGGATATGTTCTATCTCTTCTTCCGGGAACAATCTGTACACATTTAGTCAACTTGGGTACGAATAGTCTTTGTAATTAGGGCCAGGACATAGTAAAAAGATACATTTTCCACCAACTTTCTTTTCTCTCTAGAGAAGAAAAAGTACTGATTACTGTGATGG
The DNA here is from genome assembly GCF_047675955.1 of Chlorocebus sabaeus. Taxonomy (NCBI): domain Eukaryota; kingdom Metazoa; phylum Chordata; class Mammalia; order Primates; family Cercopithecidae; genus Chlorocebus; species Chlorocebus sabaeus. Next base: position 46,129,443 of record NC_132933.1, read on the forward strand.
ATAATTTTAGGTGTCCACTTGACTGGATTAAGAAATGCCTAGAGGCTGGGCACAGTGGCTAATGCCTGTAATCCCAGCAATTTGGGAGGCCGAGGCATGCAGATCACGAGGTCAAGAGATTGAGACCATCCTGGCCCACACGGTGAAACCCGTCTCTACTAAAAATACAAAAATTAGCTGGATGTGGTGGCGCATGCCTGTAATCCCAGCTACTTGGGAGGCTGAGGCAGGACAATCACTTGAACCTGGGAGGAGGGGATTGCAATGAGCTGAGATCGAGCCACTGCACTCCAGCCTGGAGACAGAGTGAAACTCCTTCTCAAAAAAAAAAAAAAAAAAAAAAAAAAAAACACTTGGCAAAGTATTATTTTTGGGTATGTCTGTGAGGATGTTTCCAGAGAAGATTATTAGCATGTGAGTTTGAGTGGACTAGGTTGGGAAGATCTGCCCTCAGTGTAGGTGGGTGCCATCCAATTTGCTGGGGGTGCAGAGAGAACAAAAACAGAGAAAAGGCAAATGTGTTCATCCACCTTGCTGTACCTGAGATACACTCTTCCTCTCCTGTCCTTGGACAACAACACCAGGCTCCCAGCCTTTGGACACAAGCACCTCCCCTCCTCACCACCATCCCCTCCCCTCAGGCTTTCGACCTTGGACTGAGAGTTACGCCACTGGCTTCCCTGGTTCTGGAGCTTGTGAATTTGAATTGAGCCACTACCAGCATCCCAGGGTCTCCAGCTTGCAGACAGCTTGTTGTGGGACTTCTCAGCCTCCATAACTGGGTAAGCCAATCCCTCTAATAAATTCCCTTCCATATATCTCTCTCTATCCTATTGATTCTGTCTTTCTGGAGACCCCTGACTAATACAGTTACTGCTTAGACTTGCCCCATAGCTTAAATTTAGGGCATCAACTTAAATTCTTAAAATATAGCCTTTTAAAAAGATGCTAAAAAAGCAAAGTAGGACGCTTTTTAGGTCCTGCAACATCATGGACCTAAATTCACAGACACTAGCTTATTTCAGTTAATCCCACCCTCAACTTTTGCTCCCACAGAAGAAAGTCGTGTTGGTAGCTTAAATGTCAAATTCTCTGTAAGAGCTTAGTGTTCTAACACAACTATTTTTTTTTCCAAAATCTCAGTCTTTTCATTCTATTTCATCATTTCATCTAGTCACAAACTAGATGCTTGGTAGTTGTACATATATAATTAACTCTAGAAAATATCTGTAGAGTATTTATTCCCTTAATAGTTCATATAGAAGTGATGAACATCTTTTCATTGTTCATCTTTTCAAAATTTACTCCTTGCTAAGTCCACAGTTCTACAATAATGTATGAAGCAAAGTCACACAAGCTTTATAATTTATTCATAAATAATTCTGAAATAAACAGTACAGTATAGAAGAAGAAGAGGACATTGAGACAATTCCTAAAATAGATATGTCTATTTAAGAAGAAAGATAGGAAATGGGAGCAAACAGAATTTGTAAATGTGCCACACTTTTCTTTATATTTATTTTAAAGTCAAGGATTTCAATTGACTACATATAAACACAGTACCCAAAAAGTCAATGCTAACAATTATTAGTGCATATAAAAAATGTTTTTAACCTAACTGTATCCAAGCATTAAAAGCACAACTGAAGAAGCCAACTATAATACTGTATGCTCAAAAGTGTTCCTTACTCAAGTAAATATGTTGATAGTACAGTATATCAAACTATTTATTACCTGCATATTCCAGAACAATAGTGAGAGCCTAAACAGAGAACACTGTAAATCATTTGATCAAATCAATGAAAAAGCAACCAAATAAACTTCTCTGGTAATAATAATGACCAATTGCTATGCAACTGATTGTATCACAGTGTAAGTGTAAATAATTAGCATACGTTTTTCAGACTACTGAAATAAGTGGACCAACCATTTCATGATCATATTTCAATTATGTAATTGACCATGAAATATTCTAACTTTTTAAACCTGTAAATATTCTACTCAGCTATCACTATAAAAATGGAATAGTTTATTTATATGAGAAAACATATTTCCTTTTTTTTGCTTGCTTTTTGAGACGGAGTAGCTGGGATTAGAGGCACCTGTCACCACGCCCAGCTAATTTTCGTATTTTTATTAGAGAAGGCGTTTCACCATGTTGACCAGGCTGGTCTCGAACTCTTGATCTCAAGTGATCTGCCTGCCTCGGCCTCCCAAAGTGCTGGGATTACAGGCATGAGTCACCGCACCTGGCCAAGGAAATGTATTTCCTAACAGAGTAATTGAAATTACTGTAAATGGTCACAATATCACTAGAATTGAATTTTGTCCCTTTCCAAAATATGTCAGAATAATAAAGAGAATATAGAAAACAATCATTTTTTTCCAAAGTTTTTTAATTGTTACCAATGCCATTTTACCACTTTTTATCTTTTTCATGCAGTTTCAGAAGAAATTAGCAATATCTAACTCTCTTTTCATAGTCATGGTGATTTCAAGAGTTTCAGTCTCTGGGATATAGAATGCCTTGGCACTGGCACATTCCACTAGCTCAGGAAGAGTTATCAAAAGCTTCCTAAAAAAACCAACAACAAAATAAAACTTTAGCTTCCTAAAATGATGTATCACTTTCAATAAGACAATCACAAACAACATATGCCACTAGAATGTTAGAAACCAAACCCCCCCCAATATTTAGATAGTGTAAATATTGGATCAAAAATATGCCTAAATAATGCAAATAGTATACCGGTTTTTTTGGACTTAAAAATCCGAGCAGTTGTTTTGGCTCCCCTATTTTTCTCTGAATTGACCTCATTTTACATAGTCTCAGGCTATGTTTACAGGCATAGAAATAGAACTATGCTACTTTTAAGTTTGCTGGACAGATCTGTTGCCACTCATACTTATGTATAGATGGAATGTGGCCAACGGATACAAATTTGAAAACTGGAATGGCTCTATAACATTTCTGCTAACATAGATTTAAGCAGAGTCTCTACCATGCGTGTAGTTTTTGAAACTGAGGCTGGGAATGATTTCAATACCAAGTCAATGAAAGTGCTTCTCTCTCCTTACTTCTGATTCTTTCTACTACACATTGACAAAACTTCCCTGTGATAGATTGCTAGGTTTATTTTGTGGTTTATGGTTCAGCTGCTGGATAGTTTTATGCTTTAGATACATTGCTGGGATGAGACATCCATAATTCTGCCATATTGGCACGAATCTAAATTATGCATAGGGTCAGCACATGCTGGTTTTGGAAGAAAATTAAATGCATGAAACACTTGCTACCTCGCATTTTCAGTAGAGAAGGTCTGAGTATCTCTATAAAAGGTGGACAGGATGCTCTTTTAGAAGGTATAATATCCAAATAAGTAAAGGAATATGGTATTTTTAGGGGCACTTACTGGGTTCTTGAATTGAGAACTAGTTTGTATTTGAAAACAAAATGCTTGAAAATCAATTCCTTCTTTATTCCTTTGCAAAAACCTAAGTTCAGAAGACTGGGTTCATTAAAAGTATTTATTACACATTTATGGAACCTGAAGGATAAATTTTCTGTGACTCTTGTTCCATTCCATGTGGGGTAGGAGAAACACTTCACCTGAACACGTTGCCATTAAGTGGCAATGCATTTTAATGTAGACTGTAATATTTGGCATCTCCGAAAAAAAAAGTGAGTGCAAAAACCGTTTAGAGTCCATCCTTTAAAGCTGTTTACAATATAGGTTGTGCTAGACTTAGATTTCCTTTATACTTTATTCTATAAATGATAATATATTCACTTTTAAAAGAAAGCAAAGCTTAGTATTGTAGCTTCATTGCACAAAAATACAACTATAAATCAGCTGAAGAAGGAGTTCCAATGATAATGTGCACTTCTCTGTCCAGAGAGAAATAAATTCAAAAGAGACAGTTAGTGGCCATTGGAATGATCCATCTACGCCTGCATTTCTGTCTAGTTCTAAGTAGTATGGCTTCACATAATAAAATGTTGAACAATAGAACTGTACAACTGATTTAGGCTCTTAGGAGAAGGGAAATATTTTCGTCGCCTGTTTTATTGTCTTATTGTCTGTACTGAGATTTATATTTAAACAAAATAAAAATTCTCCAAATACTTATCCATGTACAATTCATTGAAGGACAGAAATGTATCTTATCTCGGTGCTCCCTTAGTGTCTAGTGGAAGACTTTATAAATGTTGAGTGAATAAATAAATGAATGAGTGAGTAAATAAATGAAGCAAGTATTCAGGTCACCACAAAATAACATTTGAATAATTACCATAGATTAGTACTATAAGATATGAACAAACATTTAAACCCAATACCTCTACTTTTACATTGACAATGTATTTGCATTTTCAGAAGTTATAGTCTAGGCAGTGATCAAAGGTTCATCCAGTGTTAATTTTCATTAGAAATTAAATGCAAACAATAATACATGAATGTAAATACAAAAAATATCTCTACAGTGAACTCAAGTTTAGAGACTTACATGCTTATATTTATATTAGAGAGTTTAAGTTGATGTTGCTCACAAGAGATTTAAGCAAAGGACATCCTGGTTCCCAGCATATTCGCATAATGAAATTTTTATCTTATATAATTAACAAAATTATTTGACTTACATATCTGGGTTAAAAACCTTTTTAAGGTTTACTGAAAGAGACATAACTATTTTCAAAGAAACTGAAGAAATAGCTACTGAGCTGCAAGTCAATTATTTCATTTAGAAAACTTCTTTTTTAGGTATCAGTCTTTGAAAATCAGTCAACTCCCAATCTGAACTAAAGGAGCACAGCAAATGTGTGAGTAATCTAAAGTAACACTCAACCAAAAATTAGCTTACATTTGTCTTTAGAATGTGTTTTTATTATCACATTCAAGGTATTCATTTATGAAATTCTTAGAATTCACTTAGAAAAATAATGAAATCTCATATGAAGACTTAAGAGATCATGGTAAATTATCCAATTTTCCCCATCTTTCCTCCTCTCCATTTACTCCATGTTGGGAATCTACATGCCAAAACAACCAGTTGAAAAAAGTGAAGAATTTGGTAAACTGCTTTATTTATTTTGGTTATATAATGCTAAATACCTGGGTTTTATTGATAATTTGAATGCAATTGACTATTGTTTGACAGAAATCACTGGTCAATTCAGTTAAAATAAATTCGCTTGTTTCTGCCTTATAGATAACAAGAACAGAATGTCCTCTCAAATCTTTCTCAGATTGGATAAACATAGCGTTATATGATGTCAAAGTTAGAAACTAAAGAAAGTAGGTGTGAATATCAATAAACTCGAAAACAAGACACATTCCTGATAATGCAATTTCAGAGAAAAGTATGGCTCTAAAGGATTCTCAAGTATTCAGGAAACATGATTAAAAACCTTAATTCTATCTTCTGTCTTCTATCTTAGTTAAGCAGGTTTTCTTAAGAGATGGTACCTCTCTGCACTGCACATTTAATATATAAGTACACTATGATCCAAAGGACCTAGTGTGGCCCATGTTCTATGTGGAAAAGTACATCTAACCCAAAATGTATCCTCACAGAACAATCATCTCATGTTATAAAAATTGTATTCACTATTTCTGCTGTCTCCATCAATCTCTAGGTAGCTGCTATGGCATTGCTGTCATTACAGATATCTATCAAAACCCACTAAATGAAAGTCTCACAGACAGTGAGAACTGCTAGGGAAACAGAAATTAACTCCATGGTGTGTAGACATGTGTGTGCTCTTAACAAGCTTGCAAATATCATGGAAGATTGAATGTTCGTTTAACCAATTTTCCTTGTAAAGGTTATGTGGAAGAGTAAATTCGTGTATAAAATGCAACAAAAAGGGTACAATACTCCTTGAAGTAAACAGCAGAAATAGTGAATATAATTTTTATAACATGAGATGATTGTTCTGTGAGGATACATTTTCAAAATGATGTAAATAATGAGAAAATATTTGATATATATTTATATGTAGACCATTTTGGGTTAAATGCATTTACTACAGAAGCCAAGATTAAGCTACATATGCATATTGGGTTGTTTACACATAGGAGTCTTTTGTAGGAGGGATCTCTTTGTCATTTTCTTGAAGTTCTAAGCTCAACAAAGGAGAATTATAGGTACTGATAATGGAAGGAAGAAAACGTGCCAGCAACCGCCTGCCTCCCAAATCCAGTTTGAAATGTTCATGAGTTACAGAGTTAGGACCACTGCAGTGAACCAATATGTGCTCACTGCTCTATATCCAGATAAGATGTGCACAAAGCAGTGAGGTATTTAGATAGTAATTGATGGCAAGATGTTTTTGTTGATTTATATGAAAACAATCAAATTTAACCTTAGAGCCCCACAAAATGAAAAATGTTTAAAGGTATTGCTTCCCTTATGTAATCAATGTACAAAAACCACATATAAGACTTACAACTTAATGGAGTTTTCACTTCTAGTTATTTTTTCTGATAGATAAACTGTATCTGGGTGTCAAGAATTGTGTTTTGATAGCATTAACCCACTCCAAATGTATGGATGCAAAGTAGAAAAAAGCCCAAGTATTTCCAAACATATTTATATTAATGTAGATCAAACATCTGAATGATTAACAAAATTTTCCACTTTTCTTCAGACTTTAGGGGTGATACAAAATGTACATTTTAAAAGATAATATTGACTGAAGACTCATTAATATTATAATACACTATTCCAGTTCTAAGTTTCACTCACTTCTGAGGAGTACGAAGGTCAAGGATTGTTTCCTGGATATCAATTTGAATATCAGAAGGGTTTGTATTTGGCAGTTTAATTTTAGCCTGAAAGAGAAAATGAGAAGAAAAATGCTGTTATCTTGGAGAACAATTAATTTTAAGAATATAAGAATATATGGGGAAAAGAGACTAATATTTACTGTCAACTATGTGCCAGGCTATGCCCTATCTTTATGTCAATCTTGAGCAGCAGAGATTATTATCTCCATTTTACAGATGGAGAAACTACAACAGAGAAATTTAGTGAGTGGTCCAAGGGCAACCTCCCGTAATCTGACTAAGGTTTTTGGCTCCAAAGCTATACAGAAACACTTTGGTTACTTGAGTATAACTCTGAAGGTACATAGCAGTACACCTGTTAGAGTTGGGGACCTTCAACTGCCTTTATATCAGTTGGCAATTTGTATAAAAAAATGTTTAGTTCTCATGTTGGGTATGAGTTGGTGATGCCGTCTTATAGTCTTCTGTTATAAATTTCCATACCACATTTTCTAGGGAGGTGTGGGAGTTCAGGTGTTATCAAAACAAAAGAGAAATAACAATATGACTCCCACCTCCCCAAAAGGACAACTTAATGGTTTAGTAAGATTTCATTTTAAATGTCTCATCTCAATTACCACTTGGCCCAGCAATTCCGCTTCTGGGTATATACCCAAGAACACTGAAAACAGGTTTTCAAACAAAAACATGTACATAATGGTTTTGCTTATAGGAGCCCTATTCATAATAGTCAAAAGGTGTAAGCAACCCAAATGTGCATCGACTGATGAATAGCAAAACAAAATGTGTTGTATCCATACAATGGAATATTATTCAGCCATATAAAGGAATAAAGTACTGTTAAATAGATGAATCCTGAAAACATTATGCTAAGTGAAAGAAACCAGGGACAAAATGTCACATATTATAGGATTCTATTTATATGAAATGTCCACAATAGGCAAATCTTTGTTTTGTTTTGTTTGTGGGAGACGCAGTCTCACTATGTTGCCAGGCTGGAGTGCATAGGGCGATCTCGGCTCACTGCAACCTCTGCCTCCCGGGTTCAAACGATTCTCCTGCCTCAGCCTCCCGAGTAGCTGGGACTACAGATGCGTGCCACCACACCCAGCTAATTTTTTGTATTTTTAGTAGAGATGGGGTTTCCCCGTGTTAGCCAGGATGGTATCGGTCTCCTGACCTTGTGATCTGCCCGCCTCAGCCTCCCAAAGTGCTGGAATTACAGGCGTGAGCCACCGCACCCGGCCCACAATAGGCAAATCTATTCAGGCAGAAAGGAGATTGGTGGTTGCTAGGGGCTGGGGAAATGGAGAAGAGGGGAGTAACTGCTTAATGGGTATGGCGTTTCCTTTAGGGTTGATGAAAATGTTCTGGAATTAGATACTGGTGATGGTTGCACAACATCGTGAATATACTAAATGTCACTAATGGTAAATTTTATACTATGTGTATTTTTACCACAACACAAAGTCTATCTCTTACTCTACATGCTTTCTCTTTTTGATGGAAGTTGATGTCTATATATAGGATAGCGTGGCATATGGTTTCCATAAACAAAGAAATGAAAATGCAGCCTAAGGTTCAGGTAAATTATGACGTTTTCTCTAAAATGAGATAGAAGACTTGAAATAGTGGACATCTGGTGAATTCATGGCTCTAATGGCCAGAGGGAAAGCAGTAAGTTATGAGGAAAATACATAATAAATAAATAATGCGACAAATTGAGATTTCTTGTAAGAAGCTTAAAGTAGGCAATTGTGTTTTTGCAATATAATGTGTTTGGAGCAATACATGTTTGTGAGTTATATTTTACTTTATTAAATCTGTATACAAACAAAGATTTGTAAATAGACCTCTACAAGTGCTACTATCTAAATACTATAGTTAACATTTTCACTCAAAAAAAAAAAAAAACTGCCTCCTAATTTATATTTTGAAAATTCGGATCTTCATAATCAGAGATGCTACAAGTGAGAGACGTATGGTTCTCAGGGGGTAGTTATAGATGCTCTGCCTCAAAGTAAATAAACATTCCATTCAACAAAGTAAGTTCCACCCACTTTTACTGTAATACTCAGGTCTGATGGTCAAATTGAGATCTTCTTTAACGTCACATGTTAACTCATGTCACCTCAAAGAAGAGATACAAATATTTGTTTCTTTAGTCTGAAATGTTTAGAATTTTCATGGCAAAATATTATTTTTCCAGGGTTAAAATGCCAATTGAGAAAGGAAAAAATTATGACATGCAAAATTTAAATACAATTTCTGGGTAGAACTTTAAAGTGGTTCTTAAAATCATTTGCTGTTCTAGTGAAGGGCAATTCAGAAACAACTCACTAATTTTTCTTCTTAAGGAAATTAAAATTATATACTACAGTGGTTCAGAGAAGAGACAAGAGAAGGGACAAATTAGGTGGAATCGCACACATTAATATCTTGCAAGACAGAAGACTCAATGAGGAATCTTAACAGAAAAACAACTCCTGACACATGCATGAGATTTCTTCAGCAATACTTTAAGCAAATACCTGGAACATAGACATGGATATTAATTGACCTCTAACTGATTGCGCTCAAGACCTAACTTGTTAAACATTAGTAAATGTAGGATGATGTCACTGACCAAACAATTTAAAGGGATTGATGTTCCTTTCTTTACACAGGGTGCAAATTGAATTTGTTTTAAAGAATAAGTTATTTTAATAGGTAAACTAAGTAAAAATTTAAAAATTCATTGGGAAACTTTTAACCTTTTGGGAACTCAACCTTTGAAATCAAACTTACGTTTAAATTCTGCTTCTGTTACTTTTTAAAAATTATTTATTTATTTTTGAGACAGGTTCTCACTCTGTCACCCAAGCTGGAGTGCAGTGGTGTGATCATGGATCACTGCAGCCTCGACCTCCTGGGCTCAAGCAATTCTTCCGACTCAGCGTTCTGAGTGTCTGGGACCACAGGTGTGCACCACCACACCTGGCTATTTTATTTTATTTTATTTTTTGTAGAGATGGGGTCTTGTTATGTTGCTCAGACTGGTCTCAAATTCCTGGGCGCAAGTGATCCTCCCATCTCGGCCTCCCAAAGTGCTGGGATTACAAGTGTAAGTCACCATGCCCAGCCACTTATTCCTCTGGAATACATAGTACATCATCCCTTATCTCTTAAGCCTCTTTGAATATTCTCAACTTCTTAATCTAACTGAAATCTGGATCTCCCCGACTACACTGCTTCCCCTATAGTCTTCTCAGTTGGTGCCTGTTTTTATTTTTTCCTCCCATTTCCTTTATAACACTGGGCCTGTCCCTTACTTCCAGTTAAAAAAAATCTCATGTCCTCCATTATGCTAAGTGAAATATGCCAGACACTGAAAGAAAAATACTGCATGATCTCTCTTAAATGTGGAACCTAAAAAATATCTAATACATAGAAATAGAAGAATGGTGGTTACTAGAGGTGGGGTGGGAGATGAAGAGATGCAGGTCAAAGGACGGAAACTTGGGTTATTTAGGATGAATAAGTCTAGAGCTCTAAGGGATAGCATGAGGACTATAGTTAATATTATACCAAGTAGTGGAAATCTTCTAAAAGAGTAGATTTTAGGTGCTCTTACCCCCACATACACAAAAGATGCTACCTGAGATGATAAATATATTAATTAGCTTGACTGTAGTAATCACTTTACTGAGAATATGTATATCAAAACATCATGTTTTACACCTAAAATATATACAACGTAAAAACTCATGTTCTTACGCTATACCACCTATTACTTGGAATCGTTTACTAATTCCTGGGACAATTCCCCTGATTTCTCTAAGAATAGTTACTTTTTCTTTACTGATATTTCTAAGATTACCTCCTGTCTTAAATCTTGACATTTTAAATATACACTTAGATTAACCTTTCTAGTCTGGGTGTGGTGTGCACACCTATAATCCCAGCACTTTGGGAGGCTGAGATGGGCAGATCACTTGAGCTCAGGAGTTCAAGACCAGCCTGGGCAACATGGCAAAAACCCATCTCTACAAAAAATATAAAAAGTAGCTGGGCATGGTGGTGCGCGCCTGTACTCCCAGTTTCTTGGGAGGCTGGGGTGGGAGGATCACTTGAGTCCAGGAGATCAAGGTTGCAGTGAGCCAAGATCACACTACTGCACTTCAGTCTGGGTGACAGAGCAAGACTCTGTCTCAAAGGAAAAAAAACCTTTCTAACATTGGAACCTCACTTCCTCATCTCTTTCAAGTATTCACTCAAATATTGCCTTCTTAGTGAAGGCTTTCGTGACCACACTATTAAAAATTTCAGCCACCACCAACTCTAGTATGCCCTGTCACTTCCTCCTCCTTTTCTCTTCAGAGCATTTTAACCTTCTAATATACAATACAATTTATGTGTTTATTTTATTTATCTCTTCCACAATAAGGTAAGCTCTGTGAAGGCAGTGATGTTTATGTTTTGTTTGCTATCCTCTATACTCAGAACAGTACCTCTTGACTCCTGTGATGGGAGAGGAGTAATGCATCTATGAACTATTTTTAAAAAGACAGGTATGGTAATATGTTGGGAAAAAGGCTTATGGGGTGCCTGCATAAACTGGCCATAAAAATATGGGACAATAAGTTGTGTAAAGCCATAAGAGGCCTCTGACGATTCGACTCCTGTGATGGGAGAGGAGTCATGCATCTGTGAACTATTTTTTAAATGACAGGTATGGTAATATAGTACTGGACTGTTTCAAAATGGTAGCATTATCAAAATTTATCCATCTGGCCAGACACAGTGGCTTACGTTTGTAATCCTGGCACTTTGGGAGGCCAAGGTGGGTGGATCACTTCACGTCAGGAGTTTGAGACCAGTCTGACCAACATGGTGAAACCACATCTCTAGAAAAAATACAAAAATTAGCCAGGTGTGGTGGCGTGCACCTGTAATCCCAGCTACTCAGGAAGCTGAGGTGGGAGAATTGCTGGAACCCAGGAGGTGGAAGTTGCAGTGAGCCAAGATTGCACCACTGTACCCTAGCCTGGGCAACAGAGTGAGACCTTGTCTCAAAAAAAAAAAGAAAAGAAAAGAAAAGAAAAATTTACCCATCAATTTAAAAAGATGACCCACTGTTTTTTTGCCCTAGTTTTGGACAATACATACCTCTACATTTTTATACGTCAGAGGTAAATATTTTTATAATTTCAAAACAGAGACCCATCACCTTTAATTTTTTTCTTCATTTTCCTATAGCTTATCGTTGTTCATGAGAGTTTTTATAAAATACTTGGTAGCAAATCATAGGCACTCAACAAATATTTGTTGAGTAAATGAATGAATGAATGCAAGGATGGTTCCATATTAAGAAATGTGCTAATATAATTTACCAATAGATAAAAACTAAAAAATCATATGATCTTCACAAATGGTAAAAAGGCATTTGATTAAATTCATCATCTATTCTTGCTTAGAACTTTTAAAATCAGAATAGATGAACAGATCCTTAACACATAACCCAAAAGTCAGTATCTAACTAAACAAAGAAACACTAGAACCATTCCAATTAAAGTGAGAAATTTATATTTTTGTTCCCATTAACCAACCCCACACCTCCCCTTCCTCAATTACCCCTCCCAGCCTCTGGTAACCATCCTTCTACTCTTTATGTCCATGAGTTCAATTGTTTTGATTTTTAGATCCCACAAATAAGTAAGAAAGTGTGATGTTTGTCTTTCTGTGCCTGGCTTATTTCACGTAGCATAGTGATCTCCAGTTCCATCCATGTTGTTTCAAATGACAGGATCTCTTTTTTTATGGCTGAATAGTGTATCTCTATTACTTACCCATATTTTTTTAATTTTTAAAAATTTAAAGTGAGAAATAAGAAATAAAGTTCAGTATTCACTATTATTACATGATATAGTTCTGGAGGTACTAACATGCAATTAAACAAGAAATAGGTTAAAATGGTTGGAAAGGAAGAAGTAAAATTTCATTATCTGAGGGACTAGGTGGAATACCCAGGTGGAATGAATAACAAGGAATTGGGAAATAACCCGGCATATTGACAGATCAAAAAGAAGGCCAGGATAAGCAAAACATAGCAAACAAGGAAGAAAGTGTCAGATTGGATGAAACAGTAAAAGTAGGTAAAGGTCAGATCACACAGGGCCCTTCCCTACTTTTAAGATAAGGAGTTTGGATTTTCTTCTATGAGCGCAACAGGAAACCATTGAGGGCTGTAAGCAAAGAGGTGATATGGTCTGATTTACTTTTTTTTGAGATGGAGTCTCACTCTGTCACCCAGGGTGGAGTGCAATGGCATGATCTCGGCTCGCTGGAACCGTCGGCCTCCCAGTTTCAAACAATTCTCCTGCCTCAACTTCCCAAGTAGCTGGGACTACAGAAGTGCACCACCACGCTTGGCTAATTTTTGTATTTTTAGTAGAGACAGGGTTTTGCCATGTTGGCCAGGCTGGTCTCGAACTCCTGATCTCAGGTGATCCACCCGCCTTGGCCTCCCAAAGTGTTGGGATTACAGGCGTGAGCCACTGCACCCGGCCCTTATTTACTTTTAAAAAGAATCTCTTACACTCTGTGTGGAAAGGCTATAGGGAATGAAGAGTCAAAGCAGGGAGATAATGTCATTAGAGACTCATAATGGTCCAGATAGAGATGATGATGGTTAGTAACATGATAGCAATTGCAGTGGTAATGAAAATTAGATGGATTTATAATATATTTTGAAGGTACAGCCCAGTAATACTTGCTGATGGATTAGACATGAGGTATAAAGGAAAGAGGAATGATGGATGATTTAGGTTTTTAGCTTGAACAACTGGGTAAATATTATTGCCACAAAGAAGATGAATGAGAAAAAGGTTTATAGAAGACAATTAAGAGTTCTGTTTTAGACATATTAGGTTTCAGTTGTCTATTAAACAAGTAAGAGATGCCAAGTAAATAGTTACATGAATCCAAAGCTCATGGAAGTGTTCAGAACTATAGAGATAAATGATATTTAAAGCTATGAGACTAGGTGAAAAGAGAATAGGTAGAGGAAAAAAAAGACATAGGTCAAATCTCCAGAGAACTTAAGGCAGAATAGGAAGAGCCAGTGATTTGGGAGCGAAAGTGAGGAGGAATGCCTAGTGATTTTGGAAGAAAAGAGTGAAGTCTTTCCTCACTCCTTAGTGAGAATGGGGTCATTAAAGTAAAGAGAAAACTGTGTTTCAAGGAGAGAGCAGGCCAGGTGCAGTGGCTCACGCCTGTAATCTCAACACTTTGAAAGGCCGAGGCAGGCAGATCACTTGAGACCAGGAGTTCGAGATCAGCCTGGGAACCCTGTCTCTACTAAAAATACGAAAATTAGCCAGGTGTAGTGGCGTGTGCCTGTTGTCCTAGCTACTCAGGTTGAGGCAGGAGAACAGCCTGAACCCAGAAGGCAGAGTTTGCAGTGAGCCAAGATAACATCACTATACTCCAGCCTGAGCGACAGAGCGGAACTCTGTCTCCAAACAAACAAACAAACAAACAAACAAAAACAAAACAAAAACAAAACAAAACAAAAAAACAGAAAGAGAGTAGTCAACAGGGTGGAATGCTGCTGAGTAGCAGCACCCTCATATCTTCAATCCTTCTTTATCTAAGCAGTGTTTTTAAACTAGAGGAAAGCAATATGGACATTTTGTGTAGGACAATTCTTCATTCTTGAGGACTATATCTCTTATTGCAAGATTTAAGGCAACCCTGGCCCTGAATACTAAATGACAATAATATCCTGCAATCAGCTGGGCATGGTGGCCCATGCCTGTAATACCAGCACTTTGGGAGGCCGAGGTGAGAGAATTGCTTGAGCCCAGGAGTTTGAGACCAGTTTGGGCAACATAATGAGACCCTGTCTCTACAAAAAATAAAAAACAAAAATTGGCAGGGCATTGTGGCGCATGCCTGTAGTCCTAGCTACCAGAGAAGCTGAAGTGGGAGGATGGCTTGAACCCAGGAGGTCGAGGCTGCAGTGAACTGAGATCAAGCCACTACATTCCAGCCTGGGTGACAGAGCAAGACCTTATCTCAAAAAAACAAAAAATTCTGTAATCATTGTGACAACCAAAAATGCCTCCACCGAGGGGCCCATACCATGACTACTTTTTTTTTTTTTTTCCTCACTGTTTGTTCATTAGCTCTAGTGACACACAGTAGGAACTAAATAAATATTACATGGATGAATGCATGGATTCTTGTCATCAGCTGAAATGCATACATAAATCTCTCCTATCTTAAAAAAAACTCCCCTAAATCTTGCCTCCTTCCTAATAATCATTTCCTCGTTCTCCTCCTCTTCACCGCTAAACTTCCTCAAAGAACAATCTATATTTGCTGGCTTCTCTTCCTCACTTCCTCTTCTCTTCTCAGCTTTCTTCAATCTGGTGTTGACCATGCCACTGAAGCTGCTCTCTTCCAAAGATCACCAAAGACTTCTTAACTGACAAATCTCAAAGTTCCTTCTACATCCTAATCATGGTTGACAGCAGCCAATACTATTATGGTTTCCCTCCCATCTCTGAATATCCGTCTCAGTTCCTCTAGTTTTGTTCATCCCTCAAGTATTGGTAATTTCCAAGGTCAATCTGTGAATCTGCTTGCATGGAATCAGGAGTTTCTGCCAGGTCCAGCTCAAGGATTCCAGACCATGTGATTCAGATATTTTGATGAAATCTCAAAATGACATCATCAAAATGTAAAATTACTGATACATATATCAGGTAATATGTATATGACATCCTTTACCTTTATTCCATCCTTGACCATAGCCTATCTCAAATATACACACACTCTCAATTTTTCTCCATCTCACTATGGGGAACTTTTATCATCAACTCTACTAATTTTGGTATTGCTTAAAATTTTACATATATATTACTTCATAATCAGAAATATACTGTCTATATGATTAGATTAGCTTTTAAGGAAGTATTTGTTACCATGTCCCACAACCACCATCATTATGAAGGAGTGTTATGACATTAACTATAAATGTATATATTATGAATATATTACTGAGACAACTATTAGAAATTTAATTGAAGGTTTACTGTGCTGCCTCGAACTGATAATAAGGAATCATATTACAGATCAAATATCCTTCCCTCTGCCACATGGTCTGGTATACAACCAATAAAACAAGGTTAACACAATCAGGAAGCCTACCAAAAAAAAACAAAAAAACAAAAAACAAACAAACAAACAAAACTAGGTCCATCCTCTAGAATGGAATAGAATGGAAAACAAAATCTATTTCATTATCAAGCAGCCAAATCCATTTTTTCTTCATTAAAAGTAAACAAATATAGGCCAGGCACGGTGCCTCACGCCTATAATCCCAGCACTTTGGGAGGCTGAGACAGGCCGATCACCTGAGGTCAGGAGTTCGAGACCAGCCTGGCCAACATGGTGAAACCCCATCTCTACTAAAAAATACAAAAATTAGCCGGGCTTGGTGGTGCATGCCTGGAATCCCAGCTACTCAGGAGGCTGAGGCAGGAGAATGATTTGAATTTGGGAGGCAGAGGCTACAGTGAGCTAAGGCTGCACTCCAGCCTGGGCAACAGAGTGAGCCTCTGTCCAAAAAAAACCAACCAACCAAACAAACAAACAAACAAAAACTAAACAAATGTAACGTTTTAACCTTAAGAAAGCAATCAGGATTTGAAGAGCAGACCATTCAGGAAGCAAGTGACTTCTTAGAGGATGAGCAAATACTTTGCTCAAAATGATTGATGGCACTTTCTGAGATAAATATGTGTGATAAACATGTGACTGCTGGTTGTGTCTGTCTGCCAGATGGTGACTGACTTCTATCCCATCCTTGACTCTCATCCTATTCTCAGTGAGATTTAAAGA
The DNA here is from genome assembly GCF_047675955.1 of Chlorocebus sabaeus. Classification (NCBI taxonomy): domain Eukaryota; kingdom Metazoa; phylum Chordata; class Mammalia; order Primates; family Cercopithecidae; genus Chlorocebus; species Chlorocebus sabaeus. The sequence continues at coordinate 46,146,119 of NC_132933.1, forward strand.
TGGGGGAAGGATCATATCCTAGGGAGGAGGTGATGTTGGGGAAAAAATAGGCTTAGTGGCTTGTTTCTTGGGTCATATCAGAATGTCCCCTTATCAGTATAGATCTATCAAAGTGAAACATCAAAATATGTGTTAATTCTAGGTCAAAGAGCATCAAGCTGTCTGCAAGCTGCCTTTCCCCTCTCCTAGAACAAACAATGGGTAATTTGGCAGAATACCAATAACCTTAGCCCCACTCATTTTCGGATTTTGGCACCATGGGTGAAAATGAGAATCTCCTGTCCTATTTTTCCAATACACCCATCCCATTTCCTGCCACAAATAATCCTATGGAGAATTAGGGTATCTTGCTACATATTTTGATACCTATAGTTCCTTTTTCCATACTCTCAACTAGCACCCAAGAGGTCCAGTACTTCAGTCAGTCTAGCAATAACCAGTAGTCAGTAATAGCAAAACTGCAATTACTTTTGCACCAACATAATATCACACCCATCACAGTGAGAGCTTCAGGGAGAGGGATGGAGAATATAGCGAGGATAAAAAGAAAATTAAAAACCAAAACAAAATGAAACAAGCTAGGGCCTTCCACTCGTGGGGTTTAAATAAAAGCATATATGTCACCTAGGAAAAAGAAGCCCTCTAGATCTCTTATTATTTTTCCATTAATGTATATGAGTATTTGGAACCTCGTAAGCCTGACCTTAGTTTATCAACTGTAATCAGGATGAGAAATTAGATCAGCATCTTGCAAACTGTGTTCCAAGGAGCCTCAGCCATTCTCCTAAGAGCTGCCTCATGGGTGATAGTACCTTTTTAAACAAGGCAGTGGTACTTTTATGTTTACTACACTGGGCTTACTCATAGAATTTTATTTGGGAAAAAAAAAAAAAAAAGCTTGACAGCTAGAAACAAAACAAACCTGTAAACCACTGGCTAGCTCTAGCTCTAAAATACCTAAATATAGATAAACGCAAGGGAAACTTGGTGGCTACAAACTCAGGAGTAAAGCAGTTGCAGAGGATAACAATAGGGCAGGGAGTATTTGGATAATGGGGCTGTTTGGGTTTGAGGTTCGAAGGGTTTGCTGAAAACATTCCTAATGCAGAATTTTGTTTAGGACCGTTGCTTTGACTTAGCATTCATAAATCTTGCTTTCTTATTTGGAGTCTGGGGAGGGTAAAGGAAAGGATGGCCCTTGTGAATTTTTAAACCCTAAATCACTTCTTGTACGTAAACAGATTGTACTCCTATTGCCTTACTCGGTTTAAGTAAGGGTTTTCTTCTTAAAGTTTTAAGAAGAAATCCTTCTTAAAGGATTGGATTGTTACATATAGACCAGGTCCAGGACTCAAATAACATATTCAGGCAATTCTCAGGTACAATTTTCCCCACATTTTAATGCTTCTGATATTGAGATGCACTGCACAATCAATGGTGGTGTAATATGGTATTATACCTATTTTCCTCTGAAACATTGTTATTGTTAAATAAATGGCGCATTTACAATTTTATGATGTCTTAGATTCAAGGAAACACCATATTATCAACAAGAATGATAAGCATATACATTTGAGCAAGAAATACTTCAGGTGGGCTCAACAACCTATTTACTCTGAGTCTTGTCAGTGGAGTAAGCAATGATAGTGGATGATGTCATTAGTATGCCTACAGGATAACATTCAAGCTACAAATAAAAGCTACAAGCTTTTATCTTTTTTGAGAGTCAGGTTATTAGTCCATTATTACCCACACTTACTCTTTATTCTTGTTATAGTCTCTGCTTACTCAAATATGCCATGCTATTTCATGCCTGGATACCTTTCCATGTGCTCTTTCTTACCTCTGCTTGGAATGCCCTTCTTAGAAAGTTGGCCACTGTAGAAATATTATCCACTTGAAGTTGATCCCTTCCTGCTTTATGTCACTATGTACCTGATATATGCCTTTATTTTTCTATCTTTAATTTTTATGGGTACATAATAGAAATATATATTTATGGGGTGCATGAGATATTTTGATACATGCATATAGTGTATAATAATTACATCAGGGTAAATGGGGTGGGTTTCTATCACCTAAACCATTCACCATTTCTTTGTGTTATGAACATTCCAATTGTACTCCCTCAGTTATTCTAAAATGTACAACAAATTATTGCTGACTGTTATCCTTTTGTTGTACTATCAAATACTAGATCTTATTTATTGTATCTAACTATATTTTTGTACCCATTAACCATCCCCACATTTCCACCCCCCCACTGCCCACTACCCTTCCCAGTCTCTGGTAACCATCATTCTATTCATGGTATATGCCTCTAAATATGTACTTACCATACTGAACTACGGTGATTTATTAGGTGTCAATCTCCTTTACTGTAAATTCCTTGAGGACAATTGATTGTTTATCATTTATTTTTGTATCTCTAGTACTTAGGACAGTCTGTGGTATGTAGTAACTTTCACTAAGTGTTTAAAGATTTAATAAATGAAGAAACAAAGGGAAATAAAGGAAAGAAAGAGAAAAGGAACAGTATACACGTGACAAAGTACCATAGCATCAACAAATGTGTTATTTGCTGCTGCCTTTCAGTGGTGACCATGACTTATCCCAATCTTCTGAACTTCTAGTAGACTTATAATTGTTTATGCTGAGTTTAATTCTTAATAATAAAATTAGTTCATTTTTGTTAGTTTTGTCTCCCCAGTTGATTATAAATTCATTTGAGAGAAATACCAAGTCTTCTGTATACACTTACTGAGTTTTAGATAAACCATATATTTCTATTATGAGGTATGATTTAGTTTCTGAGATTCTTCATTCAGGATACCTTTATTATTAAAACTAGAGGCAATTTTTGCATGAGAGAAACGGTAAGGCTTGCAACAGTTTTATTCATTTAGGGCCTAGAATTCCTCCAGAATTTAGAGCAATCCCCAACACTACACATCAAAAACACAATTTAACAATAATTTAAGAGAGAGGAATTTCAATATTACTGGTAAAACCCTGGGAGCTAATTACTTCAAGATTACTTGAAACCTTAACTCATTAGAGTTTGAAAAATCTCCTGAGGTACTTAAAGCCACTATTCCCATTATGTTACTTGATTCAATTGAATGTCTTAGATTTTGCTAATAAGAGAAAACCTGAAATTCATGCAAAAGAGAAATTCTATTTATCATTTGCTTAAGGAAAAAATATTACGCATCTCCCATGGGCACCACAGTATTCTATAATGTAAGAAAGGAGGAAAAAAAATAGAAGCAAAGTTAGTTCCTGATCTCAAAAAATAAATTTTTAACACAAGAATTACTTGTTAATGTTGCTAAAATGAATCAAATTCCACATTCTAGGTTAGGCCCAGATTTTTCAACAAGGTCATTATGAGGATGAAATAAGCAAAAGTAAGGTGGTATCATTGATATTGTTGGTATTGCTACAACTGTTATACAGAAACAGTGACCTGGTAAAGGATGCTCTCCAACATTCTGTAGCGTCATTCAGATAAGAAAGCAAAGTAACATTTTAGATGTCTTTCTTAAAGTTTTTAATCAGAAGTCAGATTCCAAAATTAAGAAAATCCCTTTCTGTGGGATTTAACCACGTTGTAAGCTTAGTCATTACAATAAATACAGAAATAAGAGATAAGACAGATGCGGGGAAGGAGATATTTCATTCTGATTGCCTGTCAATTCATCAGAAGTTAATAACCAATCCGTTGGCATGCATGGGACGGAACTAGGATGAAAGAAAATCCAGTCCAATCCAATTGGGAAGTTTTAATAGCAATAAAATTAGAAATTGTGCATTGTGTCATATGATTCTATTACGTTTATCTGTAAATCTCATCCAAATGTATAAACTTAGTTTATTTTGTACAAGTTAACAATTTTAAACTGTCTATCCCATTATTCCCCTAGTACCTGAAACATGGCAACCATGATTTTTAAAGAGTTTACAACCTTGCCTACAATATTATGTATACAATAGTCAGTCAATTCAGCTACAGTGGTCATATAGAAAATGAAGAAGGGGAGGAAAGACTTACCACTAGTTCATTGCAACAACCTGTTGAGGAGTCCTTTCTTGACAACCCTAAAAATATATCTTCAGTTCCCACCTGCTGTCTGAATATAATCTCATACCTGAAAAAAAAATCGATGATTATAGGGACTAAGATGAAAGAGCAATTTCCTGTCAAATAACAGAAAACTAGAAACTTATGAGGACATGCTATTAGAAAAAATACAAAGACTAAATAAATAAAATGGTTGCAGGTCTTCAGGTATATAATAGAGCATAAAGGAAAAGAAGTCTAGAAATGTGGTCAAAAATAAACACTGAAAAGCAGGATTGCTATTATTTTCTAAAATAAACCTTTAACTGTTTTAGAGCTAGACAAATAAAATAGATTGAGGGAACTTCTAATAAGATTCTAATAAGATTCAAAGTAGAAGAAAAAAGGGAAAGTCTGTTCCTGAAAAACAATGGCTCAGAAAAATACTGAGTCCATAACCTAGGGATTGATAGAAACCTTCCTCTGCTAAGTTTAAACCACAGAGCAGAGGAGAAAATTCAGGTTTAGTACTGTTTCTGTCATTAACTGTGGACCTTGGCCAAGTCACAAACTCATGGGGTCTCAGTTTCTACATTTGTATGATTTATGGGAGGGAAGGGTGAATTTGAACTAAATGATCTCTACGGCTAAAATTCTACAATAGAAACACTGGTAATGTAGTCAGCACAGCCACACTACAGTGCTTAGAATCTAGTCTTACAGAATTCTGAATTTAATGAAAGATTTTCCTGATATTTCACCCCTTGCATGACAATTCACAAATCTTTCCTCCCTCCCAAATTTGGGCCATGAATAGAATGGTTTGTAGAAGCACCCACCACAAGGTACCCCATCTCTTCGGATAGAATGAAACAAATACTTACAAATTATTATTATTATTTTGCTTAATGCTACCTTAAAGAAATTGTAAATCTCTGGATAGTAAGACTAAAGGACTAGATTGAACTTCTGACCATTTGCCAATAGGAACGCCCAAAAATAAAAAAGGGATTTCTCTGAGTTTGAACATGGCTAACAATAAGCAACTATTTGCTATGGGGCACTTTTCTCTTAATAGGCTATAACATCTACCAAGTGTTTATGAAGGTGAAGCCAGGTTAAAACAAACAGAATGGATTGATCTATATATTCATTACTCCTAAATGGATTTGCTCAAGCTCCTGCTCTTATCCTGAGCTCCAGACACAATTTTCCAACTGCCTACTACATAGGTTTGTCTGGATGTCCCAAAGAGAACTCAAAGTGTACATATCAAAAACCAGCTAGTCATGGTGGCTCTCAACTGTAATCCAGTGCTTTGGGAGGCTGAGGCAGGAGGATTGCTTGAGTCCAGGAGTTTGAGACCAGCCTGGGCTACACAGTTAGACACAGTCTTCACAAAAATAAAGTGTGCACCTGTAGTCCCAGGTACTTGGGAGAGTGAGGTGGGAGAATTGCTTGAGCCCGGGAGGTTGAGGCTGCAGTGAACAATGGGCGGAGCCGGGGGGTGGGGTGTTGGCGAAGAAAAAAAAACAAATTTAGTTGAGCGCTGTGACTCACGCCTGTAATCCCAGCACTTTGGGAGGCTGAGGCAGGTGGATTGCTTGAGGCCAGGAGTTCAGGACCAGCCTGGCCAACTTGGTGAAACCTCGTCTCTACAAAAACATACAAAAAACATTAACCAGGCCTGGTGGCATGCACCTGTAGTCTCAGCTACTTGCGAGGCTGAGGCAGGAGAATCGCTTGAACCCAGAAGTCGGAGGTTGCAGTGAGCCAAGATCACACCACTGCACTCCAGCCTGAGCAACAGAGTAAGGCTCTGTCTCAGGAAAGAAAGAGAGAAAGAAAGAGAGAAAGAAAGAAGGAAGGAAGGAAGGAAGGAAGGAAGGAAGGAAGGAAGGAAGGAAGGAAGGAAGGAAGGAAGGAAGGAAGGACAAACTCACAGATTCTTCTTAACCTATAATTCCTATCAAAGTTAATGGCATTATCATTTCCTCGGTCACCCAAGCTAATAACTTCAGCATCATCTTTGATGCACTCCTCTCATCCATTTTATCTAACCAAATACCAACTTTTCATTCAAAACTCACTCAAATAAAGACCCTCATACTTCTCCCCAAGGCCAGTGCCTTAGCTCAGCTCCTTGTTATTTTTTTACTTGGCAACTTGTGATTCTTCTTTTTTGAAATGCTTGTTCATATTCGTTACTATTTTCCTCCGTATCCATTGAGAAATTTTAAAATGTATTTTCATAAGGTAGAAGATAAAGATTTTAAAAATCTTATAAAGCAATTTTCCTCATAATAACCCGAAGTTATTATTCATTTAAAGCTTTCATGGATGTTCTATCTACCTAACATCAAACATCAGGATGAAAAGGGAAAAATTACTCAAATTTGAAGTTTGCTGCATATGGATATTTGACATTTGTTAGACAATATGACAAATAAGTGACTTAATTATTACTTTTCATATGGATATGTGGACACTATATAAACATAACCTCAAATTTACTCTCTTCATTCTCTAAGAAATGTTTTAAAATCTCCTTTGATTTTTTATGAGGTTTATGGTCTTGACATTGTTTATTTGAAAGCTGGATACTTCTTTCTAGTTAATTATCTGCAGTCTCCCACAGCTTCTATTTTCAGAATTTATGTAGAAGATGGAAGCACGGAGTTTTTTGTTTGTTTGTTTCATACTGGACAATTTTGACTGGGAGCAGTGGTTCATGCCTGTAATCTTAGCACTTTGGGAGGCTGAGGCGGGCGGACCGCCTTAGGTCAGGAGTTCCAGACCAGCCTGGCCAACATGGTGAAACCCCATCTCTACTAAAAATACAAAAATTAGCTGGGCGTGGTGGCATGTGCCTGTAGTTCCAGTTACATGGGAGGCTAAGGCAGGAGAATCGTTTGAACCCAGGAGGGGCGCAGGTTGTAGTGAGTAGAGATCGTGCCACTGCACTCCAGCCTGGGCGACAGAGGGAGACTCTGTCTCAAAAAAAAAAAATATATATATATATATAATATAAATATATAAACATTTAAAAAATATATATAAATATATATAATATATAAATATAAATATATATAAAATATATATAAATATAAAAATATATAAAAATATATAAATATATAAAAATGTGTATATATATATATACTGGATAGTTTTGTATTCAGTATTAGAAAACTTGTCAGATCACTTGCCATAGAAGTCTTTAAGAATTTATATAGTACATTATAATTTAATAAGTATTGGCTTTGTTTTACCCTGCTATTCTAAATAGTCAATCCAAATTTCATTTCAAAATACATATATGTAAAGCTTAGTCTATTTGACCAATAATTTCATCTAAGTATATAAATATATTTTAAGGTTCATTAAAAGTATGAGTACTTTTAAAATTATAATAAAAGGTTTTTTATAGTAATTATAAATTTCATATTTATAACTTGATTGTATTGGAAAGGCTACAAAGCAAGTCTTGAACCCTGCTTGCAAAACACACTGAATACTAAACATAATCTTAGAATATCTAGTAAACAAGTCTGGGTAATAATTGATAATTGGAGAGAGAACACAGCCTTTTACCAAAATTGTGGAACATTGAGTAATTAAAAGCAAGTCCTTGACAATAAACATGGCATTGTAATTTAGTTTGTATGAATGCTTGCAATTTAATGGGCTGGCTTTCTCCAACTGCTAGTTCCACATTATACAACAAATTGACATTAAATATAAATGTATAATGGAAATGACTATATTTTTCATTTTTTGCTAGATAATAACTGAAAGGAAGGTGTTATGCTTTATTACTTGTTTCTGCTCTAGAAGGAAAAAAACCATCAATTACACATGCTTTCTGTGTGTCACTGTAGTTTTATCTTTTATGTGGTATGTTACTTTATGAATCTTGTAAAAAATAAAATGCTATCAGATGACACAGCTAACTTAAACTCCTAAAAACATTCCGGCTTCATTTGACTTACTCTGGGATTTCTCTAACATCCCACATATCATCATGTTCTGCTCCTTCTGGAACCTCTTCTGAATTCCAGATGTCCTCGTTATTTTCCTCGCTGGTTTCAGGGATAACTGTGAAGAAAGGGAAGATAAAGCTGAAGCTCATGCTTTTTCCTTCTCTAAATTGCTCCTGTTCTTCTTCACACTCAGTTTGGGATCATTGAAATAAAACATTATTTGTAATCACTAGCTTGTTTTCTGGTCAAAACAAGCTAAATTAGTAACTACTGACTAAATGTTTCTATCAATACAGAACCAATTCATTGTAGAATTGTAATAATAACTATAGCGAATTTGGCAAAAACACATAAACAAAAAGAAGAAAATAATCTACAATCCAACTGCCTGGAGATGATCAATGTTAGTATTCTGGTTAGTATTCTGTTGTGTATCATTCCAGTCTCTCTCTCTCTCTCTCTCTCTCTCTCTCTCTCTCTCCATATACATATGAAAAGAAATATTATACATTTTTCTAGAAACATAAATAAGATTATATTTAAAAATATTTTTATGTAAAAGAAAAAATCACAACTACAATCAATCGGATGTGGAGAGAAATGTCTTATCTTGCATTGTTTTTACTATACAAAAACCCCTTGATATCTTTTCCATGCAAGCATGACATAATTCTCAAAATAATAATATCAATTAAAGAAACTGAAAGCAGCGGATACAATGATCATTTTTTAGTCCAGGATTTTCCTCATGTAGACACAAGCTTTAAAGAAAATCTCTACCACTTGTCCTTTATGCAGAGCTGAGCATGAGGTTGGGTTTCTGCATGTCATCTTTAAATGTTTAAAAGTGGATAGGCTCCATAGGCATGCAAAAACCCAGCTTACATTTGTTTTAACGATTGTAGTATCCAATGGAGACCTGCATTAGGTGCAGAACATTGCTTTGAGTCATTTTAAGCATTCTCAGAAAGGTACCCAATTGTCAGGTTTTCAATTCTGGCAATTCTTTTGAAATTATCAGCTTCTATCTAGCATGGGCTTTGTAAAGCCTAACTACAGATTTATATGTAACATTTTACATATGAATCGTTGCCTTCAGAATTTAAAGATTATTAGACCTACATTATCAGAAATACAGGCAGCACAGAAATACATGAAATGTGAACTAGTCTGCCATGGAGCGAATATCTCTTGAGTACGGCAAATAGCCTCTTGAGTATGTATAGCAATAATAACTGAAATTTTAAAACCATCCTTAGACCTCATTTTAGCCATTATTTTAAACATTTGTCCAGACAAATCTTTTGCAATTAACTAAAATGATGAATGAAATTCACTTCCTCTCCCTTCTTATCCTCTGGTTAATGGTGATCATGACCAACAGAATTAAAGCTTTTTATATTTTTAAAGATTTGTAAAATGTTCAACTCTAAAAATGTATAACTCAAAATGCTGGGGAAATGTAAAAATATTATTTAGCCTCATTTATTGGACCTGTTTTTTTTTAATAAGTAAACTCAAAGACATTAATGTATAAGCATCTTAATGTAAGATAAAATTGTGTAGTTGTTTGTTTTATTGTCTTCTCCAAAAATCTATTAGCTCAATCAGAACAGGGACTTTTTCTGTTTTGATCTGCATTGTAGTCTCAGAGATGGTCATACTGCCTGATACATAATAGGTTCTCAATAAATATTTATTAAATAACTCAACGAATGAATTCCATGAAATTGCTAGACTATAGGAAGGTAGAAGGTAAAGAAGCTAAGCATCTTGGTAAATAAACCCTAAAAAATAAAAAATGATCTAACCACACATGACTTTCTTGGTCTTCTATCTCAGAAAATATGCAAGGAATGTGGATAATTCAAGGCAAATATATTTCCATTATTAGAAAAACTATTTACCTGCAGTAGTAGAGTAAAAACAACATCTTTATATGTAAATGGCTATTCATCATTTCCATGATTATTTTAGTTCACCTTTTCTCTTTTTAAAAATTATTTATTCATTCCTCCATTTTTAATGAACAAATATAAATTGTATATATTTATGATACACCATATGATGTTCTGAAATACCTATACACAGTGGATGACTAACTCAAGCTAATCAACATATGGATTACCTCACCTACTTATCATTTACTTGTGATGAGAATACTTAAAATCTACTATCTTAGCAATTTCCAAGTATACAATACATTGTTATTTAGTTCATCTTAATAAACACTAGTATTAGTATGTATTACTCTCCCTATAATTTTTCTACCAAGGAAAATATTATATTGATCTATACTGCTTTGTTAAATAACTTACCTTTGAGTTCTTCTATTTGGGGTGGTCCAATATTCCCAGGACCCATGGCTCCAATAGTAGATAAACCATTTGTCTGAGGGAGGAGAAAAGGTTCACTATTCTATAATTAATACTTGTATAACCTATATGACTAGTGATACTTCAAATTTGATAGGATTTCCATCAAAAAAACTCATGGAGCTTTCCAGTTTAATTACCCATCATTGTTATACAACAGAAAGACAGATGCCAAGTACTATTGTGAATATGCTTTCCTTGTTCTTTCAAAAAGTCTTTGGTTTAATAGACTCTAGGGCAGAATTGATCTTTGGTCAGGCTAAATCCCTAGTTCCAGCTCAGTGACTCATGTATCCCTGGGGATAGAGGAATGAGCCACATTCATCTCTATGAAGGTTAGAACCAAGTATTAGTATAAAGGCATTGACTCTTTTGGGGTTTAGCAGTGTCTGGTTGTAGTCAGATGGAGGACAGAGTATGTGAAAGTTTTATAGAAATAAAAACTAACACTAAGCAGAAGCTAAGTATTCAGACTTCAAATTAATCATTCAAAAGCCCTGATAACTGCTTTTACTTTTTTCCACTATAGGTATGAAACACTTCCCTGTCCCACCGCCTTATGACACTGAACTAGTTGATTTAAACAGCAACCACAAATTAATAGTCTCTAATATATGCTGATGTACTTCAGTCTTCATTAAAGTTTATTTTTCCATCTTCTGCACAAGCATGCACATCCCCAAAGGACTTGCCCTGATTCACCAATACAAGCAATCTTCGTTTTTTCAACTAAGTATAACACATATTACACTATTGCTATAGCGACACCACCTCATTGGCCTGTCTCAGGGATTCTTTGGTATTTCAAGAAAATCCCAATTTCTTACTAATTGTTTTTGCTGATGTCATGCCCTGCAGCACCAACTCACTCCACTGCTGGCAGTCAAAAAATTATTATCTTCTTGCCAACTGGCCAACTAGCACCTCTATCTCTCTTTTTTCAGGCCCCTGTCCTCATCTCCTAAGACTTTAGACATGTACAAAGTTAGAATGTCTTGTTTGGGCAAGGAGAGTAGTGTCTGTCCTTAAAAGCTGATGGAACAGCTCATGTGGGTCTTTATTATGTGAAACTATTCCAAAAGTTACAAATCAGAAATTAATCTATAATATCTCAAAAGTGTCTGAGACAGTAACTATTCCTTTTCAAAAGGTGTTCCAAAAGTGCTGTGTCTGCAGTTAAGGCATTACAGGCATTTTTATGTGAAAATCCCAAGATAATATTTGGGACTTTTTTCCCCCTCTTTTTAATCACTAATGTCATATAAATGTGTAGTACTTTTCTTAAATTATTAATCATCAGAACACTAATAGTCAATCAGAGTAAAGCATTTCTCAGAATATGAGGGCCTCTTGTTGAGTGCTGCCTTCCACATAAGATTAAAAGCAGTAGAAAAAATCTTGGACATTCATGACAAAAATTAGTATACTCTCCATGGACAGTGATTGGCTCAGAACACATAGGAATTTCAATTTATTAATTTAATGAAAATAAATGATTAAAAATAAAAATTTCAAGTTAAAAGACGGAATGGGATCATAAAAACATTAAAAACCATCTGGCAATTGTTTTCTATTAGAACATCATTTGAGCCTTTACCATTAATCTACAGCCAATTATCTGAGCAATTTATCATTGCAATTCATGCCACTTTGTAATATGTAAGACAGAACATCCTCATTATAATGTCTGTGAAGAGCAGTGAACCTTATTTCCCACAGGCCTTAAGATCCCCTCATGGGTTTGAAAAATGACAGACACACTCTCTCCCCAATCTCCCAGATTCTTAACAAGTCATATAGAAAAGGGATAGTGTAAATGAAGCAATGTGTATGCAACTGTTGTCTTGCCGTTTTCAGAGAGCATATTTTCAAAAACACATCAATCTTGTAATCATCCCACAGTTCCCAAGATTAATACATGTTAAAAAATGAAAAGCAGTTTCTCTCCTGGAAAATGTAATAGTTCATTAGAAACATTAATTATTCTCCCACTGTTCTGATACTCTAATTCTGTGTCCTCTAATGATATCTGTACTGTAGTGTCTGAATGACCAATTATCTCAAAATTGCTTATAACCCAGATATACAGAATCATACATTATTATAGTAATTTTCCTTTATAAACTGTACAACTCAGTAATATTATGTTAGTCTCTATTCTCATAAGCACTCATCTTTCCTCCTAGAAACACCTCTAGATGCAAATAAACACCTCCAACCATAAACACCAAATGGAATAGGCTCTGTAACCAGGGTAAATCCTTATATTTGAATCTGTCACAGTTACAAGTTCCACTTCACTATATTCAAGGTCACTGTTTCTCAAATATTTGATATACTTTTTCTATATGGCATAACCTTACCTTTCCTAGGATGTAGGCTCCAGAAAATTATTATTCTGCTACTTCAACTAAGGTAGCAAAAATGAGCTTGCCTTCCCAACTTCACTGATACATTGTTCCTAACTTTTTCTCCTATGTCCTGTTTGTTGTGTATAGCCAATGCTGTCCTTAGCGTCCTGATGTTTCTTTGTTCAGCCTCTACTAAGACTTTTCCCTCACTAAAACTTCCTGGTTCCTGATCCTGGCTCCAAGCTGACTCAGTTCTTCTACAAATTTTATTTGCATTTCACCTCTTATTTATTCTGCCCTATTCCACCTAAGCTCTTCCTTAGGGTGGTACCTCAGTTCAGTGTCAGTCTGAGCCACTGAATTTGCTGCCTGTTCATAGCTTGCTTTTTTCTCCACATTGTGGCAAAAATAAATTTTGGGAGGAGTAAATTCATACATACGTTTGTGAAAGATGATTTATTCATGGTAAATTCGTCATATAACAAAACACTTCATTAAAATAATTTTATGCAAATTGACATAGTCTGTTATAGTATGGGATTTTTTGCCCCAAATTTTGTTTGCCCTATCATAGGCAATCTGATAGCCAAGGCTCACTGATAGTTAAGAAATAGGAGAATGGAGAGAGGGGAGTTATATAAACGTGTTTTAATTGTTCTGGGAATACTGGCAGTAACCTTGGAGTGGTAAAAGGTTAGTTCAAGGAACTCTTCTACCTAAAATGAAGCCCATCTTGCTACTGCAAGCCTTGCTGGCATTACTTATCCTGACCCCAAATGCTACTCAACTAATTAGACTCCACAACTTTATTTGTGCATTACTGGGAAGACAATCTTGGTAGACTGAAGCTAGTTTGCCCTATTATTTGGCTCAAAAACTTTCTGTTCTGCGTTAATGTGTAGACAAATTAAAAAATTAAGGGACTGGTACTTGGGGGTCCAATTAATACTGTATAACTGAAAATATTTGTCTTACAGAAATATCGTCTAGGCTTAAACAATCCTAGCTACCACTCTGCAATGGTTGTCAGGCATTCTTTAGCCATAAATATAAATGACAACATTTTGAAATGTGGCTATTGCTACCATAGTTACAGAGCTATTTTCCTATTCAGTGTTCAGGTGGTTTAGAAAAATATAATTATGTTTGCTAGAAATGTACTAGAGGTTACATTGTCATGCATAATCAGCCTTGTAGCTTCCTATGAATGTATCAAATGACACAGCTCTGCTCCCACAGCTAGGTGGGAACAGGTTGTTCAAATATGGTTCCACAACTTCCCATAAACAAAACTAATTCAACTGTAAGTATATGACCACCTGTCCATAGTCAGAATCATCCTCTTCTTCAGGATTAAGTAGCTTAGAGAGGGCTTCCAGAGCTGTAACTGAAGAAACACTCTCAAAGTCCATATTTTCTGTCTCCATATTTTCAGAATCCATATTTTCAGATTCCATTATCTGAAGAAAAAGATAATCAGAAAGAGGTATTTTACTTTTCTGTTTTATTTAAGACATGAAGATGTTTTATTGTCATATCTCCCTTCTTCCCTCGGTCACTCCATTGGTTCTTATACTTCCTTGGAAATCCTTTTAAACTCCTTCAAATGTATGTATTTTGCTAACTCACAGACCTGGAGCACCAAGTAAACTCAAACATTCAGCCTGCTTTACTAAAATGTCATACTCAAGCTAACAAGCACTTATCGAGCACCTACTATAGTGGTTCTCGGGTTTTAATGTGCTTAATAATCACTTGGGGGAGTTGGTTTAAAATGTAGATTCTTAAGCCCTACCTCTAGAAAAAGTGTATGATACATTATGTATCATCATTTGGGAACATATTTTTTAGATTGTCTTTTTATTTGTCTCATGTACGCTGTTTAGGCTGTGTATTCTACTAAGTGAACTGAAAAATATGTCGTTTGAGGTACATGCCCTGATGATCTGTATTCATTTTACATTTTTTTTGCTTCAGGCAGGCCTGTATCTTCTGCTTTATTTCAATTCTTAATTAACCTTTGATGATGCCTAGCATTATATTGCCATTTGAGAGCTCCAATGGGTTAATTCATTGACTTTCAATGAAAAATTGTTTTTCTGATTATAACAGTGATACTATAAATGTCTATTGTGGGCTTTTTAGGAAATAATACATTAAATGTATAAATAAGAAAAGTATAACTACCTATAATGCTACCATTCAGACAGCAGTCTTTCTAATAATCTCTGCAGTTATATTTGGAGTAGGAAGTTCAGGATCTTTAAAAATGTTAGAGGTGTCAGACTTTTATGAATAACCTTAATAAAGACTGTAGAATTAGATCTGTTGGTAGTGATTTGAGCATAAATATAATAGGAATCTTTTTTTACACTTCTGCTGACATTTTGAAAACATGGTAATAAAATTAACTCATGGGAAGTATTTCTTTAGTACTTTTATTAAATGATCTCCAAAATTTTTGCTTTGTGCCTAGAACAGTAATACAAAAGGATTCTCGAATGTGTGCTGGTACTGTCAAAATCAATCTGCATGCAGATAGTGTTTTACAAATCTTCTGGTTTTTTAAATTATGTTTTGCCATTATTTTGACTTTCTTTTTAAAATAGAAAACTGATCCTAGTATCTATCAAAGACATTGAGGGTATGAAGTAAATATTAAATTGCCCTGTACCTGTAGCATAGAGGCAATATATCATAGCGATTAGAAGCAGGGGCTCTGGAGTCAACTGCTTGGATTTGTATCCATCATTTACTTTCTTAGCTCTGTGACTTTCAGCATATTATTTAAACTCCTATTATCTAATTTTCTTTATTGATAAAATGGAGATAATAACAGTGTCTATCTTTTAGGGTTGTTACAAGAATTAAGTAGCTTAATACAAGTAAAAGAGTTTGGAACAGTGCTGGTCACAAAGTAAGTACTCAACATATGTTGGTTATTTAAAAGTTTTATTTTGCTGGGTATGACTATCATGTCTAATAATGATGTGGAATAAGTTAATGATAAAACTCATTACATTGGAAAGTCATTAAACTGGAAAAGTGAAATAAAAGGTAATAAAATAATTTTCTCTCACAGTACAATCTGGTAGTCTGCAATGGAAATGATTAATTGACACAAATAAAACAAAGAGGATCCTGTTTATATTTTTAAATTCCTAGTTGATTATGTGTTCATTAAATATTTACCTAATATTAAAAGCAAAAAATTTATTGTAACATTTTCAACCTTTGACAATGAAAGGAAAAAATGCATCCAGGTATCTGATGCAATTATATAATTGGTATTTTGAGTTGAGATGGTGCAAATGAGATATTTAAAAAACAAATATAGTAGAAATTGTTTATTATACCAGTATTATGTACTTTTACAAAATTGTTTTGATGATCAAATTATGCAATGCAGGTGAGTTTACTAAAATATGAAATGCTATATAAAAATATCATTATCTGACACATAGTATCAGTACCCACAGATATTTGATCATGAGATATGTGAAAGTTCAATGGTAGGCCAATGAAAGAAGAATAAACTGGGACCAGCAAAGCTAACCCATACGTAGGTATTCTAGAGTTCCAAATATTGTGTCTGAGGTAGTAGTCAGAACTACAATTTATGTGGTCTTATCTGCTTGGCAGAGACATGGCAGCAGGAGTTCCTGGACATGAGCAGTGCTTCAGGGCAGAAAGGTTGAAGTAATGGTTACAGGTAGAACTATTTAGGGTGAAGAAGGACGCTGGCCTATAGAAGGTGGGGTACAGTTCTCGAGGACTGTGCACAACTTGACTGCTAGAGATGAAGGTTCAGAATAGGGCAGAATAGGGCTCAAACTTCCAGCTGGAAAAGAGAAAACACACCAGGCACTGCGTCGGTGGCTTTCTCATGTCACCTAGGTACCCACAGTGGAGGTTATGAAGGAATATTATGGTTCCTTTGGTACATTGGATACTGGATTTAGAAAAACCAGATTAATTCTAAATCACTACCAGTTAGTTGGAAAAGAACTCTGGCCTGGTTCTCATTAGGTGGGAAGTAGGCCAGTGTGAGCAGTGGGAAGCTATACCTGTAGATTTAGTGTCTTTAATAACTGGAGCCGGCACATAGTCAGCAGTGGATTAATACTAAATGAAGCATGATTAAATTCATCTGAATATTATATTTCAAAATAGTCACTTGGAAGGTTATACACTGATGTAAATTATGCTATCAATGCTCAAAATATTTTGGGATTTTTCTTTTTATTTGGAATTGCCTTCATATGTATCACCAAGAAAATAGGTTTCATTACGGTATCATTTGGTTTGATTACACATCAGATCTGTCCCCAAGTGATTTCTAGATATATTTAGATATCATGCCTACTTTCAAAATATGAAGATTTTCTTTTTTGAGGATATTCAAAAGAATGTGCTACATGCCTCAAGGTGATTCTCAAACAGAAGTTTCAAAAGCAATTTTAGCAATAACAACCACATTAGAATAAAAGATTAGCCTCCAAAAGTGACTACTTCAAAGGGGATGGTCCTCCTTGGAATGTGTACGTTTGTTTTTGTTAAATTATTCACAATGATTCTTAGTAACACTTTATATATTTGATGCATATTGGGAATTAGACTTCTTGACGTCCAGTTGGACTTCCAAATCATGCTAGAATAAAATGCCATAGATTTGCACTATAGCTCAATTGAAATAGAAATATAAAAATAAAATTACCACTTTAGCCAAAGTATTTTTACCTTCAAATGTAATAATAATCTGTAAACACAAATTAATAAATCATGAAAACAAAAATAAATAAATAAATCATGACAAGTTTGTTGATATTGTATTTTGAGAAACAAAAGAATCCCAAATATTTTGTGACTAACTAGTTAAATGGTTCAAAGTATCAAAAGAGAAAAGCAATTTGTGAATTTTTAGAAAAAAGCATTCTAAATTCAATGGAAAGGAAGATTCTACTAGCTTTTTAAGAAGTCTAACATACTAAGAATAACTTACTAAACTTGATTAAAAACATTTATTAAAGTTCATTTGACACAAGTAGATCACAGTTGAAAACCCAAAACAGGAGGACTTTTTAGGAACTACAAATGAACTATTTGTAGTGAACTATCTTTACTACAATGAACTATGCAGTGTTAGTTTATAGGTCTATCTTTTATTTCTAAATGTGATATACATTTAAGTTCATCCTGAGTCTGGCAATCAAGGTCCTTCAGGATATAGTCCCAACGTAATTTTTTGTCCTTCACTCCTATTATTCTCCTACGTACTGTGTTAAAAACTAAACTGCTTATTAAACATACTCTATCATTTCCTGCCTTTGTACCTTGGAGTGTATTCTTCCTTTTGCCCTGACTACTTGGATAGTACAGTGTAGTGATTTTTAAAAAGAAGATTCTGGCCGGGTGTGGTGGCTGATGTCTGTAATACTAACACTTTGAGAGGCCAAGGTGAGTTCATGGGTCACATGAGCTCAGGAGTTCGAGATTAGCCTGAGCACCATAGCGAAACCCGGACTCTACAAAAAACACAAAAATTACACGGGCGTGGTGTCGTGCCCTCATGGTCCCATCTACTCAGGGGTCCGAGGCAGGATAATAGCTTGAGTCCCAGAGATGGAAGTTGCAGTGAGCCGAGACCAGGCCACTGCACTCCAGCCTGGGAGACAGAGTGAGACCCTGCCTCAAAAATAGATAAATAAATAAAATAATGAAAATAAAAAATAAAAAAGAAGATTCTGGAGCCACACTGCCTAAAATGTTTGAATCTGGCGCTGTCACTTACATAGGCCAAGAATAAATTTAAACTAAGGAAAATTTAAGCGTCTCAGTAAAAACAAAATATATTACTGTCTTTTATTTGAGAGTTGGTCATTTAGAAAATAAATTTTCTAAGCTCTTTGCTTTTCTTTCTTTCATTTTCTTTTGCTAGGCCAATGCTAATGGCAACATTTTCCAGATAGAGCCTTTGATTTTCCCACATTAACCTGAGTACTTGGGGTCTTCATAAATAGAAGCATGATTGGACCATCTACTAGCCACAATGAGCTAAAGCAACTGACACTCCAGAACCAGCTCATTAACCTAACACTGGAGCCAGTCACGGGCTGAAAAAGTTCAACCAGGTTGGCTCCAGACCCACAGCACTTAAGCAATATCAGTAACCTTGAGTTAAAGTCAGACTGGTTGTAAGGCTGGGATCATGCTTTCTATTTTATTTGCCTCCATCCACAGTATCAATAAAAATGGCTTTTGACATCAGTTAATTGTAGAAAAGTCTAGGTAAATTAGTGAAAACTCTGAATTACAGACTATTCAAATAGATAGTAAATTTTATTAATTAAAGTATATATAGTAAATAAAATCAGGGTGATAAAGAACCACCAAGCAGGGCTGGGTGCGGTGGCTCATCCTGTAATCCCAGCACTTTGGGAGGCCAAGGTGGGCGGATCACTTGAGGTCAGGAGTTTAAGACCAGCCTGGCCAACATGGCGATACTCTGTCTCTACTAAAAAACACAAAAATTAGCCGGGCATAGTGGCGGGCGCCTGTAATCCCAGCTACTTGGGAGGCTGAGGCTGGAGAATCACTGAAACCTTGGAGGTGGGCGCTGCAGTGAGCCAAGATCATGCCACTGCACTCCAACTTGGGTGACAGAGAGAAACTCTATCTAAAAAAAAAAAAAAAATTCACCAAGCAATATCCTTTTGGAACTTGTTTAAGTAAATAGATATATCCCTATGTAAAATACTGACTTTAACACAATGATTTGAAAGTACTGAAAATCTATTTATTCTCTAAATAAATTTGGCATTTCTTCTGCAACTTCATATTTTTTATTTATTTTTTTCAATCAGCTTTCCTAAATTGAAGCAACTTTATTTATATAGTGCCTTAATTTAGCAATTCCTCCTTTAAAATTCTTCTGAGAACACAAAAGTGACATCATCTCTGCCTATGTCTGAATTAAATTATAATATACTGACTAATTGCTTTCTGCTTTGCATTATTTGATAACTATACTCATCAATGATTTCCCACCTATTAAAAATAATTCATTTTGAACGTATCGTTACAATACTAAGAATGGTTTCTTTTTCCTGTCTCTAACTTTCACTACCATAAAATATACTCACTCATAAGTAACTATGGGAACTTAACAGTTTTCGTTTCAAATTTAAAACATATTTAAGGAAGATGCTTTTTGAAAGTACCTGGAATCTTTCATAGAAAAAGAGGTCAAGAAATTAAATAGTTACTGATTATTAAATTTTAAAAAAGTGTCTTTTGACTAGGCGCGGTGGCTCACGCCTGTAATCCCAGCACTTTGGGAGGCCGAGGCGGGCGGATCACTTGAGGTCAGGAGTTTGAGACCAGTTGGCCAACATGGTGAAACCCCGTCTCTACTAAAAACACAAAAATTAGCCAGGCATAGTGGCACGCGCCTGTAATCCCAGCTCCTGGGGTGGCTGAGGCCAAAAATCGCTTGAACCCGGGAGGTGGAGGTTGCAGTCCAGCCTGGGCGACAGAGTGACACTCAGTCTCAAAAAAAAAAACAAACAAAAAAGCACCTTTTGATTTCAGATTTCCTCTATTTTAGTCATTTATTCATAGGAGTCTGTACCATCCCAATTCTTTTTGAAAAGTGAGTTTTGTTTTTGTTTTTGTTTTGTTTTTCTTTTTTTTGGAGACAGGATCTTGCTGTAGACCAGGCTGAAGTGCAGTGGCACGATCTCTGCTCACTGCAGCTTCGACCTCCCTGGCTCAAGTAATCTTCCCACCTCAAACCTCCCAAGTAACTGGGACTACAGGCTGCGCCAGTGTGCCCGGCTAATTTTTGTATTATTTGTAGAGACGGGGTTTTGCCGTCTAATTTTTGTTATTACTTTTAGAGATGGGGCTTCACCGTGTTGCCCAGATGGGTCTCGAACTCCTGAGCTCAAGCGATCCCTTGCTTAGGAGTCTCAAAGTGCTGAGATTACAAAAAAATTAGTTTTTATATGGAGAGGCAAATCCTTGGTTTCTGTAGGACCCATCCTGAATTATCGAATGCTATATAGTACATTTCAGACAAACTTAATACACTTAATATTTTTTCCTCTTTGTTTATCTATCTGAAGTCTCATACTCCACCTCTATCTAAAAGGAAGTTGGAGGGACTTCTTTTTAGATAGAGGTGGAGTATGAGACCTCTTTTGTTTTTGAGACCATGTCTCACTGTCGCCCAGGTTAGAGTGCAGTGCCGCCATCACGGCTCACTGCAGCCTCGACCTCCAGGGCTCAGGTGATTCTCCCACCACAGCATCCAGGCAGGCAGGCGCCAACACGTCCGGTTAATTTTTATATTTTTAGTGGAGACCAGGTTTCGCCATATTGCCCAGGCTGGTCTTGAACTCCTGACCTCAAGTGATCTGCCCACCTCGGCCTCCCAAAGTGCTGGGATTACAGGCAGGAGCCACCGCGCTTGGCCCGGCAAATTTTCTTGCTGTGCTTTAAATTTTCTCCCCGAGTCCTATTTTTTTTTTTTTTTTTTTTCTTTAGGAAATACAGTCTCTGTTCTGAATCCTTATCACAAGAAGCTCTTAAGGAGTGATGACTCCTCCCTCTTTGGTCAAACTAGGTTCTCTCCCTTCACTCAGATTTAATTTTTTTGGTCATACTTCCTCATCTTTGACAGTTACAGTCAAACGACATGTAATACTTTCCCAATCAGCCCTTGGTGAGTAGTAGGTTTTGTAGGTACAAGTAGTCTCTGCACAGTACACTCGGGCCCACCAAGTGAAGGTCTGACCACTTCTCACTCCTCAGCTTATCTAACCAAGCAACACTGGAACTCTCAGGCCACAGCGTTCAAGTTGTCGCACAAAGGACATTATTCACATAGTGAGTACTGGGGCCATTTTTTTTTTTCCCCAGTCTGAAGTGTTATATCCCCCAAAACATTTCCTAACCAAGGCATGCTAGGCCAGGATAAATCGTGCCTGCACATATAAAACAGAAGGGTACAGTGGCACATATAAAACAGAAGGGTACAGTGGCTGCTCCAGTTTGGAGCACCCAGATCCTCCTATAAGAGAATATGGTTTACATTCCCAAATTAGTCATTATTAATGGGAAGGGAGAATCAATAAGTGCATGTGAGAGTTGAGAGACCAGTTGAGAAACCTTCAGATGTTCATTTTTGCCTTCTGACAGTCGATCAGCACCCATCTCTCACTCACATCCTGTAAAACCGAGTTTTGTTAAAGCAGCGTCCTGCTTCTAGAGTCTAGGATAGCGGGATTTAGGGAACGGGTCTCCTCTACCTTGTTCAAGTTGTGGCTTTTTGGGGTATCTCTCAGAGTTATGAATATCTAGAGTTTTCCCTAGTTTTTCTGATAGCCACGGCATCTGAGGACCCTGTCTTTTCCCCTCCTAAAGTTCGAGTTTCCTCACCTTGGTCAGTTTTCCGGTCTCAGGCTAGGCTCCGAAAAGACTGTGGAGAGCGCGGCGTCTCTCTGTTGCTAGGGTAACAACTTTGTTTTGTTCCCGCCCCCCACCTGCCAACCTCCGGGTTCCCGCTTGACTTTTCTGGCCAATCATAGAAGAGTCTCATCTGAGACAACACTGGAATCGACCAATCCGAGCGCGTCCAAGTCAGGGTCACTAGTCGCCCTTTCTAGTTAACCAGGTCGACCCCTTTTAAGCCTCAGTCTGGGTTAGCTTCGCTTCAGTGGGAACCTGCCCACAGCGGAGGCCGGTTCTTTCCGGCTCGAGCAGGTCCGGACCCTCCCCTCTGGCGGCTACGCAGTCTCGGAGGCTTGCTCGTATAGTTCAGAGCCGGACAGCGAGCGGCGGCGGCTGCCACCAAGGTAAGTTTGTGGGGTTTTCATTTGTCCCGTTCGTCAGCACGCTTCGCTCTTTTACGCTTTTCCCGCGCGTGAATTCCCGATCTGAGGACTCGATCTCCAGCCAATCTGGAGAGGCGGGGGCAGAAGGGTAGGGGCAGTGGACCGGGGGTTGAGAAGGGTTTGCTACCGTCCTCCATGCCCCCCGCCTTTTGCGTCTCCCCCTCGCGACAGAAACACGTATTGTGCTTCCGTCCTGGCTTGGCGCGTGCGATCGTGTTTGTATGTGTGCAGGTGGGATCGCATTTTATTCTTCTCTGTGGGCAAGCCTTCCGGGCCCCAAGTTCCCGGGGGAGCACCTGGTCAACTGCCACCTGGTTCCTGTGGGGCACTGGCTTGAGCTACGCGTCGCTCCCACTCTAGGGAAAATCGCGGCTCCGGGAGCTCTGCTTTTCCCGCCTCGGAGTGGAGAAAAGCAGGCGCGCCGCTCGCTTGCCACTGCTAGGGAATCTGGTTGTCTTAAGTTCACTTAGAGATAGAGTTGTTACTCTAGTTTCCCATAAATTCCGTGGCTTGGTTTTAAACAAAGGGGCGGCGGGGGGATGGCGTAATATTTAGAGTACTTAGGACTGATTAGCCATGATCAACAGTAGGACCCCACAGATGGTTTTAATGAATGGTTACTTTTGGTTATTCAGGTATTGGAATTTGATTATAAATGAACTAAACTGCTTCCTTTCTTTCTTTATACCATGCATTTCTTAACGACCATCCCATCTGGCATAGGGGATAGTGAAGTTTGATTAATTTGTCCATTCTACTTGTTATTATCTACGGTAAACAAAAAGTGGGGATAGAATAAGGTTATTGGCTAAAGCAACGTTATTGGCCTTTTAGCCAAATTACCAATACCTTAATTCCCCTTATCACTGTGAATGATCAGAATTTAGGTGTCTTACATTTTGCTAATTCTTTAGATACTTGTGGAGCTTAAATTATAGATATTATGCCATCTCCTTTTTCTTGCTTTTTTGTTTTTATTCTGCCTCATTGTGCATTATTCTAAGTCTGTAATGCTCAGCCGGTGTTTTTCAGACCTTTTGACTGTGACCAACAGTAAGAAATAAATTTTATATTGTGACCTAGTACACATGTAGACAATATATAACCGACAACCATTTTTACAGAAACAACACTTAACATTTACTACCTGCAATATACTCTGATAATTTCCATTACGTTTTAAAAAATGTACACCACAATCCCCTAATGATTTGTCCCTAGATCTTTAGTTTCCAAACTTGTGTGTGCACTTTATTTAAAATTTATTGAAATAAAGAGTTTATTTAAAATGCAGATTGCCCTGGCTCCCTCCAGAAATTGGTTCTGTGGTCTAGTGGGACCCAGGAAGGTATACAATATAGCATATGTGAAATACTTGGTACAGTGTCGGGTGCACAGGTGTTCAGTGAATATTAGTTTTTTTCTTGGGGAACAAATGTTATTTATCTTTAGGGATATAATAAACTCTTCAAGGTTTCATCTGTCTCTGGCAAGGTGGCGTCCAATACTAAGAACTGTTTTCCCCAGGTAGAGGAAGTGGCGGGGTGGGGGATGGGTCCAGGATCTGAGATTAATCTTTAAGCAGTTGGCTTCCCTGAACAATGTTGGAAATACAGAAGCTTAGAGGCTGAGGAACACAAGGATTAGAGAGATTCTGTAACTTTCCCAGGACCGTGCTGTCGGTAAGCAGAGACAACTGAGTTTGACTCCTAATTTGGTTTTAAAGTAATGAAACTTGAGAGATCTAAAATATTTTTTAGAATACACCCAAAGGTTTCTGTGGATTTATAGCTATGAAAAATGGATATAGTTTAGCTAATTCTTTTATAATATATAGAGTGTTTTAAAACACTGGTTAAATAATTTA
Source organism: Chlorocebus sabaeus (assembly GCF_047675955.1). Taxonomy (NCBI): domain Eukaryota; kingdom Metazoa; phylum Chordata; class Mammalia; order Primates; family Cercopithecidae; genus Chlorocebus; species Chlorocebus sabaeus. The sequence continues at coordinate 46,170,651 of NC_132933.1, forward strand.
TTAATGCAACATTGAAAGAAATTAAAGATGAAAAATCACTCAATTCTGCTACCATAATATAACTGATAATTCTTTTCCCCTCCTATTGTTATCCATATGTACCTATGTTTTTACATGATTGTGATCCTTTTTCATGTACTTTTTTGTTATTTTTATTTAATACTGTTTTGGAAATTTTTTTCCATGTTGTGATAGTCTTTATATTTTGCATTATTAACAGCAACCTAATATTTCATAGAGTGAGTTGGCTATAATTTACTTAGCCTAACTAACCAACAACAGAAAATAAGACACTATGTGTGCTTTGAAAAGGGAGATGTAGCCAGGTGCTATGGCTCACACCTGTAATCCCAGTACTTTGGGAGGCTGAGGCAGAAGAATCACTTGAACTCAGGAGTTCAAGACCAGCCTGGGTAACATAGGGAGCCCCCATCTCTATAAAAAATATTAAAAAATTAGTCAGGCTTGGTGCCATGTGCCTGTGGTCCCAGCTACTCAGGAGGCTGAGGTGGGAGGATTGCTTGAGCATGGGAGGTTGAGGCTGCAGTGAGCTGTGATTACGCCACTGCACTCCAGCCTGGGTGACAGAACAAGACCCTGTCTCAAAAAAAAAAAAAAAAAAAAAGTAAAGGGAGATGTGAGATGTGCTAATATAGTTATTCCATGATGTCTTGGGTTATTTAAAATCATTTCTATAACTGTATCTTACGTAACAGTGAGCTCAATAGGAAGCCTAACAGGAAGGCCAGATCTAGATCTGGACCTGAGCTGGGAGTTTTTGCCCCTCTTGGATGTATGAATTTGACAATCAAGATTTCTATGTGCCAGAGCAGGCAGTGATCAGCCCTAGTGTCCTTTATACATATGAGTTAGGTTGAATATACTTTTTTACTTTTTTTTTTTTGTTTTTTTTTTTGAGACAGGGTCTGCTCTGTCGCCCCAGCTGGAGTGCAGTGGTATGATCACAGCTCACTGCAGCCTCGACTTCTGGGGCACATGTTACCATACCTGGCTAATTTTTTTTTTTCTTTTTTGGTAGGGACTGGGTTTCACCACGTTCCCCATGCTGGTTTCGAACTCCTGGGCTCAAGCAATCCACCTGCTTCAGCCTCCCAAAGTGCTGGGATTACAGGTGTAGCCACTGTGCTTGGTCCAGCAGCACTTTTTTTTTTTTGGTCTGCAGTGTTTTTGAGATTTTTAAATGCAAATAAAGTTATTTTTTTATTGCTATATAGTATTCCAATATATGACTAAATCACTTTTTAAAAAATCTCCATTCGCTTATTGCTGTTGGACATTTAGGTTGTTTTAAATATACAGGTAAGATTCATATAAATCACGCAAATATTGTTATGATTCCACTTGCATGAGGTACCTAGAATAGAGTAATTCATAGACAGAAAGTAAAATAGAGGTTACCAGGGGCTGGAAGACGGAGGAAAAGGGAGTTAGCGTTCAGTAGGTACAGAGTTTCTGTTCAGGATGATGAAAAATTTTTGTCAATAGATAGTTGTGACAGTTGAATAACATCATGAGTGTACCTCATACTACCAAAATTGTACACTTTAAAATGGGTAAAATGGCAAGTATTATATGTATTTTACCACAATTAAAAAACTAAAAATTAGAAATATAAGAATTATGCTTTTTTTTCAGAAGCATATGTTTAATTGCTTTATTTTCTGTGGAGTGAGGCCATGAAAAAAGCGAACATCCTATTAAAAAATAAACTTTAAGTTATATTAGCCAGATCTGTTTTTCCTTGTAAATAATAGTTTTTGAGGTCTTTATATGACAGCTTTTCTTACTTGTATGTTTGTAAAAGGTTTTTATGATTATCATTCTTCAGAATTCTCCAGTTTTTTGTTTTTTGAGGGTTTTTTTGCTCTACTTTTCCAGAGTTTTGGGGAAGATTCTTATAAATATGGGCATACCTTTGAGGCTGTCTTTTGCATTTGACTGCTATTCACCAGTTAGTTTCCTTAGCTAGTTCTTTCAAGTATTTTACTCTCTCTCCTCCCCTCACCTACCCTCCGCTATTCCCTGCCCTCTCTTGCATTCCTCCACCCCCTTTCCAAGCAGCCATACCTCTTCCTAGGTCTTCATGCCCACACATATGCTCTGCCCTCCCTTGGGTCCTTCTCAGCTCCTCCAAGATTCTCTCTCTCTCTCTCTCTTTTTTTTTTTGAGACGGAATCTCGCTCTATTGTCCAGGATGGAGTGCGGTGGCACGATCTCAGCTCACCGCAACCTCCGCCTCCCAGGTTCAAGCGATTCTCCTGCCTCAGCCTCCTGAGTAGCTGGGATTACAGGCACTCACCACCACGCCTGACTAATTTTTGTATTTTTAGTAGAGACGGAGTTTTACCATGTTGCTCAGGCTGGTCTCGAACTCCTGACCTTATGATCTGTCCACCTCGGCCTCCCAAAGTGCTGGGATTATAGCCGTCAGTTACCATGCCCGGCCTGATTCTCCCTCTCTTGACTCTTTCTGGCTTTGGTCCCACTCACTCCTTTTCCAATTTTGTAACTGCTAAAGTCTCTCACTGAAAATGAGCAATTTACAGTCTTCAGCAATATCACACTTTTAACATTTGAAGAATTGATCCTCGTTTTGGGATTAAAATAAAAACTTTTTCTAGGTCTTAAAATTAGATTCTGACCTTAAGGCTTTGAGAAGCTATAGTATGAAGGGGGAAAAAAGAACTTAATATGAAAGATAATCAGCAAATTATACTGCTTAAGATGTTTGATATGAACTTGAAACCAATGCACCATTTTCAGAAGCCCTATATTTTGTTTTGGCATAAGATGATTACCATTTGAAGTTTGATCCCTTTCTGTTTCCTTCAAAATGCCTGGGCTAACTTCACCTCTCCCTATCAATTTCTCTCTGGGAACAGAAACATTTAGAGTAAGACATTAGTAATTCCGTTTTTACTTCCAGAGTTGGCATGCATAACTATTACTGACAAATAGGGTCATTACTGTGCTTTGAGGCTTAGATTTTTCTACTTTCTTCTTGAGTACTTTTTCTGGAAGACTTTATATCTTGGTGGTGCAAGGGGTTTCTTCTGTGAATTTGTACTTCCTTTGCATCTCTGCCTCTCTAATTAATGATGTGTTAAACAATCATATGTATTGCCAGAGGTTGCTATTTATAGAAATGGTTTTATAACATGACTGATCATATGTGAATTTTCAGGCCAGATCTCTCAGTCATGATGTTCTTGAGAAGGTTGAGTGCCTTCGTGGAACTTGATGATTGTCAAGTAACTAGGCAGTTTAGGGAAAATGTTGCCTCTAAAGAAGAATAGTCTATTTGCTTCTAAGAAACTAGGAACAATTTTTAATAAATTATATGGCTAAGCTTCTGTGCTAGTCACCTCTTGACAGTCATTTCTCAAAGTAAATGTAGGGGAATTAATCATTACTTTCAAAATCATTTATACTTTTGAGACAGAAATCCTTAAACATTATGCTGAAATGGCTTATAATAGGTACCCAGGCTTGAACTGATTTTGTTTCTGCCTTTTGACACACAGTAGATTTATCTTCCTAATGATGTGTTGCTTAAGCTAGTATTAAAATAGAAGAATTGTGTCCGGTTCCTTCACTTACTAGTTGCTTGACCCTAGGAAAGTTAGTGTCTCAGAGCCTCTGCTTCCTCAGCTATAGAATGGAGATCAAAATACCTTTTTGGTTTGTTGTTAGGTAATGAAGGTAAGGGATTTCAGTTTCAGTAAGTGCTTCCTTTTATCTTTTTCCCTTTATATTACATAAGAGAGTCTAGAACTTGAGTGGTAAAGTGGTGTGTCCTGAAATGACCTACCATCATTTATTGATTCTAGATCAGGTTTCCTACTACCGAGAACACTCCCAGGATCAATAAATAACAGTAGGTAGTACACAGAGCAGATAATTTGCATGCTGATACATGAGCTAGATGAATAGTAATTTTTTAAAGTTATAATTTGAAATCCAGTGTATGTTCACTGTCTGGGCCAGCTGATAGTGTGTCCAGAATTGGTTCCTTCCGGTGGATTCCTGGTCTCGCTGACTTCAAGCATGAAACTGCGGACCCTCACAGTCAGTGTTATAGTTCGTTTTTTTTTTTTTTTTTTTTTTTTAAGACGGAGTCTAGCTCTGTCGCCCAGCTCTGTCGCCCAGGCTGGAGTGCAGTGGCCGGATCTCTGCTCACTGCAAGCTCCGCCTCCCTGGCCTAAGCCATTCTCCTGCCTCAGCCTGCCAAGTAGCTGGGACTACAGGCGCCTGCCACCTCGCCCGGCTAGTTTTTTTGTATTTTTTTAGTAGAGACGGGGTTTCACCATGTTAGTCAGGCTGGTCTCGATCTCCCGACCTAGTGATCCTCCCATCTCGGCCTCCCAAAGTGCTGGGATTACAGGCTTGAGCCACCACGCCAGGCCCAGTGTTATAGTTCTTAAAGATGGTGTGTCGGGAGATTGTTCCTTCAGATGTTCAGATGTGTCCAGAGTTTCCTCCTCATGGTGGTTTCGTGGTCTTGCTGACTTCAGGAGTGAAGTCGCAGACCCTCACAGTGAGTGTTACAGCTCTTAAAGGCAGCGTGTCAGGAGTTATTCATTCCTCCTGGTGGGTTTGTGGTCTCACTGGCTTAGGGAGTGAAGCTGCAGACCTCTGCGTTGAGTGTTACAGCTCATAAAGGTGGCACATCCGGAGTTGTTCATTACTCCTGGTGGGTTCGTGGTCTCGCTGGCTTCAGGAGTGAAACCCTGGACCTTCGTGGTGAGTGTTACAGCTCATAAAGGTAGTGCGGACCCAAAGAGCGAGCAGCAGCAAGATTTATTGCGAAGAGTGAAACAACAAAGCTTCCACAGCATGGAAGTGGACCCGAGTGGGTTGCTGCTGCTGGCTTTGGTGGCCAGCTTTTAGTCCCTTATTTGGCCCCGCCCACATCCTGCTGATTGTTCCATTTTATAGAGTGCTGATTGGAGCATTTACAAACCTTTAGCTAGACACAGAGCGCTGACTGGTGTGTTTTTACAGAGCGCTGATTGATGTGTTTACAAACCTTTAGCTAGACACAGAGTGCTGATTGGTGCATTTACAATCCTTTAATTAGACAGAAAAGTTCTCCAGGTCCCCACCCAATTAGCTAGACACAGAGCGCTGATTGGTGCATTTTTACAGAGTGCTGATTGTGCATTTACAAACCTTTAGCTAGACACAGAGTGCTGATTGGTGCATTTACAATCCTTTAGCTAGACAGAAAAGTTCTCCAAGTCTCCACCCGACCCAGAATCCCAGCTGGCTTCGCCTCTCAATAGTGCTCTATAATTCTCTTTGATTTGCTGGTTCTTCACCAGCAGTGAGGATAACCCCAGCATTATATTTTGGAAAGCTTTCACATAGCACTTTACATAAAATTAAATTAGACAAGGTAATATATGTGAAGAGTCCTTTGCAAACTTATTTTAAAAATAATATTTTGGTTATTCACTTAATGGAACTGTGAGAATTTTAGAAGTGAGGAAACCGAGGCTTCAAATGCATTTAAATGACTAGAACAGTCTAGTGGGCATCAACACTCATTCAGTTATTTTCTTTCTCTCCAGCCATTTAGTTAATGCAGTAAGCCCCATTTAGATTAGACTGCCAGGTGGGGAACATTCTACTCATTTCTAGTAGCCCTTCCAGTGAGCTCTGATGATTTTTGGGGGCCTAGTGGGCTTTCTGCTGAGGGCCTTTATCATCTAGTATTTCTTTCTTTGAATATGTGTGCTTGCATTGAGTCACCCAAGCGAAACTAAGCTGGGCTCAACATACAAAGCTGTAGTTTTGTCAGCTTTAAGCTCCTGTAGTTAGGCAGTGTGGATAAGGATAGGTTACTTAGAAGAGGAAGAGAGGTTGTTTGGAGAAACCCAACAAGGCAGAGATAGAGTATTCCTATTGATTGCCACAGATAGGGAGTACAGAGCTGTTTCCTGTTTTTTAATAAAGTAATGATATGCATAGGGAAGCTAAAGTGTGCTAAGTTCCTGTTTCTTAAAAAAAGGATAGGGAATACTGATTAATTTCAGACTTTGTTTTAAAAAATATAAATTTAAGTCTGTGTTAAAAGAAATAATTCAAGAGAATGCATACGAATTAATAGAATATGTAACTTCCACACCTGGGAAAAATTAAGAGAATAAAGAAAATCTCATCAATCCAAATATGCAGAAAAAAGATAAAATATATATAATGCCTGGCAAATAAAAAACACAAAGTAAGATGGAAGAAAAATTCAGTAGTATCAGTAGTCACAATAAATGTAAGTAAGTTAAACTCACTAAGAGACTGTCAGATTGAATTTAAAATATTTTGGCTATGCTACTTACAAAAAACACATTTAAAATGACACAGAAAGGTTGAAAACAAGGGAATAGAAAAAGATGCACTAGGCCAATACCAACCTAAAGAAAAATGGTGAGGCAACATCAGTGTCAGACAAAATATGATTTAAGGCAGTTTAGTAATAATTAGTTACTTCACACTGATAAAAGAAAGAAAATTTACCAAGAGTCTGTCGACTGTGAACTTCATATAAGCCCCTAACAATACAGTCTTGAAATATATAAAGGACGCCGGGTGTGGTGGCTCACACCTGTAATCCCAGCACTTGGGGAGGCTGAGGTGGGTGGATCGCCTGAGGTCAGGAGTTTGAGACCAGCCTGATCAACATGGTGAAACCCCGTCTCTATTAAAAATACAAAAAAAAAAAAAAAATTAGCCAAGCATGGTGGCACATGCCTGTAATCCCAGGTACTTGGGAGGCTGAGGCAGGAGAATCACTTGAACCTGGGAGGCGGAGGTTGCAGGAGGTTGCAGTGAGCCGAACTTGTGCCGTTGCACTCCAGCCTGGACAACAAGAGTGAAACTCCATCTCAAAACAAACAAATAAAAGAAATATATAAAGGAAAAAGCGATGGGATCATAGGGAGAAATGTACAATTCATAATAATTGGAGGCTTTTAAACCCCTTTGTCAGAAACTGGTCAAGTAAAATAGATTAAAAAATAAAAAAGCTAAAGATATGAAAGATTTTAAGATCTAAATGAAATGGAAGGGCAAGCATCTTTAATTCCAAATTTTTAGTGACAAAAATGTACTTTTAGTGCAAAAAGTGATTTTTTTTTTGTTTTATTTCTCAAATTTCTAAGGCAGAAAAAAATTAAAGGTATGTGCTACATTTAATAGGAAGATTCTTAAATTATTTCCAAAAGAACAGAAATTCCATAAATGCAAGGGCATAGGAAAAAAAATCCACCTTTTGATGGCTACCAGAAAACTTTATTTTTGTCTGCAATATGACATTGATGACAGTACCTAAATATGGAAGTGTTTGTCAATTTCTTTTACAGGATAAACACCCACTATGGTTTGACAACAATGAATTTTTCTATCAATATTTATATTATCATCATGTATATTAAAACATATAATACATAAATAATTATGTTATAAAACCTATAATAATATTATCATAATTTATAACAACATAGCACTTGTAATCTCAGGAAAGTGGTACACTTGGGAATATAAAACTAAACACAGCAAATGCTCTTATTCTAAGTTCATAATGCCTCCCTTTCTGTGCCTTCCAGGATTGAGTTGTTACAGTTGAAATCACCATTTGGAGCTCACATTTAAAAAGTTTTAAGATACGTATAAGACTTAAAAATAAGCATATTGTAACTAACACATTCAGATAAATGTTGTCCTTCACAGTTACTCTTGGGAAAGTTTTCCCTTATACCCATGACACTAACAGTATTTAAGATGCTGTATCTCAGCCATTTAAAGAGGTACATTTTTTTCATATCTTAACATCTCTGAAATGGAGGCAAGTCTAACAGTTGAATGGTATCTTTTGGCCAGGTGGCAGTTGTGACATGATAGTTGTTCCTGCATGCACAGATAATATCAAAATCTTTAGGATCAAAACTTTCACGATGGATGACTGAAGTGAAAAATCCCTGAGACAATGGAGGATCACCTTTAACTCTTAGAAAATAGTGGTTGTGGGGAGAGAATGGAGGAGATAGTAAATCAGGTTTAGTTATCAATATGCTGAAATGGGAGACAAAAGAAAGCTAGTCTACATATTTGCAAAGCTGACTTAAGAGCATAGCAAAAATGGCTTTTAGTTCTCTTGTAAGTTATTTTTAAAAATGCTGCTTTAACAGTGCTCCTGGTGGCATAGAAGTTATCAAGAAATTTATGTTGACAATTGGGGCCTGGCACGGTGGCTCATGCCTATAATCCCAACACTTTGGGAGGCTGAGGCGGGCGGATCATCTGAGGTCATGAGTTTGAGACCAGCCTGTTCAACATAGTGAAACCCAGTCTCTACTAAAAATACAAAAATTAGCCAGGCATGGTGGCACACACCTGTAGTCCCAGCCACTCAGGAGACAGAGGCAGGAGAATCGCTTGAACCCGGGACGCAGAGGTTGTAGTGAGCTGAGATTGCACCACTGCACTCCAGCCTTGGTAACTGAGGGAGACTGTCCCCCCACATCAAAAAAAAAAAAAAAAAAAGAAAAGAAAAGAAAAGAAAATTGGACTCAATGTGAATTTTAGAGATACATTAACCAAGTTTCCTTGCTTACACGTTTTTCTAATGTATGCATGTTTGATTAAAATCTATGTCTACATTGAAAAGAGCTCTTTCAAAGCCTGGCAGAGACACAACAAAAAAAGAGAATTTTAGACCAATATCCCTGATAAACATCGATGCAAAAATCCTCAGTAAAATACTGGCAAACCAGATCCAGCAGCACATCAAAAAGCTTATCCACTATGATCAAGTGGGCTTCATCCCTGGGATGCAAGACTGGTTCAACATACGCAAGTCAATAAACGTAATCCAGCATATAAACAGAACCAAAAACAAAAACCACATTATTATCTCAATAGATGCAGAAAAGGCCTTCGACAAAATTCAACAGCCCTTCATGCTAAAAACACTCAATAAATTCGGTATTGATGGAAAGTATCTCAAAATAATAAGAGCTATTTATGACAAACCCACAGCCAATATCATACTGAATGGGCAAAAACTGGAAAAATTCCCTTTGAAAACTGGCACAAGACAGGGATGCCCTCTCTCACCACTCCTGTTCAACATAGTGTTGGAAGTTCTGGCTAGGGCAATCAGGCAAGAGAAAGAAATAAAGGGTATTCAGTTAGGAAAAGAAGAAGTCAAATTGTCCCTGTTTGCAGATGACATGATTGTGTATTTAGAAAACCCCATTGTCTCAGCCCAAAATCTCCTTAAGCTGATAAGCAACTTCAGCAAAGTCTCAGGATACAAAATTAATGTGCAAAAATCACAAGCATTCTTATACACCAGTAACAGACAAAGAGCCAAATCATGAATAAACTTCCATTCACAATTGCTTCAAAGAGAATGAAATACCTAGGAATCCAACTTACTAGGGATGTAAAGGACCTCTTCAAGGAGAACTACAAACCACTGCTCAGTGAAATAAAAGAGGACACAAACAAATGGAAGAACATACCATGCTCATGGATAGGAAGAATCAATATCGTGAAAATGGCCATACTGCCCAAGGTAATTTATAGATTCAATGCCATCCCCATCAAGCTACCAATGAGTTTCTTCACAGAATTGGAAAAAATTGCTTTAAAGTTCATATGGAACCAAAAAAGAGCCCACATTGCCAAGACAATCCTAAGTCAAAAGAACAAAGCTGGAGGCATCACACTACCTGACTTCAAACTATACTATAAGACTACAGTAACCAAAACAGCATGGTACTGGTACCAAAACAGAGATATAGACCAATGGAACAGAATAAAGTCCTCAGAAATAATACCACACATCTACAGCCATTTGATCTTTGACAAACCTGAGAAAAACAAGAAATGGGGAAAGCATTCCCTATTTAATAAATGGTGCTGGGAAAACTGGCTAGCCATAAGTAGAAAGCTGAAACTGGATCCTTTCCTTACTCCTTATACGAAAATTAATTCAAGATGGATTAGAGACTTAAATGTTAGACCTAATACCATAAAAACCCTAGAAGAAAACCTAGGTAATACCATTCAGGACATAGGCATGGGCAGGGACTTCATGTCTAAAACACCAAAAGCAACGGCAGCAAAAGCCAAAATTGACAAATGGGATCTAATTAAACTAAAGAGCTTCTGCACAGCAAAAGAAACTACCATCAGAGTGAACAGGCAACCTACAGAATGGGAGAACATTTTTGCAATCTACTCATCTGACAAAGGGCTAATATCCAGAACCTACAAAGAACTCAAACAAATTTATAAGAAAAAAACAAACAACCCCATCGAAAAGTGGGCAAAGGATATGAACAGACAGTTCTCAAAAGAAGACATTCATACAGCCAACAGACAAATGAAAAAATGCTCATCATCACTGGCCATCAGAGGAATGCAAATCAAAACCACAATGAGATACTATCTCACACCAGTTAGAATGGCAATCATTAAAAAGTCAGGAAACAACAGGTGCTGGAGAGGATGTGGAGAAATAGGAACACTTTTACACTGTTGGTGGGATTGTAAACTAGTTCAACCATTATGGAAAACAGTGTGGCGATTCCTCAAGGATCTAGAACTAGATGTACCATATGACCCAGCCATCCCATTACTAGGTATATACCCAAAGGATTATAAATCATGCTGCTATAAAGACACATGCACACGTATGTTTATTGCAGCACTATTCACAATAGCAAAGACTTGGAATCAACCCAAATGTCCATCAGTGACAGACTGGATTAAGAAAATGTGGCACATATACACCATGGAATACTATGCAGCCATAAAAAAGGATGAGTTTGTGTCCTTTGTAGGGACATGGATGCAGCTGGAAACCATCATTCTCAGCAAACTATCGCAAGAACAGAAAACCAAACACCTCATGTTCTCACTCATAGGTGGGAACTGAACAATAAGATCACTTGGACTCTGGAAGGGGAACATCACACACCGGGGCCTATCACGGGGAGGGGGGAGGGGGGAGGGATTGCATTGGGAGTTATACCTGATGTAAATGACGAGTTGATGGGTGCTGACGAGTTGATGGGTGCAGCACGCCAACATGGCACAGGTGTACATATGTAACAAACCTGCACGTTATCCACATGTACCCTAGAACTTAAAGTATAATTTGAAAAAAAAGAAAAAAAAAAGAAAATGTTCCTATAGATAATGAGTTGCATTATTATGAATAAACGTTTGATTAAACTGTAAAAAAAAATTAAATAATAAGGAATTATGACAGGTTGGTGTTTTCTCTCCCTTCCTTTCTTAGTGATGCATAAAGTAATGCTACTCTTAGCTTTAATGAAATATTTTTGAAACTGATTTTTTAGAATTGCCTTTTGGAGCTACTGTGTTAAAAACTAATTTTTAGTCATTTCATTTTATTAATTTTGACCGGGATAGAATTATAAGTTCACAATGATTTTTCCCTTAACATTTTAAGATATTTTCTCATTGTTTTCTAATGTTTATTATTGCTAATGAGGAGTTTGCTATCAATCTAGTTGTTGCTCCTTATTAGGTAAATTTGATTTTTTTTCTCTCTGATAACTATGAGAATTTTTTCTCTATAAGGTTTCAGTATATTGTGTATAACGGGTATGTGTGTTTGTATGGTGGTGAGGAGGGATTGCCTGCTTTTACTTGGTGGCTTTTTTAATCTGAGAACTAATTTTTCTTCACTTCTAGGAAATTCACTTATCAACTCTTTGAATACTGCCTCTGCCATTCTATTTTTTCCTTCTCCATTCCTTCTGGATATATATTGGAGCTTCTTTTTCTCCTTATCTCTTAGTTCTCTTCCCCTTTCCATCTTTTTTATTTATTTATTTTTATCTGCCCTCTAGTACTGGCAGATTTTTTTCTGTTCTCTCTTCTAATTTGCTATTTTTTTCTCTTCAACTGTGTAGTCTATTACTTAAATCTGTCTTTTGAGCATTTTTATTTCTAATACTGATATGCGTTTCTTGGATTTCCTCTTGGTTCGTTTTCACATTCACTTAGTTTTACGGATGCTATTTCTTTCTTGCACTCTTTGAACATATCAAACATATATTTTGATGTGCTATTCAGATTGTGCTTTTATCTCTAATTTCTTGGATAAGAATTCTCTCATTTTCTTAGGTCTAAAGATGATTTACTTAGATGTTTTGTATTTCTTGTCTGTGAGTTAATCTTCTGAGGGCTTTTTTGACTATGTGTGACCTAGGAAGTGGATATGTCCCTTTTGAGTAATGTCATGGGCAACCTGCCTGGACCTTGAAGGTTTTGTCAACTCCTAACCAGTTTTTATGATAACATCTTATCTCGAAGTTTCTATATCACAAATAAAGATAAATTGAATTTGAGCCATCTATGCATATCTTCTGTAGCAGTTTGGGATTCTCACATGTCTCTATTGTCTTTTCCATCTTCCTGTAGATGTTTCCCAGATTTAAACTTCACTAGGTCTCTGCTGATTCAGGAGCCTGTGGTCTCACCAGGTAGCCTTAAATCATACCCCAAATTCAGCATTGTATTTCCAGCTATTAAGGCGTGTATCTCATTCAAGGTATCACCTTGGGCTAAGCAACATTAACTTCTGCTCATGGGTATGAATTCCCTTTCTGTCTGACACTTGGAAAATTGTCCTTCTTTCTGGAAAAACTTTGCTTTGTATTTTTAAAAAAGTTTTTATTAAATGATTGTAAACTGGTATTTCTTTTTTTATTTTTTATTATACTTTAAGTTCTAGGGTACATGTACACAACATGCAGGTTTGTTACATATGTATACATGTGCCATGTTGATGTGCTGCACCCATTAACTCGTCATTTACATTAGGTAATCTCCTAATGCTATCCCTCCCTCTCCCCCCCACCCCACAACAGGCCCCGGTGTATGTTGTTCCCCTTCCTGTGTCCAAGTGTTCTCATTGTTCAACTCCCACTGATGAGTGAGAACATGTGGTGTTTGGTTTTCTGTTCTTGTGATAGTTTGCTGAGAATGATGGTTTCCAGCTGCATCCATGTCCCTACAAAGGACATGAGTTCATGTCCTTTTTTATGACTGCATAGTATTCCATGGTGTATATGTGCCACATTTTCTTAATCCAGTCTGTCACTGATGGACATTTGGGTTGGTTCCAAGTCTTTGCTATTGTGAATAGTGCCACAATAAACATACGTGTGCATGTGTCTTTATAGCAGCATGATTTATAATCTTTTGGGTATATACCCAGTAATGGGATGGCTGGGTCAAATGGTATTTCTAGTTCTAGATCCTTGAGGAATCGCCACACTGTTTTCCACAACGGTTGAACTAGTTTACAGTCCCACCAAAAGTGTAAAAGTGTTCCTTTTTCTCCATATCCTCTCCAGCATCTGTTGTTTCCTGACTTTTTAATGATTGCCATTCTAATTGGTGTGAGATGGTATTCATGGTGGTTTTGATTTGCATTTCTCTGATGGCTAGTGATGATGAGCATTTTTTCATGTGTCTGTTGGCTGCATAAATGTCTTCTTTTGAGAAGTGTCTGTTCATTTCCGTTACCTACTTTTTGATGGGGTTGTTTGTTTTTTTCTTGTCAATTTGTTTGAGTTCTTTGTAGGTTCTGGATATTAGCCCTTTGTCAGATGAGTAGATTGCAAAAATGTTCTCCCATTCTGTAGGTTGCCTGTTCACTCTGATGGTAGTTTCTTTTGCTGTGCAGAAGCTCTTTAGTTTAATTAGATCCCATTTGTGAATTTTGGCTTTTGTTGCCATTGCTTTTGGTGTTTTAGACATGAAGTCCCTGCCCATGCCTATGTCCTGAATGGTATTACCTAGGTTTTCTTCTAGGATTTTTATGGTTTTAGGTCTAACATTTAAGTCTCTAATCCATCTTGAATTAATTTTTGTATAAGGAGTAAGGAAAGGATCCAGTTTCAGCTTTCTACTTATGGCTAGCCAGTTTTCCCAGCACCATTTATTAAACAGGGAATCTTTTCCCCATTTCTTGTTTTTCTCAGGTTTGTCAAAGATCAGATGGTTGTAGATGTGTGGTATTATTTCTGAGGGCTCTGTTCTGTTCCATTGGTCTATATCTCTGTTTTGGTACCAGTACCATGCTGTTTTGGTTACTGTAGCCTTGTAGTATAGTTTAGTCAGGTAGCGTGATGCCTCCAGCTTTGTTCTTTTTACTTAGGACTATCTTGGCAATGCGGTGCTCTTTTTTGGTTGCATATGAAGTTTAGTTTTTTCCAATCCTGTGAAGAAAGTCATTGGTAGCTTAATGGTGATGGCATTGAATCTATAAATTACCTTGGGCAGTATGACCATTTTCACGATGTTGATTCTTCCTATCCATGAACATGGAATGTTCTTCCATTTGTTTGTGTCCTCTTTTATTTCACTGAGCAGTGGTTTGTAGTTCTCCTTGAAGAACTCCTTCATATCCATTGTAAGTTATATTCCTAGGTATTTTATTCTCTTAGTAGCAATTATGAAGGGGAGTTCACTTATGATTTGGCTCTCTGTTTGTTTGTTATTGGTGTATAAGAACGCTAGTGACTTTTGCACATTGATTTTGTATCCTGAGACTTTGCTGAAGTTGCTTATCAGCTTAAGGAGATCTTGGGCTGAGACGATGGGGTTTTCTAAATGTACAATCACGTCATCTGCAAACAGGGACAATTTGGCTTCCTCTTTTCCTAATTGAATACCCTTTATTTCTTTCCCTTGCCTGATTGCCCTAGCCCAGAACTTCCAACACTATGTTGAATAGGAGTGGTGAGAGAGGGCATCCCTGTCTTATGCCAGTTTTCAAGGGAAATGCTTCCAGTAAACTGGTATTTCTAGAAGTTTGGAGTACGAGGGAGCAACTCCAGCGTGGCTTCTGTCCAACATCTTTTCTTTGAGGTCTCATTGAGAGCTCTAATTTTTTTTCCCATTCTTCTCTTATCCTCTTTTAGGGTTTGGAGTCATGAGCAGGTTTAATTTTGGAGGAACTTTACAGGTGGGTTCATTTTTTGGCTCTGCGAAAACAACAGCGACTACTTCCACTACAGGGTTTATTTTCTCTACATCTGGTATAGGAGGGTTCAATTTGAGGGTTTTGTCCCAAACAGTTACAAGTACATCTTCATCTTCCACTGGCTTATTCACATCCAGCTCCAGCTACACAGACTACAGGATTCATTTTTGGAACACTGGTTGTGTCAACTCCTGCCCCAGTAGCAACTGGATTTTCCTTAGTGTAAGAGCAATACAGTTTCCAATTTTTTTAGTGTATACAAAGTTAATTGTCTCTGGGAGACAAACTGGGTAAAGAAATGGTATGTTATTTCTAAATCAACTATTTGTGGCCGGGCACAGTGGTTCACACTTGTAATCCCAGCACTTTGAGAGGCCGAAGCAGGCGGATTGCTTGAGCACAGGAGTTTGAGACCAGCCTGGGTAACATGGCAAAACTCCGTCTCTACAAAAAATTAGCCATGTGTGGTAGTACGTGCCTGTAGTCCCAGCTACTCAGCAGGTTGAGGTGGGAGGGTTGCCTGAGCCCGGGAGGTCAAGGCTGCAGTGAGCCATGATTGCACCACTGCACTCCAGCCTGGGTGACAGAGTGAGATGCTGTCTCAAAAATAAAAATCTGTTTGGAATTATGCTATTCATTCCCAAGGTAGTCTACCAAATTGAAGGCATCTCAGATTTGAGGCACAAGGCACACTGAATTCTGATCTGTGGTCTCCCTTCATTTTATGTGAACCATAGGAGGAGTACTCACTGAGTTTTGGAAATGTATCATCTTGAAATTAGGCTACTTGCTGAATAAGTGACTCTTTAGAGAGATATTTTTCTATTGGTCATTGTAATGAACTCATTGTATAGTTTTCCTTTATGCATCTCAGAATTTTAAAGGAGATACTCATTTTATGCCTTTTTAGGTAAATCCATTTGGTTTTTCGTAGCACTGATAGCCTCATGTCTTTTAGTAGCACCTGAGAACCTGGTGAAAGCAAGGGTATTTACCTCTGGAATTCTCCTTTATCTTGTTATAGTTATCTAATAACTTGTAATTGA
Source organism: Chlorocebus sabaeus (assembly GCF_047675955.1). NCBI lineage: Eukaryota > Metazoa > Chordata > Mammalia > Primates > Cercopithecidae > Chlorocebus > Chlorocebus sabaeus. The sequence goes on from NC_132933.1 coordinate 46,186,752, forward strand.
ATGCTAAATAATCTTTCTTAGGAGGATTAATTTAAATATTGAAGTATTTTGTCATGGGTCATGAAATACATTTAAAAATTTCTAAACTTTTCTGAAGTTTGGTTAGTGTGGAAAAAAATATAAAAAATCTCTAAAAATTCTTTTAAAGAGATGCGTGTTGTTTGATTTAATGTCTAAAACAAAAACTTATGTTGTTTAATAAAGTGCTGGACTGGCAGAAAGAGGAAGTATAAGTCCTTTTTTTTTTGTGATGGAGTCTCACTCTGTGGCCAGGCTGGATTGCAGTGGTGCGATCTTGGATCACTGCAACCTGCGCCTCCCGGGTTCAAGCGATTCTCCTGCCTCAGCCTCCTGAGTAGCTGGGATTATAAGCATGCGCTACTGTGCCCGGCTAATTTTTGTATTTTTAACAGAGATGGGGTTTCACCATCTTGGCCAGGCTGGTCTCAAACTCCTGACCTTGTGGTCCACCTGCCTTGGCCTCCCAAAGTGCTGGGATTACAGGTGTGAGCCACCGTGCCCAGCCATACAAGTCCTTTTGTCTCCACAGAAGACAAAATTTTCTGAACTACTCTTTCCCCATTAAAACATTTTAAAATGTTTTTCCCCTTAAGGTGGATCAAATTAGGTAACCTTTATCTATGAATGAGAAATATGGAGCTCTGTACATGTATTCCTATATTAATATCTGGTTATCTTTCTGTATTGAGATGAAATAACCTATAGAACAAAACCTTCACATTTAAAACTTCATTTGACAGGAGCTGTGTTATCTGTTATCTAGTTGCCTTTTAATATGTCAGATAACTATTATGTTGATTTTTGTTTCCTTTTTTTCTATTTAGAATGTGCCTGTATTAAAATATCTCATGTAACCGTAAAGTTATACACCTACTAAACCCACAACAATTAAAAAAAAAAAAAGTTGGGCAACACTGCTTCCACACAACCTACAGTGATTACAGGGACTTTTGGAGTAGGTGCCAGCACCTTTACTAATGCTGTAACTAGCAATACCCTGTCACATGAGGTGACAGCATCCACTCCTTTTGCTTTTGGCTCTGCTCCCTCCTCTGCTACTCAGATTTTTCATTCATCGGTGGAGGTACACCTCAGACTGGGAGCACCAGTCTCAATATTGTTTCCATGAGGCATGCAGCTCAGCCAACAGCATTTGTAGACTTACCCCTTATTCCTGCTACTTAGGCATCTAGTGGCACAACTGCTGTACAATCAACAGCTCCTTTCATCCTTGGCAGACAGTCCACAAGTAAGGTTTGAACTCTGCTCTCTAACAGAGAAGCACAGTATTCAAGATTGATTTTGAGATTCTTAATTGATTGATTCAAATCCAAATGTGCTCACTTCTCTTGTTGGACGTTAGTGTTATTGATGAATATAGCAGAAATTAAATACAAAGTGCCCCTTCTGGCTATAGTTTTAGGTTTAGAACCAATCAATCTTTGTTTTGGAAAAAGCAACAAACTCCTGAGAACCAGTAGTCTAGACAAATTGGCATATAGTAATCAGAGTTACCCTGAAATGTTTTGTTCAATTGTTTAATGCTTATGTTTAACAAGTATTTCTTGTTCACAATCTGGTGATTGCTTTTCTTCCTCTCTTAAAACTTCTGAAATGAAATTTATCAGGAGGAACGATAGAACAAGAAAGCATATATTTAGGGTAGTATGACATTTTAGAGAATATTATATGATGCAATAAGTCAGTTATATGGCATGATTGGGGAATGGTATATTCTTGCTAAAATATTTTGGCTAGTGGAGACATCTTATATACTACACATGGGTAACCAGTTTCCAATTAGGTTTCAGTAAAATACATTTAACCTGTATTCACCATTAATGAGAAGACATTCAGGATCTTGCTAAACCAAAATGCAGTTAATAAAATGTTATATACACTGGATCATATACTATATAATCTCTTGGGAATGCCTTTTTTCACTCAGCATAATTTTCTGGAGATTCATCCAAATTGTTGTGTGTATTCTTCCTTCCTTCCTTCCTTCCTTCCTTCCTTCCTTCCTTCCTTCCTTCCTCTCTCTCTCTCTTTCTCTCTCTCTCTCTCTCTCTCTCTCTCTCTCTCTCTCTCTCTCTCTCTTTCTTTCTTATTGAGACAGGGTCTCACTCTCGCTCTGGCTGGAGTGCAGTGGCACCATCATGGCTTACTGCAGCCTCGACCTCCCAGGCTCAAGTGATTCTTCCACCTCAGCCTCCTGAGTAGCTGGGACCATAGACGTGCACCACCACACCTGGCTAATTTTTTTGTATTATTATTATTATTATTTGCAAGGGTGGGGTTTCACCATGTTGTCCAGTATGGTCTCGAACTCTTGAGCTTAAGCAATCCTCCTGCCTTGGCTTTCCAAAGTGCTGGGATTACAGGCATGGGCCACTGTACCTGACCTGCTTGTTTATTTTTATTGTTGCATACTATTGTATTGTATGAATGCATTACAGTTTTTAAAAAAATATTATCTATGAATAGATATTTGTATTTTTTCTACTTTTTGACTATTATGAATAAAGCTGCTATGAACATTTGTGTACTGATTTTTTTCATGAACATAAGTCTTCATTACTCTGGGATAAATACCCAGGAGTGGAATGTCTGGGTCATATGGTAGTTGCATATTCAGTTTTATAAGAAACTGCCAAACTTTTCCATGTTAACGGTACCATTTTAGATACCCACCAGCAATGTATACAAGATCTAGTTTCTCTGTATCTTCACTATCATTTGGTGTTACTACTATTTTTTATTTTAGCCATTTTTGTAGATAGTGATATCATAATTATAGTTTTAATTTACAGTTTCTCTGATAGTTAATGATGTTGGGCATCTTTTCCTGTGCTTATTTGTCATCTGTATATCTTATCTGTTCATGTCTTTTTTTAGTGAGAAAAAAAGCATCCAAAATAGCAATGTATTATATGGGTCCTTTCTGCATGAGGATTTGAGTAATGTCAGTGGATAATATGATTTTACAAAAGATAGAATGCTGTTTCTGATTTTTTCTATTTTTAAACTTACACCTAGGTATTTCTCTTTTTTGTAGAGATTGTACATGATATTGTGTTTGCTTTTCATCACTAGTATATAGAAATACAGTCGATTTTGTATGTCTATCTTGTATCCTGAAACATTGGAGAACTCATTTATTCTAGGAGATTTTTTGTAAATTTCTTATGATTTTTCTACATAGATAATTATGTCACTTGCAAATATAGATAGTTTCATTTCTTCCTTTCCAATCTGGTTGCCTTTTTTTTTCTTGCCTTAATGCAATAACTAGAACTTCCAGCACTGTTTTGGATAAGAGTGGTGAGAGCAGGTTGCCTTGTTATTGATCTTAGGGGGAAAACATTAAGTCTTTCACTATTAAGTATAGTCTTAGCTGCAGTTTTTTGTTGGTGTTCTTTATCAAGTTAAGGAAATTCCCCTCTCTGTATTCCAGTTTTTTTAGTGGGGTGGCGGGGAGTTTTTACCATGACTGGGTGTTGAATTTTTTCAAATGCTTTTTCTGTGTCAATTGATATGGTCCTGTGATTTGTTTTCATCATCCCGCTAATACAGTGAATTACATCAACTGGCCCTAAATATTGTAACAACCTTGCATCTCTGAAATAAACCCCACTTGTCATGGTATATAGTTCTTTTATATATTGTTGAATTATATTTGCTATTATTTCATTAAGAATTCTTGCATTTATGTTCATGAAGGATATTGGTCTGCAGTTTTCTTTTTTCTATTGTCTGTCTGGTTTTGGTCACTGAGTAATACTAGCTTCATAAAATGATTTGGGTCAGTGAGTAATACTAGCTTCATAAAATGAGTTCTCCTGTTTTATTTTCTGAAAGAAATTCTTTAAATGTTTGGTAGAATTTTCCAATGAAATCATCCCAACCCGGAGATTGATTTTTGGGAGTTTTCACATTTATGAATTCAAATTCCTTAATTGTCATAGGGCCAGTCAAATGATGTTTCTCATATTGATGAATTGTGGTAGTTTATGTTTTTTGAGAAGTTGGTCCATTTCTTCTAAATTATTAAATTCATGGGCATAGTATTCTTTTGATGTCTGCCGGGTATGTCATGATATCCCCTGTTTCATTCCTGATATTGGTAATCTGTGTTTTCCCTCTTTTATTGTCAGTCTTACTAGAATTGTTAATTTTATAGATCTTCCCAAAAATTAGCTCTTGCCCGGGTGTAGTGGCTCACGTCTGTAATCCCAGCACTTTGGGAGGCTGAGGCGAGCAGATCACCTGAGGTCAGGCGTTCAAGACCAGCCTGGCCAACATAGCGAAACACCGTCTCTACTAAAAATACAAAAGTTAGCCAGGCGTGGTGGTGCACGCCTGTAATCCCAGCTACTTGGGAGACTGAGGCAGGAGAATTTCTTGAACCCGGGAGGCAGAGGTTGCAGTGAGCCGAGATTGCACCACTGCCCTCCAGCCTGGGTGACAAAACCAGAATTCATCTCAAAAAAATAAATAAATAAAATAAATAAATAAATAAATATAAATAAATAAAAGAATCAGCTCTTTGTACGATTCATTTTTTTATTGTTTTCGTTTTTAATTTTACTGAGTTTTTGCTCTTTTTTTCTGTTTGCTTTGCGCTTATTTTGCTATTTTATTTCTTGGTTCTTTCGTTGGGAGCTTAAATTATTGATTAGACTTTTCTTCTTTTCTAATGTGTGCATTTAATGCTATAACTTTCCCTGTCTGTACTGCTTTGTGTCTCACAAATTTTGATAAGTTGTATTTTCATTTTCATTCGATTTGGTGTATTTTTAAATTTCTCTTGAGACTTCCTCTCTGACCCATGTGTTATTTAGAAGTGTTCAGTTTCCAAATGTTTGAAGATTTTCCTGTTATCTTTCTAGTTCGATTCAATTGTAGTTGGAGAATGCACTCTGTATCATTTTAATTCTTTTAAATTTCTCGATGTTTGTTTTATGGCTAAATATATGATCTATCTCGGTATTTCTTTCATAGGCACTTGAAAAGTATGTGCATTCTTTTTTTTGTTTTGTTTTGTTTTGTTTTTTGAGACAGAGTCTAGCTCTGTCACCCAGACTGGAGTTCAGTGGCATGATCTGCAACTTCCACCTCCCACGTTCAAGCGATTCTCCTGCTTTAGCCTCCCAAGTGGCTGAGATTACAGGTATGCACCACCATGCCCGGCTAATTTTTGTATTTTTAGTAGAGACAGGGTTTCACCATATTGGCCAGGCTGGTCTTGAACTCCTGACCTCAAGTGATCTGCCCACGTTGGCTCCCAAAGTGCTGGAATTACAGGAGTGAGCCACCATGCCCAGCTCGAAAAGTATGTGTATTTTTTACTACTATATAATTCATCCATGTAACCAAAAACCACTTGTACCCCAAACGCTACTGACATTTTTTTAAAGTAGTAGATATGTAGGATGAACAAGTCTAGAGATCTAATATATAACATCATGAGGATTATAGTTAACAAAATTGTGCTGTATTAAGAGTATCTGCAAAACTGAGTAGATTTTTGCTGTTACACAAAAAATGGATAATTATGTAAGATGATGGGTATGTTAATTTGCTTAACTATAGTAACTATTTTATTATTTATATGTATCCCATAACATTAGGTTGAATATATTAAATATACCCAATAAATTGATTTTTAAAAGCAAAAAGTATGTGTATTCTGCTTTGTTGGGTGAAGTGTTCTATAAATATCAATTAGATCCTGAAGGTTCATGATGCTTTTGAGTTCTTCTGTATCCTTGCTAATTTTCTGATAAGTTCTATCAGTTGGTAAGATAGGGGTATTGAAATCTCTAACTGTGTAATAGTGAATGTCTCTGTAAGTTTCATCAGTTTTTGCTTTACATATTTGGAAGCTCTGTTGTTTGGTTCATACACATATGATTACTAAGACGTTTTAGAGGATTGGCCCTCTTATCATTGTGTAAATATCCTCCTCTGTCTATGGTAATTTTCTTTGTTCTGAAGTCTATTTTGTCTGCTAATAATATATCTACTCCCTACTCTCTTTTGTTTAATGTTGCATGGTATATTTTTTTCCTATCTTTTTACTCTTAACTTGCCTATATCATTACTTTTGAAGTGACTTTCTTACAGACAACATATAGTTGAGTTGTGTTTTTAATTCCCTGTACCAATTTTTAATTGGTATGTATAGCCCATTTACATGTACTATAATTATTGTATTGCTGTATTAGGGCTTAAGTCTGTCATTTTTTAAATTACGATTTTCATTTCTCTGTTTTCCATTTCTGCCTTCCTATTGGTTATTTGAACATTTTTTAGAATTCCATTTTAATTTGTCTATAGTGTTTTTGAGAGTATCTTTTTGTATAGCTTTTACGGTCACCCTAGATATTATATACAGTATACATCTCTTATCACAGTCTACTGGCATTGCTGTTTTACCAGTTTGAGTGAAGTCTAAAAATTGTTCCTCCCTGTATGTCCCTTAACCCTTCTCCATTTGTAATGTAATTGTCTTAAATATTTCCTCTACATATATTTAGAGCCATATCAGATAGGTTTATAATTTTTGCTTCAGCTTTCAAACATAATTAAGAAAACTGAAAGTAAGAAGGAAAGCCTATTATATTTACCCATATTTTTGCTTTTATTTGTTGTTTTTTACTTCCCGAGGTTCCAAGATTCCTTCTTTTATAACTTCCTTTCTGTTTTAATAAGTTCCTTTAGCCATTTTTTTTTTTTTTTTTTTTTTTTTTTGAGACGGAGTCTCACTGTGTCGCCCAGGCTGGAGTGCAGTGGTGCGATCTCGGCTCACTGCAAGCTGTGCCTCCCAGGTTCACACCATTCTCCTGCCTCAGCCTCCCGAGTAGCTGGGACTACTTTTACGGTAGTCTATCGGCAACAGATTTTCTGAGCTTTCCTTCATCTCTCAATGCCTTGATTTCCTCTCTTTTTTCTGGAGGATATTTTCGTTTGCTCTGAGTTGACAGTTCTTTCAGCACTTGAAAAGTATTGGGCTACTTCTTTCTTGCTTTCCTGCTTTCTGATGAGAAATCCTCTGTCATTCAAATAGTCTTTTCTCTCTTGGTTAGATGCCATTTTTCTCTTACTGCTTTCAAGTTTTTTTTCTTTGTCTTTAGTTTTCAGAAGTTTAATTGTTATGTGTCTTTGTGTAAATTTCTTTGTGTTTATCCTTTTTGGGTTCGCTCTGCTTCTTGAGTCTGTTCATTTATGCCTCTTTCCAAATTTGGGACATTTTCACCTATTTTTTCTATCAGCTATTATTTACTTTTTAGCGCTACCCTCTTTCTCTTCTCGTCTTTGATGACATGAAAGTTAAGTTCTTGCTTATAGTCCAACAGGACCTGATGCTCTGTTAATTTTTTTTCAGTCTATATTTCCCTGTTGTTTGGATTGGATAATTTCTATTATTCTATCATCCTGTTCACTGATTCTTATTTCTATACTCTCCTTCTATTCTACTACTGGTTCCTTCTACCAACCTTTGCATTTCTTCTATTACAAATTTTTCATTCTAAAATTTTTGCTTGGTTCTTTATAACTTCTCTTTCTTTACCAAGAGTTTCCTTCTTTCTCTTTCTTTTCTTTTCTTTCTTTCTTTCTTTCTTTCTTTCTTTCTTTCTTTCTTTCTTTCTTTCTTTCTCTCTCTCTCTTTCTTTCTCCTTCCTTCCTTCCTTCCTTCTTTCTTTCTTTCTCTTTCTTTCTTTCTTTCTTTCTTTCTTTCTTTCTTTCTTTCTTTCTTTCTTTCTTTCTTTCTTTCTTTCTTTCTCCTTCCTTCCTTCCTTCTTTCTTTCTCTCTCTCTCTGTCTCTCTCTTTCTTTCTTCTCTTTTTTTGTGCTGAGGCGGTTTTTTTCATTTGTTTGAAGTGTGTTTATAATTGTTTGTTGATGAATTTGTTTTACATGAATTCTTTAAAATCTTTGTGATTTTTAAATTGAAACCTAGATATGTTCATACTATGTTATGAGACTCTGGATCTGATTTAAACCTTTTGCTTTGGCTGACTTTATTTGACATTGTTCTGGCAGTAAAAATGCTGCCTTTTTACTGCAGAATGGGAGTAGGACTTCAGTTTCCATATGTGGTCTCAGTGGACACCAGAAATGAGGGTCTCCAAGTTACTGCTAGGTGGAGTGGGGATTCCTGCCCCCAATATGGTTTCTACTGACAAGGTGAGAATGGAGTTCATTAACTGCTGGCAGGGATGAAAAACCTGGCTTTGAATTTGGCCGCCTTTGACACCACCCTGGTGAGGGTGTTGGGATGCCATTTTATAGCCTCACAAGGGTGGGTGTCTAGGCTGTCCACTTGGTGTTTGCTGGCCTGAGTGCAGATAGGACCACAGATTTTTCCCTGGTGGTTGGTTATAGTTAGAGTGATTATCGTCTAAAAGTTTTCTGAGTTGCTAGGCTGCCCTTCCTTGCCCTTTGTCTAAAAAAGCAGACCTTTTTGTTAGGACTTTTTGAAAAATTTATACCCATTGTCATTTCTGGGTTGCCAGCCTGTTCAACTCCAAGCCTGGGAAATATGAGGCAAAAAGAAAACCTAGGTAACTCACCACCATATTGTTCCTTTGGTCTTGGAATCCCTAGCCAGTTTGCCTTCTTCTGTCTACCTTTCAGGATCTTCTTAGGTTTATTTATTTTTTATCTTATTTTACTTTTCTCTCTCTCTCTCTTTTTTTTTTTTTTTTAAGAAATAGAGCCAGAGTCTCATTATGTTGTTCAGGCTGGTTTTGAACTCCTGAGATCAAGTGATCCTCCCACCTCAGCCTCCCAAAGTGCTAGGATTACAGGTGTGAGCCACCACTCCTGGGCTTCTTACGTCTATTTTATACATAATGTCCTGGGCTTTTAGTTATATTTAGGGGGAAGAAGAGGGAGAAGTACAGCTACTCCGTCTGCCCTGAAATGGAAGTCCTTGAGATTTTAATTAATTAGAGACACGGTCTCACTCTGCTGCCCAGGCTGGAGTGCAGTGACACAATCACAGCTTACTGCAGCCTCAAACTCCTGGGCTCAGGTGATTGTCTTGTCTCAGCCTCTCGAGTAGCTAGGACTGCAGGCACATGCTGCCATGCCTGGCTAATATTTTTCTTTTTAGAGACAGGGTCTTTCTATGTTGCCCAGGCTGGTTTTGAACTCCTGGCCTCAAATGATCCTCCCTCCTTGGCCTCCCAATGCACTGGGATTACAGGCATGAGCCACCACACCTAGCCTAAGATTTTAGTTATTATGTTGTCAAAACTTTCATTTTTTAGGGGTTCTCTCAAAGCTTATTCATGTAGGCCTTTCCATCTCAATATTCTTATTTTTTTGGTTATTTTGTGTTTTATATTTTTAAGAATCTTAATTTTTTTCCCCGTAAGTGATTAGTGAATTGAACCATTGTATTTTGTTAAATAGACATCCTTTCTCTATTAGTTGAAATTGCTGCCTTCCTGATACACCAAATTATTGTTTGACTTGGCTTGACTCTGCTTCTAGACTTTCTATTCTGTTCTGTTGATCTCTTTTTCTTATTCTAGTATCGCCATTTTTGTTACTGTAGCATGCCCCCCTATCTTGTAGTGTAAGGCCACTACCTCTATTCTCTTTTTAAAAAAGTGCTATTTTCTATGTCCTACTATTTATTAAGATAGTTGGCATTTTCTTAAGTTCTTAAACATAAAGGAATTAAGGCTCATTTGGGGATCCTTATAGCACTAGATGGAGGAAATTGTGATATTGAACCCTTCTTCTAGTTCAGTAGTTCTCAACTGGAGACAGTTGGCCCCACCATGGGTGAATTTTGACCAAATCTGGAGACATTTTTGGTTGTCAAGACTAGGGAGATGCTACCGGCATGAGAGCCCAGGGATGCTGCTGAACATAGCGCACAGTTCAGTCCCCCACAGCAAAGACTTATTTGGTAATGTCGAACAACTCTGATCTTGTCCTATGATTAGGAAGCTAAGATTTTTGGCTTTTAAATCCTTTTCTAAGATTCATTTAACTTGAAAGCAAATCATATTAAGTGGTATTTGCTCCCCTAGTTACCTTTAGGTATGTGATTTAAGGTCAGGCCCCTGAAATTATGCCAGTATCTGGGACAAATGATCAAGATTTTAAAATATGGGCATAAATCAAGTGTAAATTTAATTACAGATAGTGAAGAGGTTTCAGTAATATGACCAGTTACAAAATAAATAATACAAAAATCAATAGCTTTCCCATGTTTAAGCAATAGCAGTTGGGAAATATAATGGAGAAAGGTCTAATTAACAATTTCAGCCAAAAGAATGAGATGCATAGGAGTAAACTTTTAAAAATGTACATGACTTAAATGAAGCAAACCACAAAATTTTACTGATGAATGTAAAAGAGAATGTGAATAAATGAAAAGCCCCACTGAATGCTCAGACCCTATAAAATAAGGATGTCATTTATCTTTGAATTAATCTATACATTTAATGCAATTCTTGTAAAACCATAATGGGAATCATTGGGGGAAGGAAAGGAAGGAAGGACTTGACAAGATTTCAGAGTTTGTATGGGGGAATAAATGCTTGAGACTAGCCACCGCCTTTTTTTTTTTTTTTTTTTTTAAGGAAAGTAATGAGAACTTGCAAGAAAACATGTGAAAATTATTATAAATTTATTCTTTTCCTGTAAATTTAAAATATTATGTAACATAAAAATAAAATAATTCTAGTGCTATGGAACAGGGATAGAAAGAAAAATCAGTGAAATATTTTATAGTACTATACAGAAACAAACCTGTGCTTGTGAAGGTGACATTTCAAATTTGTGAGATAGAGAATACAGTAGTGAATAAATGAATTGCAGTAGCTGGCTAACCAGTTATTGGGGGTGAGGTAGAAAGTAAAACCATAGCCAGGCTCATGGCTCATGCCTGTAATCCCAGCACTTTGGGAGGGCGTGGTGGGTGGATGACTTGAGGTCAGGAGTTCAAGACCAGCCTGGCCAACATGGTGAAACCCCGTCACTACAAAAAAAAAAAAAAAAAAAGCTGGGCATTGTGGTGCATGCCTGTAGTCCCAGCTACTAGGGAGGCTGAGGCAGGAGAATCACTTGAACCCAGGAGGCGGAGGTTGCAGTGAGCCGAGATCGTGCCACTGCACCACTCCAGCTGGGTGACAAAGCGAGAGACTCCGCCTCAAAAAAAATAAAAATAAAAATAAAAGCGAAACCATAAATTTTTTTTAAAGCATAGGTGAATACGAAAATATGTAAATAATATTTCTGGAGTTGAGGAGATAAGCATTTCTATAGGAGTTTAAAATAATATAGTCAAATGGTTCAAAAATAAAACTATAAATAGCACAAATAGGTATATTATTCCCCATCTGCATCTTTATTACCCCTGCCCCCTTCCCATACTCAGTTAACCACTGTATTGTATATGTCTTTCCAGAGCTTCTTCATGAGTTTGTTGAGAAATAAAAATATGTATTCTTAGTCCTCTGCCTTTTTTGATATAAACAGTATACTCTATACACTATTCTGTACCTTGCTTTTTAAACTTAAAAACTTTATACGCTTATTTTACACATTTGGAATGTCTTCACATTAGTCAGTACATAGAGAGCTTCCTCAGTATGTTTTTCCTCAGTATTTTTTATAGGATCATAGTATTCCATGCTCTGGATGTGCTATAATTTATATATCCAGTCCCTTGCTGACGGCCATTTGGGTTGTTTACATAATCCTTTACTAATACAAACAGTGATGCAATTGGTATCATTTTACGTGTCATTTTACAGGTATGCAAGTATATTTTTGGGGCTAAATTTCCAGAAAAAGTATGGCTGTTTCAAAAGATAGATGCGTTTGTAATTTTTAAAACATCGACCACTTGTTTCCCATAGTTGTACCAATTTATTCCCCCATTTGGAACCTGTGAGGCTGCCTGCTTCTTTATAGTGTCCTTAACTGAGTGTGTTTAGTTTTTGACTTATTGTCATTTGTTAAATGAAATTATTCTCAATGTAGTTATAATTTGCAATTTTCTCTTAAAAATTAGGTTGAGCACCTTTTCATATGTTTAAGAGAAAAGTCTTTTTAAACATGATATGAAGACACAGACTATTATATGGAGACATAGACCAGAAAAAAACTGTTGGAAAGATTTGACTACACAAAAATAAAATAAAAACTGAATGACAAACTGGGGTAGAGGAATTATTGCAACATATGACAAAATAAATAGCCTTGATATACACTTTTATTAAAAATCAGTAATAGCGTTGGTAGGAATGTAAATTGTCTCAATTTCTATGGAAAACAATATGGAGGTTTCTCAGATAATTAAAAATAGAACCACCTTTTGATTTAGCAATTCCACTGCTGGATATCTACACAAAGGAAAAGAAACCAGTATATAAAAAAGACATCTGCACTTATATGTTTATTGCAGCACTGTTCACAATGGCAAAGTCATGAAATCAACCTAAATGTCCATAAGTGGTTGATTGGACTATGCGGCCATAAAAAGAATGAAATCATATCCTTTGCGATATGGATGGAGCCAGAGGCCTAACCAAGTGAAGTAACTCAGAAAAAGACAATCAAATGTCACATGTTCTCATGTATAAGTGGGAGCTAAACAGTAGGTACACATGGACGTTAAGATGAAAATAATAAACACTAGGGACTCCAAAGAGAGAGAGTTGGGGGTGGGGGTAAAGGTTGAAAAATTACCTATTGGGTACCGTGTTCACTATTTGGCTGATGGGTACACTAGAAGCCCAACCCCCACTATCATGCACTATTATGCAATATATCTATGTAATTTTAAAATAAAATTTGAAAATATCAGTAATAAGACAGTATTCTTTGATGTGAAAATGGGCAGGTGACATGAATAGGCAATTTCAAATGAAAAAAATTGAAGTACCAATGAAACCCATATTAAAAATTCAACCTCATTGTTCAGTTCCCACCTATGAGTGAGAACATGCGGTGTTTGGTTTTCTGTTCTTGCGATAGTTTGCTGAGAATGATGGTTTCCAGCTGCATCCATGTCCCTACAAAGGACACAAACTCATCCTTTTTTTATGACTGCATAGTATTCCATGGTGTATATGTGCCACATTTTCTTAATCCAGTCTGTCACTGATGGACATTTGGGTTGATTCCAAGTCTTTGCTATTGTGAATAGTGCCGCAATAAACATACGTGTGCATGTGTCTTTATAGCAGCATGATTTATAATCCTTTGGGTATCGGGAAGGGGAACATCATACACTGGAGCCTATCATGGGGAGGGGGAAGGGGGGAGGGATTGCATTGGGAGTTATACCTGATGTAAATGATGAGTTGATGGGTGCTGATGAGTTGATGGGTGCAGCATGCCAACATGGCACAAGTATACATATGTAACAAACCTGCACGTTATGCATATGTACCCTAGAACTTAAAGTATAGTAAAAAAAAAAATTCAACCTCTCAGATAGGTAATGAATTGTAAATATAAATGCCTTCACTATACAATTGGTTATTTCTTTCTTCCTTTTTTTTTTTTTTTTTTTTTTTTAGATGGAGTCTTGCTTTGTCGCAAGGCTGGAGTGCAGTGGCGCAATCTTGGCTCAGTGCAACCTCCGCCTCCTGGGTTCAAGCGATTCTCCTGCCTCGGCCTCCTGAGTAGCTGGGACTACAGGCGTGCACCACTACACCCCGCTAATTTATTTTTTATTTTTAGTAGAGACGGAGTTTCACCATGTTGGCCAGGATGGTCTCTATCTCTTGACCTCTATCCTCCCGACTTGGCCTCCCAAAGTACAATTGGTTATTTCTCTAAAGTATACATATGATTCTTCTCCTAAATGAAACATAGGAGTATTGCGCCGTATAAATTTTAAGTAGTTTTTGTATGTGGTAAAGTTTCCAATTCCTTCCCCATATTTCCTTTCTGTCTCTTTCACCCCAAGAGGACCTAGATGTTTTGGATAGCAGAATCTTACATCATTTGTCACCATGACAGTTGAATACAGGCAATAATAGATGCAAGTACAGTTACTTATTAAGCACCTTTTCCTTTTAAAGGTGAAATAGAATATCTGTAATTGTGTGTTAGAGTCTAGAAAAAGTTGGTTCAATTCAGCAGAAACACTTATTGAAATGTGCCATGTGCATTGATCTGTAGTGGGGATGAAAAGATATGAACTTTGCTTTCAAGTAACTCATTAATCTTATTTGTGTCGTTATGCATTAATTTATTCTTATAGTTTTCTTTTTAAAGAGGCAGGTAATCTGTTTTCTGAAAATTTATTCCAGACCTTCATTTATTCTTTACGTACTGTACAGTTCACCCGTTTAAAATGTACAGTTCAGTGATTCACAGAGCTATGCAGCCACCATTACAACAGGCCATATTAGAATATTTTCATCATCCCCAAAATAAACTCTCTACCCATTAGCAGTCATTGCCCATTCCTCCCTTTCCCCAGTCCTTGGCAACCACTAATCTACACTGTCTCTGTAATGGAATCATATATTTTTAATAAATGGAATAATATATTATTCGGTCTTTTGTGACTAGCTTCTTTCACTTAGCATGCTTTCAAAACTCATTCATGTGGTAGCATGTATTACTACTTTTTCTTTTACGGCAAGTACAATTCTATTGCATGGATACGCTGTATTTTATTCATCTATTCATCAGTTAATAGGCATTTGGGTTTCTACCTCTTGTCTGTTTTGAATAATACTGCCATGAATATTCACATATATGTTTTTGTGTGAATATATGTTTCATCTCTTTTTAGCATATATATATATATATCCCTAAGAGTAGAATTGCTGGGTCATACGGTAACACTATGTTAGCCCTTTGAGGAAATGCCAGACAGTTTTCCAAAAAGGTACAGCATTTTACATTTCCAACAGCAGTGTAAAAAAATTCCAATTTCTCCACGTCCTCATCAACACTTGATCTATCTTTTTGATTATAGCCATCCTAATGGGTATAATGCAGTATCTCATTGTGGCTTTGATTTGCAATTCCCTAATGACTAAGGATAGTGAGCATGTTTTCATGTGCTTTCTTGGCCATTTGTATCAGCAATTTTGTGTCTTTCTGACCATTCTCTTGTAGTCACATCTACCTCTGACCACATCCTGGAAAGGTTCTCTACTTTAAAGGATTGGGGTCATTAAATTTTCTCACTTGGATAATTCAGGATATCTCAAGGTATTTAACCTTAATCTCATCTGTAAAGTCCCTTTTATCAAGTAAGGCAATATGTTCACAGGTTCTGGGTATTAGGCCATCTTTGGGGACCAGGTTTCTGTCTATCACACCATATTAACAATAGTAAGTCTTTTGATCCGTAAACATGATATCTTTTCATTTATTTAGAACATCTGTAATTTCTTCAAATGATGTTTCGTATTTTTGTGTACATTATGTAATTTAAAAATTGTCCTTGAGTATTTCTTTGTGAGCAATCATAAATGGAATTATATTCTTACTTTCTTTCATTTTGTATTGTTCATTGTTATAATATAGAAATGTAATTTATTTTTGTATATTAATCTTGTATCCTGCAACCTTACAGAACTTGTTTATTGTTCTAGTAGATTTTTTATTTCTTAGAATTTTCTGTGTTCATGATCATGTCATCTATGAATAGAGATAGTTTTACTTCTTTCTTTTCAATCCACATGTGTTTTATTTCTTTTTCCTGCCTATTGTCCTGGCTAGAATTTTCAATGTATTGTTGAATCAAAGTGGTTATAGCAGACATCCTTGTTTTGTTTCTGATGGTAGTGGGAAAGTATTTAGTCCTTCTCCATTAAGTGTGATGTTACTATAGCTTATTCATTAGTGCCCTTTATCCTGTTTAGGAAGCTCCCTTCTCTTCCTAATTTGTTGAGTGTTTGTGCCATGAAAGGGTATTGGATTTTATCAAATGCTTTTACTGCTTCTATTGAGGTGATAATGTGTTTTTTTTAATAATAGCATAATTGAGGTATAATTCACATATCTTAAAATTCACCATTTTTAAGTATACAATTCAGTGGTTTTTAATATAGTCACATAGTGTACAACTGTCACCACTATGTAATTTGAGAACATTCTCATCGCCCTCCCACAAAAAACCCTATACCCATTAGCAGTCACTCCCCATTACCTACTCCTCCCAGCCCCTGGGAATCATTAATATACTTTCTGTCTATGAATTTGCCTATTCCGGACATTTCATATGAATAGAATTTCACAATATGAAGCTTTTTGTTTGTTTGTTTGTTTGGTCTGACTTCTTATATTTAGCATAATGTTTTCAAGATTCATTCATGTTGTAGTGTAAATCAGTACTTAACTCTTCTGATTTCAGGACAGCCCTTTTCAGCTTTCTTTTCCCCTGGTTATCGCTGATAAACTAGCCGACTTACACCCTAAATTATTTTTCTCATAAAGCTCCCTGCCTCCTCTTAATTGTTTACCTCCCAAATCTCCATTTTTTAGAGTAAGGTTTTGGACTTGAATGTCCTCACACTCTGTTTCAATAAAGTCGGTTCTTTTGGGGATGGCTTGGGAGCTCTCTGTTCTTATGAATGGTCTTTATCCCTGGGCAGAATCGTTCAGCCAGTGCTTTGGGTACTGGTCAGTGACAGTAGCCACTGGTCTTCCTGCTTACCTCTTCAGGTGTGGACCTTAACCCTGCAAGTGAACTGGGCTGGGATAATCAGGGTGAGGGTGATTGGGGCCTGAGTATTCTCAGCCTTCTCTGCTTGGGGTTGAGTCTCCACCCTGTGAGTAAAGGAAGGGAGCCCTTGAACTCTTGGCTATACTCAACAGGAATTTCGCCCCTTCAACTCTGTGTTGGAAGTGATAAGAAATGCTGGCTACTTGTCTCTCCCATTGGGATACTCTATTCCTTGATTGGGAGCTGGGGGCAGAGGGAGTCCAGTTTTGGCTACTCCTCCCTGGGGAGTAGCTTCTGTCAAGGTAGACAAGGGGATGGTGAAAGGAAAGGAGTGCTTTGTGGCTCATATGCCATAGACTGTCACTGTTAGATTACTGAGTTTTAGCAGATTTTCTTGAATAAATGTTTCCTGATTTGCTATGGGCTCTTAGAACAATTTCTAGCCATTTCCAATTTAAAGAAAAAAACCCACAACTTTTTGCTGGAACTTTTTGCTGGTTATGGATTTACTTGGAACAGGTTCATGGGACTTTTTATGCTGCAGTTCTGGAAGTGGATCCCCCCTCTTAGGACTTCTTTTTCAGTAAAGTAGAATTTCTTTGTTATGATGGTGCTAGAAGACTGACTATACTAAAGTAGTACCAGTGAACTGTTTTTTTAATCAAGCTTTTACTCTGTCTTATTGATTAGGTTTCAGGATACCTGCTTTTCCTTGCTTTGTTTTTATTTCTCCATATTGATGAACCTTGTTATAATGGTGTTTTACTTTTAAAAATTATTTTTAGTGACATATTTTTCCATTTGTTACTTTGATTTTTAGGTTTGGCTCCAGCAGCTGCTGTTGCCACCACCACTAGTTCAAGCACCATGCAGTTTACCTCAGTATCAAATGCTTTGACCTCCACTGCTGCTATTGGGCTCTCATGTAAGTTACTAATTCCAAAGAAAATACTGTAATTTCTCATGAGGCCACCTTACTCAATTTGCCAGTATATGTTACAGATCTCCTGTGTCTCAGAAATTGTCATTATTCTTGAACCCATTTATAATTGCTGATATCAATAGTAGCTTTGCTTAAGAACCTAATTCTCATGGCTTTAGCTGTGAATTTTTTTTATGTTAACATGGTTATTATAGCTTAAAATGCTAACTTTAAGCATATAATTCATTAATATTGTGATGCTTTGAAACAACTTCTTGAAGCTATTAACAGTAGGGAGAGTGGGAGTTTTGCCAAGTATTTCTGAAGGGAAGAAGTCCTTATCCATGTGACTAAGATAAAATGGAAAATAAATGTTGGAGCCTTCCTATAGTGTGTTTTTCCATACCGACCTGGTTTGTGGTCCTTACATTTTACCTATCAGAAGTGGAACATGACAAAGGGCCAGCTGTAGTTTTGGGGTTCTAATTGACATTGTGTGATGTCTTGTGACCTCTCCTCTTGAAGAGGACCATCTATCTGGATGCTTTGAGCTGAGATGTGAGACATTATCTTGTAACCTCAACTTCTTTGTTACACATTTTCCATTAGTATAGTAATAGCAAATGTTGGAAATATTGAATTCAGGCCAGGCTCAGTGGCTCATGCCTGTAATCCCAGCATTTTGGGAGGCCATGGCAGGTGGATTGCTCGAGCCCAGGCGTTTGAGACCAGCCTGGGCAACATGGCGAAACCCTGTCTCTACAAAAAATACAAAAATTTGCCGGACATAGTGGTGCGTGCCTGTAGTCCCGGCTACTGGGGAGGCTGAGGTGGGAGGACTGCTTGAGCCCAGGAGGTCAAGGCTGCAGTGAGCCAAGATTGCACCACTGCACTCCAGCCTGGGTGACATAGTAAGACCCTGTCAAACAAAAAAAAAGGAAAGAAAGGAAGAAAGAAAGAGAGAGAGGGAGGGAGGGAGGAGAGAGAGAAAGAGAAAGAAGAAAGAAAGAAAGAAAGAAAGAAAGAAAGAAAGAAAGAAAGAAAGAAAGAAAGAAAGAAAGAAAGAAAGAAAGAAAGAAAGAAAGAAAGAAAGAAAGAAAGAAGGGAGGGAGGGAGGGAGGGAGGGAGGGAGGGAGGGAAGGAAAGGAAGGAAGGAAGGAAGGAAGGAAAGAAAGAAAGAAAGAAAGAAAGAAAGAAAAAGAAAGAAAGAAAGAAAGAAAGAAAGAAAGAAAGAGAAAGAAAGAGAAAAGAGAAAGAAAGAAAGAAAGAGAAAGAAAGAAAGAAAGAAAGAAAGAAAGAAAGAAAGAAAGAAAGAAAGAAAGAAAGAAAGAAAGAAAGAAAGAAAGAGAAAGAAAGTTGTAGGTCTTAGGCAATTTTTTCTTACAGGTCTCTATAAACTGACTTCTTTCAAAGTTTCTTCTTCACAATATCATAATGTTCATCATTAAATTTTGTTGTAATCCTAGCTGTAATAGCCCCCCTCCCCAGCTCTATGACAGTAAGATTGTCTCCATTCCTGGGAATAAAACTAGCCAGAAAATGTTTGATGCTTAATTGAGCATGAATAATGCTCAATTAACCATCACCATCCTCTTGTGCTATTGGCATAGTTAGGCATTAGTTAAGATTGGTTACCACGTGACTTATATTTTCTACCACTTAGACTTCAATTTTGAGACATGACTATGATTCTGGAACCATGTTGATATATGTAAGCAGTATCCTTCTCAACTATGATAGATTTCATGAATATGACCATGTCCAAGGTTTGGAGTTAAAATTATTGTTCAGTCAAAACTTGCTCTCTGACCTTTGACAGGTTCCCCCACTTATCTCCCTCTGATGTCCTTGTCTACAAAATGAAAATATATTGGGACCACAATATCTTTTAATTAACTTTAATGAATTATAACTTATACATCATAAAATTAACTTACTTTAAGTATGCAATCCAGAAATTTTAGTAAGTTTATCAAATTGTGTAACCATCACTGTATTTAGTTTTAGAGCATTTACATCATTCCAATAAGATCCCTCAGCCACAGACAACCACTAATCTGTTTTCCATCTCCATAGATTTGCCTTTTCTGGACATTTCATATAAATGGATTGACCATGGTATTTTGAAGTTTAACCAAAAGTTTCTAAAGGACTCTTCAGATGAAAAAGACTATATAAATTTCTCACTGTTTTTGATTTAAAGGGTAATAGTTAATATTATGTTGTTCTCTGCTGTTGGTGCTCCAACAACTTCGGCTAGAACATTTAATATTATAACCTTGGGATTTGCATTAAAATTCCCTGGAGCAGGTGGAGCAGCTCCTACTGTAGTTAATAAAATTTTAGAAGTATCAGGATGTCTTGGGGCTCTCACTGGAAATGTGCTTTATAACAAGCAGTAAGTTCGTTCTATGGCTTTTAGGGCTAAGTGGTTTTGACCATCTCATCAGAGGATCCAAAAGGTACACTAATATGTTTATGTAGATGATTGCCAAAGAGTAGAATGAGACAGTTGATATCAATGATGTTACTTCTTTGAGATGACTACAGGCAAAACAGCTGCCAAATTCTTGCCAACCATCAAACTTAAGAATTTTTGTTATTGATCACAGTATTTAGCTGGTTGAGATTGATAAAGTTTTCTTTTTTTCTCTAAAAGTTAATTTAAGTTTTGACCTCTATTAAAGTTGACCCTCTTATAAGTTGATTACAGGAGTTTCTCTAGACCTATTCTAAATGTGTTTCTGCCAGTTAGGAGCTAGTTAGGTTGTAGGTGGAAGAAGACTTGGTTATCCATTGCCCCATAGCTATTGTGAGCTGGGTGATAAGGGGTCTTCTACCTAAACCTGTCTTTTAAGTTATACTCCATTTTGGAGCAGTCTTATTTGTTTTTACTTTAAAAAGTTTACTTAGGGATGAAATGACTCTTTTTTAATCTGGCTTAAACTAAAAGTCAATCCCTTTTAAGCTTAAAATAATTATTCCTAAACAGACATGTATATCATCCCTCTCTTTTTTTTTAAGATACAGTCTCATTTTGTCACCCAGGTTAGAGTGCAGTGGCGTGATTATAGCTGACTGCAGCCTAATCTCCTGGATTTATGTGATCCTCCCACCTCAGCCTTCTGAGTACCTGGGACTGCAGGCATGCACCACCATGACCAACTAATTTTTTTTTTTTTTTTTTTTAGTAGAGATGAGGTCTCACTATATTGTCCAGGCTGGTCTCAAACTCCTGGGTTCAAGTGATCCTCCCACCTCAGCCTCCTGAATATCTGGAACTACAGGTGTGCACCACCATGCCTGGCTGATTTTTTTTTTCTTTTAGTAGAGATGGGGTCTCACTACATTGTCCAGTCTGGTCTCAAACTTCTGGGCTCAAGCTGTCCTCCCACCTTGGCCTCCCAAAGTGCTCAACTTGTAGGCATGAGGCACCACACCTGGCCTCATCTCTTTATTTATTCTTTTACATGACCTTATGAGTTTCTACTGTTTAGCAGGCTAACTGGCCAATGTATGAGACTTGTGAAGGGTGTGTCATAAGAACGTTGCAAGTTACCATATTCGCAAAAAATGTAACACATTATTTCCCCATAAAACAATGACAAAATAAAACCTGGTTCTTTTAGTTATGGGTTGAATCACTGAAATATGAATGGGCAGCCTCTTTGATGATGCTGTCATATCCAGCCCTTGTCTATATAAGTCTCAAATTCCTTCGTACAAATACTACTTTTGCCACTAGCCCATCCCTTAGCACCATGATATGATTTGGCTGTGTCCTCACACAAATCTCATCTTGAATTGTAGCTCCCATAATTCCCACGTGTTGTGGGAGGGACTTGGTGAGAGGTAATTGAATCATGAGGATGGGTCTTTCTCATGCTGTTCTTGTGATAGTGAATAAATCTCACAAGATTTGATGATTTTATAAAAGGGAGTTCCCTTACACAAGCTCTCTTGCCTGCCACCATATAAGAGGTGACTTTGCTCCTCATTCACCTTCTGTCATGATTGTGAGGCCTCCTCAGCCATGTGGAACTGTGAGTCAATTAAACCTCTTTCCTTTATAAACTATCCAGTCTCGGGTATGTCTTTATTAGCAGCGTGAGAACAGACTAATATACATCATTTCACCCACCAGGACCTAACGCACTTACCCTTCTCCCCATTAGGTATGTCTCAACCTGACAGCCCCAATTTGGGGTGTTCTTTTTCCCTACTTACCTTTCTTTCTCTTCAAGTGTATTTACTTATTCAGATTCTTCATCTCACTAACCAGTCTTGCAGAGCAGCTTTCAAGCGTTTGTATCTGCAGATTTACAGCCACTTGGGATTACTCTCTGTCCTAGGTATAATCACCAAATTTTAAGAGAAGTTTGCTTTTTATAGTCTGGGAAGGTGATGATGTCCATTTCCGGCATGGAATAAGATGTATAGTTGTTGATCAGGGACAGGATAGGAAAACTGGATAGCAGAATATTTTAAAGACTATTTTCACTATTTTATGCAATGATTTTTAAGACTATCAGAATGAGATTTATTTAAATGTGAGTTCAAATTTGGTATGTAGTTTTTTGTATTATTTTTAGAACCATACTTCCGCTTTACTACACAGATAATGTAGTATTGACTGTATTAACTGGTTAAGACTAAAGTTGTAATTTGCAAAATCAGACTGTGATACAACTTCCAAACCCATTCCTTTACTAGGTATTAATTGAAATATTATTTGACTATGCCAGAGTTAATTTATGCCTTTAAAAATAGCATGAAAGATAACAAAAATAAAACTGTATAAAAAGTTAAAATAGGCCGGGTGTGGTGGCTCACGCCTGTAATCCCAGCACTTTGAGAGGCTGAGGTGGGCGGATCACGAGGTCAGGAGATCAAGACCATCCTGGCTAACACAGTGAAACCCCATCTCTACTAAAAATAAGAAAAAATTAGCCAGGTGTGGTGGCACGTGCCTGTAGTCCCAGCTACTCGGGAGGCTGAGGCAGGAGAATTGCTTGAACCTGGGTGGTGGAGGTTGCAGTGAGCCAAGATCGTGCCACTGCACTCCAGCCTGGGTGACAGAGCGAGACTCCATCTCAAAAACAAACAAAAAAAAGAAGTTAAAATAATCATACCATTTTAAAATGACTCAGGATTCCTTTATGTTTGTGCTGCTTATAGGTAAAAACAATACATACATGCATATATACATATCACTCCCTCTAGAGAGAACAGTTTATCTTTCTAGACTTTTTTCTAAGCATATACAGGCATACATTAAATTTGTTTTATAAAAATGGTACCATACTCTGTGTGTGTGTGTGTGTGTGTGTGTATACACATTCTTAGAATTTGCTGTTTCCTCTTAAGTATACATCTTTTTTTTTTTCTTTTTTTTTTGGAGGCAGAATCTCGCTCTGTTGCTCACTTAGCCTCCTGAGTAGCTGGGATTACAGGTGTGCACCACATCTGGCTGATTTTTGTATTTTTAGTAGAGATGGGATTTCACCATGTTGGCCAGGCTCGTCTCAAACTCCTGACCTCCAGTGATATACCTGCTTCGGCCTCCCAAAATGCTGGGATTACAGGTGTGAGCCACCCTGCCTAGCCAATTATACATCTTTGAATACCTATCCATGTTAGGAAATACAGATTACTTTATTAGAAAACCATCTTTGGGTGAAGATATTCTCCTTTACAAGAAGGGCTCATTTAAAAAAAAAAAATTTTATTTCTGTCTTGAATGCAGTAGTTACTCAGTGTTTGGGTGAATTAATCAATAGAGGGAGTCTATTGGCATTATCATTAATTTTTAGCATTTCTGAGGAAGGTTTTCCTTTCAGATAAGATTTTTGTTCTCAGATGAATAAAATGATGACTTATGGTTGTAAAGAATGTCACGCAAGATCCAATCTGTAATCTCTCCACTGTTCTAACCATAGTGACTCCTGGGCTTCTTTGTGATTGGGCATGGTCTACCTCTGTGGTGCACATTTCACCCTCACAAGGGCTAACATAAAGAATGGGGAATTATCATGGGAGCCTTTGTGGCCAAAAAGGAAATGGAGTCTCGTGGAATTCAAGTAAAGTCATTGCCATGACACTGTTACTTTAATGAAATTGGAACTTAAGATTATTCTTAAGGCACCTTTAGGGACCTGCCAAATCAAATATTGCATAGGCATAATTCAGTTATTCTCCCTTTGTCTACTTTTTTCTTTTTTAAAATTTCTCATTGGTTTCCTTACCTCTTTCTCTGCCTTCCTGCTTTACCTTATCCTTAATTGTGACTTGCTCATGGTCCCTTACTTCTACTTCATCTCTTTCTTCTGTCAGTCCTATCAAGTCTCTCTGCCTATAGTTGGATTCCTTCTATACTTTTGGAAATATTTCCCAGTATCTGCCTAGAGGCAGATTTTTTCCATATTGCTAAATTTTTGGAAATGAAATTCTGACTCATATTAATCCTGTTTTGCTAGAGCTTTTTGTGCCAGACCCTCAGGTAGGCTGCTAGTAGTACATTGGATGGCTTCCCATCCTTCAGTTGGCCATTCTGCCCAGTCAGCTGTGAACCAGGAACAAAAAGGACAGTTATCTGGAACAAAGAATGGGTATTTGAGCTTGTTCCCTCAGCAGGAATGTTCCCTCAGGCCAGCCTCCGTCAGAGTAGTCAGTGCTTGTAGCAGGCACCATGGTTTATGAATTTATCTGGTGTGGCCATTAATCTGAAACTATTGCTAATTTGGAAAGCAAAGCTAACATAAAACAAACAATCATGTACATTATATTTTCATAACAGATTCCTTGTTACAGAAGCAACATTTACTAGTTGTAAGAACATTTGAAAATACTGAGACCAAAAAGAAGAAAATAAAACCTTCCCAGTTCGCTAGCAGCCACAATTTTCTGTGCATTGTTCATTAAGTGCTCAGTGTGTAATAAGATCCAAAAGTGCTGCAGAAATTTAGAAAACCAAAGGAAACTATGAGTAGGAGAGAAGTAGGTGATAAATATGGGGAACAAAGAATTGGAGTCAAGCCATGAAGGATACTTAGGATTTTATCTATAGAGAGCAGGACATTCTAATAGGGGTGTAACAGAAAAAGACACATGAGAGAGAGTCTGGGCTGTAGATAAAGCTTTGAGAGGCTTTTGACTAGGGTTTGCAAAAATGCATGCCTAGTATTGACTGTGGTATAAAGAAATAGGCACTCTTTCCTATTGATAGGGACATAAACTGGCAAAATCAAACGTTTAGATAGGGCAATTTGGCAAGTTATGTTAAAATTTAGAGCATGCTGACACTTTGGTCTAGAAATTTTATTTCTAGGACTTAATTACACAGATACAGTCATGTAAGTATGCAAAGATATAGATGTACAGAGATCTTTTGTAAATTGCAATTATTCTTTTCTTGAAAGTTTCATAAAACTTACCAGCAGTGACATCTGGGACTGGAGTTTTCTTTATGAGAAGAATTTTGAAGACTGATTTGATTTCTTTCATGGTTATTGGGCTGGTTAGAAGTTTTATTTTTCTATGAATTTATCCAGGATTTTTAGTTTTCAGCTGGAAAGTTAATCCAGGTACCTGGCCTGCCATTTATTATTTCATATTACAACAGTGTTGAATTCAAATCTGCATCTTTGAGTTCAAATTTGTATTTTTAAAAATGCCTCCATAATTTTAAATCTGAATGATAAAGGCTTAAATGAAACAATTTCTCATTTCTTACTAACATTATACACTTTATTTTCCAGTTACAACTTCAACGACTACCACCACCACTTTCACCACCAACACTACTACCACAATCACCAGTGGCTTTACTGTGAACCAAAACCAACTGTCATCAAGAGGGTTTGAAAACCTTGTACCTTATACTTCAACTGTTAGGTAAGCCTATTTATTTAAAAACTTGCATGTGTTTCATTTTATTTATCATGTACAAGACATTTGCTTGGATAACTTTAGAATAATATTTGAAAGTTAGCTAAATGATTGAGTTGAGGGAACAGTTAAGAGAAAGATTTCTGTAGCTTAGGAAGTTGAATGACTAACAGCACACCTTTGCCTTCTGAATATCATTATAATAGAATCATTACTATTACTAATAATAGCTACCACTTATTGTGCAATTACTGTATGTTTGGCAAGATGACAATGCATTACAAGTATCATGTCATTTATCCTCACAGTAACCCTATGAGGTAGACAGTATTTTCATTCCCATTTTGTAGGTGAGAAAACGAGAGCATACAGAGATTTTATAATCTGCTCATAGTTGCATACTTGTTAATGGTTGATCCGGGATTAAAATTCAGGCAGTCAAACTCTGGAGCCTGTATATGATGTTTCTCTCTCGTATTTGTTCATTTTTTAAGTTAAGCTTTTTATTTTGAGATAATTGTAGAGTCACATGTATATGTAAGAAATAATACACAACATTCTGTATGGTCTTTATATCATTTCCTCCAGTGATAACATCTTAACAGTAATATAGTGTAATATCACAACCAAGATATTGATATTGCTACAGTCAAAATTCAGAACAGTTTTATCACTACAAGGATTCCTCCTGTTGCCCTTATATAGCCACACCCACTCCCCTCCTTTCCTTGACCCTGAGCAACAATTAATGTTCTCTATTTCTATAATCTTGACATTTCAAGAGTGTTGTGTAGATAGAGTCATATATATGTGACCTTTGGGAATTGGATTTTTTATTCAGCATAATTCCTTGTGATCCACCCAAGTTGTCATGAGCATCAATAGTTTGTTCTTTTTTATTTCTGAGTAGTATTCCATGGTATTTTGGATGCACCATGGTTTGTTTAACCATTCACCTGTTGATGGACATACAGGCTGTTTCCAGTTTTTTTGATATTATGAAAAAAGCTGGTGTGAACATTGGTGTACATGTTTATTATGAATATAAGTATTTCTCTGGGATAAATGCCTAGGAGTGCTGTTGTCAGGTGGTATGGTGGTTACATGTTTTTTGTTTGTTTGTTTTGTTTTTTAAGAAACTGTCAAATTCTTTTCCAGGGTACTGTGCCATTTTACATGCCTACTAGCAATGTATGGGTGATCCAGATTGTCTGCATTCTTGCCAGAATTTGGTGTTGTCACTATTTTTTATTTTAGCCCTTCTGACAGATGTGAAGTGATATCTCATTATGGTTTTAATTTGCATTTCCCTGATGACTAATGATGTTGAAAGTCTTTTCACATGTTTATTGCCATCAGTAGAGCCTCTTTGGTGAAATGTGTGTTCATATCTTTTGTCCATTTTCTATTTGGATTATTTGATTTTTTTACTGTTTGGTTTTGAGAGTTTGTTATGTATTCTACATGCCAGTCTTTTGTCAGATATGTGGCTTATAAGTATATTCTTTAACTGTGTAACTTGGCTTTTCATCCTCTTAACAGGGTCCTTTTGTTGTATCAAAACCTTTAATTAATGAGTTACAGTTTATCACATTTTCTTTTAATGAATTGTGCTTTTAGTGTCAATTATAAGAAATCTTTTCTTAGCCCTAGATCCCAAAGATTTTCTTCTGTGTTTTTCTAAAAGTTTTATAGTTTCACATTTTACATTTAAGCTTGTGATCCATTTTGAGTCAATTTTTATATAAGGTGTGAGGTTTAGGTCAAGATTAATTTTTTTTTTTTTGTCTGTGGATGTCGAGTTTTTCTAACATCATTTATTGAAAGACTATCTTCCCCCCAAATTGCTTTTGCACCTTTGTCAAAAATCAATTTGTGTCAAATGCTTTTTCAGCCTCAGTTGATAGTCTTTTAAGATTCTGTTTCTTTATCTTGGTGAAGTGGTAGATTACACTGATTGATTTTCAGATGTTCAACCAGCCCTGCATATGTTGAATAAATCCCACTTGATCATGGTGTATAATTTTTTGATACATTTTTAAAAATTTGGTTTCCTGGTATTTTGTTTGAGGACTTTTGTATCTAAGTTCATGAGAGATATTAGTCTGTAGTTTTCTTCTTCTTTTATGTCTCTAGTTTTGATATCAGGGTAATATTGGCTCCATAAAATGATCTTAAAAGTATTCTGTTTTCTGTTTTCTAAAAGAAATAATGTAAATAGGGGTATTTATTTACTTCTTATTATTATTTTCTGAGACAAAGTCTCACTGTGATGCCCAGGCTAGAGTGCAGTGTCAAGATCTTAGCTCACTGCATCCTCCACCTCCCAGGTTCAAGTGATTCTCCTGCCTCAGCCGAGGCCTCCTGAGTAGCTGGGATTACAAGCTCCTGCCACCACATCCAGCTAATCTTTGTATTTTTAGTAGAGACGGGTTTCACCATGTTGGCCAGGCTGGTCTCGAACTCCTGACCTCAAGTGATCTGCCCGCCTCGGCCTCCCAAAGTGCTGGGATTACAGGCGTGAACCACCATGCTTGACTAAAGGGGCTTTTAGGCTAAAGGGGCTTTTAAATTACAAATCAATTTATTTAGTGGTTCTAGAACTATTCAGGTTATCTAGTTAATCTTTGATGAATGTGTGGTTTTTAAAGAGTTGGCCCATTTTTTATGTTGTTAAATTTGTGAGTATAAAGTTGTTCATAGTATTTCATTATTGTCCTTTTAATGGTTGTAGGGATATTCCTGTTTCATTTCTGATATTAGTGGTTTGTGTCTTTCTTTTATCAATTTTATCGATCTCTTCCCAAAGAGCCAGCTTTTGTTTAATTAATTATTCTCTATTCTTTTCATGTTTTCAATTTCACTGATATCTACTCTATTATTTCCTTCCTTCTGATTGTACTACGTTCATTTTGCTCTTTTTCTAGTTTGTTGAGGTTTGAACTCAGACTATTGATTTGAGACTTTTCCTATTTTTTAACATACACATTTAGTGCTATAAAAACCCCACTCAACACTTCCTTAACTGTGACCGACATATTATGTTATACTGTGATTTCATTCAGCTCTATATACTTATTAAATTTCCTTTGTGAATCCCTCTTTTACTAATTTATCATTTAGAAGTGTGTTGTTTAATTTCCAAGTGTTTGGAGATTTTCTTGTTGATTTTTCTGTATTTATCGCTACTTTGATCCCATTGTGGTATTAGAATATGCTTTGTATGATTTTAGTTCTTTTATATTTATTTAGGTTTGTTTTGTGGGTGAGTATACAGTCTGTCTTGATGAATGTTCCATGGACATTTGAAAATTGTGTTTTCTGCTGTAGGGTGGAATGTTCTATATATATAAATTAGATTCTGTTGCTTCACTGTAATTTCAGATTCTGTATTATTGGAGTCTTTCTGTCTAGTAGTTCTTTCAGTTGTGGAGAGTGGCTTTTTGAAATCTCCGCCTTTAATTGTGGACTTCTCTATTTCTCCATTTAGCTCTATCAGTTTTTATTTCATGTATTTTGAGGCTTTCTTGTTTGGTTGCCTACACATGTAGGATTGTTAGCCTTCCTGATGCCTTGATTCCTTTATCGCTATGTAATGTCTTTCTTTGGTTCTAGTAATTTTCTTTGCTCTGTAGTCCACTTTATCTGATATTAATATAGCCATTTCTTTTTAAAAAATGAAGCTTGCATTCTTTCCATTCTTTTACTTTCAAACTGTGTATTAATATATCCTTGTATTTGAAGTGAATTTCTTATAGACAGTATATTGTTGGATCATTTTTTATTCACTCTTCTAGTCTCTGTATTTTATTGGTATGCTTAGCACATTTATATTTAAGGTAACTATTCATATGTTAGAGCTTAAGTCTGCCATTTTATTGTTGCTTCTGATTTTTGTTCTTCTCTTTCTTTTTTTTACTCTGCCGTCGGTTGTTTGAATATTTTTGGGGGGTTTCATCTTGTTCTGTTAATAGTGTTTTTAAGTACATTATTTTGTATAGTTTTATTACTGGTTGCTCTAGGTATTCCAGATACATGCGTTACTTACAACAGTGTAGTCATACCACTACACTGTGTGGGTGAAATACAGAAACCTTAATTCCATTTAATTCCTTTTACCCTTCTTAGCTTTTAAGTATGGTTGTCTCAGCCATTTCTTCTGTGTACACTGAATATCACATCACATGGGGTTATAATTTTTACTTCAGCCATCAAATGATTTAAGAAACGAGAAGTAGAATAGTATATTTACCCTTGTCTATACCCATTTTGATATTCCTTCCTTTATATCAGGGGTCCTCAACCCCTGGGTCAAAGACCAGTACTGATCTGTAGCATGTTAGGAACCGGACCACACAACAAGAGGCGAGCAGCAGGTGACCATGCATTAATTACTGCCTGAGCTCCGCCTCCTGTCAGATCAGACATTAGATTCTCATAGGAGCGTGAACCCTATAGTAAACTACACATGCAAGAGATCTAGGTTGTGCACTCCTGATGAGAATCTAACACCTGATGATCCTCCTGCAGGCCCCTCCCACCGTCTGTGGAAAAAGTGTCTTCCACAAAACCAGTTCCTGGTGCCAAAAAGGTTGGGGATCGCTGCTTCATATGATGTTCCAAGTCTTATGTTTTCATTTCCTTTCTGTTTAATCTTCAAGGGTAGGTTTGCTAGCAACAAATTATCTTGATTTGACTTTGTGTGAGAATATCTTTATCTCCCCCTTCGTTTCTGAAGGACATTTTCACCAGATACAGAAGTCATTGTTGACACTTTTTTTTCATTCAGTGCTTGGTTTTAGATGAGAAATCTACTGTCATCTAAACTGATATTCCTTTTTTAGTAATGCATTTTTTTCTTTCTGGTTGCTTTCAAGATTTTTTTTCTTTAGTTTTCAGAAGTTTAATTATTTTGTGTCTTAGTGTGGATTTGAGTTATTCTGTTTGGAGTTTGTCCAGCTTCTTGAATCTGTGGGTTTATATCTTTTGACAGACTTTGAGAGTTTTCAATCTTTTTTTTTTTTTTTTTTTTTTTTTATAATACGTTTTTCAGTCCCATTCTCTCTTTCCTCTCTGGAACTCTTATCATACAAATGTTACTTCTTTTATTATTGTCCTCCAAGTCCTTTTTCATTTGTTTTTCATTTGTTTCTGCAAAGTTTTTCTTTGTTTTTCTGTAAATTCTATTTGTCTGTCATCAAGTTTTCTTCTTCTATCCTCTGTTGACTGCATTCTCTTATCAAACTCCTTAGGTGAGCTTGTTATTTCAGTTATTTTACATTTCAGTTCTATATCTTTCTCATTTGGTTGTTTTTCATAATTTCTATTTATTTGCTGAGATTTTCTATTTTTTCATTTGTTTTAAGAAAATTTGAAATGGCTTGTTTGAGCCTTTTTTTGATGGTTGCTTTAAAATTCTTTTCAGATAATTCCAATATCTGATACCTCTCAGTGTTGGCATCTGTTGTCTTTTCTCTTTCAAGTAGTGGGTTTTCTTTTGATATGATGGGTAATTTTTAAAATTTTATCTTGGACATTCTGTCTATTATGTTAGGAAAGTCTAGGTCCTATTTTCATCTTTTTTTTTTTTTTCATCAAGCATCTCTTTATTGACATGTAGTACAAGGGATGGGTGTGTTTGTATGTTCAACTTCCCACTGGACCTTACCTACACCACTCCAGCAAAAGTGGAGCACTTATTCACACGCTGTCTCAAGGCAGATGGGTGGTTTGGAAACTCTGCTTCCCGCTTAGCCTCACTGACTCATCGCTCATGAAAGGCGAACATTGCATGCTACCACTTTATTGCCAGTAAGTGGAGATGTAAGCTCAGCTCCCAGCTGGGCCCTGGAGCCCCCAGATCAAGGGGAAGTGGAGGACTGACTCACACTGCTTAGTTGCTGCAGGTGGAGGCAGAATTTCAGCTTCCTGTTGGCCCCACTGACACAAGGGGAGGGAAGAAGCATGATGTCAACTACTCTGTTTCATATCACTTCATTCAGCCTCCTTGGTTGGTATGAAGGCTTAGCTCTCTACTGGGCCTAGCTGACACAGGCTCATGGGAGAAGGGGGACAAAGTACTGACTAGGCATTCTTTGCCCTACCTCATTTAGTCTTGGCTTTGCCAGTGGATGTGGAGGTCAAGCTTCTCATTGGGCATTGCTGACCCCATGGATGGTAGGAAGTGGGATCCCTACAGGTCCTCACTTGAATTACCTTGTTCAGTTGTAATGATGCTGGGTGGGTATAGAGATTCAGCTCCCCACTGGGTCTCTCTGACACCAGAGGCAAGAGGTGAAGCCTAATGGTGACTAAACCCTGCCTCTTCTGCCTCATTGAGCCTTGTTGCTACTGGGTAGGAATTTAGGTTCAACTTGTCATTGGATCCCACAGAAAGAACCCTGGTGGAGGAACTGGAATTGTGCCTGTGTCTTCTACTTAGGGAATTGATGATTACCTTCCCACTGAGCCCTGCTGACACTGCCACAGCAGAGGAATCAGCATTGACTGGCTCTGCTGGCCAAGGGATCAAAGATTAGCTAGTTACTGAGCCTTTTTTGATACCACTTGGCAGGGGAATCAGAGTTCTGCATGGTTCTGCCCAGTGGGGAATGTCTACTCTCTTGTGGATACTACTCAGACAGGGAATGGGTCACTTTGACTAAGAGCTGGGGGAGAGAGAATCCTATCTCCTTAGCTATGCCTACCCAGAAAGGAGCTTCTGTCATGCTGAGCTGGGATGAGGGGAAGAGAAAGAGCAGATTATGGCACAGACTTTAGCTATTCTTGCTGTGATTTAGTAGGTTTCTTAATAAATCTTTATTTACTATATTCCTCTAGGATAATTTCAAGTGACTTTGAGGGGTTGTTTTTTTTAATCATCTTTACCAGTTATGTTTGTTTTCTTGGGGTGCAGGTATGGGAAACTCCTTACATGCTGTTTTCTTCTCAGAGTCCTCCTGAGTTCATTTTTAAAATCTGATCACACTTTTTAAAGTATGATTATTAGATCATCCTGCATCCTTTTATGTTTTAGTGTAGTAGCAACTCCTGTGATGACATATGGTCACCTGGAGGGTCTTATAAATGAGTGGAACCTTGAGCTGGAAGATCAAGAGAAGTACTTTCTTCTCCAGGCCACTCAGGTCAATGCTTGGGACCGTACGTTGATTGAGAATGGTGAGATGGTAAGAAGATGTTTTCATTAATCTACTTATATTGTGCAAGTATTTACAGATGAACACAAGAACATAGACCTGTGTTTTGTGGTTTTCTTTGTTGTTGTTGTTTTGTTTATGTTTTTGTTTTTTGAGACAGGGTCTTGCTGTATCACCTAGGCTGGAGCACAGTGGTGCAATCACAGCTCACTGCAGCCTCAATCTCCCTGGCTCAAGCAATCCTCCTACCTCAGCCTCCTAAGTAGCTGGGACCACAGGGGCACACCAGCACCCCCAGCTAATGATGTGTGTGTTTTTTCAGTAGAGATAGGGTCTCACTGCATTGCCCAGTCTGATCTCAAACTCCTAGGCTCAAGTGATCTTCTTGCCTTAGCCTCGCAAAGTGCTGGGATTATAGGCATGAGCCACCATACCCAGCCCTGTGGTTAATTTTCTATTCCAATATTGGTGAGCAGTTCAAAATATATTCCTTAGGTAATAAGTACCCTGAATAAAAGGAAATCTTTCATATTTGAAGTGTATTTGAGAAAATTAATATTGCTCTAAAATTGTTATATAAATTCAAATACTTATATTGTTGTATTCATATTTCTCTTTATAGATTAGTATTTTACATGGAGAAGTGAACAAAGTGAAACTGGATCAGAAAAGGTAAAACCTTAGATTTCCTTGGTTGAAAGATTAAAGACCTATCTTTTTATTCAGTGCTTTTTTTTCCCTCTGTAGTTTGTTAACTCTTTTCTTTTTGTCACTCCAAATTCCTTTCATCAGCCCTTTTATTAACTTACTTTATTCAGGTTGGAACAAGAATTGGATTTTATCCTGTCAGAGCAGCAGGAACTAGAATTTCTGTTGACTTATTTAGAGGAGGCTACGAGCAACCAGAGTGGACTTCATTATCTGCAGGATGCAGATGAGGAGCGTGTGAAGATGTAAGTAACTGAATAAAGATTGAAGAATGGGGCAGGACTTACGTATTATGAGAGCATTCCAGGAACAGAGGGGAAAAGTCGAATTGGAAGGCAAAGAATACAAATCGGTAGAAAGAGACAAGCTTTTGTAGTTGACATTTATCAATTTGTTTGACTGTTTTCTGCTTATCGTTTCTGGATGCTTGTAAATGAGGAAATCATTCTGGCAATTTTGTTTTATAGCATTTTGTTTATTGTTATTACTGTTAACCTTATGCATGTTCACTGTAAAGGTTTTGTATTTGTCAAATTTGTTCTTAAATTAGAAGTACAAATTTTATGTGTGTGGCGTCATGGTATTGTGGGATATTTGTGGTCTCCTCTTTATGTTGATTCTGCTAAAACTAATGTTCATGCAATTGCTTTAGTGATAAATCATTTGCTATTTTAAAGGCAATTTGTTAATCTGGAGGCAAACTGTATAGCTTTCAAAACTGGAGTGATTTTGTCAGTGTATTTGGAGGGCTATATTTTATTTGTGAACTCTTCAGTCTTTACCTTCTGTCAATACAGTGCCAATGTTCCCAAAGTAACTTTATTTCTCTGGAACTGAGGTTTGGTAGTCTGTCAATTTATTAAGTATTAGAATTTGTATGAATGAACAACATAATCTAGACTGAGACTAAATTGGACACATTTTATCAATGACTTATTATGAGTTAAGACTGGGCCTATTTTTAACATGCTTGCAAGTTAACTTTTTTGTAGGAGCATTAAATGTGGTAAGTACAACTAATCTGTATTAACCTAAACCAGTTTCTGCTTTTGTATTTTAACCTTTGTGAATTTTTCTTTTCTTTGTATTGCTTTCTATGCATTCTATCATTTTTTTGAAACATATAGAGTTACATTTTTGGCCATAAGATCCTAACTGTAGTTTGAAGAAATCTTCATGACATTAGTTCCTTTCCAGTTGCTCTTTTGTAGTCAGATATATATATTCAGATATATATATATATATATATTCAGATATATGTATATATATATATATATATTCAAGATGAAGTCTTGTTCTGTCGCCCAGGCTGGAGTGCAGTGGCACGATCTCGGCTCACTGCAACCTCTGCCTCCTGGGTTCAAGCGATTCTTCTGCCTCAGCCTCCTGAGTAGCTGGGATTACAGGCACGTGCCACCACACCCAGCTAATTTTTTGTATTTTTAGTAGAGATGGGGTTTCACCATGTTGGCCAGGCTGGTCTCGAACTCCTGACTTCATAATCCACTCTCCTCGGCCTCCCAAAGTGCTGGGATTACAGGCATGAGCCACCACACCCGGCCCAGATTTATATTGTGATGAAATATTTACCAGAATCTTCAACAATCTAGGCAACCAATTCTATGGCATAAGTACTATGCCATAGAAAGGCAGTAGATAGTTGTTACCTACAAATCTAATTGACTCTTTAAATCTTTATACATATTAAGGTTGAAAAATCCTCTGGCCACTTTAATTCTTATAAACATATTTATTGACTGGGTCGTGTGTGTGTGTGTGTGTGCGCGCGTGCATGTGTGTAGTTTGTGTGGAAATCTTGAGAATTTAGGCAACTAGTGAACTTAGCAGGTTTGTCTATCTTTGATTATCATGAAGCTCATTTCTCAAAACATCTTTTTTGCCTGATGGAGTATATTTATATGAGGTTTTATTTTGAAAATTTGTGTATTCAAGATCATTGAAGACATCTCAGCATTTATTGAATATTGCCAAACCCTAAATAACTTCTCTTTTGCATGTAAATGTCCTGTAGGTGTATTTTGACGCCTTAAAGGATTCATTTGCTCTACAGATCTCCAGGGTATTCACCTGGAGGATAAATAGGTGATGATAAAAATGGCAAAGTAGATAAAAGCCTTCTCATTTGGAGTCTTTTTAGAATATGGTAATAATAAGTTCACAAATGCTGCATCCATGAAAATATATCAGTGGTCATAATTGAACTCCACTGAATAGATAGGGGAATTAGGGCAAATCCAATTAGCAGTGTCATGTTTATATGTCAACAAGAATAGGTAGTGGAGAAAACACTTTTTGTTAATCCCTTTATTTTACTTGCCTTTTCAGTTACAGATTAGCAGAGCATATAGATGCTCAGCTGAAACAAATGGCCCAAGATCTCAAGGATGGTGTTAATCACCTGAATACATTTGAAAGTTCTGCTGACACTACTGATCCGGTGTGTTTACTGCTTTGTGTACTTAGACAACCAAGATTTAGTATGAAATTAGCATTCAGCCAGGTATGGTGGCTCATGCCTAAAACCCGAGCACTTTGGGAGGCCGAGGCAAGAGAATTGCTTTAGGCCAAGAGTTTGAGACCAGCCTGGGCAACATAGTGAGACTCTGTCTCTATAAAAAATGAAAAAATCTATCTGGGCATGGTGGTACATACCTACAGTCCTACTTACTCTGGAGGCTGAGGTGCTATGCTTGCACCACTGTGCTCTAGCCTGGGTGACAGAGTGAGATCCTGTCTCTAAAAAGAAATTAGCATTCTGTGGTTCCTTTAAGCTAGTCCCTTTCATCCATCTTCTATAGTGTTTCTTCTTGCCTCTAGAGATATGAAGCCCCTTGGGTGTGGTTAGTGGAGCAGGAAACATTTAGAGGCAGAAAAGGTTGTGAGCTTTTTGTCGTTATTCCCAGGAAGGTGAAAATATTACTCTTCCCTAAGCTGTCATGGTTTTCTCCCTTATTCTTCACATAACTAAGTATGTACCTGTATTTATTTTTCTGTTCACTTATTAGCCAGTTCATTCTTCTCTTTACATATTTGTTTACATACTCATGTAAGTGTTAGTAGGTATGCTTGTGTCTGTTAAACACAACCAGGCAATCCTTAATTTATGATTAGATTGTATTTTAACATTTGTTAGGTTGACTGTTTGAGACTTTACATTTTTCTATAGAAACTTGGTGAAATATGGTTATTAGGTTTATACCTGCCCCCATAGAATACTACTTAGCTCATAATAAATGTATTGTATCAGTGGAATTACAGCTGAGGCTCCAGTTAGAGTTAAGGTGCTGTGAATTAATTTGGCAGTAAGAAAGAATTGGTTTTTTTTTTTTCTTTCTCTATACTCTGATCAAAGAGTTTATTTCCTGTGCCTTTCCCTGTTGTCTCAGCAGCTAAATGGAGTCCTCGTTTTCCCATTCCCACTCTGTGGCAGTAATAGTAAGAGGGATCTCCCATTGTGCTTTCTATCAGTTAAATATAATTAGGAGTGAGGCCAGGATCGGGTAGGTGAAGATGAATGACATATATATAAGTGGTGATTATTCTTTAGTAAGCTCTTTGTTCAATTATATACAGACAGTTCTTTATCTACATATGCATTACCATTTTTTAATTATAAAGATACAGTGTGTTATAGCTGAGAAAGTATTAGAATTTTAAGTCGTTTAATCTCTCTGGGTCTTGGCTCCTTCTTTTGCAAAATGTCAAGGATAGACTAAATGATCCTAAGTTCCTTCCAGCTATAAAAATTATGCCATTCTCTACTTTGGGTGAATCTAAAGTTGAACAAAGACAAATATAAATTAGTCTGAAATTATTCATGACACCATGTCCCTGTGTTCACACAGATGATCAAGAGTTTACAAAATACAGATTTTCTCTTAATGAAATATTAGATTACCATTGTAATTCCAAAATTGAAAATTGTTTTGTTGTAATAGAATTTTGATGCATAGGTAAATATATGCAGATTTAGACACTCAGCAGAGCTGATTTCTAGTTTCTCCATGTTGAATTAATATAAGTGGAGTGTTCTCAAACAAGTAAGTAAAAGGAGACTATAATTCTGTCTTTGTCCATTTTCTCTACTTTGCCCTGGATTGTTTTGTTTTATTTTAGTAGTGGGTAGTAAATGATTTGAGTCTTTTTGTTTTCCTGGCAGGGGTGATTGGGATGTTTAAGATGAGTCAATTAAAGGGTAATTGCTGTTTGATTGCAGAATAAAAGAAGAAAGAGATCACTGACAGCCCTTTTTGCAGATAGCATAAATCCTTGGACAAGAAACAGGAAAAACATTTTCTGAACAATAATATTCCTGTAGATAATTTATTGTAACCAGATTAACAAAGCTTTATTACTCTGGGTCACATACTAGGGAAGAAAAATAGGAGCTATGTGTTCCAGTATTCACGGTGATGAAATTTATCTTTTTTATTCCCCCCTTTTTTGTGAGCGGCAATGGGAAAGACCACCTAATGTCTAAAAGTTTTATTAAGTAAGTTCATATTATGCACTGTGTTATTCAGTCACATTTTCTTACAGAATCCATAAGGAAAATTAAGTCATCTATATTACCAGTACCCTGATAATATACTGGTGTATTTCTTTCTAGTCTTTTTTGCTATGCTGCTAAAAATACTTCTTTTGTTTTAAAGAGTACTGAAAACTAATTAACTTTTTGTATTCTGTCTTCACTTAACATTCTTTCATGGTCTTTCCCCAAAATTTTAACCATTCTTTGAAAACATAAGTTTTAATGGTACTACAGTGTTTCATCAGGGTTGACTTTGCCATAATATACTTAATCATTTTTTGCTTGGTAGAGATATTGTTTCCAATCTTTAGCCAATATAAAATAGTCCAGTAATCACCACTTACATTTAGATTTGATTATCTACTCTGGATAGGCTCCTGGAAATAGAATATACTGACTGAGTCAAAAGGTATGAATATTTTAAAGCTTTTGATATGTATCATAAAAATTTACATTTTGAAATGTTGGGTCAATTTATATTACTATTGGCTATATATGAATGTACCTATTTTTCCCACGCACTCGATAACTGAGTATGACCATTTTTTAAAAATTGCTGATTTGGTTGACAACTGGTGCTATTTTTAATTTTTTATGTGAATTCATTGTCTTGTGAAATGTGTCTTAATGTTCATTATACTGTGGTAGTCAGTTTCTTATTAAATTATAGGTATCCAATTCCTGATATTTACAAATAATTAATTTGAACCAATATATAAAGATAATGAACACTGCAAAAATGAATTAGCAAAAAAAAACACTGAATTAGTAATTCTCAGTCCATTTCTTACCAGAAGAAATTAAAAGTCACTTCCTAATGTCAATTTCTTTTTTTCTTTTTTTCTTTTTTTTTTTTTTTTTTGAGACGGAGTCTTGCTTTGTCGCCCAGGGTGGAGTGCAGTGGCCGGATCTCAGCTCACTGCAAGCTCCGCCTCCCGGGTTTACGCCATTCTCCTGCCTCAGCCTCCCGAGTAGCTGGGACTACAGGCGCCCGCCACCTCGCCCGGCTAGTTTTTTGTATTTTTTTTGGTAGAGACGGGGTTTCACCGAGTTAGCCAGGATGGTCTCGATCTCCTGACCTCGTGATCCGCCCGTCTCAGCCTCCCAAAGTGCTGGGATTACAGGCTTGAGCCACCGCGCCCGGCCACTTCCTAATGTCAATTTCTTATGTTTATTTTTTATTTACCACCTCAGAATAATCATAATCTGAAAGTCTTATATGTGTTTTCAGCTCCACCAGATCTGCAGAATTCTGAATGCCCATATGGAGTCTCTGCAGTGGATTGATCGGAATTCAGGTGGGAGTTTGCTTGTATGCCACTCTGTGTATTTATTGCAAGTAGAAAATGTGATACATGTCAGTTGTATGCTCCATGATCAAACTCATATAAAAGCTGTTGTATGGGTGTTGCTTAACTCACAGTATGTGTATTTTAGTTCTGAAAAACTGTAATTCCTTATTTTTTTAAATGAAATACACCTAGGATAAACTAGAAATTAATGAAAATAGAGGATGGATAGCAATGGGGCACATAGAGTTGGGATAGAAGCAAGACTTCTATGAATATGCCTTTTTATACAGTTTTGACTTGGGGACCATATAAATGTTTTACATACCAAAAAATTAGAATTAAGTAAAAAATAATGGGAAGGAAGACAAATACTAAAATTGAATACATACTGAAACTAAACAAACCTACATAACTAATTTATAACGATCACCCAGTTCAGATAACTTTTGAACATAGTGTTCTTGATGATGCATCCTTCTAGGATGTCATCTTAAGGATATAAGGAACCTCAAGGAAATTTTAAACTTTCTCTTAATAGGTTTATTATTAGTTTCAGAATGGGGCTGGGCGCGGTGGCTCAAGCCTGTAATCCCAGCACTTTGGGAGGCCGAGACAGGCGGATCACGAAGTCAGGAGATCGAGACCATCCTGGCTAACATGGTGAAACCCCATCTCCACTAAAAAATACAAAAAAAAAAAAACCAGCCCGGGCGACAAAAAAAAAAAAATTAGTTTCAGAATGATAATACCAGTATTACTACCATTTCACATATATTGAGAAATCAAGCAAAGCATATTAGTGACAATAGAAGTCAAGATTTTCATTGAAAGTCACAGAGATAGAAGTTATTTTTCCTCTTCTTTTGTATTTGCATTATAAATTTGAATGTAAGATATCAGTAATTAATTCCTGTTCCTTTGTTCTATACACAGAAATGGCCTAGAAGCAATGACAGACATACCCCAGTGGCAATGAGCACACCTAGAAGCTAGATCTTGGTTTCTAAATGCCATTCTCACTGAAAGGAACCAAGTCTTCTTGGGGAACTGTCTAATCTCATGCCTCAGGCTGGGAAAGTACAGAGTGAGCTTGGGACTTCTTGTGCAAGAAAGCAATCATTGTTAAGTGACTAATAAGGTTATATCAGGCCACAAGATTGTGCTTGAAGGGACTCCCACTGGCCACATTAAGATGGTTTGAACATCAAAAAGAATAGTAATAGTAACAGATTATAATAGATTGAGGGAAAATAAAATCTCATGAATGTATAATGATACTCCAAAAAACAAAGGAAGTACAGGAGAAAGTCTACAGAAGCATGCCAGCTGATTATTAAAAGGAATGATAAAATTAGAAAACTACCATTAATAAAACTTTAAACAGAACACTTTCGTTAAGCTCGCCCTCATCTTGAACACCCTGCCTCATTCGTAAAATGTTCAAACTGTCATTTCTTGGCAGAAAAATATGATAGCAGAAAATGGACCAAATACAGTCTGTAAGTTGCTGAGCTAATTTTTTCAAAACAGCTTTATTGAGGCATAATTTACATACCATAAAGTTCACCCATTTTAATTGTACAATTCAATGAGGAAAAGAGCCATTTTGCAACCCCAGCACGATAGTTGATTCAGGCAAGGATCATCAATGAATGCTAAAACCATTGAGTTTAAGATTGTTGGAGAACAGGATATTTATGCGGTCTCAAAAATATCACTCCGTAGATTACTGAAAAATTACGAAGGACAAAATGTGCCTTTACAACAGCTACCTAACATGTACCACTTTAATGAAGTGATCAAACTTAGCCTCTCCAATAGTAGGATAACTTGACTTTATGTGCCCCTTGATCTGACATGATAAGAAGTATACAATATCATTTATGTAGTAGTCTTATCAAAAATGTTAAAGTTGAATCTAATCATAAGAAAATAATCAGATATTCCACGTGTGAGACATTCTGAAAGATGATGTAATATTCTTACCCAAAATGTTTAACTTGAATCTAATCTCTAGAAAATAATCAGACATTCTATGTGTGAGACATTCTGAAAGATAATTGGCTTAGATTCTTCAAAAAGTTTGTTATGAGAAAAAAAAATTTGAAACAAACAAACAAAAATAAGTGGATAGTCTTAGATTAAAAGAGGCATAACATTCAAGTCTGCCTTGTTAACCTTGATTAGGTACTGATCAAAACTAAAAAGATATTGTTTAGAATATTGGGGGATTGAATATGGACTGTATATTAAATGATATTAAGGAATTGCTTATTTTACTAGATGTGATAGTTATTATGATTATGTAGGAAAATATCCTTATTCTTAGAAGATTCAGGCTATGTTATTTAGAGAATTCTCATGTCTGTAGTTTACTTTCAGCAAAAATTTGCCAAGAGAAAGATTTAGCAATTTGTGGCAAAATGTTAACAGTGGGTTAATCTAGGTAAAAGGCATTCATGTGTGTGTTTTTTACTATTCTCTCAACTTTCCTATGGACTTAAAAATTGGGGGGCAGAAATCATTTTTATAGACTTTGCCTAAATATGGAATATAATGAAGCCTAAGGAATTAAGACAAATAGGAGCTGATTAATCAGAGTTACTACTTTTAAAGACGTGGCCTTAAAATAATACAAATTTTATTATTTGGCATTCTAGATTTTTCATTTTCTGCATTAATAGAGGTCATCAACCATGAACTTCTTCAGCTTCTTTACCTTTCAGACATACCTATATCATCATTCATCTTTACTTCCTTCTCTCCTGTGTTAAGGAAAAAATATTCTATCCATTTTGAAACTGTTTTGAATTATCAGAGGGAGGTTAAATTCTATATCACTTTAATATTTTTAAAAACTACCTGATGGGGAGAGGTTTCTAAGTCAGATAGATATGGGTTCAAGTCAAGGCATTACCACTTAATTATTGTGTGACCTTAATTGTTACTTAATCTCTCT
The DNA here is from genome assembly GCF_047675955.1 of Chlorocebus sabaeus. Taxonomy (NCBI): domain Eukaryota; kingdom Metazoa; phylum Chordata; class Mammalia; order Primates; family Cercopithecidae; genus Chlorocebus; species Chlorocebus sabaeus. The sequence continues at coordinate 46,228,921 of NC_132933.1, forward strand.
GAGTCTGTATCTTCATTTTTAAAATGAGGGATAATATGTATCTGTTAGGGGTTCTGTAAGGATTAAAAGAAGCAATGTCAGTAAATGGTAGTGGCAGAACTGGTTACTGATTCAGAATTTACTATGTTTATGAGGTCAGGTAAGAGAAAAGAAGGGTCATGTGATTCAAAAGGTAGCTATTAAATTGAATCTAGAGAAGGCAGTTCCAGGTAGATTATCACCAAAAACCAGTTACCTAGACTTACCTAGGCAAGTTATAAGAACTGCTGAGATGTGAGAGTGTCAATAACTAGAAAACACTGAGGAATGAGATTAAACAATGCTTGGCTTAGTTGTCTTCCTGTCGCATGTTTTTCTACAGTGATCAGTGCTTCTTGGGTAGAGTTGAGGAAGGTGTTCAAAAGTAATTTGGGCTGTAGAGAAAAATTATAGTGATTTTTTTCTCTTGGCAGGGATTCTCTTTATCATAAATGAAATCTCAAGGCTTTCAGCCAGTGTTTCCTTAATAAAATTAAGATTGTTAGCATTGAAAGGGACTTACTTTACTTAAATGGAGAAACTGTGGCTCGGAGAGGTTGAATGACTTCTTTAAGAACACACAGCTAATTAATGGTAGAGCTAGGACCAGGATCCAGACTTCCTTATTATCAGAATGGTGTTCTTTCTTCTGGTATGCTCTTAAAACAACTGTAAGGTAGGACCACTGAATATAAAAACAAATCTTAGTCATGTACCTAATAGTAGAGGACAAAGGTTATCAAAGTATGATAGTACTTTGGATAGGATATAAGTTCTAGGTATCTGGGGAAAGTTCTAAGTCAACACAGGATAAAAAGAGAAAAACAATGAAGAGTAATGATTACTTGGAGTTACATTTTTGCTAAAAATTCATTTGAGCTGGAGAGGCAATGAGATTTCATATTGGTTCTCAACTGAGACAAAGGAGGCCATGATAAAGAATGAGAAAAGAAGCCTGGTATTTCTTGACTCTGTGGGCTCCTTTTTGCCATTCCCACCCAAGAAGGCTTTCTTTTTCATATCAGGAAATGACAAGATGAAGAAATTGAGAGTGGCAGGGTTTAATTATGCTGTCTTAACAGAGGTTGTTTTTTGTTATTTTATTTTGTTTTTTAGTAGTTAATTGGATCATTTATGCTAAAATGATCTGTGGACTGAAAAGTTTTAAGAGTAAGCTCAATGAATCCATTTATTCCTACTCCTATTATTTTTTCTATAACTATTATAAATAATATATTATTTTTTCTATAACTATTATAAATAATAGTTATAGAAAAAATAATAGATGTGTTATTTTAACAATACAAATATTATAGTTTTTTACTAAAGAGAAATCTTCAACTTGTATATAGTCAAATCTTTATTTTAAAAGGATTCTGGGAAATGTTTTGATAATTTAATATCTTTAATTTTAATACACATTTTTTCCATCATAAAACATGACAACTGTTGCACTAAGAGGATCACATATTTAACTAAAAAGTTGGCTCTTTAAAAGTGGTTTGGAAGCTGGGCACTGTCTCTCATGTCTGCAATCCCAGCACTTCAGCGATCCCAGGATGGATCGCTTAAGCCCGGGGATTCGAAACCAGCCTGGGCAACAAAGTGAGACCTCATCTCTTAAAAGAAAAAAGTAGCTGAGTGTGGTAGCACACACCTGCGGTTCCAGCTACTTGGGAGACTGAGGTAGGAGGTTTGAGCTTGGGAGTTTGATGCTTCAGTGAGCCATGATTGCATCACTACACCCCAGCCTCAGTGACAGTGAGACTGTGTTTAAAAGAAAACGTGGTTTGGAAATGAAACATTGCACTTTAAATATGTTAAAATATTACATAAAAGTCCAGTCAACTTTTCAATATCCATGAATAAGTTACAGAGAACCAGGCCCCTTTCTTTCTCTAACTTATATGATGGGTTAGATAAGTGATGGGACTCAACTAGAAAGGTGTCAAAGTACTAGATAATTGAATTAAGGAGTGTCTGAACGTGTGTAGGCAATGATCAATTTTTACATTTGATATTTCCCTCCTTTGTTTAACATTAACTATGCCTTTTTTTCTCCCGATCAGTCTAGATAATTGGGAGTTAGTAGTACTATAGTCGAATACCAGTTTCCCCTCTTGTTATTCTCTTTGTAAAAATTTACAACATTGTTTTGAAGTTGACTTGATGGCAATGCTGCAGTCACACATCTGTCTTCTGAGTTGGTAGTCACTGAAATTGCAGCAACTCCAATTTTTCTGGGACCACTTATGACAGAATTGGCAATCCATCTGAGCCAATTTGTTACTAGTTTTAAGTATATGGTGCTACTTCTCTTAGAGAGGCGACATGGGGTGAGGGATAGGCATTTTCTGTTTCTTCATATACCAAACCATAATCATGTCTGGTAATATTTATCAAACACCCCAATAAAGGAGTGGGCAATGGAAAAATCTTATACTTGTAATTATTTGAAAGTTCACTGAGTATTTTCATGGCATTTTACTTCTTTCATAAAGTATCCCAAAGCTTCAAGATGAAAATATATTTCATCCATAATTATTGCAGTCTCTTAAGGAATAGAACTGCATAATTATTTAATAGCTGCTCACAACATTTAGGCTGCTGTTTAGGGCAGAGTTACTCCTTACTATAAGCACCATAAGGGATTTTGTAATATTTCCAAAATACAGTCCCATTAGTACGAAGCCGAATGGCTATGAACACCTTATTTTTTTTTATGTAAAACATTCTTAGTTGTCTCTCATGATTTGACTAACTCTTGCAAAAAATGTCATAGGATCATTTTAGAGAAGCAGTTTTGCGTGGTATATCATAATCATACTTTATATTTATCCACTGTTAATATTTATTGTCTGAGGGTATTGTTTTAAATTAGATTTTTTGGAGTTGGATTTTTTTAAGAAGCTTTGGTCCAGACAAGGAAGATTTTTAAAAAATACATATATATGTATTTTTTGAGACAGGGCCTCACTCTGCCACCCAGGCTAGAGTGCAGTGGCATGATCTTGGCTCACTACAACCTCTGCCTTCCGATTCAAGTAATTCTCCTGCCTCACAACCTCCCAAGTATCTGGGACTATAGGCATGCACCACCATGCCCAGCTAATTTTTGTATTTTTTGGTAGAGACAGAGTTTCATGGTGTTGGCCAGACTGGTCTCGAACTCTTGGCTTCAAGTGATTCACCACCTCAGCCTCCCAAAGTGAGGATTACAGGCATGAGCCTCCACACCCGGCCTAAAAATATTTTTATTAATTACTTTCATCCCTCTCATATCTGAAGAGTGTCAGATGCTGAGATGCCAAAAGATGCCTCTGATTTCCAATTAAAGTGCCTTCTTCCTGTTTTGTCTTCTGGAATAGAATCTGATTTACTGAGCAAGGTTGTTTCATTTACTTCGTCTTTTTCTTTAATTCTTTGGGAAATCTTGGTGGCATTGGTTGATTGGTGAGGTCATCTCTTGCGTTCTTGAGTATAATGTTCCACTTCACATACTTGAAAAGCGAATGCCCTTGTTCTGCCAGAGATGTGGTAGCAACACAAAGACATCTCTGTTTGTGAGGTTCACTTTTAGCATCTCTTAACCTCAACAGAGACACCTGGTTGTTCCCAGGGGAGTTAATTGAAAGGTATTTTATGTCTTTCCACTGTTTATTAGCCACTTGCTCATCTTTGTTCCCCTTTACAGACAAAACAGATTTGTTGTCACACCTTTGTCTCTTGATTCTAAAGAACTTCTTGTAGGTTTGATTAAGGTACTAAAATGAGAATTGAGCAAGTATTCAGCTCCTGTTAGGAAAGCGCATGTATGTGATGGTTAACATTCTCAGACCTCCACTTCCCAAACTTCCTTTTCTATAAGTAAATCCAGATTTGAAATACACTCAATACATCTGCAAAATTAGATTTGTCACTAATCTACTTATGTACATTTTGTGCCCAGGTGAATTTCCTCAAGCTGGAGAGACTCCCCAGATGAAATATGTAACATAATTTAAATCACTTCCAAATAGCAGAATTTATATTGTTTGTGAGAAGGACGGATTTTTCTCCAAAGCAATTTTCTTTCTGTTACTGGCCAAAAAACAAACACAGTACACTGGAGTCTTACTCTAATGCTTTTTTGGGGCCCATGCTCAATGGCCACCTCATGGATAAGATAAACTGATGTTATTTCACCAATTAAACTTTGCCAGATGGGATTGAGATAGGCCAGCCGCGTTCTGAGCACTTCAGTGTTTGAAGGGACAACAAATAGTATTTGCTGCGGTGCCAGTTATTAGCTCAGCATAATACTTTTTATTAAAAAATTTCACAGCATTTGGCAAACAGGTGCACAGTAACAGAAAAAGCACTATTATATGGGAATCTAAAGATACAGGTCATAGTAGAAATTCATTAGCTTTGGCCTTTGAGAGGTAACTTAACCTTCTTGGGTTTTTAATTCTTTGTTCCATCCCACCCAGGGTATTGTGGGAATCAAATGGGGTAATATATATTGACATTTTGAAAACTGAAGGCTATATAATTGGAAGTTGTTCTTTTAGATGCTAGTTGAAATGACACAGCAGTTGTGACTCTAAATACAAAGCATCTACTATATGCCAAGTCATTGTGTATCTCAGTGTAGGAGGTATAAATATTAATGGCACCTCTGCCTTGAACAGATACAAAGTGAGGGGGTAGGGGTATGGTAAAGGAAGAAGAACATAATATTCAGTTGATTTCCTAGAAAAGTTAGAATTTGAAATGAGACTTGAATAAGTAATAATTTCAACAGGATGACTGAATAAAGATCACTTAAGATATAATAATTCTACTACCTTTTTCTCCTCTGCCTCCATGAATTCAGGATGCTTTCACCATCTTTTCTTTCTACACTCTTCCTTGAAATCTATTTCTTTATTAATTTTGTGTGAAGGGCAGTGCTATACACAAGCAGAATTTCTTGTCACCACCTTAATCAGTGGCAAGACTAGTATGTGTATTCTCATGGCAGAAATGGAGCTTTGTACATCCTGTAAATACTCTTTTTCCCATCAGATATACTTAGCACTAAGAATTCAGGTACATTTATTCTGAGTGTAACTTTGATTTTAATAAAATGGGTATCTTAAAAGTAGCTATGAATAGTGAGAGGACAGTATTCTCGCTCTTTCATCCTCTTCTCTCTTCCCTCTCCCTGAGTCCTTCCCTTCCTCCGTTTCTGAATGAGAAATAAACCTTAATTATGGCAAGCCCCTAAGATTTCAAGGTTGCTTTTAAACAGCCTAACTAACAACCTAACTAACATAGAAGGTAGATTCGACAATAACTGAAACCTTAGAATGTGGCACTGGCTTAGAAGGCAGGCAACAATGAGGAAACATATGGTGAAGGCTGAAAAGACGGCCAGCCATATTAAGCAGTTAGAACAGATTTGGTAAAACTGTTGCCTAACATAAATTGGGGGTCATATTATATGGCTACTGAGCTGGCAGTTGTAGGAAAAGAGGTTGGGAATCAAAACTCATTTATGTGTGTTGGTCTTTTTTTAAATTGAAATTTCTATTGAGGTAGTTGCAGAATAATATAGAAGTCATGTTAATTCCTTACCTAGTTTTCCTCAGAGGCAACATCTTGCAAAACTGTAGTACAGTATTACAACTAGGATATTCACATTGATAAAATCTAATCTACTTCAGATTTCCCCAGTTTTACTTGTGTGTGTGTGTATTTAGTTCTGTACAGTTTTATCACATGTAGATTTGTATATCTATGACCATAGTCAAGATACAGAACAATTTCATACCACATTTCCTCATGTTCCCCCTTTTATCACAACATCCACCTTCCCTCCCTTCTGCCAAATTCCCTTACCCACCCCTCTACCCGCATTTCCTAATTAACTCCTTGGCAACCACAAATCTATTTTCTATTTCTAAAATTTTATCAGTTCAAAATATATAAATAGAGTCATACAGTATGTAACCTTTTGGGATTGACTTTTTTCCCCTCAGCATAATTCTCCAAAGATTCACTGCATTTCTGTGTGTATCAATAGTTTGCTTCTTTCTATTGCTGAGTAATATTCCATGGTATGGGTATACTGCAGTTGGTTTAACCATTCACCTGTTGCAGGACATCTGGGCTGTTTCCAGTTTTAGAACATTATGAATAAAACTGCTGTGAACGTTTATGTACAGGTTCTTTTGTGAACATGAGTTTTCATTTCTCTGGGATAGATGTCCAGGAATACAATTGCTGAATCATATGGTAGTTGTGGATTTAGAAACTGCCACATTCTTTTCCAGAGTGGCTATACCATTTTACATGTCCCCCAGCAGTGTATGAGTGATCCAGTTTGTCTGTGTCCTCATCAGAATTTATTATTTTCGCTATTTTTCATTTTAGCTCTTTTAATGGAGGTGTAGTGATATCATGGCAGTTTTAAGTTGCATTTTCCTGATGAATGATGATGTTGAACCTTTTCCTGTACTTATTTCCCATCAGTATAAACTTTTCAATGAAATGCCTGTTTGTGTCCTCTGTCCATTTTCTAATCAAATTGTTTGTTTTTTACTGTTGCGTTTTGAGAATTCTTCATGTGTTCTGGATGCAAGTCTTTTGTCACATATGTGGTTTGCAAATATTTTCTCGTAGTCTGTAGCCTATCCATTTTCTTAGTAGAGTTGTTCACAGAACAAAGTTTTTTAATTTTTATGCAATTAATTTGATCAGTTTTATTTTATGGATTATGTTTCTGGCGTCCAGTCTAAGAACTTTTTGCCTAGCCCCATATCCCCAAGATTTTTTCCTGTATCTTTTTTCTACAAGTTTTATCATTTTACATTTAAGGCTGTGATCCATTTTGATTTAATTTTTGTATAAGATAGGAGGTTTAGATTAAGATTTGTCTTCTTCTTCTTCATTTTCCTACAAATATCCACTTGTTCCAGTACCATTTTTGAAAAAAGTGTCCTTCCTCAATTGAATTGCTTTTGCGCCTTAAAAAAAAAAAACAAACCTGTTTGACATATTTGTGTGGGTCTTTTTCTGAGGTCTCTATACCATGGGTCTATGTGTCTTTCCCCCACTGCTTTCATTACTATAGTCAATACAGTAAGAAACCTTGGTATCTGGTAGAATGATTCTTCCCACTTTATTCTTCTCTGTCAAGATTGTTTTCGTTTCCATAAAAATTTCCCAGGATTTGATAGGAATTGCATTTAACCTATAGATCGATTTGGGGAGAATTAACATCTTTACTGTGTTGAACATGTGTCCTAAAATTTATCTAGGTGTTCTTTGATTTCTTTCATGAGCATTTTGTAATTTTCATCACCCACATCACATATATGTTTTGGTTTTGTTAGATTTATACCTTAGTATTTTATTATTTTGTAGTTGATTATGAATGGTATTATGTTACACATGTTTTTGTTAGTGTAAAATCAACACACAACTTTTGTGTGTTGATTTTATATCTTTTGACATTGCTGAACTCACTTGTTAGTTCTAGGAGGTTTTTTTTTTGTGTGGATTCCTCGGAATTTTCCTTATAGGCAGGTATGTCATCTGCAAATAGAGTATTATTTTTTCGTTTCCAATCTGTATGTCATTTATTTCTTTTTCTTGTCTTTTTGCACTGGCTAGAACTTCCAGTATACTATGTTGAGTAGCAGTGATAAGAGCAGACATCCTTGCCTTGTTCCTGATCTTTGTGGAAAGTCTTCAGTCTTTCACCTTAAGTATGATGTTATTTGTAGATTTTTTTTGTAGATGCCCTTTATCAAGTTGAGGTAATTCCCCTCTGGGAGTTTTTGTTTGTTTGTTTGTTTGTTTTACCATAAACAAGTACTGGATTTCATCAAATTCCTTTTCTGCAGCAATTGACATAATCATGATTTTTCTTCTTTAACTCTTGATACAGTGGATTACATTTATATATATATATATTATAGTTTTTTGTTTTGAGACAGAGTTTCACTCTTGTTGCCCAGGCTGGAGTGCAATGGCGCGATCTCGGCTCACTGCAACCTCCGCCTCCCAGGTTCAAGTGATTCTCCTGCCTCAGCCTCCCAAATAGCTAGGATTACAGACATGTGCCACCACACCCAGCTCATTTTGTATTTTTAGTAGAGACAGAGTTTCACCATGTTGGTCAGGCTGGTCTCGAACTCCTGACATGGGGTGATCCACCCACTTCAGCCTCCCAAAGTGCTGGGATTATAGGCGTGAGCCACCATGCCCACCCTACGTTGATATATTTTCAATCTTGAGTCAGCTTTACATATGTGGAATAAACTCTACTTGGTCAGGGTTTATAATTCCTTTTACACATTGTAGGATTTGGTTTGCTAGTATTTTGTTGAGGATTTTTAAATGTATGAGAGATTTTCAAGTGTTCATGATATGTATTGATTGGTAGTTTGGGGCATTTTTTGTTTTGTTTTCTTTTACTGTTTCTGCCAGGTTTTGGTAATAGTATAATACTGGCCTTATATTTTAGAAGGATTTGTGAAGAATTGGTATTAATTCTTCTTTAAGTGCTTGGTAGAATTTTCCAGTAAAATTATCTGGGCCTGGATATTTTGTTTTTGAGAGCTTTTAAATTACAAATGGAATTTCTTTAATGTTTCTAGGACTATTCAGATTATCTGTTTCATCTTGGTTGAGTTCTCATAGTTTGTAGTTTTTTAGGAATTGGTGCATTCCTGCTAAGTGGTTGACTTTACAAGTATAAATCTGTTGATAGGATTTCCTTTTTACCCTTTTAATGGCAGTAGGATCTGTAGTGATATACCCTGTTTCCTGGTTTTGGTGATTTGTGTTTTCTCTATTTTTTTCTGCCTTGTAGAGGTTTATTAATTTTATTGATTTTTTTCAGAGTCAGCTTTTTGTCTCGATGTTTCTCTGTGATGTTTCTGTTTGCAATTTCATTGATAACAACTCTTTATTATTTTCTTCATTCTGCTTGATTTGGGTTAATTTTGCTCTTTTTCTATTTTTTTAAAATTTATTTATTATTTTTATTATACTTTAAGTTGTAGGGTACATGTGCATAACGTGCAGGTTTGTTACATATGTATACTTGTGCCATGTTGCTGTGCTGCACCCATCAACTCGTCATTTACATCAGGTATAACTCCCAATGCAATCCCTCCCCCCTCCCCCCTCCCCATGATAGGCCCCGCTGTGTGATGTTCCCCTTCCTGAGTCCAAGTGATCTCATTGTTCAGTTCCCACCTATGAGTGAGAACATGTGGTGTTTGGTTTTCTGTTCTTGTGATAGTTTGCTAAGAATGATGGTTTCCAGCTGCATCCATGTCCCTACAAAGGACACAAACTCATCCTTTTTTATGGCTGCATAGTATTCCATGGTGTATATGTGCCACATTTTCTTAATCCAGTCTGTCACTGATGGACATTTGGGTTGATTCCAAGTCTTTGCTATTGTGAATAGTGCTGCAATAAACATACGTGTGCATGTGTCTTTATAGCAGCATAATTTATAATCCTTTGGGTATATACCCAGTAATGGGATGGCTGGGTCATATGGTACATCTAGTTCTAGATCCTTGAGGAATCGCCATACTGTTTTCCATAATGGTTGAACTAGTTTACAATCCCACCAACAGTGTAAAAGTGTTCCTATTTCTCCACATCCTCTCCAGCACCTGTTGTTTCCTGACTTTTTAATGATTGCCATTCTAACTGGTGTGAGATGGTATCTCATTGTGGTTTTGATTTGCATTTCTCTGATGGCCAGTGATGATGAGCATTTTTTCATGTGTCTGTTGGCTGTATGAATGTCTTCTTTTGAGAAATGTCTGTTCATATCCTTTGCCCACTTTTTGATGGGGTTGTTTGTTTTTTTCTTGTCAATTTGTTTGAGTTCTTTGTAGGTTCTGGATATTAGCCCTTTGTCAGATGAGTAGATTGCAAAAATGTTCTCCCATTCTGTAGGTTGCCTGTTCACTCTGATGGTAGTTTCTTTTGCTGTGCAGAAGCTCTTTAGTTTAATGAGATCCCAAGGTAAGAACTTAGATTATTGATTTGCAAACTCTCCTTGGTTTTTAATAAGTGACTTACGGGGTTGGAGGGTAGCATATACAGCATGGGTGTGTTAGACAAAGGGATGATTCACATCCTGGGTGGAGCAGAGCTGAACTGTGTAAGATTTCATCAGACTACTCAGAATGGTGCACAATTTAAAACTTATACATAGTTTATTTCTAGAATTTTTCATTTAACATTTTCTGACCACAGTTGACCACTGGTAACTGAAATCACGTAAAGTGAAACCATGCCTAAGGGAGGACTACTGCATTCTCCTTATTTATTTATTTATTTTTTGCCACTGTGCCCTGCTAAGGGCTCATTTTTAATCATAAACAATATTACCTAATATTACAATTGACATTCCATTATTACCTTGCCTAGTAGGTTTCCAGAGAAACAGTGCTGAAAGCCAAACTTGAGGTCATTTCACCAGGGAAAAAGAAAAGGTTTTATTAACCCTTTACTCATAGCAGTCCAGGGTAATCTCACAGTATCAGGACGCAGTCTCCCGTATTGCTGCTCTGCCATTCATGGCTTCTATTTCCAAGGTTACTTTGAAGTCCAAGAATCCTGCTAGAGCTCTAGCTACCACATCCATGTTCCAGCAGGAACAGAAGATGAGCCCACCTGCTTCCTCTTAAGCCTTTAAGTTTAAGGAAACTTCCCAGAAGCACCACTAAGCACTTGTTTTTTTCTTTTTTCTTTTTTTTCCATCACTCAGCACTTCTTATTCCATGTCAATGTCAGAACTTAGTCATATGACCACATGTATCTGCAAGGAAAGCTAGGCACATTGCTAACCTGAATAAATTCTGGGATTCTGATACAAAGCAAAAACGGGAGAACAGATAATTGGGTCAGGCAATTAGCATTCTCTCCTATACATACATATGGGGGGAACAATAAGCTTTTTATTAAAAGCTGAGACTAAAAAACCTCATATATATTACCCGGGCATGGTGGCACGTGCCTGTAATCCCAGCTACTTGGGAGGCTGAGGCGTGATAATCGCTTGAACCTGGGAGGCGGAGGCTGTGGTGAGCCAAGATCGTGTCACCACACTCCAGCCTGGGCACCAAGAGTGACAGACTATCAAAAAATAAAAAAAGTAAAAAGTCATATAGACATTGGGATGTAGACTATTGCTTGTAATCATCTGCTTATGATTTGAAAATGCTTTTTATCAAGGTAAGTCATTTTCAAATTAAATTTTTGGAAGAAAAAAATTATTTGGGTCAGGCATGATGGCTCACACCTGTAATTATAGCACCTTGTTGAGGCAGGAGGACCACTTGAGCTCACGAGTCTGACACCAGCCTGGGCAACAAGACAAAACCCCGTCTCTACAAAAAATACAAAAATAAGCTGGGCATGGTCGCACACGCCTGTAGTCCCAGTCACTAGGGAGGCTGAGGTGGGAGGATGGCTTAAGCCCAGGAGGCGGAGGTTGCAGTGAGCCCAGACTGCATCACTGCAGTACAGCCTGGGCGACAGAGCCAGAGCTTGATTTTTAAAAAAATTATTCGCCCTAGAACATTAGCTCTCTAATCTGTTAAAATAGTTTTATCTCCATCAATTGTGAGATGTAATTAACATGAGATATGTTTTAACTTACTGGTACTAGGTTAAACTATAGGAAATTGCTGTTTTTTGTAGTTGGAAACAATCAAATATTGGCAATTTTACACAGCTCAACCTTTAAAAAAGTATCAAAGGGTGTGAATAATTTACTTAAAAAATATAAACTAGCACAGATTTAGTTTACTGCCATAATAAAATGACTAATACAGCTGAATTTCAATAATCTTAAGTGGGAAAGGAGCAAAATTACATCTGGAATATTTGGAATTGTTCCTTTATCCTTAAGCACTTCAAAATTCTTTTTCTGTTCCTAGATAAAATACTTATTATAGTAGACTAAAAATAGGCCCCAAAGATTTCCATGCCCTAATCCCTAGTATTATGCCTGTGTATGTTAAATGACCTAGCAAAAGAGACTTTGCAGGTGGAATTAATGTTGTTTTGTTTTGTTTTGTTCTGCTTTGTCTTTGAGGTGGAGTCTAGCCAAGGCTGGAGTGCAGTGGTGCAATCTCGGCTTACTGCAACCTCCGCCTCCTGGGCTCAAGCAATTCTCCCACTCTAGCCCCCTGAGCAGCCGGGACCACAGGTGTGTGCCACTACACCTGGCTAATTTTTGTGTTTTTAGTAGAGACAGGGTTTCACCATGTTGGCCAGGCTGGTTTCAAACTTCTGACCTCGTGATCCACCCGCCTCGCCTCCGAAAGTGCCGGGATCACAGGCGTGAGCTACTGTGCCCAGCCAGAATTAATGTTATACACCTTCAGCAGGGTGCAGTGGTTCACGCCTGCAATCCCAGCACGTTGAGAGTCCAAGACAGGAGGATCACCAGAACCCAGGAGTTCAAGACCAGCCTGGGCAACATAATGAGACCCCATCTCTTAAAAAAAAAAAAAAAAAAGTAAAAAAACAGCCAGGCATGGTGATGCGTGCCTGCAGTCCCACCCACTCAGGAGGCTGAGGCGGGAGGACTGCCCGAGCCCCGGAGTTCAAGGCTGCAGTAAGCCGCAGTCATGCCACTGCACTCCAGCCTGGGCGACAGAGCGAGACCCTGTCCCAAAGGGAAAAAAAAAAAGTTATCGACCTTAAAATAGGGAGATTATCCAAGTGGGCCCAGAGTAATGAAATAGACATTTAAAAGTGGAAATGGAAGACAGCAGGGTAGGTCAGAGAGAGGGGTGATGGAAGAAATAACAGGAATGATTCAAAATGGGAGAGGGACTTCACCCACTATTGCAGGTTCTGAAGAAAAGGGGATCTGGCCCTCAGCTAACAGACAGCAAGGAAAGGAGAATTTGATCCTTCAACTGCAAAGAACTGAATTATACCAACAACTAAATAAACAAGGAAATGGATTTGCCCCCCACCCCAAAACCTCCATAAAGGAATGCATTCCTGCCAGCACCTTGAATTTAGGCCAGGTAAGACCCGTGTCACACTTTTCACCTACAAAACTATAAGACAATACATTTGTGTTAAGTCACTGAGTTCATAGTAATTTGTAACAGCCTCAAAGGAAAATGTATATACTTACCTTAAGAAAACCTTAAATTTAAAGGACTCAGAAGGGTCCCTAAAGTCTTTTACAAATATTTCATTTTACTTATTTTTTGAGACAGGGTCTCACTGTGTCACCCAGGTGAGAGTACAGAGGCGCAAACGCAGCTCACTGCAGCCTCGACTTCCCAGTCCCAGGCCATCCTCCCAGGTCAGCTGCCCAGTAGCTGGTACCACAGGCACATGACACTATGTCCAGCTAATTCTAAAACATTTTTTGTAGAGATGGGGCCTCTCCACATTACCCAGACTGGTCTCAAACTCCTAGGCCCAAGTGATCCTCCCACCTCGGCCTCCCAAAATGCTGAGATTACTGGTGTGAGCCACTGCACCCGGCCCAAACTGTATTTTAAAAGTTCAATTCATGCCTGGTCCCAAATGATTCTGGTAAAATAAGTTGTATTATGACTGGATATGTGTGTATAGCCAATAAAATGCAATAAAATATTAAAAGACTGAAAGCTACACAGCAATTATTTTTATGTAAGAACTCTAAAAAGTTATTGACAAGTTATTATGAGAAACATTTCATCTAGGAATGATTTCTAAGGCAGCATTTGAGTTTCCATAAAAACAGAACTTTCTGTCTCAGAAGGTATATCAATAAGAGGACCAGAATCTTCTATTTCCAAGAGCATTGGTTTCTCCTGTTCACAACTCAGGTTTGAACTGTCATTCATTTGAATCTCTTCCCCTTCCAATTCCAAAGATTTATCTGGGGCTGAAGCTACCACTTCTTTGTCTTCATTTTCATGTAGAAAGCTACAAATCATGTTGGGTCAATAGGAGAAATCACTATCCTTTATTTGCAGCCATTCCACCTCACCTGTTTTCTTCTCCTTCCTTCTCTGTCAGAAGAGTTCTTGTCATGCTGAGCTTCTTCATTGTATGACATTTATATTTTAGCACTGTTTTATTATTGCCTTCTGTATCAGCATGTTCCACATTTTCTTCAAATATAACACAGGTGCCAAGAGTGTCTTCATACTCCCCAGCAAAGACACAGCTGTCCACTTGCAGAATGGGCCTCTCAGTGTCAGTGCCCAAAACCTTGCATTTATTTTCACATTTGAGAGAAAGTCTGAATCAATAATTCCTGATAATTCCACTAGAACTAACTGCTCCTCGTCTTCCTCCTTTTCTCCGTCCTCCAGACCCCGCTAGTTGGCCGCCGCCTTGGTCCGCTAGTTGCCTCGCCTCCTAGTTACTGGCCACGCCCTCCCGGAGCCACCATCTTGAGTACGGGCCCTGCATTCTCTTTTAAGGCATTTCTGATAATCAGCAATTTAAAAACCCTAGTTGTTATCTCCAACTGTCAATTTCACTAATGGTTCTTTTACTATCCATTATAAAGCTCCATGTTAACAAACATCTGCACATAGATATCCCAAAGGCTCAAATTAAACTTGTCTAAAACTAAACTCATTATTTTCATATTCTCTGGGCTCTCCCAGATCTGTAACTCCTTTTCTTTTTCTCAGCAAAAGACTACTGCTATTTACTCAGGAATCTAAAGCAGGCTATTTCTATTTATTCAGTAAGTGATGATGATTATAATGCTTAAATGGCTCTTGAATCCTTGGTCTTCACTAGTTTCCCACTACCACATCCCTATTTCAGGCTTTCTTTGTCCCCCACCTTGAAAATATAATTTTTTTCAGGTTATGAAAAATATCAGCTCGTTGTCCATACCTTATTTTCTTACTCCCTAGGGCAATCACTTTCAATTATTTTAGCTAAATTTTGCAACTATTTATTTGTATATTTTTAAACATCATGTAGTGTTACTTTTTAGTTTTTCCATATTAGGCCTTCTCTACTGACTTTCCAAAATGGGTGGAGGGGAGGATTTAACTCTTTTATATCATATATACATATATATATACACACACACATTTTCCTCATCCTAATATGTATATATTATAAATTTCACGTAGAGCAATATTTAATAGTTGAATTATGATTGCATAAATGTTATTTGCAGCCTGGCCATGTGGCATACTATGTCTTCTTCCTTTTACAAGTTTTATTTTCCTTTGAATCTTATTTCTTTATTTGCTTAGTGTTCTATATACTTTCAATAATTTGTTCTTTAAGTCCCTGCTTTTACTTTAAATCTATCAGTTGCATCTTTGATTCATCTCTGCCAGAGTCCTGTAATCTCTATATTACAATCCGTAATTGTTGCTTTCTTGGTCTGCTGCTCGGCTATGGTCTCCCTTCTATAGCATTCTTGTATTGCCTCTACTCTTTGTTGGTTCTCCAGTTTCATGGCTCTTACTTACACTTCTGTTTCTTGGTTTATTCCCTTGTTTCTGATATAGCACATATTCTAGCAGTTTCCAGAAAGAGTGCATAGGAAGTAAACTTTTTGAGACCTTGCCTGTCTGAAGAGGTATTTATTCTACCCTCACATCTAATAGATAATATTGGGTATTGAATTTTAGCTTGGAAATAATTTTCCCTGGAACTTTTGAAGAAGTTGTTCTGTTGTTTTCTAACTTTGAAGGCCGTTTTGATTCCTGAACCTCATGTGAACTTTCCATTGTGTTTTTCAGTGGAAGGTTTTAGGGTCTTCCTCAAAATACTGAAGTATCAGATGATGTGTTTTGGTGTGGATCTGTTTCATCCACTGAGCCCATTATTGCTGATTCAAGGAATTCATTTCTTTCAGTTTGGGTCTATTTTCTTGAATTAAGTTTTAGCTCATTCTTTCTGGAAATACTCTTTTTCTAATGTTTGATGCTGTGGACTGATCTAAATTTAATTTCTCTCCTATTTTCTCATTATATTTTTGTTAAATTTTCTGGGGTATGTACTCAAGTTTTTGTCTTTCTACTGATCTTTGATTTCTGCTATAAGTTTAATTTTGCAAGAGCTTGTTGTATTGTTTTATGATTATGTATATGTACTTTGTAAATAGCATCCTGTTCTTATTTCATGAGTTCAGTATTATCTCTTTGAGGATATTAATGATTTTTAAAATGTATATTTTATTCTTTCTGGAGTATACCTTTTAGCTTTCTTTATATTTCTGTTTTTTTTCAGTCTTTCTCGTGTTAGAGGCTTTCCTCAAATATCTGGTGATTCTTGGTTGTCCATTTATATTCAAGAATGATACACTGAAAAGTTTTGTAGGTGGGGCTTGTTAACTTACTATTATAGGATAATTTGTCTAGACCTTTTCATTGGGGGACCTCTAACTGTTATCTTCAGGATTTATCTCTTTAGCTGGTCAAATTCTCTAGGGAAGAAACTTCCAGCTCCTGGCTAGAGATAAGCCTGGTGTTAAGCCAGTGTTCTGAGAACTGTTGGAGAAGAGACTGCAGGCTCTGTTCAGTTTGTAGGATTTCACTTTATCCCTTGTATAACTTTGACTTAATTCCTGTTTTGGTACAGAATACTTGCCCTCTGCTCTGCCTGGTGTCCCTGATCCACAGCTTATTTGGTTTACCCTCTCCAAAGGAAAATTATCTCCAGGAGTTGGGTAGGGAGAATTGCCCAGATGTAGGATGTGGAAGAGAGGAGGGGTCTGTTTCTTATACTTTCACAGTTCTGTTTTTAGCTCCACTTTCAACACCACTTTGAATTACCTAGCTCTACTAATTCCATATTCTTTCTAGGGTTCTCTTGTACAAATCCAGTTGCAAATTTCATAGTTTTTTTGTTGTCTCCTTTTCTTGTTTTTGTCCTCATGATATTATGCTTTTGTCTTTTTCTTCTTCTTTTAAAAATATCTTTACTGCTATTTTACAAATGTTTTGAAATGGAGCAGTGGTAAATGCATTTGCTTGATCTCTAACTGGTGACCTTAGTGGTCTCCTCCCCCCACATTCTAATTCACTTTCACAATACTGTCAAGATTATCTTGATAAAGTCACACTCTATTCTAGTCATCTCTTTATTAAAACCCTTCACTAGTTCCCATTGCCCAATGATAAATTCGATTCTTTGCATAATATACAAAGTACCCGGCATAATCTAACCCCTACCTGGTTCTCTAGCCTCATCTCGAAGAAGTATTTATGGTTTTCTAAACGCCTGATGTTATTTCCTCTTCTGTATTTTCGGATGTTCAGTTTCTTTTGCCTGGAGTACTCTACCCCATCATCGTCTGCCTGGTAGCTGCTTCCATGTCAAGATGGTTTATGAAGCCTTCCTTGACTTCCTTGGCTCATCATTCTAATAGTTGTTTATCCCCTTCTTTGTATCCATGCTGTGTTCTACCTAATGTAGTATTAGCATTTATCATATAACATTTTAGTTATTTATTTACATGTCTGTTTACTGGAATTTGAGCTTCTTGATAGAGATAATATCTTAATTATTTTTGTATCATCAGAATTTAGCAATGCCCGGCATGAGCTTGGGGTCCAATATATGGTTTCAATTTATTTGTCGCCTGATATTTACACAGCATACTGTATTTAGCTTTTGGTGGAGAAAGAGATACAAAGCTACAGACATGTGTACATGATCATCTTTCCATGTTATTAAACATTCTACATTTTAATGGCTGCTAAATATTGCATTATATGGATATACTGTAGTTTGTTTAGTTAATAGCCCATTGTTAGGTATTGTTAATGTTTCAAACTTTTTGCTGTTTTAAATCATGCTGCAGTAAAAACCTAGCTGGAGGTAAATTTTAAGGTGTACATCCATGATTACTGGACATAAATAAAATTCTTAGAAGTTAAAATGGTAAATCAGTAGTAATGTCTGTTTTAAAAGCTTTTGGTATATATCCTTCCAGGTAGGTTGTACTAATTTATATTTTCACCAGAAAGTCATTAGCGGGGACCCATTTTTCTGCACTCTTTCCAGTACCACTCCTGTAATCACTACCACCACCACCACCACCACCACCATGATGATCATTCTTTGCCAAGATTTATAGGTTAAAAAAATATATTCCTGGTTGAATTTGCATTCCTATGGTTACTATTGAGGTTGAGTATTTCTAAAATGTTTATAAATAATTTGTGTGTCATTTTATAAGGTGCCTATTTGTGTCTTTAACTATTTTCCTGTCAGGATATTTTTTTCTCTCACTGCCTCAATTTTTTTCTAGGAGAAATGAGAGATATACTATATAGCATTGTTTATGAAAGTACATTGTGTTCTTTGACAATGAATTTAATCTCATCTAATAATTTTTATATGTATAACTTAAAATTTTTTTAAAGCATTAATTACAGTTTCTAGAAATCTGTGTTTGGGTTTAATGACTAAATCTCTTTTCATAATCTTTTTTGAATCTTCACCTAAAGTATTTGCAAAAGGCTAAGTTGAAGAAAACATCTGTCTCCAAAACAGAATGACACTGGCTGGAAGCAGCTTCACCAAAATCTTTTGAGAATAACAAATAATTGTTTTAAAATATTTTTAAATACACAAATATACCACCTTAACCAATAGCCATTTAGTTAGGCCTATAGAGTTGTACAGACATCAGACAATCCAGTATTAGAACACATTTGTTACCGCCAAAATTTTCTCTTGGCCATTTGCAGTTATTCCCCATTTCTATCCCAAACCCCATGCAACCACTAATCTACTTTCTGTCTTTATAGATTTGCCTTTTCTGGAGAGTTTACATAGATTGAATCATATTATATGTGGCCTTTTGTGTCTGGTTTCTTTCATTTAACATATTTTCAAGGTTCATCTATGTTGTAACATATATCAGTACTTAATTCCTTTTTATTGCTGTGTATCATTTCATTGTACAGTCATACCATATTCTGTTTATCCATTCATCAGTTGATGAACATTTCTTTTTTTTTTTTAATTATACTTTAAGTTCTAGGGTACATGTGCACAACATGCAGGTTTGTTACATATGTATACATGTGCCATGTTGGTGTGCTGCACCCATTAACTCTTCATTTACATTAGGTATATCTCCTAATGCTATCCCTCCCCCCTACCCGCCCCCCACAATAGGACCCGGTGTGTGATGTTCCCCCTCCTGTGTCCAGGTGATCTCATTGTTCAATTCCCACCTATGAGTGAGAACATGCGGTATTTGGTTTTCTGTTCTTGCAATAGTTTGCTGAGAATGATGGTTTCCAGCTGCATCCATGTCCCTACAAAGGACATGAACTCATCCTTTTTAATGGCTGCATAGTATTCCATGGTGTATATGTGCCACATTTTCTTAATCCAGTCTGTCACTGATGGACATTTGGGTTGATTCCAAGTCTTTGCTATTGTGAATAGTGCTGCAATAAACATACGTGTGCATGTGTCTTCATAGCAGCATGACTTATAATCCTTTGGGTATATACCCAGTAATGGGATGGCTGGGTCAAATGGCATTTCTAGTTCTAGATCCTTGAGGAATTGCCACACTGTTTTCCACAATGGTTGAACTAGTTTACAGTTCCACCAACAGTGTAAAAGTGTTCCTATTTCTCCACATCCTCTCCAGCACCTGTTGTTTCCTGATTTTCTAATGATTGCCATTCTAACTGGTGTGAGATAGTATCTCATTGTGGTTTTGATTTGCATTTCTCTGATGGCGAGTGATGATGAGCGTTTTTTCATGTGTCTGTTGGCTGTATGAATGTCTTCTTTTGAAAACTGTCTGTTCATATCCTTTGCCCACGTTTTGATGAGGTTGTTTTTTTCTTGTAAATTTGATTGAGTTCTTTATAGGTTCTGGATATTAGCCCTTTGTGAGATGAGTAGATTGCAAAAATTTTCTCCCATTCTGTAGGTTGCCTGTTCACTCTGATGGTAGTTTCTTTTGCTGTGCAGAAGCTCTTTAGTTTAATTAGATCCCATTTGTCAATTTTGGCTTTTGTTGCCGTTGCTTTTGGTGTTTTAGAAATGAAGTCCTTGCCCATGCCCATGTCCTGAATGGTATTACCTCGGTTTTCTTCTAGGGTTTTTATGGTTTTAGGTCTAATATTTAAGTCTCTAATCCATCTTGAATTAATTTTCGTATAAGGAGTAAGGAAAGGATCCAGTTTCAGCTTTCTACTTATGGCTAGCCAATTTTCCCACGACCATTTCTTTTTTTTTTTGAGATGGAGTTTCTCTCTTGTCACCCAGACTGGAGTGCAATGGCACAATCTCGGCTCACTGCAACCTCCACCTCCCGGGTTCAAATGATTCTCCTGCCTCAGCCTCTTGAGTATCTGGGATTACAGGCACCTACCACAACACCTGGCTAATTTTTGTATTTTTAGTAGATACAGGGTTTCACAGTGTTGGCCAGGCTGGTCTCAAACTCCTGACCTCAGGTGATCTTCTTGCCTCGGCCCCCCAAAGTGCTGGGATTACAGGTGTGAAGCACGGCACCCAGCCTCTTGTTATTAAAATTTAGTTTTAGCGCTTACATTTAGATTGATAATCCATCTTGAGTTGATTTTTGTATATAATTAAAGGTGGGGGTTTGATTTCATTTGGATGTAGATATCCAGTTGTCCCAGAGCCATTTGTTGAAAAAGATTATGATTTCTATCATTGAATTGCCTTGGTACCTTTTAAGGTTTTATTTTTGGACTTTGTTTCTGTTTCATTGATCTCTATGGCTATTATATGCCCATATCATGCTGTCTTGGTTACTTGATTAAGTTTTAAAATCAGATAGTGTTAAGTCCTACAGTTTGTTCTTGTTTTTCAAGATTGTTTTTTTCTGGATCCTTTGCCTCTCCATATACATTTAAAATAAGCTTGTCTATTTCTATAAAAAGAACCTGCTAAAATTTTCATAGGGATTACATTGAATCTGTAGATCAGTTTGTGGAGAATTGCCATCTTAACAATAGCAAGTCTTTCAATCCATGAACATGGAATATATCTCCACTTATTTAGATATTCTTTAGTTTTTCTTAGCAATTTTTTTTTTTGTCAATGTACAGGTCTTATACTTCATTTGTTAAGTTTATTCCTAAGTATTATAATTCTTTTCGATGCTATTGTGAATGAAATTGCTTTCTTATTTTCATATTGTTTAGTACAATTATTTTTTAATAATGTCCATATGTGTATGCCATATTTAATATGCTAGCAGGAACCAGTCAATCACTGATGCTTGCCATGGGAACAAAATTCTGGGCATTAAGTATCTAGGTGCAGATTTTGCCCTTAAAGAATGAAAGTCTTAAAAAATTAAAGTATGTTAATACAGAAATAGTCCTGGGAATTCAATTAGAAGACATGACAAAATGCTAATATTAAGGCTTTCTTAATATTGCTGACTTGTATTTCTTGATAGTTTATTGATTTTTAAAAATCGTTATAAATGTACCCCTTTGCATTTAATATGTATCAATCAGCAAATTACTAGAATGTGCTTATGTTGACACTTCTGATCTCAAGTTAATGGTTTGTTATAGTGCTCATCTGTGCTTCCATCATATTAAAAACGTTATTTAGGGGAAAAAATTGCACCCCACAGTTAGTTGTTACAACAAAAAGGAGATATATTTTGCCAGGTTCAACATACTGTTTTTCTGGCCTTTTATAGACAGCTAGCATTGAAATCACTGTCCTTAAAGCATGATCTTGCAGAATGTCTTTATAAGATAAAATGAGGTATTATACTTTAAAAACTGGGTAATATTAGGGTTTTTCTAATTAGGTGAAGAAAATTTAAGTATATTACAGCTGGCCCTTGAACAATGGAGGGTTTAGGGGTACTAATCCCCACACAGTAAAGAAACAAATATAACTTTTGAATCCCCAGAACTTAACTACAAATAGCCTACTGTTGATGGAAGCCTTACCACTAACATAGTCGATTAACACGTATTTTGCATGTTATATGTATTATTATATACTGTATTCTCATGATAAAGTAAGCTAGATAAAAAGAAAATGTTGTCAAGAAAATCATAAGGAAGAAAGGAAGAAAAAAAAATTTACCAGTTTTTAAGTGGAATTGGATCATCATAAAGTTCTTCATCCTCGTCATCTTCATGTTGAACAGGGTGAGGAGGAAGAGGAGAGGGTGGTCTTGTCTCAAGTGTGGCAGAAGTGGAAGAAAATTCATGTATAGTGAATTTGCACAGTTTAAACCTATGTTGTCTGAGAGTCAACTGTATATTGTTTAAAGTTTTTAGTGTTTCTCTTTTAAATTCTTTTTCTTCTTGGGCACCAGTTATGGCTTATTCACTAGTAACCATTAATGGACACTAAACAAATGACCAAGTTTATTTGTGCATGTTAATAGAAAAACTCAGAGTGTCATGCTTATTTCAACAGCTAAGTTTTACTAGCAGAAATTTACTGTTTCATATGGTAAAATTAATGGTATTTTGTGGTACTCGGCCCCTGAGAAAATTTAAGAACCACCAAGTTAAATAAATCATTATTAGAAAAGAACAGAAATGTAAATATACTCAGTGCACTCATTTGCTTATAGGTAGCTAAGACCCAGCAAAACCTATACTCCCAATTTAATGACTACCCTGTATGTCACTTTTAGGGTGTAGTAAGTCAAAAAGCAGTTAACACCTCATTCTAACAAAACATAAATGTCAACTACACAGTTGTTTGCCTGAAAGCTAGGGAGAGCAGAAAAAAACAAAACAAAACAAACAAACAAACAAAAGTCTTGTCCATTGTTTTCAGAGTTTCCAAACAGATAGATGAGTGTTTTTTTCTTATGTGTTTTCTAAAACTTAAAGCTATTGAAATTGCTATGTAAAGTTTTGTTATTCATATGTTGAAAGAAATACGTAAATTATGTTCATGGGATATTTTGGCCTTAGATTAATGATTGTGTGACTTTTTCTCCTATAGACATGCTGCGAAGGAAGGTAGAAGAGGTAACACAGGTTTTTGAGGATCGTCTTCACAAGGAGCATGCACGCGATGTCAACACTGCTTTTCATTGAATGACCGTATCTTCAGCATGTCGTTTCTGGATTATTACCTACAAATTCTGATGTTAAATAGAGTAGTATTTATACTTAATATTTCATCTTGATCGTAAATGAATTGTACATCTTTTTTTTCATTTAAATATTGTACTGTTGAGAATTATACCTTAGTTTTTAGTATTAGAAAATCAAAATTATACTAACCCCTTTGTCCAGACAGCAACCTCTTAGATGTTGACCCTGTATGTGTAATTTATGTCTTACTCTCCCTGGCATCAGTACACATCATCCTTCTCACTCCAGTTGAATCGTAGGGTGATGTTTGCCAAAAGTACATGCCAACATATATAGTGCTAGATACTGTAAAGTCTCTTCTTCTTAAAGGAACCTCCTCTCTAGTTTGAGATATAATTAATGCTTGTCTGTATAAAAACAATATAGATAATATAAAGAAGTACAGTATGAGTTATAGAAAGTGTGTTATAGAGATTCAGAGCAGGGAGGACAAGTTAGGGTAGATTATTATTAAAAGGTTAAGGAAAGGTAAGTTTCAAGGAATTCGGTTATTTTTAATGTATGGCTATACTGGCATTTTATTTGGTTTTAGCATATGATTTATAGTTGGTGATTTCTGTGTATTTGTTTGTTTGCTTTTTTTTTTTTTTTTTAATAAGCCTTCTTCTTAGGTTTGGAACAGTGTGTTCTCCTGTGTTTCATGTTTCACCTAAGTCATAAATAAAGGTAATGTCCTGAAAAAAAAAAACACGTAATACTGAAGTTAACTATTAAAATTTTTAAGTGGATAGAGCTCAGTCACCTAGAATTTACTGAGCTAAATTTTCTGTTGTACTGATTGTACGCGACCATCCTGGCAGGTACACATTACACGAAGAAATATTTTTGAAATGAATATTAGCCATGATCAGTCTTATGAGCAGACTAAATGCCAAAATTGACATGGACTCTTTTTTTTCTACTCAAACTTTTCCAAGCAGCAGCTTCTTATCCAGGAAGTTTTTGTAACCACGCAGAATTATAGAATGTGAAAGTAATACAGAACTCGTATAATCTTGTGGATTATTTCTGTAGATAAACACAACTTTTAAGTATAATCTTTAGTACTCTCTAATTTTTCAGTTCAGTATTATTACTCTTATACCCTAGATAATAGTAATACTAAAGACATTTTTTCCCATTGCTTTTGGAGATTCAACTCTTGTAAAGTAGCCTGCGTACAAGTTCTACATTCAGTAATGAGAATATAGTGTATCACAGGAAACAGTGACTCTAATCTTGTTCCTGCCTAATTAACTGGACAAATAATTTCATCTTGGGCATTATCTTTGTCCATAAATGAAAAAGTTGCATCATATTAGGGTTTCCCAAACTGTTTTGTGAGAAGAAACTGGTTTTCATTTCTCTGAAGTTTTGAGATTCCTTTATGTCTTTTCACTGTGAGTAGAGTGCATTTTCTATATTTCCTAAGTAAAATAAAGAAAAAGGAAACTACAATACTGTTTATACTATCTTATTGTTACATTATCTTCAGTGGGAGTTCTAGTGTTTTTCCCAGTACATAGAAGATGCCAGAGGATGGCAACTGGCTTCTAGATTGATATAGTAATGCTATTAAGACTTACAGGGTGATCTCAATGTACTGTCTGGAATTGTACATTGGACTAAATCATCTCTAAGATTCTTTCTGACCGTTTCTAACATGTAAGGAAATGACACTGTTGAACAGATTTTTTTTTGTTTGTTTTTTGAGACAGGGTCTTGCTCTGTCACCTAAGCTAGAATGCAGTGGCATGATCTCAGCTCACTGCAACCCCTGCCTGCTGGGCTGAAGCGATTCTCCTACCTCAGCCTACCAAGTAGTTGGGACTACAGGTGCACACCACCACACCTGGCTAATTTTTGAGTTTTTTGTAGATACGGGGTTTTGCCATGTTACCCAGGCTGGTCTTGAACTCCTGGGCTCAAAGGACCCACCCGCCTTGGCCTCCCAAAGTGCCAGGATCACAGGCGCGAGCCACTGTGCCCAGCCACATTGAACAAATCTTAATTAAAAGGTCAGAAATACAGAAATAAGCTATTTTTACCAGTGATGTTAAAGCACCATTTATGTTAGGCACTGGAGTCTTCAGCCCCTTGTAACCATTGTTAACCAGCTGACATATTAGCTGAAGAATTCTTAAAGTGTTGACACTATCCCAGTACATACCCATTTTTTAATCCTTGAAAAGATGCTATATTTGTTTCTATAACAGCATTTATGCTGTTTCATTTGGGAAATTTGAAAGACTTGCACAGTTGTTTACTCTTTTTTTTTTTTTTTTTTTTTTTGAGACGGAGTCTTGCTCTGTTGCCCAGGCTGGAGTGCAGTGGCATGATCTCCGCTCACTGCAAGCTCCGCCTTCCGGGTTCACGCCACTCTCCTTCCTCAGCCTCCTGAGTAACTGGGACTACAGATGCCCGCCCACCACGCCCGGCTAATTTTTTGTATTTTTAGTAGAGACGGGGTTTCACCATGTTAGCTAGGATGGTCTCTATCTCCTGACCTCGTGATCCGCCTGCCTCGGCCTCCCAAAGTGCTGGGATTACAGGCGTGAGCTACCGCGCCCAGCCCAGTTTACTCTTGATATTAGGTGGTGAGTAGATTCAAGAGAAGATTTTTGGTTTTAACATCTTCTTCCATATCTTGGAATCATAACTGCTTCATAATGTAGTCTTCAGAAGCATACCACAAACAAAGCACCTAAAAAGGACAAACCCAAAAAATGTGTCTCTGTTAAGAATGAGCTTCTAGATTAATTAAACTAACCTTGTTAAATTGTCAGAAAGACAAATGAGGCATATTTTTCGGTTTGTCATAAATTCTTCTAGGGGTAAAATTGTGAAATTAGGTAAGATCTCTGTGCCCATGTATAACATCTAGAGATCTCCAAGGCTTTGTATACACTGTCTGATGTCCTTCCAAGCTGGGGAGAAGGATGTTGGGGGAAACAGAATAGCTATTATTACACAGTTAACACGTTTGGCAGAATTAGAAATGGCCTGGTTTTCTTTTTAGTATAATTTTCTGAATATCTTTTTGTACCTATCACTTGCACTGGTTACAGTTATACACAGGTATGTAGAGTACTTCTTATGACCTTGCTTTCCAGTTGCAATTCCACAGCTATGTGAATATGTATCTTAGCTATTCATTTTCCACTCATCCCACCTAGTGGATTTGCAATGTAGTGTGTATCATTTCAATATCAATAGGCTATATGTTTATTAGAAGTTGTACACAAGTTTGGTGTGATGGTTGGTGTAATATTTGTTCCACCCTTTGCCACCATCCCAGAGGATAAGCACACTAGCAACCTTGGTGTATTTTTCCATTTCCTTGTCAATTCCTTGTCAATGTGTCAATTTAGACAGATTGGTTGAGCCACAAAATTCAGCTCTACCACCGTATAGGATTTACCTGGTGCAGGCGATGATGTGACCCCCATTTTGTTTATACTTATATTCAGTTCATGTTCTGTGCCAAAGCTACAAAGTGGTACATGTTATGCCTGCAGTCATTCACCTTTATGCTTCAAGAGCACAGTTATTTGCATATGATAGGTCTTAGGTAGCTCACCATGACATTTTCGATCTGATAGAAGTTCTCAGGACAGGAAATTCTACAATGTTTTTCAGTAGCTGCTTTTTGGTCCTTTGCTCTAACTTGAGCATGGCAATACAAAGCAGTTTGAATAAGTCTAAATCTACTAATTAACATTTGACTGTTTACTCATAGATTACCACTCAATCATGGAATAACTTTAAAGCCATACCTTTGTATGTGCTTGACAGTCACCCTATTCTTAGGAGGTATCCCCATTTTACAGATGAGAAAACTGGCCTAGACCAGTTAAAGAAACTTACTGAAACCCACAGTCTAGTAACTTACCAGAGTAAAAATTCAAGTCCAGATTGCCTCTAAAACCCTGTTGTGCTATACTGTCAACTGAGAAGTGAGATTCAAATCCAAGTAGTATGCCCCGCCCCCCACCATTATCTACAATCTTTTCTTCTTTGGCTCCTTGAGATGTAAGAGGGTTTCTCTTTAATTAAAAAGGTATTGACTAGGTAATGTAGTCATGGGTTCAAAATTCAAAGGGCACAAAAAGATACAATGAAGAATTATTTCTGCCCTTGTCCCTCAGCCATCCAGTTCCCCTACCTGGAGGCATTCACTCATCATTTGTCTGTAAGTTCTCCCAAAGATATGTTGTGCATATACAAGAAAACACATATATGTAAGTTTTTAAGTGACTAGAGCTCCCCTTTTTATGCAAATAGAAGCATAGTATACACATGGTTCTGCATCTTGCTATTGCACTAACTATATTTTGGAGATTATTCAGTAGCAGTTCGTAGAGAACTTTGTCATCTTTATAACTGCTGCATAGTTTTTCACTGAATGATATATTTTCATAGTTTGTTCTTGGATATTTTCATTTTTGTTTTTATAAACAATGTTGCAAGGAATGATAGTAGGTTAGAGGATATATAGTATTGAGGACTCTATTCATAACTGAATTGCTGCTTTAAAGGGAATGTACATTTATGATTTTAGTAGTATCCTCATTTGCCCCCAATAGATGTTGTACCAATTTATATTCCTACCACTAGTGTATTGAGAGCGCCTGTTTCCCCACAATCTCAATAAAACAAGTGTGTTATCAAACTTTTGGATCTTTCCCAGTCTGTCAGGTGAAAAATGGTACTTTAGTGTACTTTTAAAAACAAACTTTAAGTTTTAGAACAGTTTTAGTTACAGAAAGGTTGCATAGTACAAAGTTCCACATACCTGCAACTCAGTTTCCCTTGCATAACTCTGGTACATTTGTCACAGCTAACGAACCTTGTTATTAACTAAAGAGCATAGTTCATTCACATTTCCTTAGTTTTTACCTCATGTCTTTTTTTCTGTTCCAGGATCCCATTCAAGATACTGCATTACTTTAGTCATCATGACTCCTTTGATTCCTTTTGTCTGTGACAGATTCTCATGTTTTTGATGACCTTGCTATTTTTAAGGAGTACTGGTAGTCAGTGCACTTTAAAATTTGTGAGATTGGACATCTTTTCATACACTTAAAGACATTTGCATTTCCATTTCTCGGAACTAAGAGCCCATGCTTTTAACCACTATACTATACCTCTTTCTTGATTCACCATAATTATCAGTAAAACATTTGTGAACCTGAATACACACAGACTTCTGATTCTAAGTGGACAAAACTCTCAAGTCTCTGTTACAGATAGAGGAGAACCATTAGTACAGGTGATATAGTCAGACTCGTGTCTGATGACTCTGGCTACATCATGAAGGATGAAGCAGAGGCTCGACTGGAAACGGTAGGTAGGCTGGATAAATCCTTGAAAGAAAAGCAGTGTTGATAAGAAGTTCAGAGGAAATTACAGAAGAGCCAGGAATTAGTGGTAATGAATGAGAGAATCAAAAAGTCAAAGGTGACTCGGTTTTTTGAGCTGGATATTTTGGGTCTTCTTTTGAACCTAGATGAGCAATTCAAAATCAATATTTGGACAATGTTCAGCATACCTGTCACTCGAGACCTACTTTCTCTTTCTGTTGCCATAGCTCTGTGCTACTACAATTCCCAGAGCCCCATGCTCCATCACAATCCCCTTAGAGTCCGCCGCGCGGAGTTCTGGGACTTGAGGTCCGCGGCCTATTTACGCAAGTTGGAGGTAGGGGGCCGTGGAAACATGAAGAGGTAAGGAATTGTCTGAAGAGCAGGCGGCAAGGGGAGCTCTGTTCTACTTTTTCTTTTGAAAATGGCTTCAATTGCTTTCTGGTTTGGGTATTGCACGTTCTCGGGATGCGATTTCGTGGGAGCGGGAAGACGACAAAGGAGACGGGAGGAGGGGAGACGAGCTGAACAGGCCTGCAGAGCGAAGGTCAGGAAGGGCTGCCACCGGGCCCGGCTGCTGTGGGTATGCCCTCCCGGCACGGGCCCCGGGAGCTGGCCGGGTGCTGCGGCTTCGTCGTTTCACACGGACCCAGCTAGGCAAAAGGGTTTGAGGCTGACCAATTCCCGGCGCCGGAGATGAAGGTACCTCGGGCCAACCCCTCCTCGTCCTCCCCTACCTCCACCTCCACCTGAGAGAGGCTCGGGGCCAGCGTATTTATTTGCAACGTCTGTGTGTTGGAGACTACTTGCTCGGGCCCCGAAACCATATAGCGCTTTCCAATCTTAAAGTAAAGGAGCGATACTTTGTTTCTAAATGTAGAAGGAGAGCACCAAAGCGGTTGGATTTTTTGGGATGGGGGGAGGGGAGGTGGAAGGCATTGCTGGGCTCAGTTCCCCTTACTGGTCCTGAGGTAAATGGCCGCTTGAGCCTAAATGACCCGAGCCTCCC
The DNA here is from genome assembly GCF_047675955.1 of Chlorocebus sabaeus. Classification (NCBI taxonomy): domain Eukaryota; kingdom Metazoa; phylum Chordata; class Mammalia; order Primates; family Cercopithecidae; genus Chlorocebus; species Chlorocebus sabaeus. The sequence continues at coordinate 46,258,389 of NC_132933.1, forward strand.
AACTATTGACAGGCTTAAATTAATTTTTAGATTCACGCTGCAAGTAGAATCATCACTCTGGAATAGTGCAGTGCGTTTAAAATTCTTACTGATATGTTTTCCTGCATTGTCAGTTCCTTGCATCTTTTAAAAAACCGTTTTTGACTTTCCCTGCCTGAAACTAACCTTTAACGTTTTTTTTTTTTTTTTTTTTTTGCAGTATCTCATCCATGCAAAATAATGTATAATGTATATATACAGCTTAAAGAATAATAAAGGTTCGCATCCACTGCAAGCTTCAGAAATAGGACATTGCCAGTCCCTTAGAAGTCTACTGTGTCTTTTCCCTCCCTTCGTTCCCCTCTGAGGTGACCACTATCCGGAATTTTGCGTTACTAATTCCCTTGCTTTTAAAAAAGCAAATAGTTTCTAGTACATATGAATTTATCCCTAAACGAAATGTTCCTAGTTTTATCTATTTTTCAACTTTATACAAATGGACACATATGTTAATTTTTCCGTGACTTGCTTTATTTTTTTACACAACATTTCTTTTTGAGATTCATGTGTGTTGATGTCTAGAAACTTTAAACTTAGTAAGAAGTTTTGGGATTCTAAGTAATAAACAATTGAGATACTTAAAATGAATTTTTTAACACCTTGGGCCTAAAGATAATTTAGAATTTTCCAAAATAGGGCCAAGTCTTTCTAGAGCCTGGGAATATTGTTTTTAATTATGGGTGTTAGTTTTTCTAGACTTTATCATAACCTCACTAGGAAAGAGCTATTTTATAAGGAAAGTATTTAATATTTGGTTTTTTTCCTGGAGTTAATTCATTTTTTGTATTTTTTTTATAATCTGTTGTTTCATGCTTAAATGGCCCTGTTATTTCTTTACACTCTAATAAGAGTTTTTAATTACTTAGTTAGATCATGCTAGCCATGGCCTAGATTTCTACACAGTGGTGCCCAGGCTATAAAAATGTTATGACTATCTTCATATTTCTTTCTGCATTCTCTCCTTGGAGATCTCCTCCTCAGAGCTCCAGATCTTGTTATCACAGATGACTCAAGATTTATACATTCAGCCTCGGACTCTCATCTCTCATTTTCCCTTTAGGCAGTCACTCATGCTGTCCCTTCAGAATCATGTATTTGAAGTACTCCTGATACTTCATGCTGGCATTTCTGTTGTAAAAGGTACTAGACTCAACATGACTAAAACAATACTGACTTTCCCTTTCCCAAATCATTTATTCCATCTGGAGCTTTGGCTTTCCTTCATTGGTACCATTGTTCTCTCAGTTACACAGACTGAAATTTTGGGATTATCTTTGACTTCCTTGCCTCTGCTTCCAAAAGTCCTCTCTCATCTAACCCTTTCTTTCCATTTTCACTATTACCATTTCAGTCTAGACCTTCATCACTGTATACTTCACTAGTTTCATAACTAGTTCTTCTTGTTTCTTCCCTTTGAATCTCTATGGCATATTATAGCCACATTCATCTGTCTAAACCATCACTTGCACTGTGTCACTTAACTGCTTGATAAATTACTACTTCTCATTATCCTTCAGTATATATTACTGTCCCTTTGTACTCTCTTTTCCTGTTTTCCTTTTGTTCATCACACACTTTTCAATGTCAGCGTAAGAGTACCTTTCTGAAGTCTTCCTTTACCACCTTTTTCTACCAATTTTCTCTTCTGTGAATTTCTACTAATTTGGCCTATGCTTCTATGTGTTATTATTCTCTCCTCCCACCGCCGCCAAAGCACATGCACACAACACGTACATACATGTTTTTTCTCCCTAAATAGATTGTGACCTTCTTAAGGATCGAGACTATGTCTTAAACACCTTTGACTTCCCTCAGTACCTAGCATAGTGCATTCTGTGTAGACAGGTAGTTAGTAAGTATTCATGGACTAAATGGTAAAGGGCAATGAATTGTTGGAGAAGTGTCTTTGAATAAATGGGGTCTCTAATGGTAGATAATATAGATAAGGAATATATTTTGAGACTCACAGTCTCTACTGTTTTCTGTATATATTCTTATATCTACTCCAGGGTAAACAGCTGTGTGAAGAGTGATGAGCATGTCCTGGAGGAGCTGGAAACAGAAGGGGAGAGGCAGCTGAAAAGCCTCCTTCAGCATCAACTTGATACTTCTGTCTCCATTGAGGAGTAGGTATTGATTTTGCAAACGGAGAGTATCATAGAGTCTCACCTCCAGGTGACAGATCTCTCTTAAAGCCTAGATGGAATGTTCCTCTCCCACCTCCCTTTCTTTGTCAGACTTCAATGTATTAGGCAGAGTTTTGATTCTGTGTCTTCCTCTGGGAAGCCTCCCATATCTCACTAAGTCTGGGCCAAGTACCTATTTTATGTCCTCCTACAGCATCTCATATTTCCCTTAACATAGCACTTGTAACCCAGTATTATCATTGCCTGTTTACTTGCCTCTGTTCCACTGTTTTTCCACAAAAGCAGGAGCCATTTTTATCTTTTTAAAGCTATTAAATCCTTAGTATCTAGCAGAGTATCTGATGCATAGTAAATACTCAATAAATATTTGTTGATTTAGTTTATTATTCCTAGATGAGGGGACTATTGATGGAGTTACATTTTGTTGCAGTCGCTTAGAAATAAGATGTAAAAGAAAATTTGCTAGTGAGTTTCATTGTACCTCTTACAGTGTAGAACCTCCATTTTTGTGAATGGTAGTAACCTCAAGATGTTCTTACTCTCCTCCTGCACGTTTTGCAGATGTATGTCTAAGAAAGAGAGCTTTGCTCCTGGTACTATGTACAAGCCCTTTGGGAAGGAAGCAGCTGGGACTATGACTTTGTCCCAATTCCAGACACTGCATGAGAAGGACCAGGAAACTGCCTCTCTCAGGGAATTAGGGCTTAATGAAACAGAAATCTTGATCTGGAAGAGCCATGTTTCAGGTGAAAAGGTGAGTGGGGTAATTTTGTTGTTTGTTTGTTTGTTTGTTTGTTTTTCTCCTCGAAGGAACAGCAAAATCTCTTCATTTTAGCATTGAGAGCCTTTTCATTTTTAGTTCTCACAAAACTGAGCTTGGTGTCTGAATCTTCTTTGATTTTTAGAATGCAGACATTGGTAAAAGAGAAGCTGTTCCTTGACTTCTTAGCTAACACTTTCTGTAAACACTCATTTCTGGGCCCAGGTCATCTTTTTACTTGAGACACCAGATCATCAGGTTCAGGTTGTGTCCTCTATGATGTATGCCGTCTCATTCCTCTGGTTTCAGAAGACAAGACTGAGGGCAACTCCAGAAGCAATACAGAACCGTCTTCAAGATATTGAAGAAAGGATCTCAGAGCGTCAGCGCATTCTTTGCCTGCCACAGAGATTTGCAAAGAGCAAACAGCTGACCCGGCGAGAAATGGAAATAGAAAAGTCTTTATTTCAGGGAGCTGATCGTCACTCCTTCCTTAAGGCTCTTTATTACCAAGGTATGTGATCCCCACTGACTTTGATATATTCTTTCACTGAGAGAAAGATTAAACAGCAGGGCATTAAATATGAAGAGTTAGTGAAGGGAATAGGGGAAAGACAAACTGTCACTACTTTTGAGGAATGTATAATACCATAAGAGAGACAAATATGTGCACAGTTAGTTGCATGACAACATGGAAACTATTACAGAGATTTGAATAAAATGCTGAGGTAGCGCAGAATACAGAGCATCTAAGTCTAGTTGGGGGAGTCAGAAATTGACATTTATACTAACTCCTGATGGATCAGTGGGCATTTGTCAGGTAAATAAAGGGGAATGGACATAAAAGATAGTAAATAGCAACAGGATTATGAAAGAACCTGGTGTGTCTAAGGAACAATGAGAAGTTTAATGTGGCAGGAGTAGAAGGAGTGGCAGGGAATGACAGGAGTTGACACTGGAAGGAAGAGGAGGCGAAGCTAGATTGTGAAGGGTCTTTAGGCTGAACTACAAATTAGCACAAAAAATATAGATAAATAGTATGTGTCTTAACAAGAAGGATTTAGTTTGACAGATAAGTTTTGCTAGATGCTGTGGAAGGTGCATCGAAGTTTAAGAAATGGTTCCTCACCTTGTGCCAAGTATAGTCTGGTTGGAGAGAGAAACATGTAACATTTAGTGACAATACTAGATACATTTGCTAAGTGTTGTTGGAGTTCAGAGGAGGCAAAGGCCACTGTGTATTGGTGTGATTGAAGAAGGCCTCTCAGAGGAGGTAAGATTTAAATGTTCTTTTAGTACTACCTATTCTTTAGAAAAGAGAGGTACTGACATTTCAATTGCAACAGATGGTGTGAGCACTGTGTAGTGTGCTTACTATGGAGGAGATGTGAGACAAGGTTAGAAAGGTAGCTAAAAATTTTGAACTGTATTTGGTGACTAGTATAGACCTATACAGAGTTAGTTATCAGTTAGTTTCAATATGATTGAAGGTTTTTGAACCAGAAGTAACATGATAAAAGCCATATTTGAAAATTATTAATCTGGTGGTCAATACATAGGATTAGAGAGAGGAAGAACTGGAAGCAGGGAGAATGGATAGGAGATATTATAGTCATTTAGGCATGAAGACTTGGTCTAGAGTGATAGTAGTGAAATTGGAGAGAGGTAGGTTTATAAGGGAAGGACTAATAAAACTTGTTGACTGAAAATGAAGGAGGGAGGTCAATGGAGAGGTATGTGTCAAAGATAATCCAGAGGTTTCAAGGCTGTGTGACTTACCAATTGGCAAATTTAAGAAAACCTTTATGGGGAAATTTTGAGGAAGGATGATGAGTTTGATTTTAAACATGTTGACTTTGTGAGAATAGCAGGATCATCAAATGCAGATGTTGAGGAGACAGTTGGAAATGCAGCAGTGAAGCTCAGGAAAGAGGTCAGAACTAGATATATAGAACTGGGAATCAACTCTCCTTAGATGACATGTTAAGGCCGTGAGAATAGATGAATGATTTGTTAGAAATAGAAAGACTATAGACATGGCAGAGCAGTGGTGAAGGAAGGAATGAATGAACAAATGAATAGCCTTTTGTGGAGAGACATTTAGCATAAAGATTAAGAACATGGACTCTGGAGGCAGACTGCCTGGGAAAATCCTGGCTCCCCCACTTACTAGCTATGAGATGCTAGGCAAGTTACCTCTCTATGCTTCAGTATCTTCATCTGTAAAATGAGAATATTAATAGTAGCTATGTTATAGGGTTATTAAGAGGATTAAGTGAGATAATACATGTAAATCACTTAGAGCAGTACCTGGTATTTGGGGTGGAGGGCGGGTGGTGTATGAATCTGTTCTGTTTCCTATCTTTGAAACTCCTTGCTTTAAACCTTCACAGCATACCACAAAAAGACAAGTGCAGACAAGTACATGACCTCAATGAAGAGGAAGATAAAATTAGGCACAAAAGGCAAGTCGAGAGTTTTCTTATAGTGTTAGATTTAGGAATGTAACCTAGGGTCCCAGTTGAGCACTTATTTAATTCCATATTCAGTATATGACAATGTTTATAGGCAATGATCCAGAAGGAGCATATTATCCTGATACAGAATATTAAAGAGAGGAGTTAGTAGAAGTTTTAAAGCTTTTACATTTAGTGCTGTTGTTTTTTCTCTATACATTTAAGTTGTTGTACCAGACATAAATTGACCTTAATGATTTTTAGATCCCATTTCACAAATAATTCTGAATATTTTTATTAATCAGTAAAGTATAATGATTGATGATGATATGATAGCTAATATTTTCTTACTTTTGAAATGAACTTCCAATAAAATTGCATGGGGCTTCTTCTTTTTTGGTGTACAATTCTGTGAATTGTAAATCATGTAGATTCATGTAACCACCACCACAATCAAGAAAGAGAACAGCTTCATCACCTTAAAAAACTCCCTCATGCTGTCCCTTTATAGTCATTCTCAACCCACCATAATTCCTGACAATCACTGATGGTTTTCCATCACTGTAGTTTTATCTTTTAGAAAATGTCATGTAAATAGAATCATACAACATGTAACCTTGTGAGATTGGCTTCTTTCACTCAGCATAATGCCTTTGAGACTCATTTGAGTTGTTGCGTGTATCAATAGTTCATTCATTTTGCTGAGTAGCGTTTCATCATATGGACATTCCAAAGTTTGTTTATCCGTTCACCCATTGAAGTACATTTGGGTTGTTTCCAGGTTATGATGGCTATGCATAATATTGATATGAACGTTCTTGTACAGGTTTTTTTGTGAACATAAGTTTTTATTTCTCTAAGGTAAATATCTAGAAGTGGGATTACTGGGTCATATGGTAAGTGTACATTTAACTTTATATGAAACTGCCAAACCATTTTCCAGACTGGCTGTACCATTTTGCATTTTCACCAGCAATGTATGAGAGTTCTGGTTGCTCTACATCTTTGTCAGCACTTGGTATTGTCAGTATTTATTTTGGTTATTCCAATAGCTGTGAAGTGGTACCTCATTGTAGTTTTAATTTGCATTTCTTTAATGGCTAATGATGTTGAACATCTTTCATGTGCTTATTTACCATCCTTATATCCTGTTTGCTAAAGTGTCTGTTCAAATCTTTTGCTGTTTTATAATTGGGTTGTTTATATTCTTCCTGATGACTTTTGAGAGTTCTTTATATATTCTAAACACAATCTTCTGTTGGATATGTGATTTTCACACATTTTCTCCCAGTCTGTAGCTTGTCTTTTCATTCTCTTAACAGTGTCTTTTGCAGAGCAAATTTTTTTATTGTGGTAAAATATCCATATCATAAAATTTACCATTTAAACCATTTTTAAGTGTGTAGTTCTATGGCATTAAGTACTTTCACATTGTTCTGCAACTATCACAACCATCCATCTCCAGAAATTTTTCATCTTCCCAAACCGAAACTCTGTACTTATTAGATACTAACTCCCCGTTTTCTCCAACCCACCACCCTCTGGAACCACCATCCTACTTTCTGTCTCTATGAATTTGACTACTCTAGGTACTTCATATAAGTGGAATCATACAATATTTGTCCTTTTGTGACTGGCTTTAGTTAGCATAATATCTTCAAGATTCATCTAAGTTGTAGCATGTGTCAGAATTTTCTTTTTAAGGTGGAATAATATCCCATTGTATGTATATAGCACATTTTGTTTATCTGTTCATGGATGCTTAAGTTGTTTCCATGTTTTAGTTTTTGTGAATAATGCTGCTCTGAACATGGGTGTACAAATATCTGTTTGAATACCTGCTTTCAGTTATTGTGGGTATATACTCAGAAGTGGAATTGCTGGATCACATGGTAATTCTACATGTAATTTTTTGAGAAACTGCCATATCATTTTCCATAGAGACTGTACCATTTTACATTCCCACCAGCAATGCACAAGATAAGAGTTCCAGTTTCTCCATACCCTTGACAACACTTATTATTTTCTTTTCTTAAAAAATAATAGCCATCTTAGTGGGTGTGAAATGGTATCTTATTGTGGTTTTGATTTCAATTTCAATTTCCCTGATGATTAGTGATGTTGAGCATCTTTTCTTATGCTTTTTGGCCATTTGTATATCTTCTTTGGAGATGTATCTGTTCAAATCTCTTGTCCATTTTTAAAATAAGTTACTTGTTTGTTGTTGAGTTGTGGAAGTTCTATATATATTCAGTATATCAATATATACACTGATAATTATAAGATACCTGATTTGCAAATATTTTCTCCTATTCCGAGAGTTGACTTTTCACTCTGTCCTTTGATGCACAAAGTTTTTAATTTCAATGAAGTCCAATTTGTCGATTTTTTTCTTTTGTCGTCTATGCTTTTGGTGTCATACCAAGAAATCATTGCCAAATCCATTGTTATGAAATGAAGGCTTTTCCTTATGTTATCTTCTGAGAGTGTTATAGCTTTAGCTGTTACATTTAGGTCTTTGAACCATTTTGAGTTAATTTTTGTGTATGGTATTAAGGTAAGAATTCAACTTCATTTTTTTCATGTTGATATTCAGTTTTCCCAGTGCCACTTGTTGAAAAAAGACTGTTCTTTCCACACTGAATGATCCTGGCACCCTATTCAAAAATCATTTGACTATATATACCTGTCTTTATGCCAGTACCACACTGTTTTAATTACTGTAACCTTGTAGTAAGTTTTGAAATCAGGAAGTATGAGAACTCCAACTTTGTTCTTTTTCAAAATTGTTTTGGATATTTAGGGATCGGTTGAGATTCCATATGAATTTTAGAATGGATTTTTCTATTCCTGTAAAAAATGTTATTGACATTTTGGTAGGACTTACATTGAATCTGTACATCACTTTGGTTAGTATTGACGTCTTAACAGTGTTGTCTTCTAATTCATGAACATGGGATGTCTATTTGTGTCTTCTTTAATTTCTTTCAGCAACATTTTGTAGTTTTCAGTGTATAAGTCTTTTACCTCAGAGAAAATGTTTTCCAGTCTTCTAAAATCTTGTTCATCAGTTGATCCTTTCATGGGTTGCTTTTTATGTATGTGCATTTATACGTATCTAAGAACTCTACCTGTTCATGAAAAAGATATTTTCCTGTGTTTTCTTCTGATAGTTATATAGTTGTACTTTTTACATTTAGATCTATGATCCATTTTGACTTGATAATTATCTAAGGTATGAAGTTTAGTTTAAAGTTCACTAATTTTTTTTTTTTTTGGCTTCAAATGTCCTGTTGTTTTAGAACCAACTGTTAAAAGAGTATCCTTTCTCCATTTACTTGCCTTTGCATTTTTGTCAGAAATCAATTGGCCACATTTGTGTGTTAATACTTAACCTCATAATTGATGGTGAAAAGTTGAAATTCTTCCCCAAAGATCAAAAATAACATGAGGATGTCCACTCTTTCCACTTCTGTTCACAGTGGAATGAAATTCAAAATAAATAACAGAAGCACATTTAGGAAAATTACAAATATGTGGAAATTAACATTCTACCAAACAATCAATGAATTAAAAGGAAATCAAAAGGAACATTAGAATGTATTTTGAGATAAATTAAAACACAACATGCCAAAACTTATGGAGTACAATAAAATCAGTGTTTAGGGGGTATTTAGCTGTAATGCCCATAGCTATATGTGCCTATATTAATAAAGAAGAAAGATTTCAAATTAATAACTGAAATCTCCACCTGAAGACCTTACAAAAAGAAGAGCAAACTAAATCCAAATCAAGCTGATGAAAAAAAATAATAAAAAATGGAGCAAAAATAAATGAAATAGAGGAAAAAATAGAGGACATCAACAAAACCAAAAGTTAGTTCTTGAAAAGATCAACTAATTTATAATCCCTTAGCTAGACTGATGAAGTTAAACAGAAAGAAGACTCAAATTTCTAAAACTCAGCTCTATTTTGGTTCTTATTTGTATGGAACATCTTTTTCCATCTTTTTGCTTTCAATCTATTTGTGTTTTTGAATCTAAAGTATGTCTCATGACAGCAAATAGTTTGGATTATATTTTCTTCTTTTAATCAATTATTTCAATCTCTGCCTTTTGAGTGGAGAGTTTAGTTCATTTATTTTAATGTATTTAATTAGTCTGTTAATAAGGATTTACATCCGCTGTTTTACTTTTTGTTTTGTTTCTCTTGTATCTTTTTTGTTCCTGTGTTCCTCCATTTATTCCTTCTTTCATGTTAAATAGATTTTTCCAATGTGCCATTTTAATTAACTTCTTGCCTCTTTTACTATTAGTGTGTGTATGTGTGTGTGTGTGTGTTAGTGGTTGCTCTGGGGATTACAATTAACCTCTTGGCTTAAATAAATTAATTTGTATTAAAACCAACTTAATTTCAATTATATTAAAAAACTTTGTTTAGCTGTTCTCTACCTCCCATACTTTCTACTGTAATTGTCATACCAATTACATCTCAGAATGTGGCTTTTCATTGAAGTGCCAGGCAGGTCAAATCGTTCCATCCAGGTAAAATAGTGAAAATTCTCCAAGGATGGTGCTTTTGTGGTGCTCCAGAACTGGTCTGCCACTCCAGTTTCAGATAGACCGCTGGGTTTTGCAGCTTCTGTTGTTGCGAGGTTGTTGGTTTTCAAGGCTACTGCAAAGCTAGAGAAGGGGAAATGGGATGATGGAAAGTTGAAATGCTACAAACCTCGCTGTTTGAGTTACATTCATCTCTTAGTATATGGATAGCCAATTGTCCTGGTGCCTGTAGTTGAAAAGACTATTCTTTTCCATTGAATTGTCTTAATATCTGTGTGAAAAATCAATTGACCATAAATGTAAGAGGCTTTTAAAAATTTTTTTTCTCTTTATTTTCAGCAATTTGATTATGCCATGTCTCTTCTGGGCATGAGTTCTTTGTTATTTCAAATTCTTGGTTTCTTACCCCTTCCACCTGCTACCATTTACTCTTCGTAACATTTAAATGTACCATACATTCTCTCCAGGTTTTATAACTTTATTCAATGGGAGTGACAGAGTGAAGTGTGCTTACTTCATCTTACCCAGAAACAAGTCCTAATAGCTACTAATTTTGAGGACTTATTTGTGCCAGTCCTTGTGCTAAGTATTTTTGTAAATTATCACATTTAAACCTTACAGCACTCTATGAGATAGTACAGTATTATATCCAATTTACAGAAAATGAGATTGAGCTTCAGTGGGCATAAGTGATTTTCTTAAGATCAAAGTGGCCATGCTGGGACTTAAATCCATGTCTGTCCTTACACAAAAGTCTATACTTTTGTCCACAGCACTTGTATATGTGATTGGAAAAGATTTATTGGTTTATTAAGTGTGATTTTACTGTATCTCGAGACAAACTTTTCTGGAGTTATACGTATTCCATTTTCTAACCTTGAATCAGTGAGAAAGAAACATAAATTAGCTCTTGAAATATATTTCCTCTGAAATCTTCAACTATAGTATGGTACTCTGTGACTACAACCTTTTTCTTATCCTTCTGGCTCGCATAACTCTCTTTAATTCACACACTTTCTCTTCAATCCTGTTTACGTGTCCGGTTCCTTGACCTTTTTATTTTCTCCCAGTCTGTCAATCCCTTTCTGTTTCTTCTTCCTTTCAAATCTCGCTTAGACACTGTCATCCATTATTTAACCACCCATCTTGACAATGAATCATTCTCTTTGCTTCCTTGTCTATGTATCACATCTACTCAGCAAAACCTCAAACTCAAATCAACCAAACTAATTGCCTTCTCTATTTCTACATCATGGCTTCTGGGCATTGCTAGAAAGAAATCATAACTTTGTTGATTATTGCCTCTACAACTTTCTTGTCTCTGTTATTGGTTAGAGCCTCTCCCTTGTTCAACAATCTATCTCCTACTCCCTAGTGAGCTCACTATTTCATTCCTTATAAATACGATTTTAGATCCTCATTACTCTTTCCTTTCCTATTATTTTGTCATTTTTAACAGTCTTCCATCCTATTTCAAAGGAAACTGCCATCGGCAAGAACTTTCATCCATTTCCTGCTTCATGCTCTGTTAATTTCTGTATCCTCATCCTTGTTTTCTTCCCTCTTGACTCAGTGCTGGGGAAGTCCTTCCAGCTTATGGCTAATTTGTATAATTTTGTGCTGGATCCTATCCCTTTTATCTTTAAAGAACTTCAGTCATCCCCAGTATTGCTTATCTCCTTTTAGGGTTTTAACATGACTTGTATCACTTGTCAGACTCCATGGTCTACATATGCCTACCATGAACTATCTAAAGAAAATGATAAAAATGAAAAATGTCTTTCAATTGATTAGCTACTTGAACAAATAATACATTTAGATCTTCTTCTTCTATTGTATACCATAATAAGTAGCAGTTCATTTAAAAAGTGAAATATAAAAATTTAAATCCTAAAAAGATAATATTAAATAGGTAATATCATATGTTAATATTTTTGATATCCTAATGGGAAAAGATTTTTTCTATTCTTTGTTTTCAGTGAAAATTTTCAAACACACAGAAAAGTTGAAAGAATTTTATCACAAAGAACCATTATATTACCATCTAGAATCTACCATTAATATTTTGCCTTATCACATATCTATCTATACCCATACCCATCTATCAATCCATCTTTATTAATGTATTTTAGAAAACCACTGATGTAAATTCCTTCCCCCAAATACTTCAGCATGTATACTGTTAATTAGAGTTAAATATTTATTAATGATTTTTCTTTTGTTGCAAAATTTGCAAGCAGTTAAATGTAAAGATATTTTAAGTGTTCGTTTGTTGACTTTTGACCAGTATATAAATCTGTGTAGTGATATACTGGTAAATGTTTAACAACTAACTCTCCGGCGGGTGGGGGGGGGGGGCGGGGAAAACCGGCCCTGATTTGTATCATTTGCCAGTTTCTAAGGTGTACATATTACCACCATAGCCAGTTTCAAGCTACCAATATGTTATCACTGAACATGAAATTAGGAATAAAGACAATCATCGGACCATCTCCAGGACACACTGTGTAACTTAACCCTTATCAACACAGAAGATTACTATCACCCCAGAAAGTTTCAGCTTACTTCTTTCCAGTAATTCCCATCCTAGAGGCAACTAGTGTTTTCATTTTTTTTCACCATAGATTAGTTTTGCTTGTTCTATAACTTCATATAACTGGAATCATACAGTATATGTTCTTTGTGTAAGGTTTCTTTAATTCAGCATAATGTTTTTGGGATTCATTCATATAGTTGTATGTATCAATAGTTTGCCCTTTCTACAGCACAATTCTTAGAAGAGTTTTCTATAATTACTGTATTAGTTTCCTGGGGCTGCTGTAACAAATTATTATAAATCTGGTGGCTTAGAACAACAGAAATTTATCCTCTCCACAGTTCTGGAGGCTAGAAGTCTAAAATCAAAGGTGTCAACAGGGCCATGCTCTCTCTTCTCTCTCTAGGAGAATATCCTTCATTACTTCTTCTAGCTCTGGTAGTTGCTAGCAATCCTTGGTGTTCCATGGTTTATAGATGCATAATTCCTGTCTCTGCCTCTGTCATCACATAGCATTCTCATGTATCTGTGTCTCTGTGTCTTCACATTGCTCTCTTGAAAGGATATCAGTCATTGGATTTAGTCCCCACTCTAATCCAGTATTATTTCATCTTAATTTAACTATATCTGCAAAGACCCTGTTTCCAAATATGTTCACAGTCTGTGGCTCCAGGTGGACATGAATTTTGGAGGTATACTATTCAACCTAGTACAGTCTGCCCTCTGGTGCCAAAAATTCACATCCATCCACGTGTAAAACAAACAACATCCCCAAAAGTCTTAACCCATTCCAACACCAAGTCTAAGTCCCAAATATCTAAATACCAACTCAAAAAGTCCTAAGTCTTATTATCTAAATCATCTATATCAGGTATGGGTGAGGTTCTGGATATGGTCCATCCTGGGGCAAAAGTTCTCTCCATCCAGAGACTGGTGGAGCTAGAAAACGAGTTATCTGCTTCCAATTTAAAATAGTGGGACAGGCGTAAGATTGACATTCCCATTCTGAAAGGGCAAAAATGAGGGAATAAAGGGGTTGCTGGTCTGAAGCAAGTTTGTAGCCTAGCATGGCAAATTCTATTAGTTTTCAAGGCCTGTGAGTAATAGTCTGGGCTCAATGCTTTGTCCACTGGGCCCATATTCTCAGTCTATCAGGGCAGCTATAGCCCCATCTTCTCTGGCCTCTATGTCTGTGGCTTTGCTCTCGTAATTATCCTTCCTTTGTCCTGTCTCCGTCTCTTTCACACCAGGCTGGCACTGGTAGTTTTTGCTGGTATAAGATTCTCAAAAACATTGTCAGTCTCATATATGTCAAAAGATTTACACCATTAGACTTGAGGTTTCTTTACAGATTCTTCCTAGATAACCCCATCTGTATTCCTGGCTTCTGCTGAGATGGTTGATTAGATCCTGACACCCTAACACTTAATATCTTCAATGAAAGTTTGTCCATCTATACCCTTGGCCCTGTTTCCAGAGCACACTATCTGTATAGGCTGAGAATTTTCCCAATCATCAAGTGTTGTCCCCTTTTTTCTTAACAGTTCCTTCTTCAATTTTCCTCCTTCCTCTTTCATTTTATTATAAGCATCAGGGAGAAACTAGCCTGCATCTTCCACACTTTGCCCATTCATCTCCTTAGCGAAATATCAGTTTGTCACTTTTGAGTTAGACTTTTCACCCAACAGAACTCAATTCAGCCAAGTTTCTGCCACTTTATAACAAATATTGTTTTTCTTCCAGTGTCTAATAACATGTTCATCATTTCCTTCTAAGGCCTTACCAGAAGTACCTTTAACATTTATACGTCTAGCAACAATTTGTTCATGATTACATGTATATAATCATGAACACATATATTCTCTAAGATAATAGAAGCTTTGTCTACTGTCTCTTTATTTCTTTCTGAGCCCTCACCAGAATTGCCTTTAACATCCATATTTCTACCAACAATCTCCTCAATGTAATACAGGCTTTTACGATCAAGCAGCTCAAAATTCTTCCAGCCTCTACTCATTACCCAATTCCAAATCCAATTCCATATTTTTAGGTATTTGTTAAAGCAGCATCTTACTTCCCAGTACCAGTAGAACTTTGTTATGGCAGCCCTAGGAATCTAATACAGACTTTGGTACTGGGAAGTAGGATGCTGGTTATAGTGAATAACTTAAAACAACAGAAAGTTATTCTCTCACAGTTGTGGAGGCTACAAAATCAAGATGTTGGCAAGGTTGGGTCCTTCTAGTGGCTCTGAGGGAGAATTTGTTCCATATCTCTCTCTTAGCTTCTGGTGTTTGCTGGCAGTTCTTGGATTATAGATGCATCTCTTCAATCTCTGCCTCTGCCATCACATGGCATTCTGGTTGCTGACTGTGTCTGTCTCAGTATCTTCACATGTCCTTCTTATAAGGACATCAGTCACTGGACTCAGAGCCTACCCTGTGACTTCACCTTAACTAATTATATCTGCAAAGAGCCTATTTCCAAATAAGGTCATATTCTGAGGTTCTGAGTAGACATGAATTTTGGGAGGTTTCTATTTAACTCAGTACGTTTACTTATTGCCACTTGTTCACCTCTCATTCGCTCTTTTGCAAACCATCTTTTTATAATGAAATAGATCATGCCAAACAGTGCTTAAAACATTTTAATCAGATCAAGAAATAGAACATGCCGATACTCCAAAAAATCCCCATAATGCCCCTCACAAATCACAACCCTCTTCCCACTAGATATAACCACTGCCCTAACTTGTGATAGTTTCCTTATTTTTCTTTATATCTTTACCACCGGTACATGCAGCACTAGACAGTGTTTAGTTTTGCCTGTGCTTAAGCATTGTGTCAGTGAATTATGTTGTATGTATTCTACTGGGTCTTCCTTTTCTACTCAATATTGTGGTGTTTTCTGGCAATTATATTTGAGATATTCGTATATATTGCTATGTGTAGCCATAGTTCATTTTCATTGAAGTATAGTATAATATTCCTTTATATGAACATACCATAGTTTATCCATTCTACTGTAGTTGCACATTTGGGTGTTCCCATTTGGGGGGCTATATATATCACTTCTGTCACTGTGATATTTCTTGTACATGTTTTCTGGGACACATGTGCAGGAGTTTCTCAGGGTATATATCTAGGAGTGGAATTGAGTGGTGAAGTGTTCACATGTCTTCAACTTTAATAGCTGTTAACTAATTTCTGAAGGGAAACACCCAAGTTAAAATTCCACCAGCCATGTGGAAATGTTTAGGTTGCTCTACATCCTTGTCCACAACGGGTATCGTCAGACTCTAATCTGATGAGTATTTACTTGTATTTTGTTGTGCTTTTTTCCCTTTATTATTAGTTAACATTTATTTATGTTACTTTTTTTTTTTTTTTTTTTTTTTTGAGACAGAGTCCGTTCTGTTGCCTAGGCTAAAGTGCAGTGGCATGATTTCAGCTCACTGCAACCTCCACTTCCCAGGTTTGAGCAATTCTCGTACCTCGGCCTTCCGAGTAGCTGGGATTACAGATGTTTGTCACCATCCCTGGCTAATTTTTGTATTTTTAGTAGAGACTAAAAATACAAAATGTTCACCAGGGATGGTGGCACATGCCATGTTGGCCAAGCTGGTCTGGAACTCCTGACCTCAAGTGATCCACTCACGTTGGCCTCCCAAAGTGTTGGGATTATAGGCGTGAGCCACCACATCTGACCGATTTATGTTACTTTTTTAAAAGCATTTAGTCAAGTGTTATTTTCCTCAACCTTTTATTTTGGAAAATTTCAAATATGGAGAAAAATTGAAAGAATACACCCACACCCTTCACCTGCATTCACCAACTATTGACAACTTGCCACATTTACTTTACCTCTCTCTTCCTCCATATGAGTGTGTCTGTCTGTAGTTTGTTTACTATTTGGAATAAGTTTCAGACATAAGAAGGATTTACTCCTAAATACTTAATTAAGTATCTCCTAAGAACAAAGACATTCTCCTGTGCAATCACAGTATAATGATCACTCAAGAAATTTAACATTGCTTCTCTAATGTTGCAATCAGGTTTCTCAATTATAAATCCAGAATACAATCAGGGATCACACATTACACTTAGTTTGCTTTAGGACAGTTCCCCAAACAGTTCCCCTGCCTTCGTGTTCGTGTGTGTGTGTGTGTGTGTGTGTGTGTGTGTGTGTACCTTTCAGGATGTCATTTTAAGAGTCAGCCTATATTGTTTGTTTCATTGTGGTTTTAATTTCATTCTTGATAACTAGTGATGTTAGATACCTTCTTACACATTGCCTGGCCATTTGGACAGTCTGCTTTGTGAAATGGCTATTCAGTTCTTTTGCCCATTTAGCAAATATGAAAATGCCTATTTACTATCTGAATGTCTTTCCATCTGTTTGTATCTTTGTCCAGATCTTTGTCCAGACGCAGTGTTGGTTCAGAGGTCACTTTAGGCATCTATCAAAACAATAGCTTGTGAATCTTGAATTCAGCGATAAATAATTTTAAAAACAAAATAACCAATGGGTAAACACCAAAGCACTAAGATATAGCACATCTCAGTTATTGCCACCTCTCTACAGGAAGGAAGGAGGTAGGAAAGTGTTGAGGTTATACATCTTGAATACTGTCTCCATTTTTTCTCTAATCTTAAGTGCATTTTCTTATAAATTTGTACCAGTCTTTTTATTATTATGGATATTTGTTCTTTGTTGGTAATATATGTTGAAAATGTATGTTCTAATTCTATAGTTTGTCACTTCACTGCTTTTATGGTATCTTTTGGTAAATAAAAGTTGTTGATCTCTATGTAATAAAATTTATTAATTTTTTCTTTATACTTAGTGGTTTTGTGCTTTGATTAATAAATCCTTTTTTTTTTTTTGAGACAAAGAGTCTTCCCCTGTCACCCAGGCCACAGTGCAGTGGCCTGGTTCACTGCAACCTCCGCCTCCTGGGTTCAAGCAGTTCTCATGCCTCAGCCTCCCAAGTAGCTGGGATTACAGACATGTGCCACCACACCTAGCTAATTTTTGTGTTTTTAGTAGAGGTGGGGTTTTACCATGTTGGCCAGGCTGGTCTCAAACTCCTGACCTCAGGTGATCTGCCCTCCTTGGCCTCCCAAAGTGCTGGGATTGCAGGCATGAGCCACCGCACCCGGCCTTGATACTGTTCTTTATTCTAAAACCTTTATGTTTTTTGCCTTTCACATTTAAGTCTTTAATCCACCTGGAATTGATTTATGTATATAGTATAAAGTAGGGTTCTCGTTCCTTTTTTCCCTCATGTAGATAGTCTTCTACCCTAACACCAAATATTGAAAATGTCTAGACTGTTGTTGTGTTGCAGTATCAGGTGTTCATATATGAATGAATTTTTTTTTATTCTCTCTTTTGTTCCTTTGGTCTTTTTGGCCATTTTAGAATCAATATCATACAGTCTAGCTTTATGATGTTTTAAAATCTGGAGAATAATTCTTTCCGACTTGTTTTTCTTCAAAAGTGTTTTGTCTACTTTTGACACTTTGCCTTTCCATGTAAATTTGAAAATCTATCAAGTTACACATATATACATACCTTTATATGATTTTGATTGGGATTTCATCGAGCATTTAAGTCAGTTGAGGTCAATTGACATATCTATGAGTCTTCAAATCTTCAAATGTGAACATGGTACCTTTCCATTAATTTAATTATCCTTTAATGACTTTCAGTACATTTTCTGTTTTCTCTTTCTTCTCACCTTTTGTGATTCTGAATAATTTGTTTCTTTTTAAACAGCTTTATTGAGGTCTATAATTTACACATGATAAAATCCACCTATTGTAAGCGTTTAATTCAGTGATTTTTAGTAAATTCATAGAATTGTGCTATCAAAACCAGAGTCCAATTTTAGGACATTTCCATCACCTGGCAAAATTCCCTAGGGCTCATTTGCAGTAAATGACTCCCACATATACCCCAAGCCTCTGTCTCTACAAATTTGCCTTTTCTAGATATTTCATAATGAATAGAATCTTACAATACGTGGTCTTTTGAATCTGACTTCTTTCAGGAACCATAAAGTTTTTGAGGTTCTCCATGTTGTGGCATGTACCAGCAATTTGTTCCTTTATATTGCTAGTTTTTTATTTTATAGCTTTATTAGTCCATTCTCACACTGCTATAAAGAAATACCAGAGATTGGGTAATTTTTAAAGGAAAGAGGTTTAATTGACTCATAGTTCTGCATGGCTGAGGAGGCCTCAGGAAACTTACAATCATAGCAGAAGGGGAAGCAGACACCTTCTTCACAAGGTGGCAGGAGAGAGTGTGTGTGTGAAGGAGGAACTGTCAAACGTGTATAAAACCGTCAGATCTTGTGAGAATGAACTCACTGTCACAAGAACAGCGTGGGGGAAACCGCCCCTATGATCCAGTTACATCCCACTAAGTCCCTCCCTTGACATGTGGGGATTATGGGGATTACAATTCCAGATGAGATTTGAGTGGGGTCACAGAGCCAAACTATGTCAATAGATACACCACATTGTTTAATCTTTTCACCACTTGATGACATTTAGGTTGTTTCCACTTTTAGCTGTTATCAATAATGTTGCTGTGAACATTTGTGTGAACATGTTTTCATTTCTCTTGAATGCGTAGAATTTCTTTGTCCTATGGTAATTCTGTGTATAACTAATTTGAGGAATTGACTATTTCCTTATGTGGTTGTATCATTTTACTGTCTCATCAGCAATGTATGAGTTCTTATTTCTCTGCATCCTTGCCAATACTTGTTATTACCTGTCTTTTATTACAGCCATTTCAGTGTGTGTACTGATAGCTCATTGTAGTTTTATTTTGAATTTCTGTAATAACAAATGATCTTGAATACCTTTTCATCTGCTCATTAGCCATCAATATGTCTTTTTTGGTGAAATGTCTATTTAAGTCTTTTGCCCATTTTTTGATTGAGTTGTTTTCTGAGAATAAGAATTCTTTATTCTGAATACAAGTCCTTTATAAGGTGTATGATTTGCAAATGTTTTCTTCTAGTCTGTAGCTTGTCTTTATTTTCCTAACGGTGTCTTTTGAAGCACAGAAGTTTTTAATTTTAATGAAGTTCAATTCATTATTTTATGGCTTGTGCTTTTGGTATCATATCTAAGAAATCATTGCTGAACTGAAGGACAGAAAGATATTCTCCTATTTTTTTCCTGGAATACTTATACTCTTAGATTTTACATCTAGATATGTTATACATTTGAGTTGATTTTTATGTGTAAAGGGTCCAAGTTCATATTTTTGTATATGGATGTCCAGTTGTTCCAGCACTATTTAAAGGCTGTTATTTTTCCCATTGTCTTGGCACCTTTGTGGAAAAATCAATTGACCATAAATGTAAGGGTTTATTTCTGGACACTCAGCTTGGTTCCATTGATCTATCTGCCTATCCTTATACTCTAAATCTTTTTACCGTACCTTTATAGTAAGTTTTGAAATTGGGTAGTATGACTCCTCCAACTTTGTTTCTCTTTTTTAAAATCACTCTTTCTATTCTAGGTGCTTTGTATTTCCATGTAAATTTTAGAAGCAGCTTACCAATATTTTAAGAAAAATAAGCCTGCTGGGATTTAATAAGGATTGAGTTGAATCTATAATTCAATTTGGAGAAAACTGATCTTTAATCATTAATCTTTTAATACAAGAACATAGAATGTCTCTTCCTTTGTTTAGTTCTTCTACAATTTATTTCAGCATTGTTTTTTAGTTTTTAGTTACATTTATTTTATCAAACTTAATCTTATGCTTTCTTTATTGAATTTATTTATTATTTTTTAGAGACAGGGTCTTGTTCTGTAATCCAGTCTGTAGTACAGTGACACAATCATAACTCACTGCGGCCTCCAACTCCTGAGCTCAAAGGATGCTTTTGCCTCAGCCTCCTGAATATCTAGGACTACAGGCGCATGCCACCATGCTTGGCTAATTGTTTTTAAAATTTTTTTTAGAGATGGGGTCTCACTGTGTTGCCCAGGCTGGTCTCAAACTCCTGGCCTCAAATGACCCTCCCACATCATCCTCTCAAAGCACTGGGATTACAGGTATGAGCCACCACACCCAGCCTTTTGAATTTATTTCTAAGCATTTTAATGATTTTCATGTTCTTATGAATAGAATTGTTTTCACATTTCATTCAATTGTTGCATGCAATTATATAGAAGTCAAGTTGATTTTTCTTTTTCTTTTTTATTTTTTTAGATGGAGTCTCGCTTTTCATCCAGGCTGGAGTGCAGTGGCATGATCTCGGCTCACTGCAACCTCTGCCACCTAGGTTCAAGCGATTCTCCTGCCTCAGCCTCCTGAGTAGCTAGGATTACAGGCATGCGCCACCACGCCTGGCTAATTTTTGTATTTTTAGTAGAGATGGGATTTCACCATATTGGCCAGGCTGGTCTCAAACTCCTGACCTCAGGTGATCCTCCGTCTTCAGCCTCCCAAAGTGGTGGGATTACAGGCGTGAGCCACTGTGTCTGGCCTAAAGTTGATTTTTCTATATTAATTTGTATCCTGTGACTAAAATCTTTTATTCTAATAGTTCTATTATAGTATCTTAGAGTTTTCTACACAGACAATCCTATTTCTTGTGAATAAAGACACTTCTTTCTTTCCAATTTGGAGATTTATTTATTTTTATTTATTTTTTATTTTTTGCCTCCTTATACTGTCTGGAACCTTCAGTATAATGTTGAATGGAAGTGATCAGAGCTAACATCCTTGCCTTGTTCCCAGTCTTAGGGGAAAAGTATTCAGTTTTTAACCGTTAAGTATGATCTTAGCTCTGGGTTTTCTGCACATGTTCTTTGGCAGTATATTACTTTCCTATGAAAAGAAAGGGAATTAGTATGTAACTAATTACCATATATTTAGTGGCTTAAACACTATAAATTTCTGCCGTTATAGTTCTAGAGGTCAGAAATCTTAAGATGTCAACAGGACTGCATTTCTTCTAGAGGCTCTGGTTGAGCCTTGTCCAGATTTTAGAGCTTACCTGCATTCCTTGGCTCTTGACCCCTTCCTCACATTACCCTCTACATCCATCATCACATCTCCCATTCTGTCTCTGACCTTCTTGCTTCCTTCTGATAAGGACCCTTATGATTACATTGGCCCTACCTGCATAATCCAGAATCATCTTCCTATCTCAAACTTAACATGATCACATCTGCAAATTCTCCTCTGTAGTATAATTTAACATTTTCACAGATTCCAGGGATTAGGATGTGGACATCTTTGTGGGACCATTATTCTGCCTACTATAAGCAGGTTGAAGATGCTCCCTTCTAGTGTCAGTTAATTGAGCTTTTAAAAAATTGTAAATGGGTATTGGATTTTGTTTAATGCTTTTTCTGCACCTACTGTGATGATCATGTGATTTAAGATTTAATCTGTTGATTTTTAGATGTTACGCCAATCTTTCCTTTCTGAGATAAATCCCACTTACATGTGTGTGATTCTTTTGTATGTTGCTGGATAAGGCTTGCTAGTATTTTATTAGGTATTTTTGCATCTATATTCATGAGGAATATTGGTCTGTGGTTTTCTCATCTTTGTTTTGTTATCAGTGTAATACTGACATCACAGAATGAATTGGAAAGTATTTCCTCCTCTTCCCTTTTCTGAAGTGTTTCTGCAGGATTGGTATTATTTCTTTAAGTATTTGATAGAATTTACCAATGAAGCCATTTGGACCTGGGTTTTTTCTTTGTGGGTTGTTTGTTGAGTACTAATTCACCCTCTGGTTATTCATTTTTTCTTTGAGACTGCTTTAGTAATTTGTATCTTTCTATGAATTTGTCCATTTATCTAGGTTTCCTAATTTGTTGGCCTATTTATAATATTCCTAAATAATTGCTTTTCATTCCCTAAAGTTAGTAGTGATGCTTCCTCTTTAATTATTGGTTTTAGTCATTTTTGTCTTCTCTCTTACTTCCTTGTTCAGCTTAGGTAAAGGTTTGTCATTTGTTAAACTTTTCAAAGAACCAGCTTTTGGTTCTGTTGATTTTTCTTTATTTTTCCATTTTCTATTCTATTGATTTATTTCTTAATCTTTATTGTTTTATTCCTTCTGCTTGCTTTGTGTTTAGTTGACTCTTTTTCTAGTTTCCTAACTTGGAAGCTCAGGTTTCAAATTTGAAACCATTCTTCTTTTTCAATACAGGCATTTAAAGCTATAAGTGTCTGTCATATGGATGCAGCATTGTTTTAGCTGCATCCATAAATTTTGATATGTTGTGTTTTCATTTTCGTTGAGGTCAAAATATTTTTAAATTTCCTTTATGAGTTCTTTGACCCATGGAAGTTTGTTGTTCAATTTCCAGATATTTAGAAGTTTGTTGTTCAATTTCCAGATATTTGTGTTTTCCCCTATTTCTTACAGTAGTGGATCACTAATGTATGTCCGTTGTGGTTACAGAACATACTTTATATGATTTCAGTCTTTTTTAGTTTTTTGAGACATACTCCTACCTTCAGACCTCACTCTAATATCAGTATGATAGATGCCCTTGCTTTCTTCAGGTCTTCACTCAAATAGCACCTTCTCAATGTGACCTATCCAGACCAACATTAAAAATTACAACCACCCCATAGCTCTTCTAATCTTATCTTGTATTTTTTTCTTTTTTATAGCACTCCTACCTTCTAACATGCCATGTAATTCACTTAGCTCTACAAAGGGAGGAATCCTTATTTATTGATGCATCCCTAATTATTTTTTAGTGTATTAATCAGTTCATCCACTTAGACATATGTAGCTGAAATTTGTTGACTTTCTTTGGATAATAGTATTTCATCATATAAACATATCAGAATTTTATAATTAATTCTTCTTAGATGAACATTTGTATTTTTGCTAACTCTGGGCAATTATAAATAGCAATGGTCTGAAAATTCTTATTATCGTGTCCTGGTACATATATGCCTACATTTTTCTAAGGTGTATACGTGGGAGTAGAATTGATGGGTTGTATGTTGAGCGTATCTTCGACATTAGTAAATGATGTCATGTTGATTTGCACTGTGTGTACACATTCCCACCAGCAATATGTGAGGGTACCAGTTGCTCTACGACTTCACTGACATGTAGTGTTGGCATTCTTTTTAATTTTTGCCAATATGTTTGTTTTCTATTAGTATCTTGTTCCTTTCCTAATTTGCATTTCCCTGAATTCTAATGTGAATGAGCACGTTTGTATATATTTATTTTATTATTGTTTTTTAATTTAGAGACAGGGTATCACCATGTTGCCCAGGCTGGTCTCAAACTCCTGGGCTCAAGGAACTTTCCTGCTGCCTCAGCCTCCCAAGTGCTGGGATTACAGGCATGAGCCACCACACCTGGCCCACATATATTTATTAGCTATGTGTGTTTCCTCTTTTGTAAGGCATTTCTTCAGTATTTTGCCCATTTTCCTAATGGTTGTTCATCTTTTTCTTATTGATTTGTAGAAGTTATTCATGTATTTTAGATTTAAGTTCTCTGATAATTCTGTGTGTAGCAAGTATCTTTTCCTATCCTGTGGTGTTTTTTTTTTTTTTTTTTTGGTCCATCTCTTTATGACATTTTGATGAACAGAAGTTCTTGATTTTAATGTAGTTGAATTTATCAATCTTTTCCTTAATGGATAGTGCTTTTTGTGCCTTAGGAAATACTTACATAACTACTCCTATGCCTTGCTGGTGGAAATATAGAATAGTATAACTCCTACAGAGTGAAATTTAACAATACATAGAAAAATTACATACATATTTACTCTTTGTCTCAACAGTTTCACTTCAGGGAATCTATTTCAAACATATACTTGAAAAATACCAAATCCTGTATGCACAAAGCTGTTTGTCAGGACATTATTCCTAATAGTATGAGACTGGATATAAGACCAACGTGTGTCAGGAGGGGAATAGTTAAATAAACTATTGTACATCCACACAATGGAGTACTGTGCAGCTATAAGAAGGAATGAGAAGAGCTCTACACATTAATATGGAACTATCTCCAGGATATATTGTTAAGTGCACAAATGTAAATTGTAGAACCAGTGCTTATAGTAAGTTACTTTTTATGTAGGAGAGAGGTATAACTAATGAATTATATGTATGTGTGTACATGCCTATTTGCTTATATTTTCAAAGAAGCAGCAATGGAACCATAAGCCAAAACCTAATAAAAAATTGTTATTTATGGGGAAGGAAGAGAATGGGATAAAGGGGACAGAGATGGAAGTGAGACTTCTGTGAAAGTGCTTTATAACAGTTTCACTTTAGATCCATATAAATATTTTGCATCATTTAAAAGTTTAATCAAAAAGGTAAAAATCCCTAAAATTCAAAAACAACCTGAAGCAAATGAACCTAGTGATAAATAAAGTTAGTAGCATAACCACACAACTGGAAAACAAAAGAAAACAATTACTTATAGTGACTTTAAAACATTTGTATATTTCCAATGGTACCCATATTCTAAGGGCACAAGTAACTGCAAAGAAACATAAAACTATATTCAGCAGTTTTATTGGTGATAGTATTGTTATTGACATTTTAAAATTCTATAAGTATATTGTAGGAAGAAGCTAATGAATAATTTTGCTAATATTATTTTAAGCAGATGAGAGGAGATAAATCTCTAAAATAAAGGAGTTTAAGTAAAAATTTTGTTATCTTAAATTTGAATTGGAAATACTGATATAAACTCATGGTTTACTTTTCTCTTAAAAAATGTTCCTTTTGCTCAACAGACCAACACAGGAACAGAAAACCAAACACCGCATGTTCTCACTCATAAGTGGGAGTTGAACAGTGAGAACACATGGACATAGGCAGGGGAACATCACACACTGGGGTCTGTCGGGGGGATGGGGGGAAAGGGGAGGGAAAGCATTAGGACAAAAAATACCTAATGCATGCAGGGCTTAAAGCCTAGATAATGGGTTGATAGGTGCAACAAACCACCATGGCACATGTGTACCTATGTAACACACCTGCATGTTCAGCACATGTATCCCAGAACTTAAAGTAAAATTAAAAAAAAATAATAAAATAAAACCGTTCTAGTGGATCATTAAAAAAAAAAAAAAGTTCTAGCTTTTGTCCACTGAAAAGGCCTGGAAACAACAACTTGGAAGTTGCTTCTGCACACACCAGCAACACACTTTGGTTTCTAAATACCACTTCCTACTAAGAGGAACCAAGGATCTTTACAAATATATTCCAGGTTTGAGTTAGGAGGTATGCAAGATGAGCTTAGGATATTTGGCTGTGCCAGAAAGCCGGGAAGCAATACAGGAGCCAATTTGAAGGGGCTCCCACTGGTCCTAAGTGGGATAATTTGGCCACTAAAAAGAATAATGACTATGTTTAATTGACACAAATAAAGTATATGAAAATACACGATTTCATTATTATACTAAAAATAACCATTCTTCACCACTGGATATTTCTTTTTTTTTTTTTTTTTTGGGACAGAGTCTCACTCTGTCGCGCAGGCTGGAGTGCAATGGAGCGATCTTGGCTCACTGCAACCCTCGCTTCCCCAGTTCAAGCAATTCTGCCTCAGCCTCCCAAGTAACTGGGACTACAGGCGCCCGCCACCATGCCCAGCTAATTTTTGTATTTTTAGTAGAGATGGTTTCACCATATTGGCCAGGCTGGTCTCAAACTCCTGACCTTGTGATCCGCCTGCCTTGGCCTCCCAAAGTGCTGGGATTACAGGCATGAGCCACCGCGCCTGGCCTCCATTAGACATTTCTAAGGTGTCAACTCTTACTCTCATAATTGGTAAATAATGGCAAAGAATCAAGCATTTATCCTGCCATTCCCATATGATCTACATTTAGGGAAACCACATAGTTGATGACGGTAAGTTCATTATAGAATTACAGATAATAAGCATAAAAGAAATAATAGAATTAGTAAAGCCATGATTTGCAACTCTTAATAAATTAATAAACTAGGTAATGGTCATCAGTAGATGTAAAAAACCCATTAGGTGGAAGGTGAATGGGAAAATTTAATAATGGAGGGATGAGACTAATACCATCTACCACCACAATCCACTGATCAATTTCAGTATCACTAAAAATGGGACCACCAAACATTATGTGCCTTATGACATGATACAATAGGAAGTACATATCTATCTATAAAGGATTCTTTCCTAAAAATATTGAACCTGAACCTAATCAAACCTTTAGATCAGCACTGTCCAATGCAACTTTCTGAAATGATGTAGTAGTTTTTATCTGTTCTGTCCAATATGGTATCCACTAGCCACATGTGACTATCAAACACTTTAAATTTGTTAAGTTCAGCTGAGGAACTGATATTTAAAAATTAATGTAAATAGACACATGTGACTAGTGGCTACTGTATTAGGTAGCATAGTTATAGATTATCTGCCAAGAAATAGAAGGGATTAAGGAACAAGTTAAACAGCACCATCAGAAAATGATTAGTCAAATTCATTTGTTCATAGAACAAATGTAGTTTATTTAATCAATGGATGAGTGAGAAAATGAAATAGAGGGGTGGGAGAGATGAGACACTGTTTTAGAATAAAAGAATCTTAAGAGATATAACAGCCAAAGGCTATTTTAGATTTTGAATTGAATAAACAAGTATAAAAAAATTCTTTGACGGAATCAGGACAATTTGAACATAACATTGGTATTAGATGATACTAAGGAATTATTAATTTTGTGAAGTGTGGTGCTATGTTGCTTATATTTTTTTAAATGTCCTTATCAATTAGAGGTACATATATTTGCATGACCCTAGGTGCCTCACTTGCCTCACCATAGTTCTGGCCTATAGTTTTGCTTGAAATATACTGTAATAAGATAACTATTTACCATTGTCATTTGTCACAGACAAGACCTGCCCCAGCAGTGTTTCTTTATCTGAGGTCCAGGATTTAATTTTTATTAATTTGTCAAAAGTTGTATTGGTAGGCTTTGTAGAACTTCCCTATCTCTTTGTCTTGATCCAGATGAACCCCAAAAGAAGAACAAAGGTGATCCCATGAACAACCTGGAAAGTTTTTACCAAGAGATGATAATGAAAAAACGTCTTGAAGAGTTCCAACTTATGAGAGGTGAACCCTTTGCTTCCCACTCACTGGTCTCAGCTACATCAGTGGGTGATAGAGTCACAGCTGAGAGCCCATCATTACTCCAGGACAAGGGAAAACAGGCAGCACAGGGTAAAGGCCCCAGTCTCCATGTGGCAAATGTTATTGATTTTTCACCTGAGCAGTGTTGGACTGGGCCTAAGAAGCTGACGCAGCCAATAGAATTTGTCCCAGAAGATGAAATCCAGAGAAATCGTTTGTCAGAGGAAGAGATCCGAAAAATTCCTATGTTTTCTTCATATAATCCAGGGGAACCAAACAAGGTATAGGCCAAACCAAGTAAAACAACCTGGGTTGATTTCACTTTTATTTACCTCTACCTAAAGTAATACTTTTAAATTAGCTTTGATTATACCAAAGAATCATGATATAGGCACAGTGATTGTGTTTGTCCTTGACCTTGACTATTCATTCTCTCCATACTATATAAGTAGCATATTTCCTATAAGGTTCTTGGTACTTTCCTAAGGTCCTGAACTACCCTTAGCGTTTTAAAGAAATGTTGATAAGACTCTAGTCCATACCCATTAGAAGCCCCAAACTGAAGGAAAAGTAACCTCCAATTTCCTACAATGTAATAATAAAATAGTGTTCATAGGACCACCATAGCTGGTAGCCATGGTGCCTCTGGAATTAGCCAATAATTGACTGCCTGGTTGTGAGTAGGGTATATGCTACCACATGAGTCTTCTCTTCAGAATGCTCTACCTGGCTTTCATATGACATATGACTTAAATTGCTGTTGGCAAAGCAGCAAAGTGAAAAAGGTCCTATAAGCTTTAAGAAATTGTCCAACAAGTCTGGGCGTGGTGGCTCATGCCTGTAATCCGAGCACTTTGGGAGGCTGAGGCAGGCGGATCACAAGGTCAGGAGTTCGAGACCAGCCTGACCAACATGGTGAAACCCCATCTCTACTAAAAATACAAAAATTAGCCAGGCGTGGTGGTGCGTGCCTGTAATCCCAGCTACTCAGGAGGCTGAGGCAAGAGAATTGCTTGAACCTGGGAGGCGGAGATTGCAGTGAGCCAAGATCATGCCACTGCACTCCAGCCTGGACAACAAACCGAGACCCCATCTCAAAAAAAAAAAAAAAAGAAAGAAATTGTCCAGTGCATAACTAAATAACGTTGTAAATCTTATTTTATTGATCAAATCATTATTTCACATTCATGTTGTATGTTACATCTGGAATGGAAAACTCTTCGTTACTGTGTTACCCAAAGAGACAACACAAGCCCCTGGAGCATATACTTTGTTGTGTCTAATTTAAAAAACAAAACCAAAAATATAATGTTAGTTTTTGACTGTCTCTGAATTAAAAAAAAAATCATTCTAGATGAGGGATATTAAAACAGTTTATTTGACTGACTGAATTTCTAATAGTTCAGGGGTATTTATGCTATTAGTTCAAGAATAGCTTGGTTTTTATTTACTTTTTGTTATGAAATATTAATATACCAAAAGTGATATAGAATAATAGAGCAAATACCTGTGTAGCCAGCCAACTTTTATTAATCATTGTCAAGTCCTAATATTTTCTGTATTTGCTTAATTAAAAAAAATAAAGCATTATAGATATTCCTGAAGACTTCCACATATTCCTCACCAATCCCATTCTCCTTTATCCTTTCCAGATGTAACCACTATCCTGAATTTGCTATTTATAATTCCTATGCCCATTTTTATATTTTTACTACATAGCCATATATTCACAAATAACATACGGTTTTATATGTTTTAAAAGTATATACATGACATACTCTATCATTCTACAACCTTTTTGACTCGATATGCATAATGCTTTTGAAATTTATTTCTAAAGATACAAGGAACTATGTAGTATTCCATTGTAGAAATAGACCATCATTTATTATATTTATCCATTTTCCTGAAGATTTGTTCTTTCTGTTATTTTGCTGTTACAGTTAAGTCTGCAACAAGTATTATTGTACATCTCTTGTTGCGCATATGCCAGACTTTTTCTAGGACAGTGTTTTTCAAACTTAGGTTACAATTAGTAGGTTACGACCAATGGGGTTTTGTTAATGAAATGGAATAGAATAGAAAATATCAAAAAGTGTTCCATACAGTATGTTAGGGTAATTACTGTTTCTTAAAGCTTTTATTTTATATGTGTTTGTGTATATGTGAGATAATGTGTGTGGGACCACAATGAAGAATGCAGTTCTTCCTAAAGATCTCAATCAAAAGTGTTGGGAAGGTGTCATTCTATTACAGTGTCTCGAATGTTAGTGTGCATCAGAATTGCTTGGAGGGCTTATTAAAACATAGATTGCTAGACTCCACTCCCAGAATTTTTGACTCAGTAGATCTGGAGTGGGGCCTGAGAATTTGCATTTCCAACAAGTTCCCAAGAGATTCTGATCCTGCTGGTCTGAGAGTAACAATTTAAGAATCATCGTTCTAGGTTATATACCTGGGAGTGGAATTGCTGTGATATATAGGGTGTGTATATCTCAATTTCTAATGGAACCAAGGTTTCAGAGATCCTCTTCACATTCTTGCCAAAACTTTGGAGCATTAGACTATTTTGCCAGCCTTATCAGCTTGAAAAGATATCTCACTGTTTTAATTTGCATGTTTCTGATTTCCAGTGAGGTTAAGCATGTATTCTTAACATTTATTAGCCTTTCAGGAACTTTCTGTGAGTTACCTGTTACATTCCTTTGCTGAATATTTAATCATTTGTTTTTTCATATTTATAGGGATTATTTCAAAATTCTGCATATGAATCCTTTATGTTGTTTAGCAAATATCTTCGCCCACTGGATGACTTACTTACCTTTTAAATTTGTTCCTGATATCTTTTGTTGAGCAAAAGTTTTTCATTTTAATGTTATCAGATTATCAGTATTTTATTCAATGGTTTGTGCTTTTTGAATCATTTTAAGGAGATCCTTCCCTACAGATCAATAAGAAAAATACAAACAACGCAATAAAAATAAAAGTGTTTATAAAAGCAGATATAACAGGCAATTCACAGAGGCAAAAACACTAGTGGCCAATAAACTTAAGAAATCTTTTTTTTTTTTTTTTTATGTTGAAAAGATATATATATTTAGAATTAGGCAGCTGGACTCAGTTTAGATGATCCCAATTTTGTTGGCAACATCCAAAGCGTCGTAATCAGGAGCCAGTCGAACATACGCCTTTTTCTCTCCATCAGGCCGAATCAGGGTGTTGACCTTGGCCACATCAATGTCATAGAGCTTCTTCACAGCCTGTTTAATCTGGTGCTTGTTGGCTTTAACATCCACAATGAACACAAGTGTGTTGTTGTCTTCTATCTTCTTCATGGCAGACTCAGTGGTCAGCGGAAACTTGATGATAGCATAGTGGTCAAGCTTGTTTCTCCTGGGGGCGCTCTTCCGAGGATATTTGGGCTGCCTCCGGAGTCGCAGTGTCTTGGGCCGCCGGAAGGTGGGTGACGTGCGGATCTTCTTTTTTTTGTGGCTGTGGACACCTTTCAACACTGCCTTCTTGGCCTTTAAAGCCTTCGCTTTGGCTTTGGCTTTAGGAGGGGCAGGAGCTTCCTTCTTCGCTTTCGGCGCCACCTTGTGAAAAGCTAAACTTAAGAAATCTTATTAGTAATCAAGAAAATGCAAAATAAATCTATACTATGATATGTACATTTAGTACTTAGAATGCTGGCATATATTTAAAGGCCTGACAATGCCAAGTATTGGTGAGCAGATGAAACAATAAGAAATCTGTAATCTCAGCACTTTGGGAGGCCGAGGGCGATGGATCACCTGAGGTCAGGAGTTCAAGAGCAGCCTGGCCAATGTGTTGAAACCCATCTTTACTAAAAATGCTAAAAATTAGCTGAGTTTGATGGCACACACTTGTAATCGCAGCTGCTCAGGAGGCTGAGGCATGAGAATCTCTTGAACCCAGGAGGCAGAAGTTGCGGTGACCCAAGATCATGCCACTGCACTCCAGCACTCTAGCCTGGGTGACAGAGCGAGACTCTGTGTCAAAAAAGAAAAAGAAAAAAAAGAAAGAAACAATAAGAACTCTAATATACCTCCGGGGGAATATAAATGAATACAGCCACTTCCAAGAACATCATGGCAATATCTAGTAAAATTGAAGATGTTCATACACTGTAAGTCAGCAGTCTCATTCTTCATTATCTATCTTAGAGAAACTCTTAGACATGCACATTAGGAGATGTTATAATGATGCTTGTAGCATTGTTCATCAGCGGGAGTATAGATAAAACATAGTATGTTTATAAAATGGAATACTACACAGTAGAGAAAATGAATGAAATAGAATTATAGGTATCAATTTGGATGAAACTCACAAACATAATTTTGAATAAAAATAGCTAGTTGCAAATTTCTAGTTTCAGCTTCAACATGTGAAGTCCTTGGACGTCATCACTCCTGTCTTACGATAAGAAAAACAGTTGAACAAACTAAAAATCAATAACTAATAACTTTTCTTAGACCCAGCAGAAAATTTAAGTCACAGGGAAAACTGTAATCCTGAAATCTGAAGAAACAGGCAGTTACAGAAAATCATATCCCAGATTTGCTTATCAGGAGCAAAAGGCACTGGAGCCATAAACTGGTAGAAACACTTAGGTGGTAATTTTGACAAATTGCTGGAGTCAGAGTGTAGACTAGTGTGGGAATGACAAAACTCTTGGGGGCCCACAGTCTTAGAGGTTTCGTTTGCTTCCAGGAACCCCACAAGGTTCAAGGTAAAGAGCTAAGAAAAAATATCTGTTTCTGGCATGGAGAGAGGAAACATTATCATTTTTAAGTGTATCCAGAACTTTCTACTTAGCAAAGGGCCACCCAGCAAGGAAAACAACTTTACCAAAGCCTTATCCAACTCCAGGCTCTTCTAGCTTTCCTGTCTCATCTAAGAGAGAAAAAAAGCTGTTAAATGCTTGTGAAGGTTACAGGCTGGAGACACAGGCAAACTAAAAGATTGAGACTTCATCATAGGATTAGAGGATGCCTCCTCTTCCGCACCTTGCTACTACATCAACAGGGATTCAGTATAATAACCGTGGATTATAGCTGAAAGACTTGCAAGGATCAGACTCTATTTAAAGAGGTGTTTTTGTTTTGTTTTGTTTTGTTTTGTTTTGTTGTAAATCTAAAGGAAACAAGGGAGACAAAAAGACACTAGAAGAAACAGAAACTTCTGACACCTACAGCTACAGCAAACATTAAGCACAGCCCAACTCCTGGCCAGATTAACATAAAACCTCATACTAATGGCCTCTTTGGATCAGTTCCTATTACTTGATAGATCATGTCCAGTTTTCAACAGAAGAAATTATAACGTATGCTAAGGAAAAAAAAAAAACACAGTCTGAAAAGACAAAACAAGCATGAGAACCAAATTCAGATATGACACAGGTTTTGGAATTATCAGATGTGGAATTTAAAATAACCACAATTAATATACTAAGTAGACCATGAATAAAAGTAGATAACATGCAAGACCAGACGGCTAATGTAAACAGAGAGAAATTTTAAGAAAGAATCAAAAGGAGATGCTAGAAACAAAAAACACTGTAACAAATGAAGAATGCCTTTGATAGGCTCATCAGTAAGTTGGAAACAGCCAAGAAAGGAATCAGTAAGGTTGAAGACATGGCAATAAAAACTTCTCATGCTGAAATACAAAGAAAAAAAAGACTGAAAAAAAGGAACAGAATATCCAAGAACTATGGGACAATTTCAGAGTATAACATACATGTTACTGGAATACCAAAAGGGGAAGAGAAAAAGGAGAAGAAATATTTGAAGTAGTAATGGCTGAGAATTTTCCAAAATTAATAGCAGATAAAAAACTACAGATCTGGGAAGCTCCAGGAACACCAAGCAGGATAAATACCAAAACTACACCTAAGCATATCATGTTTAAACTACGGAAAGACAAAGAAAAGATTTTAAAAACAGAGAAAATAAACACTTTACCTATATAAAAACAAAGATAAGAATTACATTTCTCATCAGCAACTGTGCAAGCAAGAGAGTACAGTGAAATATTTGTGTCAAAAGTAAAAAGAAAACACCCACCTAGAATTATTTTCCAGCAAAAAAAAAAAAAAAATCCTTCAAAAGTGAAGGAAAAATAATAAAGACTCTCAGACAAACAAAACTGAGGGAATTTTTCATCAGTAAATCCCACCTTGTAGGAAAAAAAAAATGCTTTTGAAAAAAGTTCTCCAGAGATAAGCAAAATTATATAGGTCAGAAACTCAGATCTGCATAAAGAAAGAGCATAGGAGAATATGTTAAGGTAAAATAAAATCTTTTCTTATTTTAAAACAATCCAGAATAAAACTTTTCAAAGTAATAATAGAAATGTGTTGGATAATTATAGTATACAGATAAGTGAAATGAGTGACAGTGATATCAGGGATAGGTTGCAAGAATTAGTATATATATATAAATACAAATTTGTCTTTGTTATAGGGTATTTGCACTATCCATGAAGTGATATAGTTTTATTTGAGAGTGGACTTAGATCAGTTGTAAATGTATATTGCAAACTCTAAGGCAATTACTAAAAAAAAATTATATAAAGAAGTACAATTGATATGGCTAAGAGAAGGGTGAAAATGGAAGCATATAAAATAATACTCATTTTTTACAATCTTTTTTCAGAAAACAAAAGCAGAGGGAACACTTCTTAACTCATGAGACCAGCCTTAGCTTAGTACCAAAACCAGATAAAGACATTACGATGAAAAAAAAACTACAGACAGTATCCCTCATGTGTATAAAAGCAAAAATCCTATATGTTAGGAAAATCAAAACATTTGATTGAAATATTGATTGAGAAATCAAAATGTTAGGTAATCAAATTCAATAATGTATAAAAATAATTGCATACTATAATCAAGTATGATTTATTCCAGATATCCACCATAGGTTCAACATTTGAAATTCAATTAATCTGCCACATCAATAGACCAAAGAAGAAAAATCATATGGTCACTTCAATTGATGTAGAAAAACATTTGAAATATCTGAACATCGATTCATGATAAAAACTCTCAGCAAATTAGGAATAGAGTATAACATCCTCAACTTGATAAAGAATAACTACAACACCCTACAGCTAACATCATACTTAATAGAAACTGGATGCTTTCCCCTTTGATCAGAAAAAAGGCAAAAATGTCCCCTTTCCCCACTTCTTTTTGACACCGTACTAGAAGTACCAGCTACAGCAGTAAAACAAGTGAAGGAAATTAAAAGAATACAGATTGGGAAGGAAAAACTAAAACTCTCTTTGTTCACAAGTAACATATATGTCTGTGTAGAGAATCCCAAACAATCAGCCAAAAAGCAAACAACTCTTGGAACTAGTAGATTAGTATAGCTTGGAGGTTACAAGGTTTGTTCACAGAAGTCAATTGCTTTCCTCTATACCAGAAATGAACAACTGGAATTTGAAATTAAAAACAACACTGTTTACAATAGCACCAAAAAAGAATGAAATACTTAGGTATAAATTTAACAAAGTATGTACAGGTTCTATATGCACAAAAGTGTAAAACTGATGAAAAATTAAAATATAAATAAACACAGAGACATTTTGTGTTCTTGGATTGAAAGACTTTATATTGTTAAGATATTAGTTCTTTCTCAAATTGATTTGTAGATTCCACACAATCCCAACGAAATCCCAGCATGTTATTTTGTGTATATTTGGGAACTGATTCTAAGTTTATATGAAAAGACAAAAGACCCAGAACATGTAACACACCCCTGAAAAAGAAGAAGAAATTTGGAAGACTGACACTACCCAACTTCAAGAGTTACTGTAATCAAGTAGCGTGGCGTGGTGTTGATGGGGGAAAAAAAGACACACAGATCAATGGAGCAGAATGGAGACCCAAGGATTAGACCCACATAAATATAGTAAATTAATATTTGACAAGGGATCAAGGACAGTTTAGTGGAGAAAGAATAGTCTTTTCAACAAATGGTGCTAGAACAACTGAATATCCACATGTAAAAAAAAACGAATCTAGATATAAACCTTACATCCTTCATAAAAATTAACTTGAAATAGTCATAGACCTAAATATAAAACACAATACTATAAAACTTCTAGAAGAAAAAGATTAAAAGCTAAGTGACCTTGTGTTTGATAATGTATTTATCAGACATATCACCAAAAGTACAATTTATGGAACAATTGATAAGTCAGACTTTATTAAAATTATAAACTTCTGCTATATGAAAAACACTTTTAAGAGACTCAAAAGACAAGCCACAGACTAGAAAAATATTTGCAAAACTCACATCTAATAAAAAACTTGTATCCAAAATACACAAAGAATTCCCACAATTCAACAGTATTAAAACAACTCAATTTAAAAAATGGGTAAAAATAAGAACAAACTCCTCACCACAGAAGATATATACATAGCAAATAAGCATGCAAAAAGAAGCTCATCTTTATTTGTCATCAGAGAACTGAAAAATAAGAAATGCCGCTAAACACCTACTAGAATGGCTAAAGTCCACAATAAAACTGACAATACCAAATTCTGTTCAGGATGCAGAGCAACAGGAACTTTTTAAAAAATTATAGATGTAGAAGATACAAGTGCAGTTTTGTTTTGTGTTTTGAGGCAGATTCTCTCTCTCTCTCTCTGTTTCCCGGACTGGAGTGCAGTGGTGCAATCTCAGCTCACTGCAACCTCCGCCTCCTGGGTTCAAGCAATTCTGCTTCAGCTTCCCAAGTAGCTGGGACTACAGGTGCGAGCCACCACGCCCAGCTAATTTTGTATTTTTAGTAGAGATGAGGTTTCACTATATTGGCCAGGCTGGTCTCGAACTCCTGACCTCAAGTGATTTGCCCGCCTCGGCCTCCCATAGTGCTGGGATTACAGGCATGAGCTACTGTGCCCAGCTGCAGTGTTTTTTTTTTTGTTTGTTTGTTTGTTTTTTATGGGTATATTTCATAGTCATGAAGTCTGGGACTTTTATTCATTGCTGGTGGGAATACAACCTCTTTGGAAGACAGGTTGGCCACCTCTTACAAAGCTGAACATTATTTTACCACACAGTCCAACTACTGCATTCCTACTTATTTACCCAGTTGATTTGAAAAGCTTGTGTTCGACAAAAACTGCCATGTGAATGTTCATAGTAGCTTTATTCATAATTGCCAAAAACTGGAAGCAGTCAGGATGTCCTCCAATAGGTTAATGGATACATTCACCTGTGGCAGATCTATGCAATGGAATATAATTCAGCAATAAAAAGAAATTCACGGTCCAGCCACAAAAAGACATAGAGGAACTTTAGATTAATATGAATATTAATCTTAATAGCTGAAAGAAGCTAGTATGGAAAGACTGCATATTGTATGATTACATTATATGACATTCTGGAAGAGGGAAAGCTAGACAGTAAGATGGTAAATGGCTGCCAAGGGTTTGAGGGGAATGGAGAAGGGAGGAATAGATGAAACACAGGGAATCTTTAGGGCAGTAAAATTATTCTGTATAATACTGTAGTTGTAGAGGCAAGACATGCATTTGTCAAAACCCATTAAACTACATAGCACAGAGAGTTACACCTAATGTATACAAATGTTAAAAACTCGTTTAGGAGGTTGA
Organism: Chlorocebus sabaeus; assembly: GCF_047675955.1. NCBI lineage: Eukaryota > Metazoa > Chordata > Mammalia > Primates > Cercopithecidae > Chlorocebus > Chlorocebus sabaeus. The sequence goes on from NC_132933.1 coordinate 46,295,689, forward strand.
GGGACCCTAGGAAAGGATGCAGACAGCAAGAAGAGAGTCAAACTGTATTACAAACATGTAAAACAACCTCGTTGAAGGGATAGGGGAAAAGACACTGAACTAAGCATCTTTGGAAATACGTGGAGTCTGAAAGACTAAAAGCAAATGGAACTTCACATAAGCACAGTATCCTTGTTGATAAGGTTATGTCCCTGGGTACTGGTTACTTAGGGAGTAACAATTCTGATACTGTTATACATGCATAATGGAATGGAGCAATTAAGTAAATGGATGGCAGATGATGGGAGCCAGGTTTCTCACTGTTGCAATCTACAGATAAGTAAAGGGAGGATGCTGAAATGATCCATGTGATAATGGTTTACAGTTGGAGACATCAGGATGAACTCATGTTTAACTTAATATAGATATAAGTGGTTACATATAGAAATATTTATATGTGTTTATATATACATGGATTAGTCTAAATACATATTTTTTGTTCTGTGAGCTGAAAGGACACAAATGAAAGGACACACCAGTATCAATGAGCTTGCACGGCATCCTTATCTTGGTTTCTAATACCATTCTCTAATAAAATGAACCAAGGCTCCTTAGAGAAATGACTGCTTCTAATACTGGGGCAGGAAATATACAAGATGAGCTTTGTGCATCTTGTAGTGCCAGAAAGTAAGGAAGTGCTAAAAAGAACAACAGTATAAAATCGTTATTTTATTGTTCTTTGACATGATGATTTTATGTTGTTTTTTGACATTAGGGGTATTTGAAAGGAATACAGGAGCCAAATGAAAGAGCTTCCAATGACTAAAGCCAGAACAATTTGTGCAACAAACTAAAATAAAATAAATCATTATCTTAAAATCATTATTTTATTGTTCTTTGACGTGATTTTATGTTGTTTTTTGACGTTGGTATTGCAAAGGAATACAGGAGCCAAATGAAAGAGCTTCCAATGACTAAAGCTGGAACAATTTGTGCAATAAACTAAAATAATGTTGGATAATACAGTGTATAGTATAAACATCCATGAGTCCAGGTGATATAAATAAGTGATTGAGTAAACAAATATATAGAGGAAAATAAATATATACCTCCCATGAAAAAGAATTTCATGCAATTTGTGTAGATACTCTACCTCAAGGAGGGAGAGCATAACTCCCCATTGCTTAGTTTTGAGCTGCTCATAATGACTTCTTTCCAAAAGAGTACAGGAAGGGAAAGCAGGAAAAAAGAGTAACTTTGCAAGAAGAAACCTGACAAACACTACCTAAGCCAGGTGATTAAGGCCAATATCAATAGTTGTTAATCATATTGATGAATCATATTGATTGTATGTATGTTTAACATTATGTGATCAAAACTGTACTTCTCCTGTGTGGTTTTCTTCCCAATAATCCATAACCCCGGTCTAAATGTAATGTAACCTAGATCCTGGAACAGAAAAAGGACATTAGGTTGAAACTAAGGAAATCTAAACTATGGACTTTAGTTAATAATAATATGTCAATACTGGTTCATTAATTGTTACAATGAATATTAATGTAAGATATTAATAACAGGGAAAACCATGGGGTAGATGGGAGTTCTCTGTATTCTCAGTTTTTCTATAAATCCAAAACTGTTCTAAACTTAAAATCCATTTTTAAAGTTTTTAAAAATGTAGCTGTAGAAGAATGCATATTGTTTATATAAAGGACTATATTATATAAAGGTGAAAACATGTAAAATAATAGCATGTATTGCATAGGGATACCAGGAAGAGCTTTATGCTCTATTATCACTTGGAGGCTCTGTTTTTCTTTTTCACAGCTTTCTCTTGTTTTTGAACCTAGCTGTATCTGTGTGTGTATGTGTGTGTGTGTGTGTGTGTGTTATGTATGTTGTGGATACATTCATACATACATACAAGTCTGCACTTATGTGTGTATGTATGCAGAGGGGATGCATCCCAGCAAGAACTGACAGAGCCACCTCAACCAGAAGTCCTCTTTATTTTTTAAAACATATTCATATTGGCCAGGTGTGGTGGCTCACGCCTGTAATCCCAGCACTTTGGGAGCCCGAGGCAGGCGGATCACCTGAGGTCAGGAATTCGAGACCAGCCTGGCTAACATGGTGAAACCCCATTTCTACTAAAAATACAAAAAATTGGCTGAGTGTGGTGGCGCACACCTGTTATCCCAGCTACTGGGGATAACAGGAGGCAGGAGAATCGCTTGAACCTGGGAGGCGGAGGTTGCAGTGAGCCGAGATCACACCATTGCACTCCAGCTTGGGCAACAAGAGTGAAACTCCGTCTAAAAAAAAAAAAAAATTAATATCAAAGGGACAGTCTTAGTATGGGTCTTTCCTAATGGATGAGAAACTTGAAGTTTGTTTTCACATACCCCTTTCTATGGTTATTTAATTTGGTATTTTCATGGTTAGTATTTGAGAGCATAGGCAAGTCAGTTATTCTATGCCCTTGCCTTTAAGATACGAACATACATAAATGCTAAATATGTTAATATCCAGGTTTTAAAGATTTTGAGACTTAAAGATTCTACTGCTTGTTAACAATGTTTAATATATTTATTTATACCTTTCAGTACTTAAGTCATTTAAGAGAGGTATATTTGCTTGCTCTTTGCTTTTGCTGCTTCTGTCTGAATTCTTCCATAATTCCTTTAAGCTGTAAAGGATATAACTAATGCTACGTAATGTATGAGGGTTTTTTTTCCTCCTCCATTTTTTTTAAATTGTGTTTTAAAAACACAAGAACTATCCTCTTAACAAATTTTTAAGTGTGCAATACAATGTTGTCAACAATCAGCACAATGTTGTACAGCAAACCTGTAGAACTTTTTTATCCTGCATGACTGAAACTTTATACCTATTGAACAGCAACTCCCCATTTCCTCCTTCCCCCAGCCCTGGTGACTACCATTATGCTTTCTATTTTACTACTTTAGATACTTCAGTAAGTAGAATCATGCAATATTTGTCCTGTGAGTGGCTTATTTCACTTAGCCTATAGTCCTCGAGTTTCATTCGTGGTATAGCATAATGACATATAGGACTTTCTACTTTTTTAAGGCTAAATAATATTCCATTGTATTTATTTTGTTTATTTATTTGAGACAGAGTCTGGCACTGTCGCCTGAACTGGAGTATAGTGGCCCGATCTCAGTTCACTGCAACCTCTACTTCCCAGGTTCAAGTAATTCTGTCACAGCCTCCCATGTAGCTGGGATTACAGGCGCTCGCCACTGCACCCAACTAATTTTTTGCATTTTTAGTAGAGATGGGGTTTCACTGTGTTGGCCAGGCTGGTCTCAAACTCCTGGCTGCTCTCAAAGCCTCATGATCTGGCCGCCTCAGCTCTTCCCAAAATACTGGGATTATAAGCGTGAGCCACCACACGGAGCCCCCATTGTATTTATATGCCACATTTTCTTTATCTATTCATCAGTCAATGGACATTTAGGTTTTTCCAACTGTTGACTATTGTGAATATTGCTTGGGTGAACATAGGAATGCATATATCTCTTTGAGATATAAATTTCAGCTCTTTTGGATAAATACTCAGAAATGGAATTGTTGGATTGTATGATAGTTCTAATTGTAATTTTTGGAGGAATTTCCATGCTGTTCTTCATAGCAGCTGTACCACTTTACATTCCCACCAGTAGTGCAGAAGGGTTCCAACTTCATATCCTTGCCAACATTTGTAATTTTCTGTTTTGTTTTGTTTTGTTTTTTCATAATGGCCATCCTAACAGGTATGTGGTATCTCACTGTGTTTTTCATTTGCATTTGTCTGTTGATTAGTAATATTGAGCATCTTTTCATATACCTGTTGGCTATTTGTATCTCTTCTTTGGAGAAATGTCTATTTAAGTCTTTTGCCCATGTTTTAATCAGGTTGTTTTCTTGCCATCAAGTTGTAGAGTTCCATATATATTTTAGATATTAAATATGGTTTGCAAGTATTTTCTGTTACTCCATAGGTTGCCTTTTCACTCTATTGTTTCCTTTGCTGTGCAGGGCTTTTTAGTTTGATGTAGTCCCACTTATCTATTTCTGCTTTGTTGCATGTGGTTTTGGTGTCGTATCAAAGAAATCGTTGCCAAGACTAATGTGAAGAAGCTTTTCCTCTATGTTTTCTTCCAGGAGTTTTACAGTCTCAGGTCGTATATTTAAATCTTTAATCCATTTTGAATTGACTATTGTGTATGGCATAAGATAAGGGTCCAATTTCATTAGTTAGCATGTTGCTGTCTTGTCTTCTCATTTTGTTAAAAAGACTATCTTTTTCTCATATTGTTTTCTTGGCACACTTGTAGAAGATCAATTATCTGTAGCTTCATGGGTTTATTTCTAGGCTCTCAGATTGGTTCCATTGACCTATGTGTCCAGTTTTATGCCAGTACCATACTGTTTTGATTACTGTAGCTTTGTAATATGTTGTGAAATAAGAAAATGGCCTCTAGCTTTGTTCTTTCCTAAGATTGTTGTGGCTATTTGGTATCATCTGTGATTCTGTATGAATTTGGGGATTGTTGTTTCTATTTCTGTAAAAAATGCCATTGGGACTTTGATAGAGATTGCATTAAATCTGTCAACTGCTTTGGATAGTTTGGATATATTAATATTAAGTCCTCTAATCCATGAACACAGGATACCTTTTCATTTATTTGTGTCTTCTTTAATTTCTTTCAGCAACATTTGTAGTTTTCAGTGTACAAGTCTTTCACCTCGTTGGTTAAGTTCTTTCTTCAGTATTGTATTCTTTTCAATACCATTGTAAATGGGATATCTTTCTTAATTTCCTCTTCATATGGTTCATTGATAGTGTATAGAAACCACAACTGAATTTTTCTATGTTGATTTTTTTATTCTGCAACTTTACTGAATTTGTTAATTCCTTCTAACTTTTTTGGTTAATTTTTTTCTTTATTATTTCCATTAATATAGTCATAATTCCATGCCAATAATAAAATGGTATAATTAAAACAGAAAAGTGATGTTCTCAAGAGGTCTTCCATTGAAGCTATTTGAACTATGGGCCAAATAAATATGGTACCACCATTCACCAGGTGGCAGCTTGTCTCAGCTGCAAAGTACCCAAGGGAGAAAAATTAATGTCTTGATTGCTGCACTTGTGAACCTTGATTTATTATTTTATTTATTTTCTTTTTAAAGTTTTTTAATTGACATATAATAATTGTACATATTTATGGGGTACATAGTGATGTTTCGATACATATAATGTATAGTGAACAGATCAGGTTAATTAGCTTATCTACCACCTTAAGCATTTATCATTTCTTCACATTGGGAACATTCAATATCCTCCTTCTAGCTATTCGATACTATATAATATATTATTGTTAACTATAACCATTCTACAGTGGTATAGAACACTAGCACTTGTTCCTGTTATCAAACTGTAATTTTACATCTTTAACAAGTCTCTCCCTATCCTTTCCTTCCTCCTACCCTTCACAGCCTCTAGTATCCTCTGTTCTAGTTTTTACTTCTATGAAATCAATTCTTTTTAGCTCCCACGTATAAGTGAAAACCTGCAGTGTTTAACTTTCTGTGCCTGGCTTATTTCACTAAACATAATGTTCTCTAGTTCCGTCCATGTTGCTCTGAATAACAGAATTTCATTATTTTTATGGCTAAATAGTTTTCCACGGTGTATATATACTGCATTGTTGGGCACCCAGGTTAATTTCATATCTTGGCTGTTGTGAAAAGTGCTGCAATGAATATGAGAAAGCTGTTGTCTTTTCAATATACTGATTTCCTTTCCTTTGGATAAATTCTCAGTAGTGGGATTGCTAGATCGTATAGTAGTTCTATTTGTAGTTTGTTGGGGAACCTCCATACTGTTTCCCATAGTGGTTGTAAAAGTTTACAGTCCCACCAACAGTCTCTAAGAATTTACTTTTCTCCACATCCTCACCAGCATTTGTTAACTTTTGTCTTTCCAGTAGTAGCCATCCTAACTGGAATGAGATGATGCCTCATTGTGGTTTTGATTTGCATTTTCCTGATGATTAGTGATGTTGAGTATTTTTTCATATATTTGTTGGCAATTTGTATGTCTTCTTTGGAGAAATAGCTGTTTAGATCATTTGCCCATTTTTAAATCAGGTTGTTTGTTTTGATGCTGTTAAGATGTTGAGTCCCTTGTATAGTCTGGATATTAATCCCCTGTTGGGTGAGTAGTTTGCAAATATTTTCTTGCATTCCGTAGGTTGCCTTTTCACTCTGTTGTTTCCTTTGTTTTGCAGAAGATTTTAGTTTAATATAATCCCATTTGTTTATTTTTGCTTTTGTTGCCTGTGCTTTTGAGGTCTTATTCATAAAATCTTTTCCCAGACCAGTGTCCTGAAATGTTTCCCCTATGTTTTTTCCTAGTAGTTTTATAGTTTCAGGTCTTACGTTTAGGTCTTTGATCTATTTTGAGTTGATTTTTGTATAGGGTAAGAGGTAGGGGTCTGGTTTCATTCTTCATTCATATAGGTATCCAGTTTTCTCAGCACCATTTATCGATGAGATTGTCTTTCTCCAACTGATGTTCTTGGTGCCTTTATTAAATTATTAGTTGGCTATAGATACGTGGGTCAATTTCTGAGTTACCTATTCTGTTCTATGGTTATATGTGTCTCTTTTTATGCCAGTACCATGCTGTTTTAGTTACTACAGTTTTGTAGTACATTTTGAAGTCTGGTAGTGCAGTTCCTCCCACTTTGTTATTTTTGTTCAGGATTGCTGTGGCTTCAGAGTCTTTTGTGGTTTCATACAAATTTTAAGATTTTTTTTCTTTTTCTATAAAGAGAGTGTAATTGGTATTTTGATAGGGATTGCATTAAATCTGTAGGTTGCTTTGGATAGTATGGTCATTTTAACAATGTTCTTTCAATCCATGAGCATGGAATGTCTTTCTGTTTGTGTCCTCTTCACTTTTCTTTCATCAGTATTTTGTAGTTTTTCTTGTAGAGGACTTTTACCTCCTTGGTTGAATTCATTTCTAGGCATTTTATTTTGCTTTTCGTAGCTATTGTAAATGAGATTGCCTTCTTGATTTCTTTTTCAGCTAGTTTGCTGTTCGTATATAGAAACGCTACTGAGTTTTGTTTGTTGATTTTGTATCCTGCAACTGTATGGAATTTGTATATCTGTTCTAAGGGCTTTTTGGTAGACTCTTTTAGGTTATTTTTAGGTTTTTCTGTATATAAGATCATGTTGTCTGCAAACAGGGACAATTTCACTTCCTCCTTTTCACTTTGGATGCCTTTTATGTCTTTCCTTTGTCTAATTGCTCTAGCTAAGACTTTCACTACTGTGTTGAATAAGAGTGGTGAGAGTGAGCATTGTTGTCTTTTGCCAGTTCTTAGAGGAAAAACTTTCAGCTTTTCCCTATTCTACTGATGTCTAATTTTTTTTTGTTGTTGAATCTTTAGTGTTTTCTACATGGATGATCATTTCACTGTGAACAGAGATAATTTTACTTCTTTCTTTCTGATTTGGATGCATTTTCTGTTTCTTGCCTATTTGCTCTGGCTAGAACTTCCAGTACTATGTTGAATAGAAGTGGTGAGAGTAGGTATCCATGCCTTGTTCCTGATCTTAGAGGAAAAGTTTTCAGTTTTTAAATACTGAATATTATGTTAGCTGTGGACTTTACATATATGGCCTTTATTATGTTGAGGTAAATTCCTTCTATTAGTAGTTGAGTGTCTTCATCATGAAACAGTGTTGAATTTTGTCAAATGCTTTGTCTGCATCTATTGAGATGATCGTGTAATTTTTATATTTTGTTCTGTTAATGTGTTGAATTACATTGATCAATTTTTGTGTGTTGAATCATCCTTGCATCCCAGGGATAAATCCTCCTTGGTCATTGTGTATGATCTTTTTAATGTGCTGTTGAATATGGTTTGGTAATATTTTGTTGAGGATTTTTACATCTGTTTATTAAGGATATTGGTCTGTATTTTTCTTGTAATGTTTTTGTCTAGGTTGGTCTCAGGGTAATCCTGGCCTTATAGAATAGCTAGCATATAGTTTATAGTTGAGTTTTGTTTATCCATTCAGGTACTCTGTCTTTTGGGGAATTTATTAATATTTAATGTAATTATTGCTAGCAAAGGACTTACTATTGCCATTTGTTAATTGTTTTCTGTCTCTCTTGTACCTCTTTTGTCTCTCCCTCTCAGCTGTCTTCCTTTATGGTTCATTGGGGTTTTTTTTGTAGTGATATACTTTTATATCTTTCCCATTTTCCTCTGTATGTCTTTTATAGGTATAGGTCATGGTAAAACAATTTGTTTTAAGCTGATAACATCTTAAGTTCAATCACATATAAGAGCTCATTTTTGTTCTCTTGAATTGTTTGTTTGTTTGTTTGTTTGTTTGTTTGTTTGTTTGTTTGTTTTGAGACAGGGTCTCACTCTGTTGCCCAGGCTGGAGTGTGGTGGTGTGATGTGATCGTAGTTCACTACAGCCTCAAACTCCTGAGCTCCAGTAATCCTCCTGCCTCAGCCTCCCAAATAGCTGGGACTTGTAAAATTGGCCAGGTGTGGTGGTGCATGCTGTTTGCTCACAAGTAGCACATGTCACTCTGTCTCTTTTGTAAAGACAGTGTCTCACTGTGTTGCCCAGACTGATTTCAAACTCCTGGACTCAAGTGATTCTCTCACCTCAGCCTCCCAAAGCACTGGGATTATAGGGGTAAGCCACCGCACCCACCCTCCCATGCCTAATAGGTAGAATAATTTCTCTTATTTTTCTGAGGATATTAGTTATGGTTTGTTGAAGTTTTTTCCTATTTGCTTTCTTTTCTTTATGTTTGTTGTGTTCTCTCTTTCACATTAGAGGATTTCCTAAGATGCCTGATAATCGATGCCCAACTTTATAAGTAGGAACTAAAAAGCAGATTGGAATCTCTGAGCACACAAGTGGTACTTGTTGACTTTGAGCTTCACTTTAAAGTGGTCTGGCTGGACCATTTGTTAGATAAATTCCTTATCCCAAGTCAGTGTTTTTATATCTTTCCTCCTAGGACTTACCAGTTTTCCCAGAGAAGACTGTTCCAAAATCTTTCTTATGAGGGTACTACCTGCATTCTAGGAGCCAAATGGCAGAAAAGGTCTGGGAGGACCTCAACATTTAGTATGCATTCGTTCTCCTTGCTTTCAGAAACAGGGTTCACATCTTCAGCCATGTGTGGCATTCCCCATCTTCTGACAATGAGCCTCAAGTATTCTACCAGAATCGGCAAGTTATCTTTTACCCCATAGCATGTTGTGAGGGAGGGTATTTAAAAATCATATTGGCTTTTAGACAGCCTTCAACTGACCTGCCTTATTTTAACCCCATCCCTTCACATTTATTTCTGAAAGTAAGTGAAATTATCAGTTCCTGAACTATTTAAGGATTCTTAAGTGGTGACAGGTGTGTTCTTGGCTTTCTCCACTACCAGTTTAAAATTCAACTTTCTTCAGTGTGCTGAGTTGGTTCCTGCTCATCCAATTATTTTTCATCTCCCAGATTATTATTGCTGTTGTCTCCTTTTCTTGTTCCTCCTGACCTTGTTAGTTTGTGTTTTTTGTTTTTTTTTTTTAAGTGCCCATAGTTTTAGAGAGTTTTCTGGATGGAATGAAATTAAATGAATGTGTTCAATCCACCATTTTTATGTGAAACTAATTGTAATCATAATGAAAGAATTGCCTTACGGCTGGGCATGGTGTCTCACGCCTGTAATCCCAGCACTTTGGGAGGCCAAGGCGTGTGGATCACCTGAGGTTGGGAGTTCGAGACTAGCCTGGACAACATGGTAAAACCCCATCTCAACTAAAAATACAAAAATTAGCCAGGTATGACTGTAATCACAGCTACTGGGGAGGTTGAGGCATGAGAATTGCTTGAACCCAAGAGACCAAGATTGCAGTGAGCCGAGATTGTGCCACTGCACTCCAACCTAGGTGACAGAGTGAGACTTTGTCTCAAAAAGAAAAAAAAAAAAAGAATTGCCTTACCTCCTTTTTATGATATTTTGGTTGATTCTCAATTTGTTTTAGGTGTTATACCTGAAGAACCTTAGCCCTCGGGTGACTGAAAGAGATCTTGTGTCATTGTTCGCTCGGTTCCAGGAGAAAAAAGGACCTCCAATTCAATTCCGAATGATGACTGGACGAATGAGGGGCCAGGCTTTTGTCACCTTTCCCAGTAAGTAGTTTCATCCAGATGATTACTCAGTTGCCCCTCAGTTCGCTAGAGACTACCTATAACCTCTCTAATTTAGATACAGTCCTTTGATTTCTTCACAGCATGTGAGAACAAGAGAAGGAACGAAAAATATGTTTTCAGTATTTCTTTCTCTTTCCTCTCCTCCATTGACAGTGCATGGCCACACTACCCCAGTGTCCTCAGGTTTTCCCAGTCTTGGTACTTCCTTCTTACCCTACCAAAATCTGTACTCCCTTTACTGACAACAGTATTTCTGGTCCAAGTTATAATTAGATTACTCATTAATTAGTGTATTAGTATTCTGATCAGAACACATGTACTTGCCTTATGCACTGTTCCTTTAGGACTAAGTGAGCACAAGCTAATATACTAATTTATTACTTATTCATAATTAGTAGATGATGATACAGTCTTCTAAGTATTATTTGCATATTAATTAATGCATAGCTTCTAATCCAACGGGAAGAATAATATAAGAATTTCAGTTTCTGTGACAGACCAGATAATACGTTGTTTTGGGGGAAGGCTTTGTAGCCTTCATTGTACCTCTCATTGTCCCTAAAGCATCGTCATTTCTAAATAGCCTATTAATCTATATGTAGGCAAGTGGTTTTACACATGATTACTGCCAAACTCCCCTCCACTGTTTTCATACAGTCTTGTGTCATCTTTCCTATCATACTGAAAGTTTCTAAATGCTCTGTAACTGTGGTTTTCAGTCTTTTCAAGTGTAAGAACCCCTTTTAAATTTAAAAAACAGTTTATGGGTGCCCCACATAATACGATGTATTAATTGAAAAAATACATAATAAAAAGGCTTTTAAAGCAAGTACTTTAAAATGTGTAGCTGTTTTACTAATCTTGAAAGCTATACACTTAAAAAAATTTGTAGTACATATATATATGAAACAAAATTGGTTCAGTCTACTTGTCTACTTATGATTCCACAAACTCCTGGCCATAAATCATCCCTTCCTTATTTCTTACATCCAGACTCTTAGACCCATAAGTTGAATACTCCTGGCATATGTATATATTCTCACATTTCAACCTTCCATATGCCTACAAGGGTTCTTATACTTATTTATCCCAATAAGGTGGCCCAGAACCACTCTCCCACTGAAAAAAAAAAAAATAGAAGTAGCAAAGTGCTCTCAATAACATAACTTTTTTTGCGTTACTCATTTTGAAAATGATTGATTCTAATAATACCTATAATCTGTTACCTAAGGTAGAGGCTTATATATAATTACTAATAGCTTAGACTTCTTTAGCACACTGCCTATATCTTTGTTTCTCTACTTATTTCTTTGAATTAGGAGACACACTCAAACACGTATTTTGAGTTATTATTATTATTTTTAGTCATTAATTTAATTTTGCTGAATAATGCAAATGGGAGATTATAGAAAAAATGATAAAAATCAAATGACTATATGGCCTTATAGCTTACATTTAACTCCAAGGCAAAATAACCTAAACTAGACCTGGAATAGAATTGAATTGTTCAGTCCTATGTAAATTGAAATTTTTTCTTTTTCTTTTAGATAAGGAGATAGCATGGCAAGCATTGCATCTAGTAAATGGATATAAACTACGTGGGAAAATATTGGTGATAGAGTTTGGAAAGAACAAAAAGCAACGGTCAAATCTCCAAGCGACTTCTCTCATATCATGTGCTACAGGTAGCACTACAGAAATCAGTGGTAGCTAGAATATATATAGATTGTGGGTCCTGGATGGTCTTTCTTGAATTGGAATCTTGGATCTAGGATTTATGTATAGACACCAGTTTGTTTGGAGTTGAAGAGGAAAAACAAACTGAGGGAGGGGAAAAAAAGTAATTAGGACAACCCCTTTCAGCTTTTGGAGAGAACTGGTAGAAAACATTTTCTATTATATAATTGAAGACTATATAGGACAGATGATATGCTGAATATGAAGGGTAGAGTGCAAAGAGTATTATTTTCTCAGGATAAATTAAAAGGGATTATTCCTAAGGATTTTTTTAAATCTTTATAATTTTTCTGGGGTCCTCAATATTTGTCTCTAGAGATAACATTCTTTCTTAGACTGCTTCCTATATACAGAAACAAAAAACTAATTAAATGTTGAAATATTTATTTACTAGAGGCCATTTGTCCATATTTCATCCACCTAGTAAATAAAAGAGCAGGACCCCAGGCCTAAGCATCAACAAATGCTATTAAGTCAGAACTATCAGCAGTAATAGTAGGTAGTTTCATAAGTCAGTGGACATATTTAATGAATGCTTCCTCCACAAGTTATCAGTATTCAAAAAGCTATATATTTTTCTAGTGAAATATTTTAGATCAAAATGTTGTTGTTCTCATAGCCATTTAAGCTACCAACCATTGAGTAGCCATTGAATTCAAAGCAATAAACATTGATTAAGTGTCTAATATATGTTAAATATTAGGCATATGAATTTTAGAAGAGGAACATACTAGCAAAGAATACCAAAGGGAAATGGAAAGAAAGAGTTCTCTAGAAAAGAGGATGCCAGTCACAAATCCCCCAGTTGTTTGTTTATGGTTGCTGGAAAATAAAAAGACTATACAGAGAGGAAGTAGTACAAACTGGAGTCAGACCTGTACAGCCACACTTAACATTGTATGACCTTGGCAAGTCACTTAATCTGAGCCTCCCATTTTTCATCTATAAAGTAAGGATAATAATGCTACTTACTTCATTGGGTTGTGAAGATGAACTGAGATATTATCCAGGCTGAAGAACAGAAAGAAAAAAAATGAATAAAATTAAACAAGAGTATAGAACCCGTGTGACACCATTAAGCATTCCTACATATTTCTAATAGGAGTATAGGAAAAAAGGAAGAGAAAAGAAGGAGCAGAAAAATATTCTAAGAAATAATGGCTCTAAATACCCCCAATTTGATGAGAGACATTAACCTATACATCCCAGAAGAAAAAGAAATTACAAACAGATACATCATAAGAAAAATGCTAAAACCCAAAAACAAAAAGAAAATCTTGGCAGCAATACGAGAAAAATGAGCCATCACTTACCAAGGAACCTAAATAAAATTAACAGTTGACTTTCCCTCAGAAACAGTAGCAGTGGCAGTGGAATAGCACATTCAAAGTGTTCAAAGAAAATAACTGTCAACCAATAATCCTATATACAATAAAACTGTTTTTCAAAAATGAAGGTGAAATAAAACATCTCTCATAATCAAAAACCAAGAGAATTTGTTGCTGGCAGACCTGACTTACTGGAAATACAAAAGGAAGTTCTTAGGCTGAAAGCAAGTGACTTCAGACAGTAATCTGAATCTACGCACATGCAGAAAAAGAGCACAGGCAAAAATAATTATGTAATTATCAGAAACAATCTATGCATTTTTCTTTTTTCTCTTAACTAATGTAAAAAACAATTGTATAAAACAATATGTATATAGTTGCATTGTTTGGCCTATAACATATAAAATATAATATATTTGCCAATAACAGGATGAAGAAGCTGAATGGAGGCAAAACTGTCTTGTACTAAAGAACTGACTCCAGATAGTAACACAAATCCACAGTAACAAATGGAGAGAATGTGAAATAGGAAATAAGAAGTTTAATATAAAAAAACTATAAACATATACTTACTCTTCTCTCAGCTTCTTTTAAAGATGTAAAATTATATTAAGTAATTATAATAATGTGTGTTGGGTTTATAATGTATAGAAATGACCTGTATAACAATAATACCACAAAACGAGGGATGGGTTTATATAGGAATAGGGTTGTTACATTGGAATTAAGTTAGTATTTATCTGAAGCCTATTCAGTTTAGTTAAGATGTGTATGGTAAGCCCTAGAGCAACCACTAAGGAAATGACTTTTAAAAATCAAAAATATTATTAAAGAAATATAAATATCACATTATGAAATACTCAGTGCAAGAGAAGGAATGGAGAAGCAAAAAGTTTGAGACATATCAAAAACAATAAAATGGCAGTCATGAATCTTCCTGTATCAAAATAATAAATGTGCATGGATTAAACAATACTATAAAAGGCAGAGATGTCAGAAACAAGTCTGATTCAACTTCGTGCCATCTATTGGAGACACACTTTAGATTAGAAGATAGATTAAAAGTAAAAGGATGGAAAACAAATATATCACACAGACAACAGCCGTAAGAAAGCTGGAGTGGCTATTCTAATACCAGACAAAATAGACTTTTAAAAAAAATTACTGGAGATAAAGAGTAAAATGTTACAATGATAAAAGGGTCAATCCATCAGGAAGATGTAACAACTATAAATATATTTGCACCTAACGGTACAGCCCAAAATACATGAAGCAAAAACTGAAAGGAAAGAAGAAATAGATAAGTCCATAAAAAGAGTTGGAATATTCATTACCCCTTTTTCAATAATAGAGCACCTAGACAGAAGATAAACTAGGAAATAGAAGACTTGAACAACATTGTAAGGCAAATTGACCTTAAAGACATCTATATAACTTTCCACCCAACATCAGAATACATATTCTTCTCAAGTGCATATGAAACATCTCCAAAGTAGGCCATAAGTTAAAACATAAAACAAGCCTTAATAAATATAAGGAGACTGAAATGCAAAGCATGTCCTCTGACCACATGGGACAAAGTTAGAAAACAACGGAAAGTTGGGAAACTCACAAATATGTGGAAATCAGACACACTTGTAAGTCACTGGCTGGGTGCAGTAGTTCACACCTGGAATCTCAGCACTTTGGCAGGCTGAAGTGGGAGGATGCCTTGGATCCCTTGAGACCAGGAATTCAAAACCAGCCTGGGCAACCCATCAAGACCCTGTCATTACCAAAAAAAAAGAAGAAAAAAAAAATGTGTCAAAAAAATCATAAGGGAAATTACAAAATTCTTTGAGATGAGTGATAATGAAGACACAACACACCAAAACTTACAAGATGCAGCTAAAGCAGTGTTTACAGGGAAGTGTATAGGTGTAAATGCCTATACTTAAGAAGAAAGGCCGGGCACGGTGGCTCACGCCTGTAATCCCAGCACTTTGGGAGGCCAAGGCAGGCGGATCACGAGGTCAGGAGATCTAGACCATCCTGGATAACACGGTGAAACCCCGCCTCTACTAAAAATACAAAAAATTAGCCGGGCGAGGTGGCGGGCACCTGTAGTCCCAGCTACTCAGGAGGCTGAGGCAGGAGAATGGCATGAACCTGGGAGGTGGAGCTTGCAGTGAGCCAAGATTGTGCCACTGCACTCCAGCCTGGGCAACAGAGCGGGACTCTGTCTCAAAAAAAATAAAAAAAGAAGAAAGACCATAGCACTAACCTCATTTTACACTTTAAGACCCTGGAAAAAGAAGAGCAAACTAAACCTAGAGCCAGGAGAAAAAAGGAAATACAAAAGATTAGATGAGTATAAATGAAATAGAGTAAAAAAAAACTAGAGAAAAATCAATGAAACCAAAAGTTGATTCTATAAAAAGATCAATAAAACTGACACACCTTCTGCTAGATTGACCAGGAAAAAAGAAGAATCAAATTACTAAAATCAGAAATGAAGGAGAGAACATTTCAACTGAACTTGTAGAAATAAAAAGGATTATGAAAGCATATTATGATTAATTTTATGTCAATAAATTATCATAGATGAAGTGGACAAATTCCTAGGAAGACACAAACTGCCAAAACCAACTCAGAAGTAGAAAACTTGAATAAACCTATATCAGGTAAATAGGTTAAATGAATTTTTTAAAAGATACCCACAAAGAAGAGCCCCAGCTCAAATAGCTTCTTAAATGAATTCTACAAAACTTTTAATGAAAAATTAATACAAATTCTTCACAAACTCTTTCAAAAAGTAGAAGAGTGGTGAACACTTCTGACACATACTACAACATGGAAGAACTCAGAATATGCTCAGTGCAAGAAGCCAGTCACAAAAGACTACATGTTATATGATACTATTTATATGAAGTGTCTAGAATTGGCAAATACATAGAGATAGAAAGTGGATTAGTGGTTGCTTAGGGCTAGCACAGAGTTGGGGGGAATGGGAAGGGCTGGAGGTAACAGCTGAAGTGTATGAAGTTTCTTTAGAGGTTGATGAAAGTGTTCTAAAATTGATCATGGTGGTGATTTCACAACTCTGAATATACTAAAAACCAGGAATTGTACACTTTAAATGGGTGAATTGTGTGGTTTATGAATTATATCTCAATAAAACTCACGAAAGTAGGAATGTCCATCAGTAGGAAAATGGATAAATAACTTATGGTACGTCTATTTAGTACAACACTATGCAGCCATTAAAATAGTGAAGCGTATCTATGAATATATCATGACCTATACTCATGTCCAAGGTTGTGTATTAAGTTAAAAAACAAGATGCAGAAATATGTATAGTACAAATACATTTTTATGCAAAAGCATTCATTTAGGTATCCTATGTATGTATATAAATATTTCTGAATAAATTTACGAAAAAGCTGGGAAATAGACATAGAAAGTTGTAAACCTTTGGAAGTGGGATTGAATAGGCTGAAGGAGGACTTTTACTTTGTAAAATTTTTAAAGTGGTGTCATTTTGGGGTGATTTTTAATTTTTCCAGTGTTTTTTTTTTTTTTTAACTAAAAAGAAATTTTTTAAAAAAATATTCTGCCAATGGCATGGCTTCCAGAATATTTTTCAGGCCTACTCTGGGGATATCATCTGACTATACTCAGGACAAACTCCTATTCCTTTGATATACTGCTCACTTAGGATTAACAGTCCAATTTCAGACATAGTTAAGTGACAAGGAATAAATTATCCTGATATAGCCTCTGATGCATGTTATCAGGGGCGTACTTCTAAGCTGGACTTTTTAGAAGGAACTGTTTCCTGTTAGGTAGAAAATCTCACCTCTGCTTTTTACTAGACCTGCAGACCACTGCAACTGAGGAACATAAAAATGAAGGATATCCTTCAGCTGGTGCATAGATAAACTGTAGTATATCCATGCAGTGGAATCCTACTCAGCAATAAAAACTAATGAAATATACATGCAACCACTTGGATGAATCTTAAATGCATTTTACTAAGTAAAAGAAGCCAAACTCAAAAGGCTACTTACTGTTTGATTTCATTCATATTATTTTCTCAAAAAGAAAAACAATAGGATTGGAGAAAAAACTTCAATGGATGTCAGGGGTTAAGGTTGGAATGCTCCTTGACTACAAAGTGGTAGCACAAGGAATTTGTCTTAATAATTGAAATTTTCTGTGTCTTAATTGTAGTTATGTAAGTGTATGCATTTGTCAAAACCCATAGGCTTATACACTAAAAAGGATGAATTTTACTGTGTGTACTTTTTTTAAATAAATGTTATTTTTATGGAGGAAAGAAAAACTTGGAGAGACAGTCATTTCTATTAAGTAGTGTTTTCATTCTGTGGTCTTTTGTTTACAGTTGAAAACTTAAAGCCACTTTGCTACTTTTCTTATTTTCTGTCCACAGGTCAGCAGAAATCATCAGTTAGAAACATCCATAGGCCAGGCACAGTGGCTCATGCGAGTAATCCCAACAGTTTGGGAGGCCAAGGTGGGAGGATCACTTGATGCTGGGAGTTCAAGAGCAGACTGGGCAACATAGCAAGAATGTCTCTAAAAAAAGAAAGGAAAAAATTTGTATACACATATACATATAAGGCCACCATTTTAAAAAATAAAAAGACAAGCTGGAAAATATATTTATCCCATACAAGGAGCTAATTTCTTAGTGTACAATGTATATAACTTTTTAGTATACAAAACAAATCCAATAAAAAAGTGGGAAAAGGAAATTTGTTGAAAAGAAAATATAAATGACCAATAAACTAAGACAAATGCTCAGAGTAGTAATGCAAATTAAGACAGTGGGCTCTCATTTTCAAAGAGCCTTTTGGATTTATAGAAAAGTTGTAAAAATAGTGAGAGAGTTCTCATATATCCTCACTCAACTTCCCCTAATGCTAACATCTTACTTAACTATAGTGCAATTATCAAAATCAGGAAACTAATATTGATACAACACTATTAACTATATTAGACCTTATTTGAATTTTGCCAGTTGTCCCATTAATGTCCTTTCCTGATCAAGGATCAAATCTAGGATCCCACATTGCATTTTGTTATCTCCTTATTCTGTTCCTATTTGTGACAGTTCTCAGTTTGTCTTTGACGACCATGACAATTTTAAAGAGTACTGGTCAGTTATATTGTATAATGTCCCTAATGAGGGTCTGTCTGATGTTTTTTCATGTTTTGTGTTTTTGGTGAGAATGCCACCAAAGTGATTTTTAGCCCTTTTTAGTGCATTATATCAGGACGTATTTGATGATAATTTTTAATACTGGTAATGTTAACCTTGATCATTTGGTTAAAGGGGTGTTTGCTGGATTTCTTTACTGTAAAGTTACAGTTTTCCTCTTTACAATTACTAAATATATTCTGGATGATGCATTGAGACTGTTCAGATATTCTGTTTCCCATCATACTTTTGCCCACTAATTTTAGCATTCATCAATGGTTCTTGATAGCAGCAATTATTAAGGTAGTGTTTACCTAGTGGGGATTGTCTTAGTCTGTTTGTGCTACTATAACAACAAAAATAAAATGGAGGCAGGGTAATTTTTAAAGAACAGATATTTATTTCTCACAGTTCTGGAAGCTAGGAAGTCCAAGATCAAGGTGCTGGCAGGTTCAGTGTCTGTTGAAGGCTATTCTCTCCTTCCAAAATGTGTCTGTTGAAGGCTATTCTCTCTTTCCACTTTGTTGCTGCATCCTCCAGAGGGGAAGAACGCTGCTCCCTTTTATGGCAGAAGGTACAGAAGGGTAAAAAGGGCAAATCCCTTTTTATGATGTTGTTGATCCCAGTCATGAGGGCTCTACCCTCATGACTTAATCATCTTCTAGAGACCTGCCTCTTAATACTATCACATTGATCACACTGATGATTAAGTTTCAGCATATGAATTTGGGGAGGCACATTCAGACAACAGCAGTGATTTTCTTTTTCTTTTTTCACTCTCTATATTGAAATTCTTTAAGGAAGATGTCCCATCTCCTGCTTATTTTCTCATGTATTTATATCAGCATGGATGTTTATTTTACTCTATGGCTTATAACCTAATATTGTCATTGTTTTGTTGCTCAAATTCTTCTACCTTTGGCCATTAGGAGCTCCTTCAGGTTGGCCCCTCTATTCTTAAACATATCCCATTTTCTGCCCACTTCCTTGTTTTGTGGCACCACAAGGTGTTCTAGGCTCATTTTGGTTTTTTCCTACCCTAGCACTGGAATTAATCATTTCTGCATTGATTCCTACTTCCTTTTATTGGGAAATGATTTTTAGAAACCAAGATCTGGGCACTAGATGTTGAGTTGCCATTTTTTAACCTGTCAGAGTGTCAGATATAAAAATTGATAACACTAAATGTTGCCAAGGGTATGGAAAATAGACACTCTTGTACACTTTGGATGGGAGTATAAATAAGTATAACCTTTGGGGAGGGCATTTGGCAGTATCTATTAAAATTTTAAGTATGTAGATCTAGAAAATCTACTTTTTGATCTCTATTACGTAGAAATACATGTGTTCAAAGAGATAGGCACAAGAATATTCATTGCATCATTATAATAGCATAAACCTGGAAACAAAATTTCATCAATAGGGAACTGATTGGTTTAAAATTATGGTACAACTGTGCAATAAAATATCATGTTGGCAGTCAAACGAGAACTTCCTCATTGTTTGTTTAATTTAATTTAATTTTAAGTTCCAGGATACATATGCAGGACGTGCAGGTTTGTTACATAGGTAAACATGTGCCATGGTGATTTGCTGCACTTACCAGCTCATCACCTAGGTATTAACCCACACATGTATTAACTATTTATCCTGATGCTCTTCCTCCCCTTTCCCCTCAACTCCCACCCCACAGGCCCCAGTGTGTGTTGCTCTCCTACCTGTGTCCATGTGTTCTCATTGAGAACCTCCTCATTGTTATGGACTGAACGTGACTCCTCAAAATTCATATGTTGAAATCCTAAACCCCAATGTGATGGTTTGAGGAATTGGGGCCTTTGAGAGAGAATTAAGTCAGAAGAGCAGGGCCTCAGGATGGGGTTAATGCCCTTAAGAAAAACATATTTATCAGTACTACTAAGACATTCTCTAAGATGCCATTGAGGTACTAGGATAAATAATAAATATATGTTACTACCTTCAAGAATCTCTTAGCTTATAGGGGAGGTAAGAAACGTGTTTGTAAGCTGTAACATAGAGTGATGAGTACTGTAAAGAAAGATGCAAAGCACTGTGGGAGTTTAGATCCCATCTGGTAAGGGGATCAGAAACAAACAAAAAAAGAGAGAGACCCAAGAGTGCTCGCTCTCTCTCTCTCTCTCTCTCTCTCTCTCTCTCTCTCTCTCTGCCATGTGAGGATACAGGGAGAATTCAGCAGTCTGCAACCTGGAAGAGGGTCCTCACCAGAACCTGACCATGAGGGTACCCTGATCTCAGATGTACAGCCTCCAAATTGTGAGAAATTTCTCTTTATAAGCTACCCGTTCTGTGGTACTTTGTTATAGCAGCCTGACATGAGGCCCTTATTCTTTCAATACAAATCTACCGCCTACTTAACCTTTGTACCTACACGGTAGCTTCCTCCACTTATGGAATAGCATAATGGTTAAGGACATGTGATCTAATGCCATATTCCCAGTGTATGACTCTACCGTACACTGTCTTGACCATTTACTAGCTCTGTAACCACATCTGGCTACTATTTACTACCTGTGTGAACCTGAGTAAGTTAAACTCACTACGCCTTCGTTTTCTCATTTTCTAAATGCGAGCAATAATAGTATTACCTCACAGGGTGGTTGTGAGAATTAATACATGTAAGATGTTTTGAATAGTGCCTGGTATGAACTCAGTAAATTTTAGATTATTACAATGAGGAAGTGTCCGTGTTGCTATCAAAGGTCATCCTTTTTTTTTTTTTTTTTTTTGAGACGAGAGTTTTGCTCTTGCTGCCCAGGCTGGAGTGCAGTGGCACGATCTCGGCTCACTGAACCTCTGCCTCCCCGGTTCAAGTGATTCTCCTGCCTCAGCCTCCCAAGTAGCTGGGATTACAGGTGCATGCCACCACACCTGGCTAATTTTGTATTTTTAGTAGAGACACGGTATGTTGGCCAGGTTTGTCTTGAACTCCTGACCTCAAGTGATCCACCTGCCTCGGCCTTCCTAAGTGATGGGATTACAGGCATGAGCCACCACACCTGGCCTCATTGTGGTTTTGATTTGCATTTTCCTGATGATTAGTGATGTTGAGTATTTTTTCATGTATTTGCTGGCAATTTGTATGTCTTCTTTTGAGAAATGTCTGTTCAGATCATTGGCCCATTTTAAAATCACAGTTTGTTTTGTTGCTGTTGAGATGTTGAGTTCCTTGTATAGTCTGAATATTAATCCCCTGTTGGGTGAGTAGTTTGCAAATATTTTCTCATTCTGTAGGTTCTTGTTGCTCTGTTGATTGTTTCCTTTGCTATGCAGAAGGTTTTTAGTTTAATATAATCCCATTTGTTTATTTTTGCTTTTGTTGCCTGTGCTTTTGAAGTAAATAGAGTACTTAAACATTGAAAATGACTTAAACCTAACAGACAATATATAGAACACCCAACAACAACAGAATTCACATTATTCTCCAGTGCACATGGAAGACTGTTCTCTAGGACAGATTGTATGTTAGGCCATAAATCAAGTCTCAATAAATTGTAAAAGATTGAAACAATATGAAGTATCTTCTCCAAATCCAATGGAATGAAAGAAATGAAGAAAGAAGTAAAACTGGAAAATCCACAAACGAGTTAAAATTAAATGAAAGATGCTTACACAACTAATATAACAAAAAGAGACAAATGAAAACAAAAACACAACATACCAAAAATTATGGGATGCAGCAAAAGCGGTGCTCAAATGGATGTTTTCAAAGTGCAAACATCTATTTTTTTAAAATAAAGAATGATCTCAGATCAATAGCCCAGCTTTACACCTTAAGGAACTATAAGAAGCGGCTTTCCAGGCCCTAAAGAAGACCCTAACCCAAGCCCCAATGTTAAGCTTGCCAACGGGGCAAGACTTTTCTTTATATGTCACAGAAAAAAATAGGAATAGCTCTAGGAGTCCTTACACAGGCCCGAAGGATGAGCTTGCAACCCATGGCATACCTGAGTAAGGAAATTGATGTGGTGGCAAAGAGTTGGCCTCATTATTTACGGGTAGTGGCAGCAGTAGCAGTCTTAGTATCTGAAGCAGTTAAAATAATACGGGGAAGAGATCTTACTGTGTGGAATCTCATGATGTGAACAGCATACTCACTGCTAAAGGAGACTTGTGGCTGTCAGACAACTGTGAGGAAAGTAATTAAAATCATAAATCCCCATGGCCCTCCCTTATATTTTTCTCTTTACTGTTATCTTACCCCCTTTGACTCTCACTGCACCCCCTTCATGCCACTGTATGACCAGTAGCTCCCCTTACCAAGAGTTTCTATGGAGAATGCGGCTTCCCGGAAATATTGATGCCCTATCGTATAGGAGTTTATCTAAGGGAAACCCCAGCTTCACTACCCACACCCATATGCCCCGCAACTACTATAACTCTGCCACTCTTTGCATGCATGCAAGCAAATACCCATTATTGGACAGGGAAAACGATTAATCCTAATTGTCCTGGAGGACTTGGAGCCACTGTCTGTTGGACTTACTTCACCCATACCGGTATGTCTGATGGGGGTGGAGTTCAAGATCAGGCAAGAGAAAAACATGTAAAAGAAGTACTCTCCCAACTGACCTGGGTACATAGCACCCCTAGCCCCAAAAAAAGACTAGATCTCTCAAAACTACATGAAACCCTCTGTACCCATACTTGCCTGGTGAACCTGTTTAATACCACCCTTACTGGGCTCCATGAGGTCTCGGCCCAAAACCCTACTAACTGTTGGATGTGCCTCCCCCTGCACTTCAGGCCGTACGTTTCAATCCCTGTACCTGAACAATGGAACAACTTCAGCACAGAAATAAATACCACTTCCGTTTTAGTAGGACCTCTTGTTTCCAATCTGGAAATAACCCATACCTCAAACCTCACCTGTGTAAAATTTAACAATACTATAGACACAACCAACTCCCAGTGCATCAGGTGGGTAACTCCTCCCACACGAATAGTCTGCCTACCCTCAGGAATATTTTTTGTCTGTGGTACCTCAGCCTATCGTTTGAATGGCTCTTCAGAATCTATGTGCTTCCTCTCATTCTTAGTGCCCCCTGTGACCATCTACACTGAACAAGTTTTATACAATCATGTCGTTCCTAAGCCCCACAACAAAAGAGTACCATTCTTCCTTTTGTTATCGGAGCAGGAGTGCTAGATGGGCTAGGTACTGGCATTGGTGGTATCACAACGCCTACTCAGTTCTACTACAAACTATCTCAAGAACTAAATGGTGACATGGAACGGGTTGCCAACTCCCTGGTCACCTTGCAAGGTCAACTTAACCCCTAGCAGCAGTAGTCCTTCAAAATCGAAGAGCTTTAGACTTGCTAACTGCTGAAAGAGGGGGAACCTCTTTATTTTTAGGGGAAGAATGCTGTTATGTTAATCAATCTGGAATCGTCACTGAGAAAGTTAGAGAAATTGGAGATCAAATACAACGTGGAGCAGAGGAGCTTCAAAACACCGGACCCTGGGACCTCCTCAGCCAATGGATGCCCTGGATTCTCCCCTTCTTAGAACCTCTAGCAGGTATAATGTTGTTACTCTTCTTTGGACCCTGTATCTTTAACCTCCTTGTTAAGTTTGTCTCTTCCAGAATCAAAGGTGTAAAGCTACAAATCGTTCTTCAGATGGAGCCCCAGATGCCGTCCATGACTAAAATCTACTGCAGACCCCTGGACTGGCCTGCTAGCCCATGCTCTGATGTTAATGACCTTGAAGGCACCCCTCCCAAGGAAATCTCAACTGCACAACCCCTACTATGCCCCAGTTCAGCAGGAAGCAGTTAGAGTGGTCATCAACCAACCCCCCCAACAGCACTTGGGTTTTCCTATTGAAGGGGGGACTAAGAGACAGGACTAGCTGGATTTCCTAGGCCAACTAAGAATCCCTAAGCCTATCTGGGAAGGTGATTGCGTCCACCTTTAAACACGGGGCTTGCAACTTAGCTCACACCTGACCAATCAGAGAGCTCACTAAAATGCTAATTAGGCAAAAACAGGAGGTAAAGAAATAGCCAATCATCTATCACCTGAGAGCACAGCGGGAGGGACAATGATCAGGATATAAACCCAGGCATTTGAGCCAGCAATGGCTATCCTCTTTGGGTCCCCTCCCTTTGTATGGGAGCTCTGTTTTCACTCTGTTAAATCTTGCAACTGCAAAAAATAGTAATAAAATAAAATAAATAAAATTGTCTAGATGGTAAGTTTTATGTTATGTGTGTTGTCCACATTTTTTAAAAGAGCAAACTTCTTATCATAGTCTACAAAGCCCTATACCAGATCTGGCTATTGACCACCTCTCTGACCTCTTCTCATACTACTGTGCCCTTACACATACAGGAGACATATTGGCATTCTTTCTTTTCTAAGAAGTCAAGCTTCTCCTTACCTTAGCATCTTTATTCCCTTTACCTAGAAAGTTGCCCCCCACCAACCCACAACCCCATATGTACACATGGCTGCCTCCTTCATCGGGCCAAATGTCACTTCCCTTAGAAAAGCTTTCTTTGGCTACCTTATTTATATAGCATTTCACCAACTCCCCTCTCAGTCACTTTCTGTCTCATGACCCTGTGTATATCCTTCATACCACTCAACATTATGTGAAATTATCTTACCAATTATTTTCATACTTGATTATCTATTCCCCTATTAAAATATGACCTCCAAGAGGCCGGATGCAGTGGCTCACACCTGTAATCCCAGCACTTTGGGAGGCTGAGGCGTATGGATCACTTGAGGTCAGGAGTTTCAGACCAGCCTGGCCAACATGGTGAAACCCTGTATGTACTAAAAATATAAAAATTAGCTGTAAATCGCTTGAACTCGGGAGGTGGAGGCTGCAGTGAGCCGAGATGGCACCACTGCACTCCAGCCTGGGTGAAGAGCGAGACTGTGTCTCAAAAAAAAAAAAAAAAAAAGGATATGACCTCCAAGAAAGTAAAAATATTTTTTAGTTGCCATGTTTCAAGCATCTAGAATGGTGTCATATAGTTGCTTAATAAACAATTGTTGAATTCGTGAATGAGAAGATACACTTGACACATTAGCTAATTCTTACAGTCTTTCCCTCTTCAAACAATTATAGTGAAAAACTTACATGCCAAAAAATATTTCTCCTGTAATACCTGAGCAACCATGGATGCCTTCTGTTCTCTGGTGGAATAAGCTTGTCCATAGTGAGTAGGGTCATCAGTCACAAGTATGCTCACAAGATTTTGACTTTCTCTCTGAGAATTTAACTTTCCTTTTTGGCCCAAACTTAAAGAATCAGAATATGAATCCTAAAAGTCCTAGCATTATATGGACTACTATTTGAAAAGTTCAAATGATTCTTGTAGTGAGATAATAATAGTAAGCATAACAATTTACTTACCATTGCTATGCTAACATGTTTTATATAAGTATATCATACAATCTCATCGTTTTTACAGAAACCCTCCCTTGATGTCCTCCCAGCTGGCATCCCATTTCTATACTCCCTTTAATAGTAAAATTTATCCAGAGTTGTTTATACCTTTGTAAAGGCTCACAAGTCTGGCGGGGGCTTCGAGTAGACCCAATTGCAACAGCAGTTCCAATAACATGAAAACAGCTGCGAGGAGCAAAAGGACCCCCAGTATTTCTACCACCTGCATGAGTCTAGTAAGACAGGACACTTGCACAAGTCAAGAAAAGCTGCCTTACTACCCAAAGATAGGCAGCAAGGATAAACAGAAGCCTAGGATCCAGGGTGAGCCTGTCTCTCAAAGGCTCAGGAAAGTGCCCAAGGTGGTTGGAGTCTTGTCTGCACGTACCCTACATTGCACAACAGCTGAGTGACCCCGAAAGTGCTCTACTCTGGATTTATATATTCTGGATGCCACTTGTCCCACTGAGCACAAATGTTGCAAAACAAAGACATAGCTCAGATTTTTTCACACTTCAACTAAGAGGAAGGAGTGGGAAGAACTAGGTTGGCTGAGGTCATCCAGGCACCTGTCCTAGTATAACTTCTTTATCTCCAATTTTCCTCCGTAACTCAGTTTAGTGAGGCTTTTAGCCCTACCAGTTTACTGAAACAACTCTTTAAGGCCACCAGTTGCCAAAAGATGTAATGGCCGTCTTTTTGTCCCCGCTTAACCTATCAGAAGCATTCAACACAGTTGATCACTCCTTCCTTGAAATGTTTTCTTCACCTGGCTACTGTTACACTTTAGTCTTGTATATCTACGTGTATATCTAGCTGCCTACATGATACTTCCACTTAGATGCCTAATACACATGTCAAACTAAGCTCATCCAAAACAGAAATCTTGATACGCTTCCTATTCAAAAACTGGTTCCGTTCCCAATGTTACACCTCCCTAAATGATCCAACTATTCACATGACTGCTAAAGGTAAGAATATTGAAACAACTGTAGTGCTTAGAACAGTACTTGACACATAGAAGGTGAACAATAAATATTAATTGAATGAATTAATAAAATTAATACAATTCTCATAAGCCCATTTCTACTTGATGTAATGGAGTGCAACCCTGCAGGATATAGAAGATAGGAACATACCTCCCTCCTACTGTGATAACAATATATGTATATATACATATATATATATAGAGAGAGAGAGAGATTGGGTGGGGGGAAGTCCTTTCTATGTGAGTGGAGATTAATGACCACTTTCCTTCCATGGGCGTCTGCTGAGTCTGGGTATGGGCTGGTAATTGTTTTTTGCCATAGGCAGAGAGACTCTGCTCAGGAGATAAAAGCAGTGGAACTTTTGACAGCCTCATGAGCTGACATGAAAGATCAGAATTTGGAGAAGCCTCAAACTTGAAGTCAGGTTTCACCTTGGTTTCTCCCCACTGACTCTTCTTGCGCACTGGAGTGGCACTGGAGCCTCAGAGGATGGGCTGGAAAGTCAGAGATAAATCTCTTGCAGTCTCATGATTTATAGGAGACAAAGTCTGGATATGGAAAAGATTATCTCCCAAAAGGGAAGAATCTATTTTCAGATTTTGCCCTCAAGAATTTCAGTTAGGACAGAGTGGAACTAAACCCACAACCCTGTGACAACCTAGCTCTGTTTCTAATTGGTTTGAAGTGATTACTCCTTACCCATTTTCCTGACAAAAGAGTCTTCCCTCTCTAAGAGGGAAAAAAAATCACTGATATCAGAATCTATAGTCACTTTTGCACAATTTTCATTATTCTGGAGGCTAAACCAACTCCATCATGGAAGCTAATCCACCATGCTGGCTTCCAATTAACCCCTGTTCCAGGAAGGCCTCCAAGATTTCCAGTTTATCTATTGTTCCTTGTTTAAGAGCAGGTTCTTAACCATAAATCCTGTCCTTAGGTCAAACAACTTTGATGTTATTATACTTCAACTGTCCTACATAGCCCTTCTGAACCACCCCCTCCCCTGTGGTATATAAACTCTGGGTCTAAGGGGTAATGGCACAGGAATCCACCATCTTGTCTCATGGCCACCTGAGACAGACATGGCTTCTGTTCGTAAGTCACTGTTAAATGTTTCTTTCTAAGAAACTGGATTTGTCAGCCTCTTTCTTCAGCCTCTCAGCTTTCTCGGACTTTGGGAAAGGTTTGCATAGACTTGTCTGCTGCAAAACAAGCATATCAAAAGATCATGAGACATATGAAGAAACAGGAAAATGTGACCTATAATCAAAATGAGAACAGTCAGTATGAGTAGACCCACTAGTGATCCAGATGTTGAATATACTGATACATGATGCAGCATGGCTGTACCCCAAAAACATGCTAAATGAAAGAAGCCAGACACAAAAGGTCACATATTTTTTATTCCACTTATATGAAATAGCCGGTATAGATAAATCCATAGAGACAGGAAGCAGATTGGTGGTTGCCAGGGTCTATGGGTAGAAGGGAATAGGGAGTGAGTACTTAACAGATATAGGGTTTACTTTAGGGGTGCTGAAAATTTTTTGGAACTAGAGGTGGTGGTTGGACAACACTGTGAAGGTACTAAATGCCACTGAATTTTATACTTTATTAATTTTATGTTTGTGTATTTCACTTTAAAATAATTCCTTGAATGGGTTTATCGGTAGACTGAACACAGCAGAAGAGTAGTGAACTCAAAGACAGTGGAACAGAAACTATTCGATTGAAGTACATAGAGAAAAAATAATGGAAAGAAGAGAAAACAACATGAGAGTTATGTAGGAGATTGTCAGCCAGTATAATATAAGTGTAACTAAAATCTCAGAAGGAAAAGAGCAAGAGAATGAGGCAGAAAAAAAAACTATTCAAAGGATTTCCCCAGAGTAATGACAGACATCAACCCATAGATCCAGTAATCTCAGTAAACCCAAAGTAGGATAAAAGCAAGAAAACCATACTTAGGCACATTATAGTCCAACTTCTGAACCAAGGATAAAGAGAAAAACTTAAAAGCAGCCAGAGCTGGATGAAGTGGTTCATGCCTGTAATCCCAACACTTCAGGAAGCTGAGGTAGGAGGATCACTTGAGCCCAGGAGTTTAAGACCAGCCTGGGCAACACAGGGAGACTCTGTCTCTATAAAAAAATTTTAAAATAAGCCAGGTGTGGTGGTGCACACCTGTGGGAAGCTAAGGTGGGAGAATTGCTTGAGCCTGAGAGGTCAAGGCTGCAGTGAGCCATAATCATGCCACTGCACTCCAGCCTGTGTAACAGAGTGAGGCCCTGTCTCAAAAAAAAAAAAAAAAAAAAAAAAAAAGCAGCCAGAGGAGTGTGGGGAAAGGCAAATGACCCTAAAGAAATGAAAATAAGACTAACGACAAACTCCAACACAGCACAATACATGGATGCCAGAATATAGTATAATCACATGTTTAAAATACTCTAAGATAAAATTGCTAATCTATAATTATGTGTCCAGTGAAAATCCTTTAAAAATGAAGATTCATTAAGATTTTTTTGGACAAACGAAAGCTGAAAGAATTCATTGCCATGAAAATTGCACTGTAAGAAATACTTTTTCCTTCTGACTGAAAGAAAATGATACTACATTAAAGAATAGCACTCCAGGAAGAAATGAAGAGCATCAGAAAGGGTATAAATGTGCATAAATATAAAAGATTACATATTATTTAAAGTAACAATAATAACAATGCCTTGTGGAGTTGTATGTAGAAGTAAAATATATGATAATAGTAGAAATGATGGGAGCAGATAAATGGACCTTTACTCTTGTATAATTTTTTGCATTATGAAGTGGTAAGGTACTAAGTAAGGAAGACTGTAATAAATTAAGGATGAAGGGTTTCTAGAGCAGGGTTTCTTAACCTTGTCACTTTTGACTTTTGGGGCTGGATAATTCTTTGTTGTGTATGGCTAACCTTTATATTTTAAGCTGTTTAGTGGTATCCCTGGCCGCTACCCACTAGATGCCAGTAGCACCTCCCCCAAAATGTGACAGTCAAGAATATCTCTAGACATTGTCAAATGTTCCCTGGTTAACAAAATCACTCCTGTTTGAGAACTATTGCTCTAGAATAACCACTGAAAACATTGGAAAGTAGTATAAACAAAACGTTAATGGAGGACTCAAAATGGAGTTGTAATGATGAAAAACTGAATTAATCCAAAATAAGGTAGCATAAGAGGAAGAAACAACTGACAGATTAAACAGCTAGAAAACAATAGCAAGTTAGTGAGCTTAAATGCAGCTACAGTCATGAATTGCATAACAATATTTCAGTCAAAAAGGGACTGCAAATATGGTGATCCCATAATATCATAATGGAGCTGAAAAATTCCCATAATCTAGTGATGTCATAGCCATCATAATGTCATAGTGCAATGCATTACTCATGTGTTTAAGGTGATGCTGGTGTAAACAGTAGCATGCTGTAGAGATTTGTGGCCTAGAAGCGACAGGCTATATTATATAACCTAGGTATATAGTAGCCTATAGTATCTAGGTTTGTGTAAGTACACTCTATAATGTTCACACAATGCCATTCTCAGAATGTCCCTGTCGTTAAGCAATGCATGGCTGTATATCATGTGTCACATTAATACAAATAAACAAAATACTCCAACGAAATACAAACATTGTCTGACTGGAAAAAATCAAGACCCAACTATATGCCATTTACAAGAGACACATTTTATGTATAAAGATACAGATTGAAAGTACAAAAATGGAAAAATATACCATACAAACCCTAACAACAACAACAGTAAAACTGTCATGGTTACACTAACGTCAGACAAAGTAATCTTTCCGTCAAGAAGTATTACCGGAGATAAGGAACACCAGCACATTTCATAATGATGAAAGGATCTGCCGGGTACAGTGGCTCACGCCTATAATCCCAGCACTTTGGGAGGCTGAGGTGGGAGGATCACTTGAGCCCAGGAGTTTGAAGCAGCATGGGAAGACCCCATCTCTACAAAAATTTTTAAAAGAGTTAATTTAACAGAAAGACAATAGTCCTCATAGTATGAGGTAGGTCATAGTTTTAATTATTCTAATTTTTACAGATGAGGAATCGAGGTCTCAGAAAGATTAAGGGACCTACAAAGATAGTAAATAATGTATCCAGAACAAGCTTAAACTTTTAACTACTATATAGTATTCTGTGCCAAAAAAAAAAAAAAAAAAAAACACAGATCATTTTTTTCAAGATTGAACTGAAAGATTCGCAGTACCTGAGCAACAATGCCACTTTTCTACATTCCTTTAGGAAAGCAGGGGAATTTCTTCACGAAGGCATTAATTATTTAAATGTTTAAACTTCGACCAGAATGAGGTCTTGATATGTCATTTCAGTTGTGAAGGTAACAGAAAAATGTTCTATCATACCAAACCCTGAATGTGGAGGTGCAGTCAGTGCAGCTGTACTCTAGGCTTCTCCTAGAATACTTCGAGCTACTTCAAAGAATCAAGTTCAAGTCATTCCTTTCTGGATTGCTGGAAAACAAAGTGGAAACTTTCTGTTTCCATTACCACTAAAACTGCTTTAAAAAACTTAAGTCCTATATTCCTGAGAAGAAAGAGGAAAGGATATGAGTGGAATTTGTCAGGAAAGTAAATAAAAAAGAAATTTCCAGTAGGTCATCTTCCTCTATTCTCTGGGGGGAAAAAAAGAATATGTTTGATCTTTTCAAAGAAGCCACTGATATGCAGGGAGTCATCTGGTCCTTGGTATAATTTTTCTACTTTTAAAAATATGTTATGAGTGGCTGGGTGCAGTGGCTCATGTCTGTAATCCCGGCATTTGAGAGGCTGAGGCGGAAGGATCACTTGAGGTTGGGAGTTTGAGACCAGCCTGGCCAACATGGTGAAACCCTGTCTCTGCTAAAAATACAAAAATTAGCCGGGCAAGGTGGCACACGCCTGTAATCCCAGCTACTCAGGAGGCTGAGGCACGAGAATCACTTGAACCGGGGAGGCAGAGGTTGCAGTGAACCGAGATCACACCCCTGCACTCCAGCCTGGGCGACAGAATGAAACTCCATCTCAAAAAATAAATAAAAATAAAAAATAAATAAAAATATGTTATTATTTTATCATTAAACTAATACATGCTGGAAAGGGAGAAACAGTAACTTGAATGTGGAGGAACAGCAAATACCACCTTAACCCAGTGATCAAAATGAACATCAGTAGTGATAAGTCATGTTGTTATCATGTACCCCAGCATGATGCAAAGAGGACACATCAATTCTATCATATTTCTTCCAAAAACTCAAACCCTGGTTTAATTTTTAAAAATAGCCAATAAACACAAATTAAGGGGCATTCTTCAAAATACCTGCCCAGTACACCCCAAAACTATCAAGTTCATAAAAAAAAGAAAAAACAAGGAAAGAAACTGTCACAGGACAGAGCAGACTAAGGAGACATGACAACTAAATGCAATTGGATTGGATCCTAGAAAGGAAAAAAGGAAATTAAAGAAAAATTGATCAAATGTGATTGAAGTTTGGAGTTTGGTTAATAATGTACCAATGTTGGTTTCTTACTTTAAACAAGTGTACCATAGTTATGTAAGATGATAACATAAAGAGAAGCTGAAACCATGTACTATCTTTGCAGCTTTCCTGTAAATCTAAAATTATTCCAAAGTAAAAAGTGTATTAAAGAATATAATATATGATTGCGGTGCAAAGAAAAAAATAAGTAAATGAAAGAATAAAGAAGGGAAATAAATTGAGAAAAGAAGGAAGGAAACAATTAAAAATCATTGTCAAAAATAACTAAGTTTTAAAAATTTTCATCCCAGTCTCAAAAGTAAACTATTTTATAGATTTTTATGTATAATTCCAGACTTTTCTATGTAGGTAAGCTTATTCAAATATATGCTACATTTTACAGAGAAGGAATAATATTATATATGTCTCATAATTTGATTTTTCATTTGGTATATAACTAGTATATTTTCACTAATTCACGCATTTATTTTGTCAGCAAATATATAGTGCCTGATAATTATTCAGGAAGGAAGAGTATGTGTATGCGGTCTTACTAGCATTTCCTGAGGGTATTATTCTGAAAACTTTGGGAAATATCAGAAAAGGAAAGGGAGAAAGTGGAGTACATGGCAAGTAATTTTTAGGGCTCCTCTTCAGGGCTCTAAGATTTTTAAAAGACTGAGTCTTTGCCTAGAAAGAAAAGGACAGATGTTCTTGCATGTGCCCAGATTTCTTGGGTATAAAAACACCTCTACAGTTTAAACCCTAGTCATTTCACATGAAAAAATCGTCCAGTTGGACTGGGCATGGTGGCTCTTGCCTCTAATCCCAGCACTTTGGGAGGCTGAGGTAGGTGGATCACCTGAGGTCAGGAGTTCAAGACCAGCCTGGCCAACATGGCGAAACCCCATCTCTACTAAAAAATACAGAAATTAGCAGGCATGGTGGTGTGCACCTGTAATCCCAGCTTCTCAGGAGGCTGAGGCAGGAGAATCACTTTTACCTGGGAGGCAGAGGTTGCAGTGAGCCAAGATCATGCCATTGCACTCGAGTCTGGGTGACAAGAGGGAAACTCCATCTGAAAAAAAAAAATGGCCCAATTGCTGAACAGTTGGTGGGGAAAACAATTTAACCTCTTGTGGACCATTAGTAGTGAACTGAGGGTGTTCTCAAGGGAGCCCTATACCAGCATATGGGAAATAGCATAGAAACTTGGTGATGTGGTTTGACTGTGTCCCCATACAAATCTCATCTTGAATTGTAGCTCTCACAATTCCTACGTGTCATGGAAGGGACCCGGTGGGAGGTAATTGAATCATGGGGGCAAGTCTTTCCCCTGCTGTTCTCATGATGGTGAATAAGTCTCACAAGATATAACCGTTTTATAAAGGGAGTTTCCCTGCACAAGTTCTCTTCTCTTGTCTGCCACCATGTGAAACGTACCTTTCACCTTCTGCTATGATTGTGAGGTCTCCCCAGCCATGTGGAACTGTGAGTCCATTAAACCTCTTTCTTTTGTAAACTGCTCAGTCTCAGATATGCCTTTATCAGCAACGTGAAAACAGACTAATACACTTGGACTGGGACATGCTACTGAGCTGCAGCAAGACTGGCATATAACAGATGTAGAAACAAGAAGAACAATGATGAAAAGAAATAATAAAGTAATTAGTTTTCTCCAGGGAAGCAAAGCATCAGTTAGAAAGACCAAAAGTTTGAAGACTCATGAGCTGGCATTTGAAAGCATTAAGAGCCACAGGGATGCACAGAGTACACTCCTTCCTACTTAGCAGAGTATGGGAAAAAAGATATATACTAAGTTTAAGGCTGGAAATACCTGTTGAAGACAACCAAGAAGAGGAGCGATTGATAATGAAGATCAGACCCACCTCAAGCTAGTGAAGGCAGAGGCTATCCTAGAGTCACGCCGCTAAAGCTCTAGCTTTCCAACCAAGGACAGACACTTCTTCCCATGTTGCATATGATGTGGGAAAGAAATAACGAAAATACTAAGCTTCTAAGCCAATAAAAAGAGAAGCCCTCAAACAACTGAAGTGACTATAGAGACTGGTACAAATGATGAAAACTTCAAGGAAAAAGAAAATCTGTGTCCTCTTATAATCCCTCAAAAGGAAAACCACTGGATAAAGAGGTACAAGGATCCCACAAAATAAGCTGGCCTACTAAAGGCGGGGGATGAGCTTATGTACAAATACTGATCATAAAATCCCATCTGTATTTTTCCCAATTGTAGTGAACATTTGCTGTTTTTATCTACCTAGCATCCATCTCTCTATCCTTTTGGTAATAATATCCTGATTTTCACTCAGGTAGCTATCCCTTGTTACCCAACACAGACCATGTGTTTTAGGGGAAATGATTCCATGCCCAGATTCAGTTCTATATTGACTTAAGCTAATTTGGTCTAAGGAGACAGTTGCTGGAGGCTTCAGTATAAAAAACTCCCTTGGTGAAAAGAAGGAAGTGTTGACTTTCATTTGGATGTGAATGAGGAAACAAAGCCTCCAGAAGTCAGTTTGGAGGGAATAGATAGCAGCCTTAAAGTGAAGTGGATATCAATGAAGGCAGCAAATAAAGATGAAAAGATGCTGGGTCTTTGGTGACATCACTGAGCTGTTGAATTAGGCCTCACTTGAAACCTCACCTAACTCTGGACTTTTTGGTTACAAGGAACAATAAGTTATCTTTATTATTTAAGGTAATTTATTTCTACTTTTCTGTTACGTACAGCTCAAAGTTTTGATACATTATAGTTGGAGAACATCCTGGAAAGATTCAAAAGGTTGGAAAAATGAGTTTGCCAGTTGCCTTCCAATATCCAATTGACTAACTGGGTACTATATATTTTGTGTACAGATTACACAAATCTGAGTCATATTATTGTAAAGCTGAAAATTTCCTGAAAGACTTATGGAAACATTAGCAGTCATGTGCCTGGCCCAGGTGATATGCAAAGCATGGCTTGCCCAGTGCTGTAGATAGCATTCCACTCCTTAGGTAGTTAAACAGATGTCTATCCTTTTGTTACTACCACACAACTATTATTACTGTAACTTAAACAGTACTTAAGTACTACTGTCTAGGTACCTAAGGGGTAGAATGGCTGGATCATATGATAGATATATATTTAACTTTTTAAGAATATGCTGGCCGCACGTGGTGGCTCATGCCTGTAATCCCAGCAATTTGGGAGGCCGAGAGGGGCAGATCACCTGAGGTCAGGAGTTCGAGACCAGCCTGACCAACATGAAGAAACCCTGTCTCTACTAAAAATACAAAATTAGCCCAGCATGGTGGTACATGCCTGTAATCCCAGCTTCTCAGGAGGCTGAGGCAGGAGAATTGCTTGAACCTGGAAGGTGGAGGTTGTGGTAAGCCGAGATCACGTCATTGCCCTCCAGCCTGGGCAACAAGAGTGAAACTCCGTCTCAAAAAAAAAAACAAGCCAAACATCTTTTCCAAGTAGTTTTACATTTTTACCAGCCATGTAGGAGATTTTCACTGCCTCTGCATTCTCACCAACACTTGGTATTGTCAGTCCTTTTAATTTTAGCCATCCTAATGGGTTTGAAGTGGTATCTCACTGTGGTCTTAATTTGCATGTGTCTTAATGACTAATGGTATTGAGTATCTTTTCATGTGCTTATTTCCCATTTGAATATTTTCTTTTTGCTTGAGATATAATTCACAAACTATAAAACTTACCTTTTAAAATATATTCAGTGTTTCTGGTATATTTACAAAGTTGTACAGCTATTGCTGTAGCATTTTCATCACTCAACTGTATCTTTTTAGTTGCGTGTCTACTCAAATTATTTGCCCGTTTTTAAATTGTATTGTTTTCCCTATTATTAAATTGTAAGAATTCTTTATACATTCTAGAAAGAAGCTCCTTGATGGATAATATTTTGCAAATATTTTCTCTCAAATTGTGACTTGCATTTTCATTTCATAAAAGTATATTTTTTCCATGTTCTAAATTTTACACCCAGTAAAATTCATTCTTTTTGGTGTACAGTTCTATGAGTTTAAATAAATATGCACAAGTTCTGTGACCACCACCACAATCAAGATACATAAAAATTCCAGCAACCCCAAAACGTCCTCTCATGCTGCTTTTTCTAGTCAACCCCTACCTCCACCCCCAAATCCCTGTCCTTACCAAAGAAAAGTTAACCAGGCATAGTTGGTATGCACCTGTAGTCCTAGTTACTCAGGAGACTGAGGCAAGAGGATTGCTTGAGTCCAGGAAGTCGAGGCTGTGAAGAGCCAAGATTCTGCCATTGCACTCCAGCCTTGACAACAGAGAACTTATCTCAAAAATAAATAAATAAATAAATAAATAAATAAATAAATAAATAAATAAAAATAAAAATATAATGCTGTTTATGAATAGAAACAGTTTAACCTCGGTTCTACTTTGAATGCCTTTTTATTTCCTGCCTAATTGCTTTGATTAGAACTTCCAGTACAATGTTAAATAGAAGTGGCCTCAAAAAAATAAAAATAAATAAATAAATAAAAATAAAAAAAAAAGAAAGAAGAAAAGAGAAAATGGTCGGGCGTGGTGGCTCATGCTTGTAATTCCAGTACTTTAGGAGGCCAAGGTGGGTGAATCATATGAGGCCAGGAGTTCGAGACCAGCCTGGCCAACATGGCAAAACCCCGTATCTACTAAAAATACAAAAATTAGCCAGGCGTAGTACGTGGTGCTTGTTGATACATGCCTGTAATACCAGTCACTGGTGAGGCTGAGGTGGGAGAATTGCTTGAACCCAGGAGGTGGAGGTTGCAGTAAGCCCGAGATCATGCAGCTGCACTCCAACCTGAGCGACAGAACTAGACTGCGTCGAAAAATAAATAAATAAATAAATACGATGAAAACAAGCTGCCTAGTCTTGTACCTGATCGTAGGGAAAAATCTTTCAGTCTTTCACCATTGAGTATGATGTTAGCTGCAGGCTTTTCACAATGCCCTTTATCATATTGAGGAAGTTTCCTTTTATTCCTAGTTTGCTGAGTGTTTTTATCATGAATGACTTTTCTGCATCAAGTGAGATGATCATGTGGGTTTTTCCCGTCTTTCTATTAATGTTATTTATTATATTGGTTGATTTTCTTATGTTGAATGACCTTTGCATTCCTGGGATAATTCCCATTTGGTCATGATGTATAATCCTTTTAATATACTGCTCAGTCAGTTTGCCAGTATTTTCTTGAGATATTCACATGCAAATTTATAAGGGATATTGGTCTGTAGTTTTCATTTACTGTGGTGTCTTTTTCTGACTTTGGTAATAGGATACTGCTGGCCCCATAGAATGAGTTGGGAATGTTTCTTCTTTTCCAATATTTTGGAAGTGTTTGAG
The DNA here is from genome assembly GCF_047675955.1 of Chlorocebus sabaeus. NCBI lineage: Eukaryota > Metazoa > Chordata > Mammalia > Primates > Cercopithecidae > Chlorocebus > Chlorocebus sabaeus. The sequence continues at coordinate 46,333,552 of NC_132933.1, forward strand.
AAGGATTGGTATTAATTCTTTACATGTTTTGTATTAACATAATTCACCAGTAAAGTCATCTAGTTCTAGATTTTTCTTTTTTGGGAGATTTTTGATTACTGATACAATCTCTTTACCTATTACGTCTCTATTCAGATTTTCTATTTCTTCTTAAGTCAGTTTGGCAGTTTATGTTTCCATGAATTTGTCCATTTATGTAGGTGATCATATTTGTTGCTATACAGTTGTTCATAGTATTCTGCTATAGTACTTTTATTTCTATAAATTTGGTAGTAATATCTCCACTTTAATTTCTGATATTAGTAATTTGTCTTTTCTCTTTTTTTCTTAGTCAATCTAGCTAAAGATTTGTCAATTTTGTTCATCTTTTTAAAGAACTAACTTTTGGTTTTTTTGATTATTGTTTTTCTGTTCTTTTTATTTCATTTATCCATGTCTAATCTTTATTATTTCCTTCCTTCTGCTCGTTTTGGATTTAATTTGCTCTTCTTTTCCTAGTTCCTTAAGCTGTTAAAGTTGGGTTATGGATTTAATATTTATCTTTCTTTTTCTCCTTCTCCTTTTTTTTTAAGAGACAGGGTCTTGCTCTGTTGCCCAGGCTACAGTGCAGTGGCACGATCCTAGCTCACTGCAGCCTCAAACTCCTGGACTCAAACAATCCTCCCACCTCAGCCTCCTGAGTTGCTGGGACTACAGGCATGCACCACCACATCTGGATAATTTTTCTGTTTCTTTTTTTAAGAGATGGGATTTCACTGTGCTTCCCAGGCTAGACTCAAACTCCTGGCCTTAAGTGATCCTCCCACCTTACCCTCTCAAAGTGCTGAGATTACAGGTGAGAGCCACCATGACCAGCTGTTTTTTTACATTTTTAATGTAGATGTTTATAGCCATTTAAATTTCCTCTGAGCACTGCTTTTACTGCATCCGATAAGTTTTGTTATATTGTGTTTTCCTTTGTGTTCGCCTCAAGGTATTTTCTCATTTCTCTTGTGATTTCTTCTTTGACCTATTGTTTTAGAAGTGTGCTATTTAATTTCTATTTTTTAAACTTTAAACTCAAAATACATTTCTAACTATTACTTACAATCCATGTTATATTGTTATCCGTTGCCTCATTAAAAACACATTTTTGCAGATTTTTTCACAGTATATATATAATTGTTATATCGAATATATATTTATTTATTTATATATATTTTAAAACTTTTACTTTAGGTTCCGGCATACATGTGCCGGTTTGCTATATAGATAAATTTTATGTCATGGGGGTTGGTGTACAAATCATTTCATCACTCAGGTAGTAAGCTTAGTACCTAATAGGTAGTTTTTCGATCCTCACCCTGCTCCCACCCTCCACCTTCAAGTAGGCCCCAGAGTCTGCTGTTTCCCTCTTTGTATCCATATGTTCTCAATGTTTAGCTCCCACTTATACTTGAGAACATGCAATATTTGGTTTTCTGTTCCTGCATTAGTTCTATTAGGATGATAATGGCCTCCAGCCCCATCTGTGTTGCTTCAAAGGATACGATCTCATTCTTTTTTATGGCTGCATAATATCCCATGGTGTATATGTACCTCTTTTCTTTTCTTTTTTTCTTTGTTTTCTTTTCTTTTCTTTTCTTTTTACAGAATTGCACTCTTGTCGCCCAGACTGGAGTACAATGGCGTGATCTTGGCTCACTGCAACCTCTGCCTCCCAGGTTCAAGTGATTCTCCTGCTTCAGCCTCCTGAGTAGCTGGGACTACAGGCGCATGCCACCACATCTGGCTAATTTTTGTATTTTTAGTAGAGATGGAGTTTTACCATGTTGGCCAGGCTGGTCTCAAACTCCTGACTTCAGGTGATCCACCTGCCTCGGCCTCTCAAAGTGCTGGAATTACATGCATGAGCCACCATGCCCAGCCTGTACCGCATTTTCTTTATTCAGTCTACCACTGATGGGAATTTAGGTTGATTCCATGTCTTTACTATTGTGAATAGTGCTGCAACAAACATACATGTGCGTGTGTCTTTATGGTAGATCAATTTATATTCCTTTGGATATATACCCAATAATGGGATTGCTAGGTCAAATAATAATTCTGTTTTAAGTTATTTGAGAAATCGCCAAACTGCTTTTCACAATGGCTGCACTAATTTACATTCCCACCAGCAGTGCATAAGCATTCCCTTTTCTCTACAACCTTGCCAGCATCTGTTATTTTTTGACTTTTTAATAATAGCCATTCTGACTGGTGTGAGATGATAGCTCTTTGTGGTTTTGATTTGCATTTCTCTATTGATTAGAGATGTTGAACATTTTTAATATGCTTGCTGGATGCATGAATGTCTTCTTTTCAAAAGTATCTGTTCTTCTCCTTTGTCTCTTGCTAAGAGAGTAGATTTTAAGTGTTCTCACAACAAAAGAAATGATAGGTATGTAAGGTAAGACATATGTTACTTAGTTCAATTTAGCCAATCTGTAATGTTTACATATTTTAAAGCATCATGTTATACATCATAAAGACAATTTTGTCAATTAAAAAAATAAAATCTTTGTCTAGTAAGCCTCCTATAGTTTGAATAATGGTATCTCCCCCAAATTAATATGTTGACACTTAATTGCCAATGTGATAGTATTAAGTGGGGCCTTTAAGAGGTCATTAACTCATGACGGCAAAGCCCTCATGGGTGGGATTAAGGCCAATATAAAAGGCTTTGAGAGAGTGCATTCATTCTCTTCTGCCCTTCTGCCATGTCAGGACATAACTTTCCTCCCTTCTGGAGTATAGAACAAGAAGAAGATATCAGGCCCTCACCTGATATCTTGGTATCTTGATCTTGGCATCCCAGCCTCTAGACCTGTGAAAGATAAATTTCTGTTTATAAATTACCCAGTCTGTAGTAGTTATTTATTTATTTATTTATTTGCAGCACCAAAGAACTAAGACAAAGTCCAATGTCTGGGCTTCCTCAAGGACAATTCCTGTTTATTTATTTTCTTCTTTGAAAGGGCCATACTTTCCTGTTTATTTGTATGCTTTGTGTGTGTTTTTTTGTTGTTGTTGAAAACTGGACATTCAAATATCACAATGTGGTAGCTCTGGAAATCAGATTTGCTCCCTCTTCCCCAGGGTTTGTTAATCTTGATTATTGAAGGCTTTAGTTGTATTCCATATGTTTTGATTGAAGTTTTCTTGAATGCCAGGAGTTAAAAAAAAATCAAAAAACAAAAATAAACCTTCCCCAGTCATAATAGATTGGTTTTGTGCTGGACCCTTCTTTAAAACTTAGCTAGGCGATTTATAATTCTGCCTCAGCCTTCACTTCACTTACACTGAGCCTATAGATCAGCCAGTGTTGAAAACAAGGTCTTGTCAGGTATTTTCTGAGCATGGTCCTGTCTTTGGCATGTGCATGGAACCATAAGCTGCTGTCTTCAAGACCACTGTGGAGCAGGGAAGGGGGCAGGACAAGGGCAATTAAAAACACCAAAAGTGTTTCCTTGCATTTTAAAGTTATCTTTTTCTTGATTCAGTGTTTGGTTGGTTGCTGTAAACATTTGACTGATTTCCAGAGCTCTGAGAAAGTTGATTCTGACAACTCTGCATTTTAAAAAAATGTTTCTGTGAATAGGCAGGTATTTGGAAGTGCCTCCTCTGCCATTTTGCTCCCATCTGATGGAAGCAAAATCTTTCTTGAACTTTTGGTTGACTGATGACATACTCTTTGAGCTCCTGTGTGTCTGCAAACATTTTTATTTCGTTCTGGTTTTGAAAGACATTTTGCCTAAGTATAAGTTGAGAGTGTATTTTTCTCACTGCTTTAAATATATTTATCCTCCCTCTTCTAGCATGCATTGTTTTCGATGAGAAATCTACTGTCATTCTTATCTTTATTCTTGTGTAAATAATGTGTCTCTGAATGTAATGTATTCTCTGACTGCTTTTAAGATTTTCCCTGTATCACTGGCTTTAAGCAGTTTAAGATATGCCTTGGTGTATTGTTCTTCATATTTCTTGTGTTTGAGATTCATTGAGCTTTTAGGATTTGTGAACTTACAGATTTTTATCATATAGTTTCTGCCATTGTTTCTTCAAATAGTTTTCTCTTCCTTTCTTGAACTCTAATTACACATATATTAGACTGCTTTAAATTGTCCCACAGAACTTAATGATGCTCTATCAATTTTTTAGTCTCTTTTTTCTCTGTATTATGATTTTTTCTTTTGCTATGTCTTCAAATTCACGAATCTTTCTTCTGCAATATCTAATCTGCTATTACTCCCATATAAGGTATTTTTCATCTCAGAAATTGTATTTTTCTGATAAAGTGCGCTTTGGGTCTTCCATGTCTCTTAACATGTTCACACTTTCCTCTACTTTTTGGAATGTATGGAGTATAGTTATAATAGCTGTTTCAATGTCGGTGCCCAGTAGTTCTATCATATGCTTCCTTAGTGTGTCTTTCTATTGATTCACTTTTATTCTCATTATGAGTTGCATTTTCATGCTTATTTGCATGCCAAGTAACTTTTTTAAAATTAAGTGTCAGCCATTCTGAATATTTCGTTGATGAGTAATGGATTTTTAAAATTTCTTTATTTTATTTTATTTATTGAGTTTTGTCTAGGAGTGTTGTTAAATTACTTGGAAAATCATGGAATATTATTGAGGCTTGCTTTTAAACTTTGTTAGGGTAAGATGGCCAGTCTGTGTTTACAGTTACATTCAAATAACCCCCTTCTATTATATTTATATTTGGTATAATTATATTTGCCAGGAATTTGGAGTAGAATTAATGATAACTGCTCTTAATATGGAACCCTTTGCAAAATGCAAGCCTGAAAGTATTCATTGGCAAATGCCAATTCTACCAGTCCTGGATTGAAATACCTATCTATAGGCTTTTTTTTTCTTTTTTATTTATTTATTCATTTTTTGAGACGGAGTCTCACTCTTGCCCAGGCTGGAGTGCAATGGCACTATCTTGGCTCACTGCAACCTCCACCTCTCGGGTTCAAGTGATTCTCCTGCCTCAGTCTCCCAAATAGCTGGATTACAGGCACCCACCACCATGTCTGGCTAATTTTTTTGTATTTTTAGTAGAGACAAAGTTTCACCATGTTGGCCAGGCTGATCTCGAACTCCTGACCTCGAGTGTTTGGACTACAGGCAGGAGCCACCATCCCTGACCATATAGGCCTTTTCTGGCTAATCCCTAAAGGGGTAGAATGACCTGGCTATCTGGTCATTGAACTACACCATTTTAAATCTAGTAACTCCAAGTCAATTCATAAAGGAGTTTCAGAAATCTATAATGCCCATTGAACCCCAAGAACATCCTTAATTAATATAATTGGTGAACAGAGCCAGTTGATAAGAACAAAAATCTTCTGAAAATCTGTGATCATCTCCAGTTGTGGCATAATATGCCCTATGTAATCCAGGACTGTAGCAAGTTTTCCAGAAGAGCTCACTAAAATCATTGACGAAAGTGACTAAACAACATATTTTCAATGTAGCAGGAAAAAAGCCTTCTATTGGAAGAAAATGCCATCTAGCATTTTCATAGCTACAGAGGAGAATTCAATGCCTGACTTCAAAGCTTCAAAAGACAGGCTGACTCTTTCGCTAGGGGCCAGTGCAGTTGGTGACTTTAAATTGATACCAGTGCTCATTTGCCATTCTAATAATCCTAGGGCCCTAAGAATTATGTTAAATCTCTGCTTGTGCTCTATAAATGGAACAACAAAGCCTAGATGACAGCACATCTGTTTATAGCTTTACTGTTTATAGGTTTATAAACCTATACTGTTTATAGGTTTACTGAATATTTTAAAACTACTGTTGAGACCTATTGCTCAGAAAAAAAGTTTCCTTTAAAAATATGACTGCTTATTGACAGTGCACCTGGTCACCTAAGAGCTCTGATGGAGATGTACAAGGAAATCAATGTTGTTTTCATGCCTGCTAACAGCATCCATTCTACAGGAGTAATTTTGACTTTCAATTTCTATTTTTTAAAGAAATACATTTTATAAGGCTATAGCTGCCACAGACAGTGATTCCTCTGATAGATCTGGGCAAAGTTGGAAATTGAAAACCTTCTGGAAATTGAAAACCTGGAAAGGATTCACCATTCTAGATGCCATTAAGAACATTTGTCATTTATGGAACAAGGTCAAAATATCAATATTAACAGGAGTTTGGAAGAAGTTTATTCCAACCCTCATGGACAACTTTGAGAAGTTCATGACTTCATTGGAGGAAATAACTGCTGATATGGTGGAAATAGCAAGAGAAGTAGAATTGGAAGTGGAGCCTGAAGATGTGAATGAATAGCTTCAATCTCATGGTAAAATTTGAATAAACAAGGTGTTGTTTCTTATGGATGAGCAAAGAAAATAGTTCATTGAAATGGAATTTACTTCTGGTGAAGATGCTGTGAACATTGTTGAAAAGAAAACGATGGATTTAGAATATTACATAAACTTATTTGATAAAGCAGTGGCAGGGTTTAAAAGAACTGACTCCAATTTTGAAAGTTTTACTGTAGGTAAAATGATATCAAATGGCATTGTGTGCTACAGAGACATCTTTCATGATAGGAAGAGTCAATCAATGGGGCAAACTCATATCTTATGTTAAGAAATTGCCACAGCCACCCTAGCCTTCAGCAACTACCTCTTTGATCAGTCAGCAGCCATCGACATTGAGGTAAGACCCTCTACCAACAAAAAGATAATGACTAGCTGAAGGCTCAGATGATTGTGAGCATTTTTTAGCAATAAAGTTTTTTTTTTTTTTTTTTTGAGATGGAGTTTCACTCATTGCCCAGGCTGGAGTGCAATGGCACAGTCTTGGCTCACTGTGACCTCCACCTCACGGCTTCAAGAGATTCTCCTGCTTCAGTCTCCCAAGTAGCTGGGATTACAGGCGCCCACCACCATGCCTTAATTTTTGTATTTTTAGTACAGATGGGGTTTCACCATGTTGGCCAGGCTGGTCTTGAACTCCTGACCTCAGGTGATCCGCCGGCCTTGTCCTTTCAAAGTGCTGGGAATACAGGCGTGAGCCACCACGCCCGGCCCAGTAAAGTGTTTTAAATTCAGGTATGTACATTTTTTTTTTTTTTTAGACATAATGCTATTGCACACTGAATACACTACAGCATAGTGCAAGCATAACTTTTATATGCACTAGGAAACCAAAAAATTTGTGTCACTTACTTTATTGTGACATTCACTTTATTGTGGTGCTCTGGAACTGAACCCACAATATCTGCAAGGTATGCCTGTATTTGTGACTGCAACCCCACCCAACACACATACACCATTTTAAGGAAGGATCAATTAAATCAAAAGACTGCAAATATTTTACTATTGCTAAAGTATAGTGGGAACTCTTGTGTTGGCTGCAGCTAGTGTAATGAGCTCTCTGTCTACCCTCCACTCTCCACACACTAATATCCATTTGTTACCATTCATAAACTATGAGAAGTGTGTGTTTTTCTGTTTATTCTGGGGAGAGGGAACAGAAGAGATGAAGAAAGAGAACAGAGATGATAATATGGCTGTGTCCCCAGCCCTGTATACTGAGTGACCCCTTGTGGTTAGAGAAGGATGAACAAACCAGAAGTGGCAGGGAACATTCAAGAAAGGCCCTGACATTCTGGGCATAAGTGGATTAGCTTTAGATCTAAGTCAACACAGTGTAATACAGAATAGGAAACGCCCTTTTTGCCTCTTCTTGGGACCCAGTACTGGTTTGATACCCTAAAGAGTGAGCATTTTTGAAGCATGCAGAGACAGTTTACTTGACACTATAGGTGGTATCAGTGGTAATGCTTTTCTGACTAGCTCGTCAGGCAGCAGTTGTAGACAAATGGGATTCAGAAAAGGAGAAAAGAACAGGGTGAATGCTCAGTGATAACTACAGTGGATAAATTAGTTTATAGTCACATGAGAGACATCTCTTTGCTGCAGGCTCCCAGTGGACATTTGTTTCACATACATATACAGAGGCACACATATTCATGGAAAAGTGTATTGACGGCGTGAGTATGTATATAGAAAGACAAAATAATCTACAAATAAAAGCTATAATTAGTAAGTGAATTTGGTCATTTTACTAAATAGAAAGTCATTATGTAAAAGATCAATTTTATTTCAATAGACTAGCAACAAGTAATTGTAAATGAAAAATTTTTTAAATACTATTTAGAATAACATAAAATACCTACGAATTAGTCTAACAAGACCTCTACACAAGAAACTACAAAATATTAGTGAGAGAAATTGAAGCAGATGTAAGTAAATGGAGGAATTTACTAAGTTCATGGAGTGAAGAACTCAATATTGCAAAGATGTGAGTTCTGCCCAAACTGATTTATAAACATAATATAATCCAATAATATAGTCCAATTAAAATCTCAGCACATTCTTTTTCCAGGGAGTGGAAATTGACATGCTCACTCTAAAATTTAGAAAGTGATGCAAAGGGCCAAGAATAGCCAAGACAATCCTAAAGTAGAAGAACAAAGGGAAGATTAACACAAATAGCAATACTTATAAAACTACATTAATAAAGACTGTGGCCTTTTCAAAAGGACAGACAAATAGACTAATAGAACAGAACGCAGTCCAGAAATAGGTCCACACACATATGACATTTGATTTATGACAAAGATAACACTGCAGAGCAGTGGGAAAAGGAATTCTTTTAAATTAATTGTGCTAGGTCTATAGAAGGAATGAAGGAAGAAATGAATCTTGGCCACAACCTCCCACCTACTCAAAAATGATTTCAAGGTGAATTGTAGATCTAAATGTGAAAGACAAAACAGTAAAGTTTCTAGAACATAACATAATAAAATATATTCATGATTTTTGGAATAACAAATATTTTTAAATGGGAGGCAAAAGTAACACTAACCATTAAAGGGAAATATTAATACATTGGAATATATTAAAAGTAAGAACTTCTGACCATCAAATTATACCTACTGGTAAGAGAGTGAAAAGGCTGGCCAGGTGCAGTGACTCACATCTGTAATCCCAGCACTTTGGGAGGCCAAGGCAGGTGGATCACTTGAGGCCAGGAGTTTGAGACCAGCCTGGCTAACATGGTGAAACCTTATCTCTACTAAAAATACAAAAATTAGCTGGACGTGGTGACACATGCCTATAATCCCAGCTACTCAGGAGGCTGAGGCAGGAGTATCACTTGAACCCAGGAGGTGAAGGTTGCAGTAGGCCAAGACTGTACCACTGCACTCCAGCCTGGGCGACAGAGCGAGACTCTGTCTCAATAAAAACAAAACAACAACAACAACAACAACAACAAGAGTGAAAAAGCAAGCCACAGAGTAGGAAATGTTTGAAAAATATATTGCTGACAAAGTACTCACATACTATACAAAATAAAGAACTACAAATCAGTAAGAAAAAGACAGAAGCCGGGCGCGGTGGCTCACACCTGTAATCCTAGCATTTTGGGAGGCCGAGGCGGGCAGATCACCTGACATCAGGAGTTCAAGGCCAGCCTGACCAATATGGTGAAACCCTGTCTCTACTAAAAATACAAAAATTAGCCAAGCATGGTGGCGGGAGCCTACAGTCCCAGCTACTCAGGAAGCTGAGACAGGAGAATTGCTTGAACCTGGGCAGTGGAGGTTGCCATGAGCTGAGATCTTGCCATTGCACTCCAGCCTGGATGACAGAGCGAGACTCCGTCGCAAAAAATAGATAAATAAAAGGCAAAACTCCATAGAAAAATGGGCAAAAGACTTGAAGAGGCACTTAATAAAAGAAGATATACAAATGGCCAATAAACATATTAAAAACTGGGCCATGTCATTAATCATCAGTATGTTCAAATTAAAGCCACAATGATAAACCACTACACATCTGTGTGGACATTAAACTAACAATAGCAAATTATGAGGATATGGAACAAAAGGAACTCTCATATATTGTTGGTAAAAAATTTTAAATTGATACAATCACTTTGGAAAAGCTTTTGGCAGTCTCTACTAAAACTGAACATATAAATATTCTAAACGTATATAAAAGGCCTATCACTGCAGTAACATTTCAACAAAATGATGTGTAAGATATATGAGAATAATCTTTTTGGGATAAAGTACTTTGAAAAGCCAGTAGGGTGAGGGAAAAATTCTCATGAGGCATGGCTTCTAAGATTGTTGCTTCCTTGCTGATCACTAGGCTTTTCTTTTGCTAAATGGGGTGCCAAGATAAAGGTAAAAGTTGAGTATTTCTGGATAATTGGGATAATCTTGAGAAACAGTTTGCATGAAGACAGAGAAGAAAGGATTGCTAAGGGATGAGAAGAATATTAAAAAAAACAAGGGTGTTTGACAACTATCAAGTTTCATAAAGATGCATAATATAAACCCTTTCCCTGGATTACATTTATTTAGGGGATGCACGCATGGACCTGGAGCAAGAGCAAGGGCTGCCTGTGGGGATCCTGTCACATATTGGTGGCTATTGTTATTATGCCGAACACATTTTAACCGGCATTATAACACTGTTATTATCGAAAGAAACAAACATACAGCTTGAAAGTGGCTCTTCTTCTTGGAGGCTCTAGCCTTGAAATTGTCCTAGGAAGATACCACAGTATCCGCCCTTCCAACTCCCAGCTGGTGGACCTAAAAGCAATTTTTGAGGATCAAGGTTTAGGAATGATATGAGACTTACAGATCAAGGAAAATCACTTTCAAGTTATCAGAAAGAACATACTGCTCAGGGAGGTCCAGAGGCTGTGAATTCGACTAAGGAGGGTTTTGGGGATTTTGTTTTATTTATTTATTTATTTATTTATTTATTTATTTATTTATTTATTTTGACAGCCTTTGTTGCCCAGGCTCAAGTGCAGTGGTGCAAACACGACTCACTGTAGCCTCGATCTCGTGGGCTCAATTGATCCTCCCATCTCAGCCTACCAAGTAGCTGGGACTATAGGCTATATAAAAGGCTTATCATGACAGTATCATTTCACACCCCACGCCTGGCTAATTAAAAAAAAAAAACAAAACTGAGAAATGGAGGTCTCATTTTGTTGCCCAGGCTGGTCTCAAACTCTTAGGCTCAAGCAATCTCCCCACCTCGGCCTCCCAAAGTGCTGGGATTACAGACGTGAGTCACTGTGCCCAGCCAAGGAAGATTTTAATTACAAGATTAATAATACAAACCAACTAGCATTAAACATATGGCAAAGGAGGTAGAAAAAAATAAATCAAAACCACTTGATTGCAGCAGTTCACTGTGTGCTTGAAAAGTAACTAAGAGGAACCAAGGGGCACAAATCCGGGCCCAAGGTTGTTGTAAGGTGCTATTATAACATAACATGACTGTGAAAAGATTAGAGAAAGGTGACAGAGTAAGACAGCGAAGTGGGGGAAACATAGAGTGCAAAAGCAGAAAACCTAGCAATGTCCATTAGAGGAAAAAAAGAGTGCTTATAAATAGCATATATTATTGGGTTCCATTTCCCCCTCTGTAAGACAAAGCAAAAATAGCTCTGAAAAATTGCTGATGACTATTTGTACTTGAATTTACACACCCTTTAAAGTATGGCATAGGGGAGATTTGAGTGCCTATTTATTCCCAAGGAGCACCAGGCTCATTAGAGCAAGCAACTTTTCAAGACCTAAATAGGGTCTGTTTCACTTACCTATCTGTTTAGCTGTGCTTTGCATTTTTAAATACTCATTACACATAGATGGGAGGGCAAACACTGAATTAATACAGTAAGTTGCCTTCTCTTATAAACTAGAAGAGATTATTTTATTTTAATAGATATATCTGTAGTCACATCATATTGGATATGACTTGTTCCATTAGCCTCAGGATCATGTCAGCATCATGCAAATTTGTTTTTTAAGTTTTTGGAGATGTATTTCACATTAAAAAATTAACACATTTAAAACATACATGCCAATGTTTTTAATATATTCACTGGGTTGAGAAACTATCACCACAGTGTAATTTTAGAAAATTTTCATCCTCCCTAAAAGTAACCCTATATGCATTAGCAGTCACTTCACTTTTCTTCCCATGTGACCATCCACTCCTAATCGACCAATAATGTACTGTCTGTCTCTATAAATTAGGAAGCCCAGGTGGGAGGATTTCTTGAAGCCAGGAGTTCAAGACCAGCCTGGGCAAAATAGTGAAACCTTTGTCTCTACAAAACATAAAAATTTTAAAAATCAGCAAAGTATGGTGGTGTGTGCCTTTAGTCTCAGCTACTGGGGAGGCTGAGGCAGAAGGATTGTTTGAGCCCAGGAGTTCAAGGCTACAGTGAGCTATGATTGCACCACCCAGTATGGGCAACAGAGCAAGATCCTGTCTCTTAAAAAAATTTATAAAACTGAGTACCTTACAAATTTTTCAATGGAGACAAGTTACTAAATCTATAGTTATTTTCTGTCATTTAACATCTCATAATAATTTACTAAAGTCATCTACTTGTAGAACAGATGTTCATATATTCATGTTCCAGACACGTCAAGTTAATCTACATACCCAGTATTATCTAAGCAATGCTTTATTTTATTATTTTTTATTGATTTTTTTTTGACGTAGTCTCACTCTGTCACCCAGGCTGGAGTGCAGTGGCGCAATCTCGGCTCACTGCAATCTCCGCCTCCTGGGTTCAAGTGATTCTCCTGCCTCAGCCTCCTGAGTAGCTGGGATTACAGGTGCATGCCACCACACCCAGCTAATTTTTTTGTATTTTAGTAGAGATGGGGTTTCACTATGTTGGTCAGGTCGTTCTCGAATTCCTGATCTCAGGTGATCCACCCGCCTCAGCCTCCCAAAGTGCTGGGATTACAGGTATGAGCCACCATGCCTGGCTCAGTGCTTTAAAAAAAAAAGAAAAAAGAAAAAAAAGGAGTGGGCATATACAAAGATTTATTCAAATTATTACTGAGGGAATTAGCATGATGATAAGGCAGACTCAAAGGAGGATATGCAAGATTGAATTTAAGATAGTCAGTGGCCATTTGGTACAGCTGAGGGTGCAGCTGAGCTACCCTTTAGTAAAGAGATTAGCAAAACTAAACGGGATCCAGGTGCTAATAGTCAAGAGCACGTAAAAAAATGACCCCAAAATATGGGCCACTCTGGCAGGAGCAGCCATGGCTCAGGTGGCCCCGATGGCCCCAGATACTTGTGCTACCATTATGAAGGGCACAAGCCATAAGACTTCATAATGTCAACATGGAGTTAATTCTGCAGGTCCACAGAATGAAAGAGCTATGGAGATGTGACTCCCTCCACCAAGATTTTAGAGGGTGTGTTGGAAAACCTGGGTGCCCAGGCAGAAACCTGTCCCAGGAGTGGAGCTCCCACCAAGAGTCCCCATGGGGTAAAGGCCCAGTGGAGCTGCAGGGATGAGGCTTCTGTCAGGACTCTAGAATGGTAAAATACTGGCAGCATACCACCTCAGCCTGGAAAAGTTGCTGGCATTAGATTCCAACCCTAAGAGAGTGACCTCATGGGCTGTGTCCAGCAAAGTCGTGGGAAGGGAACAGCCTGAGGCCTTGGAATTCTACCCCTCCCACCAGCATGCCCAGGATGTGGGACATAGGGTTAAAGGAGATTATTTGGAGCTTTAAGGTTTAGTGTCTGCCTTGCTGGGTTTTGGAATAGTGTGGGGCCTGTTACCCCTTTCTTTTGACCAATTTCTCCCTGTGGGAAGTAAGCATGTTTACCCAATGTCCTTAAAACCATTGAATCTTGGAAGTAAATAACTTGTTTTTTATTTTGCAGGCTCATAGCTGGAAGGAACTTAACTCGAGCCTCAGATAAGACTTTGAACTTTTGAGTCGATGCTAAAACTAGTTAAGATTTTTGGGATTCTTGGATAAAGTGAGTGTATGTTGCATGTGAGAAGAACTTGAGTTTTGTGGGGCCAGGGGAAGAATGTTATGTTTTGCATGTTTGTCCTCTCTAAACCTCACGCTGAAATTTGATCCCCAATGTGGCAATGTTGAGTGGTGGAGTGTATTAGTCCATTCTCACACTGCTATAAGAAATACACAACACTGGGTAATTCATAAAGAAAATCGGTTTAGTTGGCTTATGGTTCTACAGGCTGTACAGGAAGCATGATGGCTTCTGAGGAGGCCTCAGGAAACTTTCAATCATGGTGGAAAATGAAGGGGAAGCAGACGTGTCTTACACAGCCATAGCAGGCAGAAGAGAGAGATAGGGAAGTGCTACATGCTTTTAAACGACCAGATCTGGTGAGAAGTAACTCATTATTATGAGAACAGCACTCAGGGGGATGGTGTTAAACCCTTAGAAGGTGATCCAATCACTTTCCCCAGGCCCCACCTCCAATATTGAGGATTACAACTGAAAGTGAGATTTGAGGGGGATACAGATCCAAACTGTATCATGGGACCTGGTAGGAGGTGTTCAGACCATGAGAGTGATCCCTCATGAATAGATTAATGCCTTGGGATGGGGGTAGTGACCAAGTTCTGGGTCTATTCCTTCCCTCAAGAGCTGTTTGTTAAGAAGAGCCTGGCACCTGGGCATGATGGTGGGTGCCTGTAATCCCAGCTACTGGGGAGGCTGAGGTGAGAGAATCACTTGAACCTAGAAGGCAGAAGTTGCAGCGAGATCATGCCATTGCACTTCAGCCTGGGTGACAGAGCAAGACTCTGTTTCCAAAAAAAAAAAAAAAAAACGGGCCGGCACCTCCCTCACTCCATCTTGCTTCCTCTCTTGCCATGTGATGTCTTTGCATAAACCAGCTTCCCCTTCTTTCCTTCATGAGTTCAAGTGGCCTGAGGCCCTCGCCAAATGCAAATAAACCTCTTTGCTTTACAAACTACTTGGTCTCAGGTATTCTGTTATAGTAACACTGAACAGGACTACAGACTAAGAGAAAACCTAATCACCAAGGTGATGGAATTAGGTGGTGGGGCCTCTGGGAGGTGATTAGGTCATGAGGGTGGAGCTCTCATGAATGAGATTGGTACTCTTATAAAAGAGGCCTGTGGGAGGTTATTAGTCCCTTTGCCCTTCCACCATGTGAGGACTCATAGAAGGTGCCATCTATGAGGAACAGGTCATCAGCAGACACTCAATCTACTAGTACCTTAATCTTAGACTTCCCAGCCTACAGAACTGTGAGAGATAAATTTCTGTTGTTTATATATTACCCAGTCTAAAGTATTTTGTTAATGCAGCCTGAACAGACTAAGATACACATGTATACAGAGACAAACACAGAGATATGTGCACTTCATCTGGTGACATACTCAGGCCCAGCACAATGCCTTCATAGAAACACACACAAATATACACAGATACATGTACACACACACAGACCCACATATATATACACACATATACACATATACATATATATATATATATGTTGGAACCTAAGTTAAAGCTCCACTTTGGGCAGGGGTCTCCGCGAGAGACCACTCAATACCGAGATCATAGCAGAGAGACACTTTTATTTCTAGCGCGCCAGGGTCCCTCGTGCACAAGGATGGCCAAGGGACCCCGAGCGCTTGTTACAGGCTGCTTATAAAGGCACAGACTACAAATTCAGACAAAGCTTTTAGGGCGCGAAATTCAAACAAAGCTTTGGGGCGCGAGATGATTGGGGCTTGTCATGGCCTGAGCAAGGCATCTCACTCTGATTGGTTGGGGCTTGGAGGCTTGGGGGGGGGGGGGTTTCTGGAATTGTTTTTCTGTTTGAATTCCGGGAACATTGGGTGTTTCCCTTAGTCACCCATGGCCACCTAGTGTTGTTTTTCTTAATTACCCATGGCCTATTTTCATATACACATAGACACATATACATGTATGCATACACATACATGGAGGGGCCACTCTCAGGCCCAGTGAGGGCATGAGCCAGTCATACAGACTCACACAGACTGTGTGAGTTTCATGTTATTTAGACAAGGATTCCAAATTGCCCACCATGACATCATGGAGGTCAAGTGGTCATTTTAAATTTTTAAAGGACATCTAGTCCATATTGCTGGCTCCCATATAATCCCATCACCCCCAGCTAATTGAACTCTTTCACATACAAGAGAATAATCAGGCCTACTACCGTTTCGGAAAGGTTACTTTGTCCCAGGTATTTTTCCAAGTATTTTACATATATCACCTCATTTTATTCTCACAGCAACTCAATGAGAGGGGCCATAAACACCACAAGATGCTGCCTTTCTCCTTAACACAACACAGGTGACCTTCCCCTCCTTTTGGTTTCCAAAATACTTTTCTTTTTTTGAGATGGAGTCTCGTTCTGTCCCCCAGGCTGAAGTGCAGTGGTACAATATCAGCTCACTGCAACCTCCGCCTCCCAGGTTCAAGCGATTCTCCTGCCTCAGCCTCCTGAGTAGCTGGGATTACAGGCACATGCCACCATGCCCGGCTAATTTTTGTATTTTTAGTAGAGACAGGGTTTCATCATATTGGCCAGGCTGGTCTCGAACTCCTGACCTTGTGATCTGCCCCGCCTCTGCCTCCCAAAGTGCTGGGATTACAGGCATGAGCCACCGCATCCGGCCTCCAAAATATTTTCATATGCACTATTTCAAGTTGATTTTGAGTCTTGAAATAACACTGTGAAGTAGAAAAGTTTGGCGTTGTAATTCCATTTCATAGCTGAGAGTCACATAGGTTAAGAAACTTTCTTAAGACTGTAACAACTAAGAAATATGAGCCAGATCTTAACCTTACTTTTGCGTACTCCAGTTCCAGTACTTTTGTATATTTATTCCTTTGTTCATTTATTATACATTTATGTTCCTTAGCACTTTCCAGAGACTGTACCAACTACTATGAAAACAAAAATAGAATAAGACATAGCCTTGACTTTGAAATAATTGGCATTGTAGAGGGGAAGAAAGAACAGTAGAGAGAAATATCATAATATATGTGCTGGATGCTGGGAGAGAGACTTGGGAAAACTGGGTAGAATGACTTGTTCTGCTGAAGGAGCCAGCATCAAATGGAGACCATGCACCACAGACCACAGAAAGGCCATGCTTTGTCCACGCTGCAGGAATATCTGCCTTTCTGTGTGCAATAGATGGTGGTGAGATGGTTTCTCAAAAACTGTGAAGTCAGTCATGTTCATCTACCTTTTCCTTAGGCAAGATGTGAAAGGTAGTAGTCATTAACTGAAGTACAATTTCTAAGCCAATGCAATATCAGTTCATCAATTATTTAGGGAACAACAGGATTTTGTTACAGACAGCTAAATTATTATAAGCAAGAAACGACATAACCAAATGTGTCCCTTAAAACTTGTTATGTGGTTTCCTAGTTATTTTAGAAAGTAAGTTTCAGGTAAGAAAATTCTAGTCCAAACAAGGTGAAATGTTACAATTCATATGGGGTCTTATGCTGTTTTTTTTTTTTTTTAAACTTTTAATTTTAAATGCCTTATACATTTCTCTCTCTCTCTCTCTCTCTCTCTCTCTCTCTCTCTCTCTCTCTCGGACATTTTCACCATACCCAAGGGTAGAGAGAATAGTGGAATCTATATCCATCACCTAGTTTCAAAAATTACACCATTTTACTAATGTTGTCTCATCTACTTCTTCATACAGCCACACCTTTTTTTCTTGAGTATTTTAAAGCACCTATGGTCTTATTTTTGAGAAAGGTTTGAAGTGGTGTAAAGTTAGAATGAGAAAGTATATGTCCTTCTAAACTTCACGAGTCTTTAGCCCTAAATAAATTGCCAGTGTGATTTTCAAAAACACTATTTCTGTTTTATTGTAATTTTTCTTATGGCAACACACAGCTCAGCTAGACAAGGTATCTTCTGCCCTTCTCCCTTTAAAAGAGTTCTGCTAGAACAAACAAAGTGGAAAAGGTTTTTAACTTCAGGTAAGAACAAAGCACAACATAGAAATAGATACATAGGAGTTTTGGCTAAATATAATGGACACCATTTTTGTCACAGTTCTGGAAGTTTGGTATATTGGAGTTTTAAGATAACATGACTGTCCTCCCTGTCATTGGAGCTACGATTTCACTTGTTCCCTTGTTCTATATTTTCAGGAGAGCTACCTCTTAGTTGGTGGGCTTAAGATATCCTGGAATTCACTATGATGATTACAAGATGAAAATTCGTGAGTACCTTTTTGGAGTATAGCTGTTAGGCAACATTATCACCAGCATTAGAAATGGGAGACGGTTTCCAATTCAGATAGTTTTATTCCCAAATATATAAGCTTCAATGTTTCTTTTACCATAGAAATAGCTTAAATGTGAATAAAAAAAGGGAATAATAAAGTAAATCAGAGTGCATCTATATAAAGTGGAATGTTATAAAAGCATGGTTTATAAAAACTTGCTTATATTATTACATTGCATGATAAAAGCAATATATTAAATTATATGTCTACGATGAGCTGAACTATGTAAAAAGTGCATGGAAACAAAACTGGAAGGTAATATGTCGAAAGCATAACAGTGGTTGCTTCTGAGTGGTAGGGTTATGAGTGATTCTTTCTCTGTTTCTTTTTATACTTTTCTTTTTACAATTTTCTACAGTAAGCTTGTAATTACTTGTATAATCAGAAAAAAACTTTTTTTTCTAAATAAAAGGTACAAGCAAGTCTTATAATCCCAGTGCCTAGAAGATCAGCAATCTGTTTTGAGTGTTTCCAAGGCAGTGAACCAGGCAAGAGTAAGAAGGATGATTTCAGAGTCCCCAGGGGAGACTTGTGTAGTTAGTTCCTAGGAAACTAGAAGTTTTAGCCACTCAAAACACATGTAAGTGTTTTTGGTGTGAATCAAAACCTTCCATTAGACATAATTGCAACAGCAGCTGTTACACAACCTGTATAAACTATTTTTGGTGTGAACCAAAATTTTAACAATGTAGAAACTCTGTTAACTATTTCATGATCACATGGGTGTAAAACTCATCAACCACTGGCCAGGTGTAGCTCCCTTGATACAGGAGAATTCCTGATGCTGTGGTGGAACTGGCAGAGAAGGCTTAGCCAAGAATCAAGAGAGTTCTCCTGAAAGCTTCTTTTTCTTTTTTGTTTTATTATTATTATTATTATTTATTTTGAGATGGAGTCTTGCTCTGTCACCCAGGCTGGAGTGCAATGGTGTGATCTTGGCTCACTGTAACCTCCGCCTCCCAGGTTCAAGCAATTCTCCTGCCTCAGCCTCCCAAGTAGCTGGGATTACAGGTGCCCGCCACCACACCCGGGTAATTTTGTATTTTTAGTAGAGACGGGGTTTCTCCATGTTGGTCAGGCTGGTCTCGAACTCTTGACCTCAGGTGATTCAACCACCTCGGCTTCCCAAAGTTCTGGGATTACAGGCGTGAGCCACTGCACCTGGCCTTTATTTTATTCTTGTAAAAGAAAAAAAGACAATTTCAAATGGCTTTTAAAATGTACTAGATTTTAAAAAGTTATAGTAATTCATGCCCATTGTAATAAAAATAACAAAATGATAAAAGTAAAGACATAATCTTTTAATTTCTTCTGGTTCCATCCACTTAAGGAAAGCAATATTAATCTGATGTGTATTCTTACACACTTTCCTCTGTAGTATGTGCAAATACACACACGCACATAGAGAGTTCCTTCTCCCCTTTTTTAAATTACAAAAATTGAGTGATATTTTGTGGTCAAACTTATCTGATCATATGATTGCCTTGAGTAGTTGTTAAAATATAAATTCCTGGTTGGGAGAGATGGCTCATGCCTCTAATCCCAGCACTTTGGGAGGCTGAGGCAGGTGGATCACCTGAGGTCAGCAGTTTGCGACCAGTCTGGCCAACATGGTGAAATGCCATCTCTACTAAAAATACAAAAACTAGCCAGGCATGGTGGCAGGCACCTGTAATCCCAGCTACTTGGGAGGTTGAGGCAGGAGAATCACTTGAACCCAGAGGCAGAGGTTGCAGTGAGCCAAGATCGTGCCATTGCACTCCAGCCTGGGCGACAGGAGAGAAATTCCATCTCAAAAACAAAACAAAACAAAGAAACCAAAATATAGAATCCTGGCCCCCACCCTATGCTTATTGAATCTGAGTTTTCAAAGAAGAAATTTAGTAAGTCCTATAACCAGAAGAGTTTCATAAGTGCTGCTAAATATATTATTCTGCAACTTTCTTTTAACAATATACTATGGTTCTTTTCAGGTTAGTGCCTATACATCAAAGTCATTATCTTTTTTTTCTTTTTTTCTTTTTTTTTTGTACCTTTTGTAGACACGGGAGTCTCACCATGTTACCTAGGCTGATCTTGAACTTCTGAGCTCAAGTGTTCCACCAGCCTTGGCCTCCCAAAGTGCTGAGATTACAGGCATGTGCCACCATGTTCGGCCAAAGTCATTATCTTTTGGTAGATACAGGGAAAGGTTAACAGATTCAATTACCAAAAAATGAATTGTTTTGCAAATGAAACTGTAAACAAAGAGTCAAAAGACTAATAGAAAATATCTCTACCACATCTAATAACATTCCTAATATACAAAGAGATTTTACAAATTGAGAAGTAAAGAAAAACTAGCACTGTTGCAGTAGGAAGCACTCTGAGATGGCGTTAATGAACATAATGATTCATTAAGAAGAAACCTTTGATTCAACACCTACTGAAGAGAGATGAAGGAAGCAGGAGTGGATGGAAGGAGAATTCAATCTGTGATGCAAGCTCAAAGGACAGTCTCAGCTAGAGTGGCCTTTAGAGTTATCTCTCATCATCTTCTTTCAAGGTCATCATGAGTGGGGCTGTAATGTGGCTGTCATTGATTTTTGGCTTACAGCCATGGACCATGGAAATCCATCCATGAACTAAATGCAGGCTTTTCCTCCTTTGTCAGCTGGTTGTGAGGGATGCCCCCATATATCATAAGTATGAGTTTAGGAAGAGATACTGGTGAAATCGTGATGGATGACATGGGGGACTGAGCCACCTGCTCATTTGGCTGCTTGCGTCCTTTGGTCCTGCTTGTGCTGAATATATCACTTCCTTAGAGTAGCTTATTGCTAGGCCCATTTCACTTTCAGATTTGGTGTGTTTGATGAAACCCAGTTCATGATGAGTAGTTGTGGCCACATGTTTACATAATGTCCCATTATCACTTTGCCACATTTATACTATGACCCAAAAACATACCAGAGGATTTTTTTCAAAGGCATCTAATTCTCTGAAGATGGCATGGCCTTGCAGACTTCATTGTGATTATCCCATGCAGTTTGCAATAAACTCCACATAGCGTCTTCTCCCACCACTACTACCTTTAATACCATAGGGTATTCTGGTCATATGGCCCAAGAAGCATGGCTGCTTACACTGTAGTATAAATCTGCTGCAGAGCACTTCTTTGATTCCCACTCAGAACTGTCAGTCAGTATATGCTGTCTGACATCATCCAGTGTATGGGTCAGAGCAGTATTAGCAAGTAAGGAATATACTGCTCCCAGAACTCAACGAGGCCTTCCAGATGTTGCACTTTTCTTCTTTGTTGTGAGAGGTGCAAGGTGCAATAATTTATTTTCTATCATGGGTGGGATTGCTTTGTGTGCCCATAAACAACGGCGACCTAAAAAAATGTGTTTATACGCCAGGCCCCTCAATCTTCATAGGGTTTATCTTCCATGCTGTGAGTGAGTGCACATTGCCAAGGCCACCGATGTGCAAGCTACTTCTTGCTCATCTGCTCTGATTAGCATGATTTCTGTGATATAGTGAATCCAGGTGATGTTCTGTGGGATATTGAGATATTCAGATCTCTTCTGTATTATGGTAGAGGGCCAGAGTTAACACAGCCATGTAGCAAAATGACTAATATATATTACTGTCTGTCCCATATGAATGTGAACTTTTTCTGACCCTCTTTTTCAAATAGTATGAAAAACGACACAGTCACCGAATTAATGGCTGCATACTTTATACCAGAGGCTATGTCAATCTGCTCTAGAAAATATTCCACATTAAGCACAGTGGTAGAAATTAGGACCACTATTTGTTAAATTTACAGTACTCTGTCATTTTCCAAGATGTTTTTTTCTGGGGGTCAGATTAGTAAATTAAGAGTAGCTATAATAAGATCTAACACCCCTGCGTACTTAGCTCTTTAAGAATGATACTAATTTCCACACCCACCTGACAAATACAATATTATTTTTGCCAATATTTCATTATGGAAAATTTTCAAACTTACGAAAAGTTGAAATAACTATATACTCAACATCTATATAGACACCAACTAGATGCTAAAGTTTATAGTTTGTATTTGCTTTATTACAAATTTATCCATTCTTCTATCCATCCAACAGCTCATCTAATTTTCTTTTATTATTATTATTATTATACTTTAAGTTCTAGGGTACATGTGCACAATGTGCAGGTTTGTTACATATCTGTACATGTGCCATGTTGATGTGCTGCACCCATTAACTCATCATTTACATTAGGTATATTTCCTAATGCTATCCCTCCCCGCTCCCTCCACCCCACAACAGGCTCCAGTGTGTGATGTTCCCCACCCTGTATCCAAGTGTTCTCATTGTTCAATTCCCACCTATGAGTGAGAACATGGGGTGTTTGGTTTTCTGTCCCTGCAATAGTTTGCTGAGAATGATAGTTTCCAGCTTCATCCATGTCCCTACAAAGGACATGAACTCATCCTTTTTTATGGCTGCATAGTATTCCATGGTGTATATGTGCCATGTTTTCTTAATTCAGTCTGTCATTGATGGACATTTGGGTTGGTTCCAAGTCTTCGCTATTGTGAATAGTGCTGCAATAAACATACATGTGCATGTGTCTTTATAGCAGCATGATTTATAATCCTTTGGGTATATACCCAGTAATGGGATGGCTGGGTCAAATGGTATTTCTAGTTCTAGATCCTTGAGGAATCACCACACTGTCTTCCACAATGGTTGAACTAGTTTACAGTCCCACCAACAGTGTAAAAGTGTTCTTATTTCTCTGCATCCTCTCCAGCACCTGTTCTTTCCTGACTTTTTAATCATTGCCATTCTAACTGGTGTGAGATGGTATCTCATTGTGATTTTGATTTGCTCTTCTACTTTTCTGATGCATTTCAAAATAAGTTGCAGACATGAGGACACTTTCCTGGAAACACTTTAGTCTGCATATCATTGGAGATCAATGTTCGTTTGCATTTCTTTTCTTAGGTAAAAATTTTCACACAATGAAATGCATAAATTTTAAGTGTACCATTTGATGACTTTGGCAAATGCATACAATCTATGTATCATACCATTTAAATGTCCCCTACCCCCACTGAAACACACGCACACTTGCACTTGGGATAAGCCCTACCTGGATGAGCTAACAAGCTACTCATCTAGTCTTTTGTGCATAGGTGAGACAAGTGCCTTCTTCCCTCTGAACATTGTGCACCCAGAGAACATATCTCCTTGACTCACTGGAGAAGGCTGACACCTGTGGCCGGCTGGCACCAAGAAGAAGGACTCCCAGGGACAGCAGCTTGTAGTGAGCTAACAGAATACCTGCCTGGTCTGCACCTCCCTTCTCTCTATCATAGGTTTCTCCTGCCTGTCCCGTCATCCCTCATGGTAGCTGAGGCTTCCCTTTTCTTCCCCCTGAGATGTTCTGAGATCTTTGTCAGGTAAGAACCAGGAGGCAGGCCGCACAGATGTGTCAAGATGGGAAAACAGAAACCACTGAGCCCGCATGCTCTGTGCTGAGCCAAGGCCCATGTCCTGTGGCAGGTCCACTCGAGCCCCTGAGGAGACTCCAGGAAGAGAAAGACAGGGAGAGTTCCTTTTAAACAAACAAAACTCAAACAGGAGAGTGGCTTTCTTTAGGAAGGCCTTATGCTTGGCATTGAGCTGGATAGTGGTGTGGAGCCCCAGGGGTTCATCTTGGTCTCTGTGATAGTTTCCTTCCAAGTGGGAAAAGGGAAGGGGCGCACGCAGACCTGGTTGAGGCACAAGGGTG
Source organism: Chlorocebus sabaeus (assembly GCF_047675955.1). Lineage (NCBI taxonomy): Eukaryota > Metazoa > Chordata > Mammalia > Primates > Cercopithecidae > Chlorocebus > Chlorocebus sabaeus. The sequence goes on from NC_132933.1 coordinate 46,357,532, forward strand.
CTGAGAGGGAAGTGAAGGAGACTAGTACTTTGCTCTTGTCATCTCCCTCAGACTAGCAGGTACACAGGGTGAGTTCTGACATCTCCCCCAGTAAGCCTTTGCCTCTGTTTTCAGGACACACCTTTGCCCACTTGGCTCTCATGCAGCCATGGCTCTGGCTGGGGAGGGAAGTCCTTTATCAGGCCACATTTTCAGACCTTAGGCCTGAGACCCTGGCTCTGCTCTGCCCTCCTGGCTTCACCCACAGAGCTCTCCTGAGGCTCCAGTGTCTCCCATGCATGCCCTCAGCCAGCCCTGCCATGTACCACTCTTCTCCTTCCTCAGCAAGGGCTCCTCAGCTGAATCATGTCCAAGCCCCATCCCCATCCCCTTCACTATAAAAAAGCCTGACTAATTGAGCTCCCTGGATCTGTTTCAATCTCTAATTTATCTGCCAGCTGGGGAGTAGGCCGCCCCACTTCTGCCCCTTATTTTCTTTATTTTCTGAAATCTCTGAGTCTTCACAACTGGAACTGAAATCAGAGCTGTAAAACACACCATGCCAGTGGATGTCATGAAAGTGGTTCAAATCTCTGTTCAAAATGCTTGTTTGTATTATAGTCCAAGTGTTCTGCATTGTGTGCCAAGGCTTTTACCAGTAGCAACAAGCCATTGGAGAAATAAGTATCAAGTACACATCAACTTGGACCAGCCACAGGTCCCATTCAAAACAAGTGGATATAACAGACAAATCCAAAGAGAAGAGTGGAAAGGGAGTTTCGCCTAATTAGGAAGCACAGCTTTCTAGATCCTCTCATCAGCAAGTCTTTGTCTTACTTTTTATCTCCTGTGTAGTAAAGAAGAAGTAGCCAGAGAATGGGAAGGTCTTAAAAGCATTTTTTAAGAGACAGAGTCTCGCTCTGTTGCTCAGGCTGGAGTGCAATGGTGATCACTGCTCACTGCAGCCTCGACCTCCTGGGCTGAAGCACTCCTCCCACCTCAACCTCTGAAGTAGCTGGGACTACAGGTGCATGCCACCACACTCGGGTATTTTTCTTTTCTTTTCTTTTCTTCTCTTTTGAGATGGAGTCTCGCTCTGTCACCCAGGCTGGAGTGCAGTGGCGTGATCTCAGCTCACTACAAGCTCCACCTCCTGGGTTCACACCATTCTCCTGCCTCAGCCTCCCGAGTAGCTGGAACCACAGGTGCCTGCCACCACGCCCCGGTAATTTTTTTGTAATTTTAGTAGAGATGGGGTTTCACCATGTTAGCCAGGATGGTCTTGATCTCCTGACCTCGTGATCTGCCCATCTCGGCCTCTCAAAGTGCTGGGATTACAGGCATGAGCCACAGCATCTGGTGTAAAAAGCAAACTAAGTTAAACTCATTTGCAAAGTCTAGGCCAGTGGTTCTCAAACTTGAGCCTTTATCAGAATCACCTGTAGTAGGTCTGCGGTGGGGCCTGATAATTTGTTTTTCTAACATCTTCCCAGGTGGGAAGATGGTGGAAAGCTGTTGGTCTGGGGCCCACACTTTGAGAACTAGTGCTTTAGGGGCTGTGCAGAGTAGGCCTAAAGGTCAGGGGTCTCTGGTCTTGGGAGGCCTTGTGCAGAGGTGGGGACTGTACCATGTGACCTGGAGGAGGTTCTAGTTCTGGGAGGCGGGGCTATGGGTGGCGCTCCACAACCTGTTCCTGAGGCTCCTACAGTTGTCAAAGAGCACTGGCTACCCCAAGGTCTCCTGACAAAAGCTCGACTTCCTCTGGAGTTCTCCAGCTTCTGCTGACATGCCTCCCTCTTCTTGGGTGGGGAGAGGGTGGTGGAGGGAACCCTGGAGCACGTGGCCCAAGATGAGCCCCAAGCCCTAGACCAGTGGCGGTTCTCAAACCCCAGCGAGCATCACAATCACCCAGGATATCACGCACATTACTGGGCCCATCCCCAGAGTTTGTGATCACAGGTCTGGGGTGATGGTGCCTGAGAATGTACATTTTCAACAAGTTCCCAGGTGATACCGGCTGATGCTTCTTAGCAAAAGGAATAAAAAGGCATCTATGTTCTCATGTTCTTATGACTAGGGCCGAGAGGCCTTGGACACTGACAGTTGCAGTCCAGCGAGCAGTTTGAACATAGTCTGGGAATTTATCTGGTGCCAGACTAAGAATTCAGAGTGACTTGATTTTTCTTGAGTGAAGGATTAGCAAGAAAGGTACCAAATTACATATAGCATTTATTCTTCTAAAATATTTTTGAAACTAATCATTGGATGATGTTTAGGTTCAACCATTTCAACAAAGGGAGAAGGGAAGAGAACTCACATTTATTGAGCTCTACTAAGGTTTGTGCTAGGCACTTCACCTACATTATCTCATTTGCTTCTTGAAACAACCATCAGAAGAGGAGGAAATAGGCTCAGAGAGCTTAAGTGACCTGCCTAATTTCACACAGCTTATGAGAGCCGGACTTGGATTCCAGCCCAGGTCTGGCTCCAAACTCTTTCCATTATACCCTGTTCATGAATGCATAAAAGACACATCCTTATTGAAAGAGCAGAGAAAAGGAGAGGAGAGCGTGATGGAAACACAATGTTCACAGTGGAGAATAAGTAATGAGGAAGGAGGCTGTAGGGAAGCATTGGGCTAGATTGTAGAGGGCCTTGCAAGTCACCTCATGAATTTGGACTGTGTCATAATCAATGAGAAGCTGCTGCAAACATGTAAGACGAGGTGGGATGCCAAACTGGGGACAGCTTATTAGGAAGGGGGTGGTAGTGGAGCCAGAGGGGATGGCCAGTGGATTCATAGAGCCCTGGAACTGGAAGGGATCCTAGAGTTCACCCTTGCCACTTAACTTACAGGTGACAAACTGGGACCCAGAGAGGGGAAGCAACTTGCTGAACTGAGTGCCTGGCACTGCCCGCCTCCACCCCTCCCCTTGAGCACTGAAGTATCATTTCCCAGCTGTAGGGTGCACTGGTGGCTGACAGCGCACAGCTGTGCCCGTCCCTGGGAATGGCCCTTGACTGAAGACAGCCGCCATGTCGAAGGTCATGTATCCTTCCCAGCTGGTGGCCTGCATCCCATGACTGCTTGATGGAGAAGCATAAATGCCTAGCCCCTTGCCACAATTCTAGGAAACTCTGAGCTTTTCCTGGGATCCCCTGAGGCCTTTGTCATGGCTGCATTCTGGTCCCACTTCCTCCTCTGCCCAGTTCTGCTTTCTGTACTCCCCACAGTTGTTGATCCTGACAGTGTTCCCTAATAAACCTCCTACCCATGAAGTTCTCAGAGCCTGCTTCCCTGGGAACGTGGCCTGTGACACTTCCCCAATGGGTCAAAAGGTGTTAGGAGAAACACCCACCCCCCCAAACACATGCTGGAACGGTCTGCATGGTAATGATTACATGCATGTGTCAAACAACTGGAGCTACTTGTTACAGGGTTAACTGACCAGGAGGAAATTCCAAGTGCCTCTGCAGCTCCTCCAGGGTTCCTCCACAGGTGATGGGAGTGTAGCTAAGGGAACTCAGCCTGGCCTAGGAGAAGGGACAGCTTGAAATAAAAACAGTAATACAGACAGCTCAGTGCTTCAGACCCAAGGCCCTGGATCAGGGGTAGTGGAGGCTGGCCTGGAGGTCCAAAGCTCTGCCCCAAGGCAGAGTCATGCTAGGGATTCTTAGAGGGCTCTGCCACACCCTGCTGAAGCATTTCTCTGCTCCTCATTTTGCAGAAAACTCAGGATTTCACCACGGGCCCCCATGCTGAACCAACTTCCAGGTTCTGTTCATTGGGATCCTCCCTCACAGATGTGCCAGCTGCTGTTAGAGCCCTGTTTGGTGGTGAAGCATGAGGAACTTTGCATTATGGCCTTTTTAGGGCCCCGTGGAGCCACAGTGATGGATTTGTATTGATTTGTTTGCTGCTTCTGTTTATTGCTGGGCAGTGGCAGCTTGACCTTGGGAAGGCCAAACCCTGGACTTTCAGCAGCTGCCTTGGCCCCTCAGAATTGCCTCTGTCGTTGGGAGCTGGAGAGGAGCCGAGAGGGGGGCTCTGACCTCACTTGCCAATCAGGAGGGTACAAAGCTTTTGTTTAAACACCAAATCGCATAAGTATAATAGTAAACACGCTGATACACCATGCCCGACAGCAAGCAAGACAGGACATGCAAGCACATCTTTTTGAAGGCAGTAAATGGGCATTTCTAGAGGTGAAGAGTCTTGAGTCAAACAAGAGTGAGGGCTGAGTAAAGCTTTCAACATGTGCTGTGCTTAGGGAGGAAGAAATGGCAGTGGGTCACTCTGCAAGGAAGACTATGAATGCTTGATCCAGACATAAGGGTTCTGGTTTAAACTTCTCCAGAATAGACACTTATTATCCCTGCCTATCTATTTTTCCCCTAGGGAGGCCATATTCTATTTACCATTTCCATAACTGTACTTCAGTCTCCTCTGGCTGCTCCTTCAATCTTGCCACTCATTATGATCATGCCCCTACCTGACTTTAGATAGTGAACTCAGCCATAGGATCTCTACCATTTCAGAGTCCTGCTATAATGAACGTAGTTGGAAGGGTCTCTCCACCATCAAGCCTAACCTACAGAGAGAGCCACCAGTGAATTTCTCAGTGGTGCTGGTGCCCTTCTTGCTAGCACATTCCTTATCGCCTTGATAAATGGTGTATCCTGGGTTTTTCTGTTTGAGTTTTCCAGGCTTGTTTGATCTATCCACTATAGTAGGCTCACTTCTGAATCTTTTCATCCTTTCTTCTACTACTATCACAGCAATGCTGGCATTTCAACCTCACTTAGCATGGGTCATCACTTTTTGTGTATTTCAAGGGGTCATCTAATTGTGAGACTGCTTTACCTCATGTGGTCCTTTCCAGAGCGTTAAATCCTGTATTCCAGAGTAGTGCTCCAAAATTGATAAACTGCCTGTTGTCCCACCTTATAGTCTAGCTCTCTTGATCAAGCAGTCTCAGAATTCAATTCCATGTGAACCCTTCCAGTTCCTGCCGATCCATGCTGGGTATCTTGCAGCTTCTTGATGTACAATCGCCCTTCTCCTTGATCAGGTCTCACACGTCCACGCTGTGCCTTAGCCCTTGTTATAGGCCTAATGGCAACGAGGGGAGGGGAAAGCACATGTTGTCTTGTTGGGGAGAAGCTTTGCATGTCTGCAAGCAAGAGGATGGGGCGGGCGTGGGTACTACCAATAGGGAAATTGCACCAGTTCTATGGGCTCAGCTGGTTCAGGGAAATCTAAGGATTCAAGATTTTGGTAGCATCAATCTAGATAGCCCCAAACCATGTGTCAGGGTCTCATTCTTTCCCGGGCAGCATCCTGATTTTGACATAGCAAATGTGTCTCTATTTCTCCATTGGGAGTTTACTCCTTTTTAGAGCTCAATACCACTAAATTCCATTGGTTCTTTTTGTTGTTGTTTTGCTTTGTTTCAGAGTCAGGGACTCGCTCTGTTGCTCAGGCTGGAGTACAGTGGCATGATCATAACTCACTGCAGCCTTGAACTCCTAGGCTCAAGTGATCCTCCTACCTTGCCTTTCCATTGGTCTTATAGCTACTACTTCCTCTATATTTCTCAAACACTTGAAACATCACAGAAGATTATACGTTCCCTTTAACCATTCCAATTCACCACCTGGTGGAAGTTTTAACAATAATAGGACTGCTGCCTTGTGGCAGGGGGCTATCTGTACTCCATCCACTCTGTGATATGGTCCTTATTGCCAACAGGGCAGTAAGTGATTTAGCTCCCAAATATCATTCAAATGCTCTGGTTTCTCTTCAGATCATATAAATCTTTCACCTTTTACCAAATATCATCATAGTCCCAACTTTCTTGGATCACTCCCAATTTCAAGTGTTACAGTTTGAGTTCCCCAGGAGGCAGATTCCAAGAAAGAGCTTTCTGTGCAGGGTGCTTATTAAGAGGTATTCTTAGATTAGGATCTGTGCAATGAAGTAGGTGTGGGCAGAGGGGAACACTGAGCTACAATGCAGGTTCAACAGCAGAGAGCCAACCCCACAGAGAGATTTGGAGTTAGAATGACCCTTCCCAGTTGTCCCAAATTGGGTTGAGACAGTCAGGTCTTTATACCCCCTCTTTGATCAGTTACTGCAGGCTGCCCCAGAAAAGTTTATGACCTTGGGTAAACAGAGATTACCTGAAGCAATCCCTGAAGGGCTAACAGCTGAAGGCAGTCTGTCAACATTTCTCCTAGCAGCTCAGTCAACAAGTCTTTTATTGAAATGAGAGGTGGGCTGACACATCACAGTATCCATCACAGATGTCATCTCTTTACATTAAAAATTGCCAATTAAATGTAAAGAGTTAAGCATTTATCATGTCCTTCCTATATAAATTGTATTTCAGATGAACCAAATAGCCATGGTTGATGAGGGTAAGTTCTATACAGAATGATCCAGTTAATAAATTAGAAGAAATTATGAGATTGACTATCATAATTTTACAGTCCTAATAACATATGTTTTTCAGACAATGAAACCATAAAGTAAAAGGTTGGTGGAGAAATTTATAGTGGAAGCTTCAGGCTGCCTCTCCCTGAAGTCAATGATGAATCTGAACATGTCTAAGTGTTGCACAGTATGTATTTCCTGATGTGATGCAATGGGAACTATATAGCACCATCTATGAGCATTCCTATTTAGAAAACATTGTACTAGACTCTAAGACTCTAGAGACAATTTATGGTTTATAGTTAAGTTACACTTTTTCCTGTAACAAGAGGAGCAAGTTAAGTAACATGAAGAAGCAAGACAAATGAAAATGTAGGGTATTCAACAGTCCAACTGTCTCAGTTTGTTTAACAACTCAAGGGGTTGGGTACGATGGCTCACACGTGTAATCCCAGCACTTTGGGGGGCCGAGGTGGGAGGATCATTTGAGCCCAGGAGTCCGAGAGCAGCCTGGGCAACGTGGGGAGAACCCATCTCTACCAAAAAAAAAAGAAAAATCAATAGCATGAATAAAAAAAAGAGGGGAGACTTTTAGATTAAAATGGATTTAAGACACACAACCATGTGCAATGTGTGCACTTGGAGTCTAGATTTCAACAAACCAACTGTAAGTAGACATTTCTGAGACAATTGGGGGAAATCAGAATATGGACTGCGCCAAGCAAAGTGGCTTGCGCCTGTAATCCCAGCACTTTGGGAGGCCAAATCAGGTGGATTGCATGAGCCCAGGAGCTTGAGACCAGCCTGGGCAACGTGGCAAAACCCCATATCTAGAAAATATAAAAAGTAAAAAAATGACCTGGGTGTGATGGTGTATGCCTGTAGTCCCAGCTACTAAGGAGGCTGAGTTGGGAGAATTGCTTAATCCCAGGAGGTCAAGGCTGCAGTGAGCCAAGATCGTACCACTGCACTAAAGCCTGGGTGACAGAGCGAGACCCTGTCTCAAAAAAAAAAGACTGGGTATTAGAAGATAACAAAGAATTAGTATAAATTTTGTTTGGTATAAAAGTGGCATGGTGGTTATGTTTGTTAGAAAATGTACATGTTTTTAAAGAACACTGAAGTATATAAAATAAAATGGCATGATGTTTGAGATTTGCCCTGAAATGCTCACAGCTTACAGAAATGAAAAAGAAGAAGAAGAAAAGGGATATAGAAAACAAGTGCCTTAGTCAGATCTGGCTGCTGTTAACAAAGTACCATAGACTAGGTTGCGTATTAACAGCAGATGGTCAGGTTCTGGTAGGGTCCCTCTTCTGGGTTGCAGAATTCAGACCCTTTCTTGAGTCCTCGTGGAAGAGGGTGAGAGGGCTCTCTGGGGTCCTTTTTATGAGGCACTAATCCCATCATGAGGGTTCCACCCTCATGACCTAATTACTTGGCAAAGGCCCCAACTCCTAATCCTAATACCTAATACCATCATATTGGGAGTTAGGATTTCAACATACGAATTTTGGGGAGCACAAATGTTCAGTCCATTGCAGCAGGTGTGGCAGTCTTGATAATTACTGCATCTGAGTAATAAATACATGGGATTCATTATATTGTTTTCTGTACTTTTGTGTATTTTAAAAATTTGAAGAAAAGATAACTAAAAAATAGACAGATGTAAAGCACCCAGTGGGGGTAAAAAATGATGCTCCAAGGCATAAACAGACATTTATAGAAGAGGAGATGCAAATGTATACTAAACATTTGAAAAGATATTCAACCTTACTGGTAGTCAGGAAAATGCAAATTAAAACAATAAGGAGATACTATTTTTTATTGAAAAGACTGTCAAAAAGTTAAAAGATTGGGACCATCTAGTGCTATGAACATGGCAAAATAGCGCCAATTGTTGCTGGGAGGGCAAATTGCCTATCTTACAGCATTTATTAAGATTAAACCATGCACATGCTATTAGATGCAGCAATCTCATCTTTTGGAATTCATTCTGTGGAGATAACAGTATCAGAAATTAATGACCTGTACATGAGTGTGTGAAGGAGCATTTTTTGTATTGTCAAAATTAATAAAAGAGGACAACCTAAATTACCATAAAGGAATAGTCAAATAAATTATACTTCATTCATGCCATAGAATGTTTCATATATTTTTAACGAATCTATTTTTCTATTATCAGGGTATATTTATAGTACATTAGAAAATACAGGTAAGAAAAAAGGAAAAAGTGTCTAGTTCAAGACCCAGAGATATCATCTTGCTGTATATCAAGTGGTTTTTGTTGCGTGTATGTGTGTATATGTGTGTATGTATGCATTTATATGTATATATGCATACACATATACTTGTTTTTGCAATAGAAAAGGCATCATGCGTTCCACAATATGTTGTAACTCCTTGTTTTCTTCATTCCTTCATGAATATTTTTCTACATAAACACATACTTATCTACAAACATGGCCTTTAAGAACTGCACGGCATTTCATTTTATGCATACTTCATAACTCGACCAATCCCCTACTTGGCGGTATTTAAGTGAATCAAATTTCTCCTTTTAGAAACACCGTCCCTGCATTCTAGCAAGACTTTGGAGATAGTTTGCTAAATGCCTTCCAGAAAGTTCTGGGTGCTTCTGGAGGCATTTGAGGCAGAGTAGGTAGAATGTTTTCCCATCAGGCGAGCTTGCTATCTTCCCAGATAGCAACACTGTAGTCTTTAGAACTTGAAAGACTTGTCTTATCTTGCCTGTTAGTCATGCAGCTTAAGCGGGACTAGGTTCCAGAAATCCCATACATGCTCTCCCTCCTCTTGCTTCATTCACGCCCCTCCCCACGCGCCCTCCCCTCGGCCCCCGCTCTTTCCCGCTCGGCGGCCTGGCCTATGGCAAACGCCAAGAATTAATTAGGGGCGGGGATCAAGGAGCGGCTGTCAGGAGGTCGCCATATTTCTGTACGGCCCAGAGGCAGCCCGAGCAGTCGCCGGGTCGGTAGAGGTGCTGACAGGGCGGAGCCGCCGCTTGGCTCAGCCGGCCTCACTCCTCCCGCCCGGGACAGGTGGCTGGAGCGCGCCCCGCCTCCGCCAGCTGCGAGTGGGAGCCAGGGAGGGCCGGTCCCGGACGGTCGCCGCCAGCTGCGAGTGGGAGTGAGCAAGGGCTAGTCCTGGACCGCCGGGCCAGGGGTCCGGCGGCAGCAGACGGGTACCCTGGCGGCCAAAAAAATGCTCCTGTACCGAGGGGCCCCCGCCGGTCCTGGCGCGCCGGGCTGCGGGCTGGCCCGGCCCGGCGGCGGCCCGCAGGCCTTCGGGATCCGCCTGAGCACGGTAGGTCCGGGGCCCGAGGGGGCGGACGCGCGCGCGGGACCCTGGGCTGCGGGGGGCGCGCGGGGGGCGCGCGGGGAGGGCCCGGCGGGCCGAGGCCTCACGCGGGACGGGACCTTCTCTCGCCCCCAGATGAGCCCCCGCTACCTCCAGAGCAACTCCAGCAGCCACACGCGACCCTTCAGTGCCATCGCGGAGCTGCTAGGTGAGTGGCGAGGGCGGGCCCGGCAGTGTTCGCCCGAGGCAGTGGTGCCAGCGTGGTGCCGCGGACGCGAGAGGAATGCGCAGAGCCGCGCGGGGCGGGCCGGGGCTGGGGTGGGGGCCTCGGAACCGGCCCCGGCTCTGCAGGCGGAGGAGGGGGATGGCTCTCTCCCAGGAACTGGGTTCCGCTCATAAAACGGAGGAAACGAGGTGTGTCCGAAGCGTTAAAGACACCAGTATGTTTTTTCTCGCGCTCGTGATGTTCGGGCACTTTAGGATAGCTTAGTTAGTAGTCAAAAGGAGATGCATAAAAACCTCAGGCCCCGAGGCAGCTGGGCTCAGCAGCGGCTGGCGACCGACGGAGGATGCCCAGCTAGCAAAGGGGCGTTGTAGAGGACCGAGGCGGGTCCTGGGGAAAGGTCTGGAAAGCGGAGTTCCTTAACTTTTGAGACAAGAAAGTTAGGAATGATGGGACATCTCTTAAGAGATGACACGAGTGCATTTGGCTCCCTGCTACTGCGGAGGGCTGGGTCCGTGGTCCACGAGCGCCCTCACACCGCTGGAATGAATATTGAGTACTTAACCTCTCGCTCCACCGGTGTTTGCTTTTCAAGTGTTTTCAGTTGATCCCTTCAAGCTAAGTACACCAATTTTTGCAGTAGTGTGCTACTGTGTGGAAAGCAAAGAAGAACTACAGTCTTGCACAAAATGCAGCACCATACAGGGCGCATTATACATGCTTTGAAAATCGAAAGAAGGAAGAAGTATTTATGGACAAGGTTGCACAGAACAAACTCTTGAAAATGTTTTCAAAGCTCCCCAAATGAACCCCAGTCTCTTAAGCAATCGCTGTGGCCATGTCATGAGAGTTATCTTGGGTAAGAAGTCAATGGGTAGCAGGAGACTTAGTTGGAAGGTTGATAAGAATGATAGAGACCTTTGATGATTAACCTTAACACGGAATGCTTTACAATATGTATAATTTAATTAGAAGGTGAAAGGCAAAAAGTGGAATTGATACGTTTGGAACCCTAGAGCAGAGGGACTGTATCTTTGAGGTTTGGTACTGTGCCTTGGGGCTGTGCACTGAACCTCTGCAGAATGGAATACAATCCAAGTTAAGTATGTAATTTGCAAGAAAGACTGCAAGGGAGCAAAAAATAATGATTTACATAGTGGGGAATGGGAAACCGAAATGTATTGTTCTCTCATGGTTGGCACGGTGCAGAATGTGATATACCTGTGCTATGCTTACTGTACTTTCCAGGTGATTTAATGAGTTTTAAATTTGTAATTTTGAATATTTGTGATTTTGGCCGTAAGCATTACCTTAAAGAACCTAAGTCAGATCTAAGATGTCCAGTATGAGAGCAAATATGTGTATGTATTATGCACACACATGCATGCATACATGTATACAAACACAGATTTTAAGACCAAATAACAACTATTTGTGAAAATATTAGCAATAGGGAAAAGAGAGAGCGAAGTGTTAACTGGCAATCCAAAGCTTTCATTTTGGGTTTTCCTTCAATCATTTTATCCACTTAGGCATTAATTTTCTAGTGAATCATTCATTTGGTAAATATTTATTGAGCACCCACTGTGTGCAAGGCCACTGTGGTAGGCACAAAAATGAATATAACACAGATTCACTCTTCTAGTAGGGGAGATAAAACATGTACAGAAGGTTTATGCTTTGTATAACAACAAAATAGAAAACGATATATAAACAAAGATAAAAACAAGTGCTGTGGGAGTTCAGAGGAAGGAGGAATGGCTTCCAGTTTATCAGGAAGAGGAAGGTTAGGAAATGCTTTGTAGAGGAGGTGACATTTAAACTGAGATTTGAAGGATTGGGACATGTGGATATGGGTGGGGAGGAATTCCAGGCAAAAGGAACAACTGCTTGAACAAAGGCATGAAGAATATTTAGTGGAGTTTAATTAGAGCATGGGGTTCACAAATAGTAAAAACGATAGGTACTTAAAAAGTTTACAAACAGCTTTCACAAATAACTTTTTAACATTACCCTTTGAGGTAAACATTTACTTTCATCCTGCAGATGAAGAAAAAGAGGTTCAGAAAATTTAATTGACTTTTCCAAGGTTACGTGTATACTAAATAGCAGATCCAGGACTCAAACACAGGCCTTTTTACTCCAGATACTAAGTAAGGATGAGGTTATAAAGGTTATCTGGAATCAGGATGTGACTGGGAGGCTTCAGTATTTTGCTTTTTAGCCTGAAGTTTTCTGAGCAGGGGAATGTCATGATCAGAGCTGTGTATCAGGAAAGTCAATCTTGCAGCAGTGTATAAAAATGAAGGAGAGAGAGATTCAGACTTATATGACTAGTTAGGAGGTTATTGCAATAATCCAGATGAGGGGAAATAAACTCTATAAGAGACTGACAATGGAAATAGAGTAAATAGGATATGAGAGAGTCTAGGGATGTATAGGGTAAAGGAGAGGGAGGGATAAGAAAAGTACTTAAATTTCAAATTTGTGGTCTCTTCAGTGCTAACCTTGTGTGTGTTTGGAATAGGCTTGTGACAAAAGGTGATAACTTTACCTTTAGGCAGGAATACTTTTAGATACCTGTAGGATTTCTGTAGGACAGTAGCTCCACCCTTGGCAATCTTTCATGTAGCCACCTGTAGGCCATCCTTCTGGAACAGGGGAGGATGGGAGCCTTGTGATGCTATGAAACAGAAAAGGATGAGAGGCTTGTGAAGCACTACCTCAAAGCCATCTCCCACTTGCCATCTTATCTCTCCTGGGAGGCTATCATGGAATAGTTTCTCATTGCCTCCTAGATTCTGATGAGACACGAGAGCAAGGGGAAGGTAGAGATGGGGTCCTCCCACCAAGGGATAGCACGAGCTAAGTTAGCAGAGAGAAAACTCCTTGTGATTTGGTAGCACATGGGATTGTGTGGCCAGGTTAGGGAATGAAGACACCCCAGCATCTGATAGCACAATTCTCACCTAACTGGTGGGCAGGGAGAGAGGAGTAAGGGTTCTTTCATTGCGCTACCTGTTCATTGGCTGGATGGTCCGGGTTAGGAGAGAAGATAGATTTTCTGGGATCCAATAGCATTTGCCATGTATTAGTAAATGTTTGGAGGGTTAAGCAGCAAGAAGTAGGATTGAAACCAGCCTCCAGATCGGTGCCTTGTTATCATAAGTTCATTTATTGAGGCCAGCCTTGTTATTATTGTAATTTCATTTGCTGAGACCGAATGAAAGGCCATGTAAAACTGAAAGTAAGTACAAAACCGTGCTTGCTGGTGCCTCTCTACTGATCTCTCTTTCCCTACTGCTCCAGCTGACCCTGGCCTCTTGCATGCCCCCTCCCCCTTGTATTCCATGAGCTTTCAGCCAAGGAGATAAAATGTTGAGCTGCTCCTGGCAGCTGCCTTGTAACTCCTGAAGTGCCTGTGTTAAAACCATTTGGTGTGTTCCTGTAAAAAAAAAAAAAAAAAAAAAAAAAAAAAAAAAAAAGGTACCTAGTAAAGTTTGGGCAAAATTGCAGTAAAGAGGAAAAGAATTGAGGTGATATTGTGAGAGGCCTTTGAGCTGATTCGTTGAATGCACTGTTGGGTAAACATGTAGTTGCAGTAGATAGGTGTTACGTGTTTGAATCGTGAATGTTCACAAATTGTTAGAAAAAAATCCCTCTATGTCCAGAGTTTTCAGTGTATAAATGATGTCCAGTTGATTGGCAAGTTGTATCATCAGTCACAGTGCCTTTGGTTGTCTGCCAGCAGGAGTGTCTGATCAGTCCCAACACAATTCATGGCCTGCTTGCCGAGTAAAGGTTCTTGAAACAGTGTAGGCAGCTAAGTAATGCTGAATCCTTTAGTCAGTTAAAGAAAAATATTGCTGCCTCTTACAAAGTAAAGAACTACATTTCTGATAAAGCCGCCATTACATGACAGACTTGTAACTCCTGCCAAAACTTAGCCCACTTGTCTTGCCACATTATATGGGCCCTAGGCCCCCCACCTGGTCCTTAAAGCTTGACTATATCATCCATCAACAGAAGAATGGATAAAGAAAGTGTGGTATATAGACACAATGGAATACTGCTTAGCCATAAAAAGAAGGAAATATTGTCATTTGCAGCAACATGGATAAACTTGAAGGACATTATGTTAAATGAAATAAGCCAGGCACAGAAGGCAAACTGAGTGGAATGTTCTAACTTCTATGTGGAAACTGAAAAAGTACTAAGTAGCAGATCCAGGATGCAAACACAGGTCTTTTTACTGGAAATACCCAGTAGGGAATGAGGTTAAAAAGGTCATCTGGGATCAGGTTTTGACTGGAAGGCTCCGGTGTTTGGCTTTTTAGCCTGAAGTTTTCTGAGCAGAGGAATGTCATGATCAGAGCTGTGCTTCAGGAAAGTTAATCTTCAGCAGTGTATAAAATTGAAAGGGAGATATATGGATTTATAAGAGTAGTTAGGGCCGGGCGCGGTGGCTCACGTCTGTAATCCCAGCACTTTGGGAGGCCGAGGCAGGCGGATCACAGAGTCAGGAGATCAAGACCATCCTGGCTAACACGGTGAAACCCCCTCTCTACTGAAAATACAAAATATTAGCCAGGCGTGGTGGCGGGCACCTGTAGTCCCAGCTACTCGGGAGGCTGAGGCAGGAGAATGGCATGAACCCGGGAGGTGGAGCTTGCAGTGAGCCGAGATTGCACCACTGCACTCCAGCCTGGGCGACAGAGCCAGATTCCACCTCAAAAAAAAAAAAAAAAAAAAAGGTAGTTAGGAGGTTATTGCAATAAGCTTAGAAGTAGAGAGTGGAATAGTAGTTACTAAAGGCTGGGAAGGGTGGGAGGGGGTATAGCTAGAGGTTGGTTAATGACTACAGAATTACAACTAAGATAAAAGAAATAAGTTCTAGTGTTTTATAGCACTGTAGAATGGCTATAATTAATAACAATTAACTGTATATTTTCAAATAGCTAGAAGAATAGATTTTGAATATTCCCAACAAAAGAAGTGATAAATGTTTGAGGTAATGAATATGCTAATTATCCTGATTTGATCATTACACATTGTATAAGTGTATCAAAACATCACATTGTATTCTATAAATATGTACAACTATTATGTGAATTTAAAAAATAATAAAAAAAAAAAAGTGGCTGCTACTCATATGAAATAAACTTTCCCTTAGGGCCTTGTGAATAAAAAAAAAAAAAAGATTGACTATACCAGGCCTCTTAATCCCCTTCTGGGACTATTGGTGATGCCCTACTGCTGTTAAGACTTTTTCCACTTACAGTCAGTGACAGTTTTATCAGTGACTCTGGCAATACCATTGTGGCCCTTGAAATTAATCTGTATTTTGTTTTATTTAATGAACATTCCACATATCCAAGTGACTGTAACTGATATTGTTAATTGTATTATTAAAAAAATGGGTGTTTTGCATGTTTGTAATACTTCTCTTGATTGTAAGGGGTGTTCCCGGGAAGAAATGACATGATTTGATCAGTGGTAATGGAACAAGTATATGGCCAGGACTTGACCTGGCTGTCTCAGCTTAGCTTTTTGGTATCACTAAAGCAGTATAGGATACCAGGGAAAGGGAAGAGGGTGGAAGGCAAGGACTCTGTCTCGCTCAAAGAGCTTAGTAGAGACAGGAACGATTAAGGAACCTATCCAACAGATTGTATAAACTGCCCCTCAGTTGTGGCTAGTGAGCCACATTTGTCAGTGATTGACAATTATGTAAACTGGTACCTGTGGTAAAAACATGTGGCAACTAGACAGTGGCACCCCTGGGGTTGTGAATGTGACACAATTGTTAGACTATGGCAATTTTTGATGTCTTTGGAGTCTTTTGTTTGTTTGTTTGTTTGTTTTTTTGAGATGAAGTCTCACTCTGTTGCCCAGGTTAGAGTGCCGTGGCGCGATCTCGGCTCACTGCCAGCTCTGCCTCCCAGGTTCACGCCGTTCTCCTGCCTCAGCCTCCCGAGTAGCTGGGACTACAGGCTCCTGCCACCATGCCTGGCTAAATTTTTGTATTTTTAGTAGAGACGGAGTTTCACCGTGTTAGCCAGGATGGTCTTGATCTCTTGACCTTGTGATCCGCCCACCTTGGCCTCCCAAAGTGCTGGGATTACAGGTGTGAGCTACCACGCCTGGCCTGGAGTCTTAAATAATTAACTCATTGTGAAGACATAAATCAGGAGGAATCGTGAACCTATGTATTTTTTCTACTTTGATTCTATGTTCTACATTTCCTGAGAGGATGGACAGCCTTGCCTTTAAAACTATTACAAAATACCGAAGCAAAAATCACTCCTTTTAAGTATGCTTGCTACCATCACTGAGATCTAGGCAGGCAATTAAGGCTTTTGGTTTTAAACTCTAACCCTTTCAGTGCCTCTTAGGCTATAAACAGGAATGGCAGTACTATCTGTGTTCTTTAACAGAGGAGGTGATGTAAGAAAGAAGAAAATAAAATGATCACAAATAAACTGCAATGTGTGTAATATGCATCAACTTTTACCAAAATTGCTCATTCAGCTTTTCTCCGTAACCACTCTTTACTGTATGTGTATATAAACAATAAAGGGGCTAAAAGGCAAGAAGAAGTAATAAGACAAAAATGGAGCAAAATGCATTTTATATGGGAGTAGTTATTAATACTTTTTTCCAAAGACCCTGAAGTTTGAAGTGGAAAGGCAGATTGCAGATCGCTCATGTGAAATCTGGAAATCAGCTTTAGAACTCAATCTGCCATCATCTCTTTTGTTCTCTGTAATTTAGTAAGTGCACTACCATTAATGCTCCCTGATACCTTCTCGAACATCCAAATGAGGGAGGGAAAGGACATTTTCTATGTCTTGGAGTCACTGAACTAGAGATTTTGATACAATATTGGAAAAGGGGATCTAATATCACAGATTTTTACCTTTTGCAGATAATGCTGTAGATCCAGATGTATCTGCCAGGACGGTCTTTATAGATGTTGAGGAGGTCAAGAATAAATCTTGTTTGACCTTTACCGATGATGGATGTGGGATGACACCTCATAAACTACACCGAATGCTCAGGTAAAAATGTCTTCATTGGCTTTTTCTTGTCTTAAGCTCATGAACCCTATTTAAGGCTTCATAATTTTCATTAATATTTTGCTTTCCTTTTGTTTATTCAACAAATATTTATTAAGCATCTCTTATGTGCCAGGACACTGATTATGAAACAAATACTGTCCTGCCCTCACAGAGCTTTCAGCCTAGCTGGCAATTCAGACAATTAAGCAATAAACAGCTATAAGCATAATGATAAGAAGGTACAGAATGCTTGAGATGAGTCTTCAGGGGAACCCAATCTGATCCCAGAGGTTAGGAAAAGTATCCTAGACAAAATGATATTTAAGCTGAGATATAAGGGTGAGTACAGTTTAACCAGGTAAAGGGGCAGGGAGCAAGGGATGACAGTTCATGCAAAGAGAACAGCAAATATAAAGACCCAGAGGCCTTCACTGGTCCGAGACCTCCAATTTATATTAACCTAAACTCACTCTTAAATCAGAAGTATTGGAGTTGGAATGATTTATTGATTAGAACCATGAAGGTGCCTGGGTATAATCAAACCCCATGCAAGATAAATAGAAGGCATTCAGACACATATTCTTTAAAGGTTTTGCAGTAGAATCACAAACTTCGGAAAGTCTCCTTTCTAACTGTTGAAGCTGGTGCTAGATTTCTGTTGCCACTCTCAGTTCATTTAATCACTTTAAAACATTTGTAGTTGAGAACGTAAATTTATACTATATCATCTTCGCATATCACTCAGTGGAAGATGAGTGTTCCTTCAACTCCTTCCTTCTCTTTTCCTTTTTAGCAGATGAGGTTGATTACCCTCCCTGTGGCTTCCTGAACTAGAGTGTGTGAAGCACGAGTAACAATAGAGGAGTGCTGTGGAGGAGGGAAAGGGCTCCGAACTATAAAAATGGAAAATAAATTCATGTGGTTGTAGTTACCCTTGTAGGTATTCTAAATGAATTACTCTGTTTGTAGGGAAATCCCTTTGATCCATCAAAGAAACAGATATGAAATTTGGGCAAAGTAAGTGGTTGCGTTTTACCACTCAGCACTCTGTATACCTTGTGTGTCAGACCCTCCTAATTAGAAGACTATTTGAGGAAAACCTCTAAAAGTGAAACAAGAATTGTGACCAGTATGTTAGTGAAGGTAGAGAGTTGGCTCAATCCTTCAACTTATAATATCAGTTTTATATCCTGAAGCTAATATTATATATTAAGAATATATATATTATTATTATTAACATATATATATTTTGTTATTATATATTAAGAAAAATACAATTTTAGATGGGATGGAACCAAAGCATTTATATATTCAGTTCTGTGTGTACTAGTTGTTTTTTTTCCCCCTAAAATTACTTGTCTTCTTATTTTTTGAGACAGTCTCACTCCATCACCCAGGCTGGAGTGCCGTGGCGTGATCTCAGCTCACTGCAACCCCAGCCTCCTGGGTTCAAATGATTCTCATACGTCAACCTCCCGAGTAGCTGGGATTATAGGTGTGTGCCACCATGCCCGGCTAATAATTTTGTATTTTTAGTAGAGACAGGGTTTTGCCATGTTGTCCAGGCTGGTCTTGAGCTCCTGACCTCAAGTGATTCACCTGCCTCAAGCCTCCCAAAGTGCTGGGATCACAGGCGTGAACCACCGCACCCATCCAAAATTGCTTATCTTATTAATGATTCCGTCCCATCATACCTTATCCCATTGACATGGGTGTTGAGTAGTGGGCCCAGCAAATCTGATCTTCTTCCATTTTGTCTGTGGGACTACATCTGTGAAACTTGGTTAGAGTTATAAGGTAGAAAGGAGAAGAATGGTTTCAAAATAATTGCCACAGTTTTTGTTCCAGATTCATTCATTTATTCATTCAACAAATTTTTATTGAGCACCTGTGTGCAAGGCACTGGAGATAAAGTGGTGAATCAGATAGACATGATTCTTGGCTGACAGCTTAGTGAGAAAGAACAACATTGACTAGTAATATAACTAAATAGGCTATTCCACCCAGTGGTAAGTGCTATGAAGGTAGAGCACAGTTTCTTTGAGAGCATATAACAGGGATCTAATCTAGTCTAGAGAGTTAAAAAAAGGCTCCCCTGAAGAAATGACATTTGAATTGAAATATGAAGGATGAGTATCACCCATTCAAATTTTTTGTTCCCTCCCCAAGGAGCAAAATAGGCAGAAACTTTCTTAGCTGTAGAATTTTCCCTATCATACCAAATATGTTTCCCACCAATTTGAGCTGGGCAATTGTTCCTCCTATTTAAAAAATAATCTCAGGTATCTTCTAGCTGATTCAAGTTTGTTTATTTGTGATTGTATTTTGAAACAAACTTGAATCAGCTAGAAGATACCTTTTTTTTTAATTAAAAAAAATTATTTTTGACACGGAGTTTCACTCTTGTCCCCCAGGCTGGAGTGCAATGGCATGATCTTAGCTCACTGCAACCTCCACCTCCTGGGTTCACACACCTCTCCTGCCTCAGCCTCCCGAGTAGCTGGGATTATAGGCAGGTACAACCACGCCCAGCTAATTTTTGCATTTTTAGTAGAGACAGGGTTTCACCATGTTGGCCAGGCTGGTCTCAAACTCCTGACCCGAAGTGATCAGCCTGCCTTGGCCTCCCAAAGGGCTGAGATTACAGGCATGAGCCTCCATGCCTGGTGAAGATACCATTTATTTAAAAGAGATCATTTAAATCCAAGCATGGTGGATCATGTCTATAATTCTAGCATTTCCAAAGGCCAAGGCAGGCAGATCGCCTGAGTCCAGGAGTTTGATACCTGCCTGGGCAACACAGGGGGACCCCCTTCTTACAAAAAAAATACAAAAATTAGCTGAACATTTTGGCATGCATCTGCAGTCCCTGCTACTCAGAAGGCTGAGGTGGGAAGATCACTTGAACCCAGGAGGCGGAGGTTGCAGTGAGCTGAGACTGTGCCATTGTAATCCAGCTTGAGCAACAGAGGGAGACCTTGTCTCAAAAATAAATAAATAAATAAAAAATAAAAGATTATTTAGTCCAATCCTAACTTCTAGCGAAGGATTCTACATTTTTTTTTGGATGGAGTTTTGCTCTGTCGCCAGGCTGGAGTACAGTGGCGTGGTCTCGGCTCACTGCAACCTCCACCTCCTGGGTTCAAGCAATTCTCCTGCCTCAGGCTCCCGAGTAGCTGGGATTACAGGTGCATGCCACCACGCCCAGCTAATTTTTGCATTTTTAGTAGAGACGGGGTTTTACCATGTTGGCAGCTAGAATGGTCCCACCTCGGCCTCCCAAAATGCTGGGATTACAGACATGAGCCACCATGCCTAGCCGGAAGGATTCTGTTTTTTTTTTGTTTTTTTTTTTTTGTTTTTTTTGTTTTAAAGGAGTTTCACTCTTGTTGCCCAGGCTGAAGTGCAATGGTACGATCTTGGCTCACTGCAACCTCTGCCTCCTGGGTTCAAGTGATTCTCCTGCTTCAGCCTCCCAAGTAGCTGGGATTATAGGCATGTGCCACCATGCCTGGCTAATTTTGTATATTTAGTAGAGACAGGGTTTCACCATGTTGGTCAGCTGGTCTCAAACTCCCGACCTGAAGTGATCCACCCGCCTTGGCCTCCCAAAGTGCTGGGATTACAGGTGTGAGCCACCGTGCCTGGCGCTGTTTTTTATTTGAAGGCATATTACTTTTGTAATTGGAAAAAATAATAGAAGTAATTATGCAAATTTATTAAGCCTACAGAAGTTCTGTTTGACCTCTAACATTTGTTGTTACCCTGTCCACACTTTCCAACTCTTTATGCAATTCTGTTTTCAGACTGATAAAATAGTTGTGTAACTGTAGGAACAGTTTCTTCCATAAACATAGAATTTCATGAAAATCAAATTAAAAAGGAAAAACCTATTATTAAATTCCTTTAAGGTCCAAACTAATTATCTTTACCTTCTGGGGCTAGTGTGTGGATCAGTTAGTCTGTATATTCAGCTGCCTTTTTCAAGCAAGGTGAGAAACCGCTTTCAAAGTTCAAAGACTAAAAACAACCACAGAACCACAGAGGGTATTTGCTACCTGTGCTCAGAAGTGCACTTCCTAGCGGGTATATTCTTCTAAAACAATAGCTGGAGAATAACAGTCTGCTTAGCACGCTTTCATTCTTTTATATTACATATTAAATCACAAAAATACCTAGGAAATAGCAGTGCCTGCCTTTGTGCGCCCATGGATTTTGCCAAGGTTTGTTTCATTTCCCGGAGTCCTTATTTATTTATTTATTTATCTATTATTTTTCTTAACTTTTGTATTTGGTTTGGAGGTACACGTGAAGATTCGTTACATAGGTAAACACGTGTCACTGCAGAGTCCCAATTTAAATTTACCTCTCTGGATTCTGGATTCTTGACATTTTAAGATACTCCAGAGCAAGCTGCTGTAGTTTTGAATTCCACTAAAAGTGCTGGTATCCAAGCCACCTTGATGTGTAAACAGTGTTGTCTCTTACATGAGAGGATACAGCAGGACTGACTTAGCAAATAGAAACCACCTGAGCCAAGTTAGCTCTGTGGAAAATATTACTGAGCTATAGCAAACTATTATATTCATTCCTACAATTCTATTATGTGTGGTGAGGGCTTTTGTGTTAGGTAGTTATTTGATTGGTACCTGGCATTCATTCTGCCAGTTTGCATTTAAATGGAATGCCTAACATGAGAACTTAGGAGGAATAAAAGAGCACACAGGAAGAGTTAAGTGAAACACAGTAACAACAACAAAAATCCAGAGTTTACAGCTCCTCTCTTCTCATTTTTCTTATCCTTTTCCATTCTGGTTCTAGCCTCATGCTACTGGTTATCTTCTCAACCTTGTATCATCATTTGGTCTCCCCAAATTAACACAGTGAGGGTTTATACTTTCAAAGGGAAAAAGAGGTGATAGATGGTGGAAGAGGCTAAAAATTAAAGGGAGTTGTAATCTCCCTATTTTCACCACTTTCCCTTGATCACCTAATTGAAGCTTTTGTGGTATAAGAGAAAGTTAAAGTCCGGTTAACCATACAAATTCATTTGAAGTGGTGTGTAAGATTACTATTTATGAAGAGCCCTGAGTTTTAGATGTGATCTTAGGTCTGAAGTAGGAGTAGGGGATAGCACATGACAACTATCAGAATGACTTCTAGAGTTAGTTTAAAATTAATGTTTGAATGCTACTTTATACTTAATGTATTTTGCATACAGTATATAATTTAATCCTCATAACAAACTTTTTTTTTTTTTTTTTTTTTTTTAAAGCCAATTCTTCCACAAGAAGAATGGGAATGCCTGAATCTTACTATTACAAGTCTATATCCTGGAATACTAAGGCCCATAGGCAACACAGACTGAATATTCTTTTTTTTTTTCCAACAGACTGCTGCCGTGGAAATTACCTTTTTCTGTCACTAGATTTATTTGTGCGATACACACAGCTCCTATAAAGTGTTTACTCTAGGAGGACATATGGTATTACTGTATAATGCTTTGAAATAGCAAATTAAAAGGTAGTTCCCTTTCCTAGTGAGTAAACACAAAACCATAGCCTTCAGGAAGTAGAAATCAGATACCTCAGCTCTCCATGCTCAAAAGAGTAAAATTGTTAAAGATCAGCCTGCTCAGTCATGGTCTGCTCAGAGTATCTATTTTATTGATGTTGAGAAGCACCTAATCTGTAATATATGAAGTCCTTCCTTAGATTATAAACTCTGAAGGCAAAAATCATGTCTCTTTTATTAACAATTGTCTCTAGTGCTTAGCCCAATGCATGGCACATCGTAGGTGCTTAGTTTAAATATTTATTGAATGAATGGTAGTGCACAACATTGTAAAATTAGTCAGTCTGGAGAGAAACAATCCTTTTTAGTATGATTTTTTTCTTTCATTGATACCTAATATTTTACATATTTATGGGGTACATGTGAATACTTTATACATGTATAGAATGTGCAGTGATCAAGTGAGGGTGTTTGGGGTTTTCATCACCTTGAGAATTTATATGTTGGTGACATTGGAAGTCCTCTTTTCTAGCTACTTTGAAATATATGATGTATTATTGCTAATTATAGTCACCCTGGGCTCTGGAACATTAGAACTTTTTTCTTCTATCTAACTATAAGTTTTGTACTCATTCACCAAACTCTATTCATTTCTCCTCCTCATCCTGAGAAACAATCCTTACAATTAGTTTTATTGATGATGAGGGAAGATATGTAATCATTTAATTTTTAGTTTTTAAAGTTCTGTTATTTTGGTGTGTACCTGAATGGAAAATACAAGAAAGGGAAAGGTTCTGGCTTCCAGATTAAGCTGATCAAAATGGACTACAGAGATTGTCGAGGTGCCTAAGTGAAAGGTCCTTAATAGAGCAAGAGAGACTTTATACTGCAGCTGTTTGCTGATATTCAGAGGCAGAACTACCTATTTTTATCCTTTGGCCACATTCCAATGAACTGTCCCAGCAGATGGAACAGAGACTAAGAATTGGAAGGATTATCCTTTGAGTGGAGAGTTGAAATTGTCAAGATATATGATCCCTGACTTTCAGATTTCTAGAGGATGATATAAACAGGTTAGGAGATGCCTAATCTAGTACCTCTGACCAATGACAATATCTGAAACTTTTGTTACCCTCTCTAGATAACTACCCTTTTCACCTTACCCTAACTTTGCTTCTACAGCAATCAGAGCTGTTTTATCTAGACAGGAAAGGCAGCTTCCCAGGCCTTTTCCAGCTATGTTAGCTGGTGGAAAGGGGCCCTTTTTTACTTTTATAAAGTGTGACTCTAACGTAATGGAACTATTTATGTACACACAAACCACACAGAAAAATTAGTCCCATTACCCCATAGTAATTTCCTGTGTTTTTAACCTAATAGTTTTGCCCATAAATACCAAAAGGAATAAAAAAGGAGGGACTTTTTACAAGTGTTATTTATTTGTAGGCCAAATATTCTGCCTGTCACCTATCTTAGGATGCTGTTTACCATTCTGATTTCTTTTTTTCTGATTTGTTTTTTCTTCTGTAATTGCAGCTTTGGCTTTACAGATAAAGTAATAAAGAAGAGCCAGTGTCCCATTGGGGTCTTTGGTAATGGTTTCAAGTCAGGCTCCATGCGGCTAGGAAAGGACGCCCTTGTCTTCACCAAGAATGGGGGTACTCTCACTGTTGGACTTCTGTCACAGACCTATCTGGAATGTGTCCAGGCCCAGGCAGTTATTGTACCAATTGTTCCATTCAACCAGCAAAACAATATCCTTTCTGGAAATGGAGAATGTTGGTTAAAGATTAGTCCAATCTGAGTGTTTTGATAGGAACCTCTTCAGGTCAAATCCAACTATCAGAAGTTTTAAAAGAGGTATTCAAATGTCTTAAATTTAACTGGGATTTTTCTGTATTAAATATTTTAAAAATAAGACCATTGACAGAAGCTTAGAAATGTTTTTGCTGTATTGAAATTTTCATTGTTACACAGTTTGATCTATATGGTATGTGTCTGCTCTACCACCATCCCATGGTAAAGCTCCCGGGGCCTGCCTTTTTTCCCCCCACAAAGGATAGCTACATTTGTATTGATACGCCTAGAAACGTACTGTTTATCAGCTTATATAATAGCAGAATAGTCATTTCCCTATATCTGCACAGCTGTTACTTCTGTTAGACACCTGGTTGTCTTGACTGGAACAGTATAGCAATAAGGTTTTAACTTATTGCTTCCGAAGAAGTTAAAAATTTAAGCCTTTGATCTTTGCTTTTAAATATAAGACTTTGTTTACATTATATCTTTGAAGCTATATTCTGCATGGGCAACTGATTTTGGAGCTTGTCTCTATAACCTTTCTCCATTTTTCACCTTTCTTCTTTCTATAGCAGTAATATGCATGCTTTATGTCTGTAGTTTTGTCTAAATATGCAACCCAAAGGGCAGATCTTCCTTCTCAATAGCATCCTAAGATATTATTTTTTTCTTTGACTATATTTGATTTTACAAAAAATGATTGTTACCGAGGATTCATTGCCCAGCCTAGAAGCCATCTTGAACTATTCCATTTTCAACAGTGAAAATGACCTGCTGGCCCAGTTTGATGCCATCCCAGGCAAAAAAGGCACTCGTGTTCTCATTTGGAACATCCGCAGGTATAGTATTACGAAGGTGATAGCTTCTAATAAACAAAGGTAGTATGATGAAACACATTTTTATTTAATTTTAACTTTCAAAATTTTTATAGAAAGACAGGGTCTCATTTATGTTGCCCAGGCTAGTCTCGAACACCTGGCTTCAAGCGATATTCCCTCCTTAGCCTCCCAAATTATTGGGATTACGAGTGTGAGCCACTGCACTTGGCCTAGCACATTTTAATAACTCTTTTTAGAGAAGCAAAGTAGATAAATTTTGATACATATTTATATCTCATTGCATACTTTTATGTAACTTCGTCTTAGAAAAACAAGAGTTCTGGCTGGGTGCAGTGGCTCATGCTTGTAATCCCAGCACTTTGGGAGGCTGAGGTGGGCAGATCACGAGGTTGAGAGACTGAGACCATCCTGGCCAACATGGTGAAACCCCGTCTCTATTAAAAAAAAAAAAAAAAGTACAAAAATTAGCTGGGTGTGGTGGTGCACGCCTGTAGTCCCAGCTACTTGGGAGGTTGAGGCAGGAGAATCACTTGAACCCAGGAGTTGGAAGTTGCAGTGAGCCGAGATCACGCCACTGCACTCCAGCTTGGCAACAGAGTGAGACTCCGTCTCAAAAAAAAAAAAAAAAAAAAGAAAAAGGAAAACAGTTCTGTTTGAGATAGTGGTTCTTGTTGGTAAAATGTGGTATGTTTAAGGTGGAAACACACATATCCTGAGGCTATTGCCACAGATAATTAGGACAGTTTAGCATATTCTAAGCTCCTCAGAATCCTTTATAAATATGTTTCACATTCATGGGCACTTTTTTTTTTTTTTTTTTTTTTTTTAATGAGACAGAGTCTCTCTTGCCCAGGCTGGAGTGCAGTGGTGGAAACTTGGTTCACTGTAACCTTCACCTTCTGGGTTCAAGTGATTCTTGTGCCTCAGCCTCTCGAGTAGCTGGGATTACAGATGTGTGCCACCACGTCTGGCTAATTTTTATATTTTTTGTAGAGACGGAGTTTTGCCATGTTGTCCAGGCTGATCTTGTACTCCTGACCTCAAGTGATCCACCCACCCCAGCCTCTATTACTGGAGTGAGACACCGTGCCTGGCCAATAGGCATTTTTTTATGTTTGGTAATTGATAGTTATTTTACTTATTAGACAATGACAATGAAGCATGAGAAAGAAAAATTAGAGCAAACAAAATACAGTAAGATCTTTAAAAAATAACAACTTCTATATTAGTGCTTTCACAGTAGCTGGATTAGAAGTAGAAAAATCTGGCCAGGCATGGTGGCTCACACCTGTAATTCCAGTACTTTGGGAGGCCAAGGCAGGAGGATCACTTGAGGCCAGGAATTTGAAACCAGCCTGGGCAACAAAGTGAGACCCTGTCTCTTAAAAAAAAAAAAAAAGGAGAGAAGTAGAAAAAAATCTTTGAAGCACATAAATATGAACTATAATGAGACTAGGTTAAGATCATGTCTTCAAAACTAATAAAACAATCTAGAAATACTTTATGGTATTTCATTTTTTTAATCTTAGCATGTCTAATGGAATACATTTAAGAATGGATTATGGCTCAAGCCTGTAATCCCAGCACTTTGGGAGGCTGAGACGGGCAGATCACGAGGTCAGGAGATCGAGACCATCCTGGCTAACATGGTGAAACACCGTCTCTACTAAAAAAATACAAAGAACTAGCCAGGCGTGGTGGCGGGCGCCTGTAGTCCCAGCTACTCGGGAGGCTGAGGCAGGAGAATGGCGTAAACCCGGGAGGCAGAGCTTGCAGTGAGTGGAGATGGTGCCACTGCACTCCAGCCTGGGCAACAGAGCAAGACTCCATCTCAAAAAAGAAAAAAGAATGGATTAACACTTAAATACTAAAAAAAAACCCTAAAAACCTTTAATATAAAATAGAGGTATTACTGATATGCCTAATAGAAAAGATTATCAGATACATTTCTTCATCCTTTTCTCCTTAGGTGAAGTATTTTGTCTCATTTACCTGGGTAAAACAAATAAAAACAATGCTGGTTTATATAGAGAGTACTGTACTTAAAAGAAGTGTGACTCACACATTGGTAATTTAGATCCTCGCTGTGTCCTACTGAGAAAACCTCAAGTAATATAGTTTGTATTACAAAGAATTTTTTGAGGTATTACAGTGATTTACATATCTTAAACAGAACTTTTTCTTTTTATGTCATTTCCCAGTTATGTGTATGGTACTAGGTGCTATACAGGTTGACTTTCCCTAATCCAAAAATCTAAAATCTGAAATGCTGTAAAATCTAAAACATTTTGAGCACAGACATGACAACTCAAAGGAAATGATCATTGGAACATTTCGGATTTTGGATTTTTAGATTAGGGGTGCTCAACCAGTAAGTATAATGCAAATATTTCAAAATCCAAAAGGATCCAAAACACTTCTGGTCCCAAACATTTCAGTTAAGGGATACTCAACCTGTATAAATAAAGGATTACATGGTCAAATAAATTTGGGAAAAGCTGACTTAAGGTTTACTGTGTTGCTTTATTGTAGGACTTCTGAGGGTCCTGGAGTACTTTAATATACTAATGTATGTTGAAAATATGTAAAAGAGCTATATACTATGCAGTGTTTCCCAATCAATTTTGAAAAAGTATTTCTTTAGGTTGGGTGGTGGCTCACACCTCTAAACCCAGACCTTTGGGAGAACAACATGGGAGAATTGCTTGAACCCAGAAGTTGGAGGCCATGGTGAGCTATGATCATGCCACTGCACTCCAGCCTGGGCAACAGAGCAAGACCCTGTCTCTAACGAAAATGTTTCTACAGACCTTTTTTCCTTAGATGGGGAAGGTGAGGGACAAGGAAGACAGAGAATCTCCTCAGGGCATATGCCTTGGGGTCGGGTGGAGTAGTGAGAATCAGAATTATCCTGGAAAATCCATAATATGCTATCATACATTGACATGGACATGATGCAGACAGACCATAATGGCTCTGGTGCAGCCCTATAAAAGGAGCTACAATTTCAACACAGCAGCTCTGAGCTTACAGAGCCTGAAGTATGAAGCAGAGTTATCACTAGAGCTCGAGGTGACTCTGAGGGCTAAGAATTATTTCTCAATTTTATTTGATCTTAGAACTTTTATGTATTTTATGTATTTTATTTTATGTACTTTTTAAGAGTATCTTGTGAGATTACTGTTGCACAGAATAAATTTTGGGAACTACTGTTCTGATATATATGTTTTCTCTAAAACCTGTCATTTGAGTTTTTTTCAAGGATTAAGATGGGTCTTAACCTTTTTTCCCGGCAGTGGTTAGTGATATAGCTCAGGGTCTTGGAATGGATCAAAACCAAGTGGCCCAAAAAGATTATGGGAAGAAGAAAGTTCCTTATGAAAGGAATATTAGTACCATTATGTGTAAATGATAATTCTATAAATGGTATCCTAGAGGACTAGTAAATATATGCGGCTTTTATAACAATCTTTTTTCCTTTTAAGAAATAGGATTAGATCTGGGGAGATGTTAGTATCTTTTTTGTTTGAAGTTGGTAGAAGTGGGTTTTGATTCATCTGTTCATTCAGTTGGGGAAAATGATGTTGAGTGACTTACTAACAATACCTAGAAAGCTTGTGTCTATTTTAAGATCCCACTTTGAAGATAGCTGACATCCATTTGATTTATCAGATCATAGACATTCCACGTTCTTTTTTTCTTAGGAATGTGGCATCATCACCTCTATGAAAAAGTAGATTTGTTTAGAATGGGAATACCCTTAAGTATCATATGATCCTCCACCCAAGTGGTTTGTAGTTCCTTTGCACTGGTAGTCAGGGAAGGAAACAGATACCTGAGTTTTGGCTCATATTGTTTTTTTTCTTTTGGGTTCCTAGTGCATTTTTTGTCCTTTGGAGCCAGTTTTTGTTAGATTGGTACTTGTCTGTTTTCCCCAGAAATAAAAATGGAAAATCTGAGTTGGACTTTGATACAGATCAATATGACATCCTGGTATCAGACTTTGACACAGAAGAAAAAATGACTGGCGGTATTACCTCTGAGCTGCCAGAAACAGAATATTCTTTAAGGGTAAGTAAGAATGGTTTTTCAACAATGAGAGGTAAGATTTCCTATAACCTGAAAATATTATAGAACAAGATCTTCTTTTAGTTATACAAAGATGACAACCCTCCAGCCATGTGCTAGTATTCCTTTTTATTGTCTCCGTTGAGACAGTTTAGATAATATAGTCAACAGTACCTTAGTGTGGTAGTTTACATAGTGTAAGAAGGTATAGAAATGGAGCCAAATCTTTGCCCAGCATAGAATCAGGTGATAGCAGTGTTTTATGGGGATGTCAGCAGAATTGGCAATATCACATAACTTTCCCTTCACCATTCTATTCCACAGGCATTTTGTGGTATTCTATACATGAAGCCACGGATGAAAATTTTTCTGCGTCAAAAGAAGGTGACTACCCAGATGATTGCCAAGAGCCTGGCCAATGTAGAATATGATACATATAAACCTACCTTCACAGTATCCTTACAACTATACCACTACATGAAGTTGACCTCTTTATTTCAGGATTAAGTTTTCAGGTTGACACAGAAAAACAAAAACTTTCCCTTTCCAATTCAAAAGCATATGTCATAGTACACATTCTATTATAGTGTACTCTGAGGAAGTCTTTCTTAAATGCCAATCTACGTACCATTTTTATCAGAAATCACCTGGAAACTGTTGAAATAATAGAATCCTGAGACTGGAGATTCTGGTTCAGTAGTGTCTGAAACCTTTTTTAAAAAAAATAAGAAATATTTATTATTTTAAAATCCTCAGCTGATTCTAATGAGCAGCCAGGTTTGAGAATCTCTACTGTAAGGAATAATACACATCATTTGGTTTGTACTGGGATTTTGATATATATTAAATTTACTGAAATAAGCAAAATACTGACTAGAACTTCTTAATCTTGTAGATACACTGCAATTTTTTGTTGTAACAGGTCCAGACTTACATTGATTGAAGTTAGGAAAGTGGAAATTAAAAGTTGATTTTCTAGAGTGAAATAAATCTTCTTAGGTTTGACATAAATTCCTGGTACTTCTCATAATGGTAGCCACTCAGAGGAGCCATTGCTTTTTACTTCTACCTCTCCCCCGCATTGCATCGAGAATGGATTTCAGAGACTAGAAAAAAATCTTAAGATGAACTGTGGATATTAGGTACAATTTCGTTGATGGCTTTTGGGGCAGAAAATGTTTTTGGAAGGCTGAAAACTTGCAAGATTATGAAAAATTGACCTTTTAATTTATTTTCTAGTAACTAAGCACAACTCTTGGCCTGAGAAACATGCTCACACTCTATTTGCTTTATCAAAGGCATTATCTAGCATGCTTTGTCCTTCCCTGACCAAAAATGAGAAATCGTTGGTCTCTTTTTTCTCCTTTTTGGAAACACATATCTTGGCTACTAGGAATGTTTTCTTAAAGCACTAAACAAATCAATTTAATAAAGCCAGAGCTAGCATTGTTTGCTTCTATAGGTGAATTAGTTATAATCTCACCATATGTAGACTAGGATATTAGTACCATAGGTTTAACAGAGCCAGTCTAAAGAAATGCTTTCCAACTACTGTTTTAGGATATAACACATACTGTCTCTAGCTTTTTTCTTTTGTGGGTTTCTGTCTGGGAAACTTTTATGCCTGCATTCTATATGTTACCTCAGCTCTTCTCAGACTCCCTTCTCATTAAACCAAATTACCTTCCAATATTATAGTTTGGACTAAACAGATTTACTTTAGGCATGGGTAAAATGAAAGTCCTAATAAAATTTCCCCCAAGGTCACTGAGGAACAAGATCATTGATACTAACTTACTTACTTCTCAATTATCAAAGTCCACTTCTTTCGTCTTTGTTCTGTCTCCTTGCACTAATATGGCAAGTCTCCTACCCCAGTGTACCCTCACTCCATAATTTGAAATTTTAAAAGTGCACAACAGAAAGAAAAATTTGACAATCTTTATCTTTACAAAGTTAATTTTATGGCATAGGATTTTGGTTTGTTTGCTTGCAGGAGTTTTGTCTTGTTTTGTTTTTGCATTAGAATAGGTCTTATTTGAGGTTTTATGTGAACTGCTAGAGTCCAGAACATTATATATTCTGAGCCAAACATTACTGTGTTATGCACCCACTTGAGTCATGTCTTTGTGTCATATGTGACCCATTTGTTATAGGGTTTTGATGCAAGTAGCTTTTCTTTTAAAGGGGGCATGGAGATCATTTTTTGAATAAGTGACAAAAGTAAATTTTCATTTGACTCATTTAGACATGAAGGTTTCTTAGAATTTGTTTTAATGAAAATCTCAGTTTCTCTGTCTCCCCTTTATCTTTCTCACTTACTTACCTCGGTTTTTAAATTAAGTAGGACCTGTTAAAAACTCATCATTATTCATATTTTACTTGTAATAATCAGTTGTCTTCATTTCATTTATCCAAGCTTGTTAACTTCTTCCCATGAGATGTATCACTACAGGACTATTCATTGTTCTTTACTTTTGCTTTTGCTTTCATTGTGTTTGGTATGGTAAGAAGATTTACTTTATTGGATATAATTTTACAGTTTCGTATTGGCCCATTTACAGCTCTTATCAGAACCTATGAGCCCTAGCAGCAAATTGAGCAACTAGCAAGGGCTAAAAAATGTTTTGTGATTATTTGTCAATTTTATAATCACTGATGGTGTTTAGGTATCTTTTCTTACAGTCTTTCTGTGCGTGTGTGTGGTGTGTGTGTGGTGTGTGTGCGTGTGTGTGTGTGATGTTTTTATAATCTGAGCATTTCCTGATATTCTCACATATTTCAAGGGCATAATTTTAAAAGAGCTGCATGTAGCTGTATCAGCATTTATTTAATCATTTCTTTATTGTTGAACATTTAAATTATTTCTGTTTTTCTGCTTTTATAACAAATTGAAAAATCTCTGTAATTCCTAAACCTTTGTGGGCCTCCCTGACTGTTTCTGTGGGATAAATTCTTTAAAAGATAATTACTTGGTCGAATATTAAGAATATTCTCAAAGCAATTGCAACAGGTGTTTAAATGCCCTCTCAAAAGGTTGTACCAATTTATGTCCCTTGGTATTTGATGGTTTTTCTATAATATGGTGCAAAATTTATTGTTGAAGTCCCTGGTATGTTTGTCTCCTTAACAATGTTCTTCTCAGAATAAGCAGGTGAGAATCACCTTTGGGTTCTCTTGCAAGAATAGTAACCAGTTTGGAATAATGATGTATCATAACAACCGACTCATAAAATCCTTTGAGAAGGTGGGGTGCCAGGTGAAGGTGAGTGGTTAATATTTCTTTGTCATAGGAGGCTGAAAAGAGTAGGAAGAGAATTTAAAATTTGCAAAGGGGATAGGCTCATTAATGGCTTTTACTCCCATCTTATGATGCTTATTGAATTCTGATCCTGGAATTGTGTTACCAGTGAGCTGTCTTGTGTTGAAAAACTCTTTCTACCTCTCATTCTTCAGATGTTAATCAACCCAACAACTTTACTGAATGCATTTTCTAAGTAGCTGTTACTAAGAGGCAGAATGAGAATACCAGCAAGTTTACCATGTGTCTCAGCTTATTTGTGTTTTAGGTAACTCTTTCCATTTTCTTGGGAAGACAATAAGGCGTAGTGAAAGGCATATAAAATATGGTGGTTGAAGACCAGGATTTGGGTCCTGAATTTTCCATTTACAAACTGTGTAACCTTGGATAAATTGTTTAATTTATCTGAGGATCAATTTCCTGACCTATAAAGTGGAAACAACAATAATAAACATACCTGCTTTGCCTACCTCGCAGCTTACAGGGTTGAGAGATTTAAATGGGATAAATTATGTGAAAATATTTTTTAAACCACTCTATACAAATTTTACCATCATCTTTAATGTCTTAATGATTATTTAAAGTAGCAATGTCTACAAGTATCCCTTTTATTCCTGTTTTACAGATAAGATTGCTAACGCACAAAAATGATGAACTGCTTCATCATAGTAAGACAGTTATATAAAGCCCAGGATAACTCATTTTCAGCCTATTTTGTTTTTCCTTGTTATAGCACCTTTAGACAACTCATGTTTGTGTGCCAGTCTAATTACACCTTTACTCGGTTTCTTCCGTTAAAGAATTAGAATATAATTTAAATCTATGAAACTCTTGCATCAACTTGTAATTAATAATTGCTGTGTGACTCTCTTTAGTAGTTGTTTGGTGGCCTATGTATGTGGGAGAATTGTTTATTTTAATATAGGATCACATAGCACCCCTAAAATTGTTTTCAGATGAATATTTGTTTCAGTTCCTTAGAACAGTAGTATATAACCTTGGTTTTTTAGCACGGTAATTCTTTATTCAAATGCAGTCTTATGGTAGTCCTGGAATATAAAGCAGATAAAAGTTGAGGTAGTGTGGGTGAAGTAGAGATGGCTACTAATTGCTGAAGACTCCTAGTGATCTATGGATCATATTTTGAAAATCTCTGCCCTAGAATTTGTCAGAATTTCTAGTTCAGTTTAATGCTTGCAGTCTGTTGATGTACATTCTAAGTGTTTCTCTAGATCTTGATGGTCTTTTCTTGCTCATGAACGTTATGTAACCTTTCTATTATTGTTTGGAATCAAAAGGAAATGCCTGCAGGCAGCCAACAGTAATGTAAGTGTTGAAATTAATATTTTCTTCTAAGCCAACTCGTGGAGAAGGTGTAGGAGTAATTGGAGTCATTGAGTGCAATTTCCTAAAACCTGCCTACAACAAACAAGACTTTGAGTATACCAAGGAGTACCGGTGAGTCACTCCCAACCTGAGGTGCTTCCGTTAGTTTGTTCAGATGTGATTCTATTCTCCAAAGCCTCTAAAACCATCTCTAAAAACCTGCTAAATAAGTTAACTGAGAATTACTTCAAATATGTTTTCTAAGATTAGAGATAAAATGATTTCATTTTAAATTAAATTTAAATTTTGCTGAATGATATATGGAGTCTTGTTGAGATAAACCTTACCTTTAGAAATTATGCAAAGAGCATAGGAGTAATTTGGTAAAAGATTTCTGGGGAAATGAAAAGCTTTGGAATTGATCTTAATGGAAACAGATGAATGGATCTGAAGTTATGGAATACATTGGGTAAAAAAAAGCAGATTGAAATTTGTTCCAAAAATTTTTCTTGAAGCCAGTGAACAGATTTAGAGCAAAGTGGTGGAACAGCAGGAAAGACGTGCTTTCTTTAAAGCATCTAGATTTAATAGGGCAAGCAAACAGGTAAGAATCTGAAAGGAACTCGACATTATGGCTGAACCAGTAGGGATATTTTTAGAAGACAAAGAAAGGAGTTTTTAAAGCCAGGTTAGAATAGTTTGTTTTAAAAATGTCGAGAGGGAAATGAGTTTTATTTCATTAAGTATTATGAGACAGCTTCTATGTGCCAGGTACTAAGGATGAAAAATAAGACCCTTCGACACCTATAAACAAATATGTATGCAAATAAGAAACTTAAATACTTATAATTGTTTAATAGGGGATATGTGCAAAGCAGGGAGAACTTTAAATATGCCTAAGGGAGTCAGGGAAGGCTTCACAAAGCAGATTATATTTGAGATTAAACATGAAGGAAAAGTTTTCTAGGTGTACAGTAGAGGAAGGACATTCTAAGCAGAGGGAAGTATCTGTAAGCGCAGAAAAGGATAAGGGGTATTCTGGGAGTCTGGAGAAAGAAGGCATGAGGACATTTGCTGTCATTTTCCTTGAAGTCTCAGTAGCAAATATTTTTCTTAGAGTGGGAGAAAAGAAATTTCCGAAATCTCTTTTGTTTTGTGCCCAGACCGTAATGAAGTCAAGTCTTGTATCTTAATTTGTCTGGAACCACAAGAATTTTAGGTTTATTGTTTGAGAGAGATAACTATTGGAATGGCAACTCCAAATTAATTTCAGGGTAATTGGTTCATGGTCACTTGGGCTACTCAGTGGTTATGACAACTACCTGCCCTCAGTCTAAGTAAAATGGTCATTTAAATATAAATCTGGCCCATAATGGAAATCTTTGGCCAGGACTTGACTCTTAGGAGTGAAAACTTAGGAATGACATTAGTTTGACAAAAGTATCCGAGTCAAGTTGTTATGTTTCAGTTGAATGAAAAGAATAGTGAATTGCTGATGACTACCTAAATAATTAAGATTTGTGAAATTCAAATGTTAGATATTAAAAATTATTTAACATCTTTCTATATCATCTTTGCCACCAACCCCCCAAATCTACCTTTAACATTTTACAGGCGTTAGACCTTTGGCTTTTGATGTCTAGTTTTGGTATGATGAGGTGATTGCAGTGGATCAGTTAGAGATAGTCTGTAGACAGTAGATTTATTCAGTTGAACACACAGGATTTCTGACTTAGCATAACATCTGCTACATACTTTATTAAAAACAGAGAACTAGTATACTATTCTGCGTGTAGTCTTTTGAGAATAACAAATTTGCATAACTCTTGTGCCAATTCTGGCACCTTTGCCCTTTTTTATTCAATTTATTTTATATAAAATGAAAAGGTATTTAAATTAAAAAAACAGGAATTTAAGGGAGGGATTAGAGAAGGTTGTCTGCTATAACAAACTCATCCTATGAATATTATAGATATCAAAACCTGCAAATGATAAAGGAGATACCAGCCATCATACTGCTGGAATGTCTACAAATAAATCATCTGTAATATCACTTTTAACAGTTGTGGAGCTTACAGACATTTGTATAAACAGATTGTAACATATATGAAGTAATTTGGTGAGCAATAAAAAAGCTCTTTGATCAATCAAAGCCTAAGTAGCATGTTATGGGGAAAATGCCTTGATAGAGGAGATGGGGAAGGTTTTGGGTAGAAAGTATGATTTGAGATGTGCCTCACATGTTACAAGACATGGAAGAGAGGAAAGGGAAATCTTTTTTTTTTTTGGAGACAGAGTCTTGCTCTGTCACCCAGGCCGGAGTGCAGTGGCCAGATCTCGGCTCACTGCAAGCTCCGCCTCCCGGGTTCACGCCATTCTCGAGAGGAAAGGGAATTCTAAGATGGAAT
Organism: Chlorocebus sabaeus; assembly: GCF_047675955.1. Classification (NCBI taxonomy): domain Eukaryota; kingdom Metazoa; phylum Chordata; class Mammalia; order Primates; family Cercopithecidae; genus Chlorocebus; species Chlorocebus sabaeus. The sequence continues at coordinate 46,393,805 of NC_132933.1, forward strand.
TGTAGCATGAGCTAAGGTACTGACAGGAACTCAGAATTGGTAAGAATATGGGGAGGAGAGATAACGGGATATAACTAGAGTGAAGGCAAATCAAGTTAAATGGGTAGAGTAGAGCCATACCCTAGAGGAGCAGTTGGCAAACTTTTTCTGAAAAGGGCTGGAAGGGGTCACAACTACTCGATTTTGCTGTAGTATGAAAGCAGCCATAGACAATAAGTAAAGGAATCGGCATGGCTATGTCTAATATAATTTTATTTACAAAAACAGGCAGTGGGCTGGATTTGGCTCCAGTTTGCTGACCCCTGTCCTAGAACCATCATTCCTAAATTACATGCTAAGCTACACATAATGAAATCATAGGAGAGCCATGAGGTTATTTTACATCTTTGAGGGAAATATAGTGATACTCAACTTCTGTCTATAAACCACAGAAATTGTCTTCTATTGCTGTCATAACAAATTACCACATAACTTAGTGGCTGATAACAATACTAATTTACTGTAGTAGCGTGCTGTAGGTTAGATGTCCTACACAGATCTTACTGGGCTCTAATCGAGGTATTGGCAGGGCTGCATTCCTTTCTGGAGGCTCTAGGGAAGAATCCAGTTTCCTGTCTTTTCCAGCTTATAGAGGCTACCAGCATTTCTTGCCCATGGCCCTCTTCCTTCACCTTCAAAGCTAGCAGTGACAGGTTGAGTCCTCATATTGCATCACTCTGATGACCTTACTTTTGTCATCACATCTTCTCTGATTCTGACTCTTCTGCTGCACTCTTCTACTTCTAAGGTCCCTTGTGATTACATGGGATAATTCAGGATATTCTTTCTGTCTTAAGGTCAACTTGATGAGTAACCTAAATTTCCACTTGCTGTGTAAACATTATCACAGTCTTCCCTTTGTTCTCCCAGATTCCGCTTACATCTCATATGCAAAATATGTTCACCCCATTCCAACATTTCCAAAAGTCTCCACCCATTACAGCATCAATGCAGGGTCAAAAATTTCATGTAAATGTCATCAACTAAAAAGTCTCAAATCTCATTATCTAAATCACATAAGGGCGATACTCTGAGTATGGTACATCTTCGGGCAAAACTCCTCTACATCTGAGGATATGTATTTTCTTTTTTTGTATTTTGCTGTTAAAATACAGTGGTGGGACAAGCATAGGATACTAATTATATATATTCTTTTTCGAATGGGGGAGAAACTAAAAGGAAAAAAGGGGTCACAGGTCCCAGGCATTTTCAAAAATCTAGCCATGCACATTCCATTAAATTTCAAGGCCTTCATCCTCTAGTCTTGAGGCTTTGCTCTCTGGGCTTATGATTCCACCCTCAAAGTTGACTTTCCTTTTTCCTGAAGGGTAGCATGTGTTTGCAGCTGAGTAGTTTCATCAGCCTGTTTCCTGACTGTAGAATTTTGAGGGTCCAACAGGCTTCTCTCCATCCCTTTCAATTCAAGCTAGCTTTTTGTTTTGTTTTGTTTGTTTATTTGTTTTTGAGATGGAGTTTTTCTCTTGTTGTCCAGGCTGGAGTGCAGTGGCACTCCACCGCAACCTCCCCATCCTGGGTTCAAGCGATTGTCCTGCCTCAGCCTCCAGAGTAGCCGGGATTACAGGCATGCACCACCACGCCCAGTTAATTTTGTATTTTTAGTAGAGACAGGGTTTCTCCATGTTGGTCAGTCTGGTCTTGAACTCCTGCCTCAGCCTCCCAAAGTGCTGGGATTTCAGGTGCGAGCCACCGCGCCCAGCCTCAAGCTAGCTGTCATGCTAGTATGCCACTCTTAAGAATCTTGTGAGTCTCCCATGTATGTCATGTATATTCATGTCATCCAACAAGAGGCTCTGGGCAGGTCTTTCCTGGGGAATCCTATATCTGTTTTTTGGCTTCAGCTGAGATGGCTGTGGAGATCTGTGAGTCATATGCTTTATCTTTCTTTTTATTATTATACTTTAAATTCTGGGTTACATGGGCAGAATGTGCAGTTTTGTTACATAGGTATACATATGCCATGGTGGTTTGCTGCACCCATCAACCCATCACCTACATTAGGTATTTCTCCTAATATTATCCCTACCCTAGCCCCACAGCCCCTACAGGCCCCAGTTTTTGATGTTCCCCTCCCTGTGTCTGTGTGTTCTTGTTGTCCAACTCCCACCTGAACATGTGATGTTTGATTTTCTGATCTTGTTATAGTTTGCTGAGAATGATGGTTTCCAGCTTCATCCATGTCCCTGCAAAGGACATGAAATCATCCTTTTTTATGGCTCCTTAGTATTCCATGGTGTATATGTGCCACATTTTCTTAATCCAGTCTATCATTGATGGACATTTGAGTTGGTTCTAAGTCTTTGCTATTGTGAATAGTGCCGCAATAAACCTAATGTGTGCAAGTGTCTATAGCAGCATGATTTATAATCTTTTGGGTATATACCCAGTAATGGGATGGCTGGGTCAAATGGTATTTTTAGTTCTAGATCCTTGAGGAATTGTCACACTGTCTTCCACAATGGTTGAACTAGTTTACGTAAACTCCCACCAACAGTGTCAAAGGGTTCCTATTTTCCACAACCTCTCCAGCATCTGTTATTTCCTGACTTTTTAATGATTGCCATTCTAACTGGTGTGAGATGGTACCTCATTGTGGTTTTGATTTGCATTTCTCTAATGACCAGTGATAATAAGCATTTTTTTCATATGTCTGTTGGCTGCATAAATGTCTTCTTTTGCGAAGTGTCTGTTCATATCCTTTGCCCATTTTTTGATGGGGTTGTTGGTTTTTTCCTTGTAAATTTGTTCAAGTTCTTTGTAGATTCTGGATATTAGCCCTTTGTCAGATGGATAGCTTACAAAATTTTCTCCCATTCTGTAGGTTACCTGTTCACTCTGATGGTAGTTTCTTTTGCTGTGCAGAAGCTCTTTAGTTTAATGAGATCCCATTTGTCAGTGTTAGCTTTTGTTACCACTGCTTTTGGTGTTTTAGACATGAAGTCTTTGCCCATTATGTCCTGAATGGTATTGCCCAGGTTTTCTTTTAGGATTTTTATGGTCCTAGGTTTTACATTTAAGTTTTTGATCCATCTTGAGTTGATTTTTCTATAAGGTGTAAGAAAGGGGTCCAGTTTCAGTTTTCTGTAGATGGCTAGCCAGTTTTCCTAACACCATTTAGTAAATATGGAATATTTTCCCCATTGCTTGTGTGTATCAGGTGTGTTAAAGATCAGATGGTGGTAGATGTGTGATATTATTTCTGAGGCCTCTGTTCTGTTCCATTAGTCTATATATCTGTTTTGGTACCAGTACCATGCTGTTTTGGTTACTGTAGCCTTGTAGTAAAGTTTGAAGTCAGGTAGCGTGATGCCTCCAGCTTTGTTCTCCTTGCCCAGGATTGTCTTGGCTATGTGGGCTCCTTTTTGGTTCCATATGAAGTTTAAAGTAGGTTTTTCCAATTCTGTGACGAAAGTCAGTGGTAACTTGATGGAGATAGCATTGAATCTATAAATTACTTTGGGCACTAAGGCCATTTTCATGATATTGATTCTTCCTATCCATGAGCATGGAATGTTTTTCCATTTGTTTGTGTCCTCTCTTATTTGCTTGAGCAGTGATTTGTAGTTCTCCTTGAAGAGCTCCTTCACATCCATTGTAAGTTACATTCCTAGGTATTTTATTCTCTTAGTAGCAATTGTGAAGGGGAGTTCACTCATGATTTGGCTGTTTGTCTGTTATTAGTGTATAGGAATGCTTGTGATTTTTGCACATTGATTTCGTATCCTGAGACTGCTGAAGTTGCTTATCAGCTTAAGGAGATTTTGGGCTGAGACGATGGGGTTTTCTAAATATACAGTCATGTCATCTGCAAACAGAGACAATTTGACTTTCTCTCTTCCTATTTGAATACGGTTTATTGCTTTCTCTTGCCTGATTGCCCTGGCCAGAACTTCTAGTACTGTGTTGAATAGGAGTGGAGAGAGAGGGCATCCTTGTCTTGTGCCAGTTTTCAAAGGGAATACTTCCAGTGTTTGCCCATTCAGTATGATACTGGCTGTGGGCTTGTCATAAATAGCTCTTATAATGTTGAGATACGTTCCATCAATACCTAGTTTATTGAGTTTTTAGCGTGAAAGGCTGTTGAATTTCATTGAAGGCTTTTTCTGCATCTATTGAGATAACCATGTGGTTTTTGTCATTGGTTCTGTTTATGTGATGGATTACGTTTATTGATTTGTATATGCTGAAGCAGCCTTGCATCCCAGGGATGAAGCCAACTTGATCGCGGAGGATAAGCTTTTTGATGTGCTGCTGGATTCGGTTTGCCAGTGTTATTGAGGATTTTCGCATTGATGTTCATCAGGGATATTGGCCTAAAATTTTCTTTTTTTGTTGTGTCTCTGCCAGACTTTGGTATCAGGATGATGCTGGCCTCATAAAATGACTTAGGGAGGGTTCCCTCTTTTTCTATCGATTGGAATAGTTTCAGAAGGAATGGTGCCAGCTCCTCTTTGTAGCTCTGGTAGAATTCATCTGTGAATCCGTCTGGTCCTGGACTTTTTTTGGTTGGTAGGCTATTAATTATTGCCTCAATTTCAGAGCCTGTTATTGGTCTATTCAGAGATTCAACTTCTTCCTGCTTTACACTTAGGAGGGTGTATGTGTCCAGGAATTTATCCATTTCTTTTAGATTTTATAGTTTATTTGCTTAGAAGTGTTTATAGTATTCTCTGATGGTAGTTTGTATTTCTGTGGGATTGGTGGTGATATCCCCTTTATCATTTTTCATTGTGTCTATTTGATTCTTCTCTCTTTTCTTCTTTATTAATCTTGCTAGCAGTCTGTCTATTTGGTTGATCTTTTCAAAAAATCAGCTCCTGGATTCATTGAATTTTTGAAGGGTTTTTTGTGTCTCTATCTCCTTCAGTTCTGCTCTGATCTTAGTTATTTCTTGTCTTCTGCTAGCTTTTGAATGTGTTTGCTCTTGCTTCTCTAGTTTTTTAAATTGTAATGTTAGGATGTTGATTTTAGATCTCTCCTGCTTTTGCTTGTGGGCATTTAGTGCTATAAATTTCCCTGTACACACAGCTTTAAACGTGTCCCAGAGATTCTGGTATGTTGTGTCTTTGTTCTCATTAGTTTCAAAGACCATCTTTATTTCTGCCTTCATTTCGTTATTTACCCAGTAGTCATTCAGGAGCAGGTTGTTCAGTTTCCATGTAGTTGTGTGATTTTGAGTGAGATTATTAATCCTGAGTTATAATTTGATTGCACTGTGGTCTGAGAGACAGTTTTTTGTGATTTCTGTTCTTTTACATTTGATGAGTGTTTTACTTCCAGTTATGTGGTCAATTTTAGAATAAGTGCTATGTGGTACTGAGAAGAATGTATATTCTGTTGATTTGGGGTGGAGAGTTCTGTAGATGTCTATTAGGTCTAATTGGTCCAGAGCTGAGTTCAAGTCCTGTATATCCTTGTTAATTTTCTGTCTCATTGATCTAATGTTGACAGTGGGGTGTTAAAGTCTCCCTTTATTATTGTGTGGGAGTCTAAGTCTCTTTGTAGGTTTCCAAGAACTTGCTTTATGAATCTGGGTGTTCTTGTATTGGGTACATGTATATTTAGGATAGTTAGCTCTTCTTGTTGAATTGATCCCTTTACCATCATGTAATGGCCTTTTTTGTCTCTTTTGATCTTTGTTGGTTTAAAGTCTGTTTTATCAGAGAGTAGAATTGCAACCCCTGCTTTTTTTTGCTTTCCATTTCTGCGGTAGATCTTCCTCCATGCCTTTATTTTGAGCCTATGTGTGTCTTTGCGTGTGATATGGGTCTCCTGAATACAGCACACCGATGGGTCTTGACTGTTTATCCAGTTTGCCAGTCTGTGTCTTTTAATTGGGGCATTTAGCCCATTTATATTTAAGGTTAATATTGTTATGTGTGAATTCGATCCTGTCATTATGATGCTAGCTAATTATTTCACCTATTAATTCGTGCAGTTTCTTTATAGTGTTGATAGTCTGTACAATTTGGCATGTTTTTGCAGTGACTGGTACTGGTTGTTCCTATCTATGTTTAGTGCTTCCTTCAGGAGCTCTTGTAAGGCAGGCCTGGTGGTGACGTAATCTCTCAGCATTTACTTGTCTGTTAAGGATTTTATTTCTCCTTCACTTATGAAGCTTAGTTTGACTGTATATGAAATTCTTATTTGAAAATTCTTTTCTTTAAGAATGTTGAATATTGGCCCCTACTCTATTCTGGCTTGTAGGGTTTCTGCAGAGAGATCCACTGTTAGTCTGATGGGCTTCCGTTTGTGGGTAACCCGTCCTTTCTCTCTGGCTGCCCTTAGCAGTTTTTTCTTCATTTAATCCTTGGTGAAACTGACAATTATGTGTCTTGGGATTGCTCTTCTCGAGGAGTATCTTTGTGGTGTTCTCTGTATTTCCTGAATTTGAATGTTGGCCTGTCTTTCTAGGTTGGGGAAGTTCTCCTGGATAATATCCTGAAGAGTGTTTTCTAACTTGGTTCCATTTTCCTGTCACTTTCAGGATCACCAGTCAAATGTAGATTTGGTCTTTTCACATAGTCCCATATTTTTTGGAGGCTTTGTTCATTTCTTTTCACTCTTTTTTCTCTAATCTTGTCTTCTTGCTTTATTTCATTAATTTAATCTTCAGTCATTGATTCCTTTCTTCTGCTTCATCGAATTGGCTATTGAAGCTTGTGTATGCTTCACGAAGTTCTCATACTGTGGTTTTCAGCTCTATCAGGTCATTAAAGCTCTTCTCTACACTGGTTATTCTAATTAGCCATTTGTCTAACCTTTTTTCTAGATTTTTAGCTTCCTTGGGATGGGTTAGAACATTTTCCTTTAGCTCAGAGTAGTTTGTTATTACCCACCTTCTGAAGCCTACTTCTGTCAAGTCGTCAAACTCATTCTCCATCCAGTTTTGTTCCCTTGCTGGCGAGGAGTTGTGTTCCTTTGGAGGAGAAGTGTTCTGGTTTTTGGAATTTTCAGCCTTTCTGCTTTGGTTTCTCCCCATCATTGTGGTTTTATCTACCTTTGGTCTTTGATGTTGGGGACCTATGGATGGGGTTTTGGTTTGGATGTCCTTTTAGCTGATGTTGATGCTATTCCTTTCTGTTTGTTAGTTTTCCTTCTAACAGACAGGCCCCTCAGCTGCAGGTCTGTTGGAGTTTGCTGGAGGTCCACTCCAGATGCTGTTCGCCTGGGTATCACAAGTGGAGGCTGCAGAACAACAAATATTGCTGCCTGATCCTTCCTCTGGAAGCTTTGTCCCAGAGGGGCACCCGCCTGTTTGAGGTGTCTGTTGGCCCTTACTGGAAGGTGTCTCCCAGTCAGGCTACACGGGGGTCAGGGACTCACTTGAGGAGGCAGTCTGTCCGTTATCGGAGCTTGAACGCTGTGCTGGAAGAACCACTGCTTTCTTCAGAGCTGGCGGGCAGGGACTTTTAAGTCTGCAGAAGCTGTCTGCTGCCTTTTGTTCAGATATGCCCTGCCCCCAGAGGTGGAATCTAGAGAGGCAGTAGGCCTTGCTGAGCTGTGGTGGGCTCCGCCCAGTTCAAGCTTCCCTGCTGCTTTGTGTACACTGTGAACATAGAACCGCCTTCTCAAGCCTCAGCAATGGCGATGCCCCTCCCCCTGCCAAGGTCCCATGTTCCAGGTCGATTTCAGACTGCTGCACTAGCAGCGAGCAAGGCGCTGTGGGCGTGGCACCCGCCAAGCCAGGCACAGGGGGGTTTCTCCTGGTCTGCTGGTTGCAAAGACCATGGGAAAAGTGCAGTATTTGGGCACCAGTGTACTGCTCCTCCAGGTACACTCACTCACGGCTTCCCTTGGCTGGGAAAGGGAAATCCCCCGACCTCTTGTGTTTCCCGGTGAGGCGATGCACCACCCTGCTTTGGCTCTCCCTCCGTGGGCTGCACCCACTCTCCAACCAGTCCCAATGAGATGAACCAGTTACCTCAGTTGGAAATGCAGAAATCACCTGTCTGCTGCATCAATCTCGCTGGGAGCTGTAGACTGGGGCTGTTACTGTTCAGCCATCTTGGAAGCGCTCACTTTATCTTTTAAAAGAGTATTTTGTGTGACTGAATGCTCTGACCTTCTGATTTTCTGAGATATTAACAAAAGATTGTCCAGGCCCAGCCTCAACTTTTTCTCTAGAGCATATTTTCCTGACAGTGAATCTCTAAATTTTAGCATATTTTGCAATGTGAATGGGCTGAGAATTTCCCAAGTCATCAAGTCCTGGTTTCTTTTTGTTTAACAGTTCATTCTTCAATTTGTCTCTTTCCTCTTGCATTTTACATAAGCAGCAAGAAGACATCAGGCTATACCTTTAACACTTTTCCTGAAGATCTCCTCAGCTAAATTTCCAGTTTCATCATTTATAAGTTGTGTTTTCCACATAACTGTAGGACAATTCTGCTAAGCTTTCTGCCACTGTGTAACAAGGATCATCTTCTCTCAAGTTTTCCAATAACATGTTTGTCACTTCCTTCTGAGCCTTCACTAGCAATGCCTTTAACATCCATATTTCTACCAATAGTCTGTTTACAATGATTTGGGTATTTTCTAAGGTAATTTGTGTTTTCTCTGCCATACTTTTCACTTCTTTCTGAGCCCTCAATAGTGAAAGCATGTATTAACATCTATATTTCTACTACATTGAAGGCAATGTAGGTTTTTTCTGTCAAACTTCTCAAAATTGTTGCAGCCTCTGCCAATTACCAATTCTAAAGCCACTTCCATGTTTTTAAGTATTTGTTATAGTAGTACCCCACTTCCAGATACCATCTGCTATATTCTTTTTCATTATATCATATCTTTGTGAATCTGGATTTAATCCATTTACATTTAAAATAATTACTGATGAGGAGAGACTTACTTCTGTCATTTTGTTGTTTGTTTTCTGTGTCTGTTGTAGCTTTCTTTGCCCCTCATTTCCTACATTGCCATCTTTTGTGTTTAGGTGATTTTTTTTATATATAGTGAAACATTTAAATTCCTTTCTCATTTCCTTTTGTGTATATTCTATAGCTGTTTTCTTTGTGGTTATCATGGGAATTACATTTAATATCTTTAAGTTATGACACTCTAATTTGGGTTTATACCACCTTAACTTCAATTCCTTACAAAAGTTCTGCTCCTTTAACAGCTGCATCACCATTCCTTTCAGTTGTTGATATCACAGAATTACATCTTTGTACATTGTGTGTCCAAAATCATAAACAAATAATTTGTAATGGATTAGCCTTTTAAATTATGTAGAAAACAAAATGTGGAGTTACAAACCAAAGTTACAATAATACTGGCTTGCAGACTTGTAACTTTTATCTTTTCTTTTCTTTTCTTTTCTTTTTTTTTTTTTTGAGATGTAATTTTGCTCTTGTTGCCTGGGCTGGAGTGCAATGGTGCCATCTTGGCTCACTACAACCTCCCCTTCCTGGTTCACGCTATTCTCCTGCCTCAGCCTCCCACATAGCTGGGATTACAGGCATGAGCCACTGCAACTGGCCCATTTTTTTCTTTTAAATGTATTCTCTTACATTATATAGAAAATAAAAAGTGGAGTTACAAACTTTAAGGATTCCTTGAATGTAATATGTTGTTTCTCTCTTGGTGTTTTTAAGATTCTCTGTCTTTGACTTTCATGGTTTGATTACAATGTGTCTGGGTCTGAGTCTCTCCGAGTTCGTCCTACTTGCAGTTAAGGTTGGATGTTTATATTCGTGTCTTTCATCAAATTTGGGAAGTTTTTGGCAATTACTTATTTAAATATTCTTTCTGTTCCTTTCTCTCTTCTCTTTCTGGGACTCTGCTAATGCATATGTTGGACCAGTTATGATGTCCTATGGGTCCCTTAGTTTTTGTTCACTTTTCTTCAATCTTTGTTCTTTCTGCTCTTAATACTTGATAATTTCCAATTTTTATCTTCAAGTTCACTGCTGCTTTTTTCTGTCTGATCAGATCTGCCTTTGAATTCCTGCAGTGGATTTTTTATTTCAGTTTTTAGACTTTTCAGCTTCAGACTTTCTTTTGGATTTCTTTTTAGGTTTGTTACCTCTTTGTTGATTTTCTATTTTGCTTATGCATTGTTTTCTTGACTTTCTACTCATCTTCATATAGTTTTTTGAGTATCTTTAAGACCATTTTAAAATCTTTGTCGAGTTGATCTATCAGTTCTTTTTCAGGGGTGATTTCTTTTTTTTCCTTTGAATGGGCCACCCTGTCTTGTTTGTTTGTATGCCTTGTAACTTTTTGTTGCAAACTGAACATTTGAATCTAATAATGTGGTAACTCTGGAAATAAAATTCTCCTTTCCTATGGTTTGCTGTTTGTTGTTATTGTTGTTGTTGTTGTTATTGTTGTAGGCTTTCTCTGTGCCAAGGAATAACCTGAGAAGTAAGTTTAAGGTCTTTTCACTTCTTTTTTTCAGCTTGCATTTTTTTTTCTGGGCATTCACAGTGGCTTTCTAATTTTCCCTATATGTGGAATTGCTTTTGAATGTCCTTGTCTTTATGTCTGGCTCACGAAAGGGGAAAATAGAGAAATAGAGGAGGAAAAAAAGATGCCAGGACTTTGAATCCTCTGGATGTCACTTCAACTGGAGGAGGAGAGGGTTGAAACAATGGAGGAGGTTCAACAACAATGGTCTCTTGCTTCTTGTTTTCACATCTGTGATCAAAAGCAGCGAGCAGTGATCAGATTTGCAATATTTGGAGGACAGTGTCCTTTTTGCTTACACTGGCTCCTACAAGTTGCTCTTAGAACACATGCAGAGTTGCTTCTATAGGGCTGGGAATGGGGAATGGGTAGCTATTACTGAGCTAAGAACTGAAATTGACCAAAATTAACCACAATTTACCATCCAAGCTTTCCCCTGGAAGTTGCAAACTTTCCAATAGACTCCAGAGTTTCAAAATAGTTACATCATGCAGCTTTTGCTACTGCAGTTGTTGTATATGTAAGGAGACAGCTTCCACATGCTTCTTATTCTGCCATCTTCCCATAAGCCCATCTAATCTTCTTCTTTTTAAAGTAGATTTTAAGTAGATTTTTAAGAGGAAATGAGGAATAGTTCTTCATCTGTGACTTGAGGGAAGGATACAGACATAGAGTAGGAACAGTAATAGGTTGAAGGGGAGTAAGAGTTTATAGGGGAGGTCATATATGATTATGTTAATCTTTTCTGTGTAGTGAGAATCTAATTTAATATGAGTAAGGTTGGAGATAAGAGTTTCTCTTAACAAGAGAAGAGCTCTGCAAAAACCTTGGGGAATGATCCAGGGGGCCTAGATATTTAAAATATTCTGAATTCTAAGTGTACAGTTTTCCAGTTGTGTATAGCTCTTCATTAAGTTGTAATCTCGGGTTATGGAATTAAATAGGAATTAGCAATTCGAAAGTTGGAAGTTTTTAAAAGTAAAATTCAGGTTTTGATTTTTACAAATTACATTTTCTGTTGACGCTGAGTCTTCTGTTGTTCCTTTGGGGAGAGAAATAAAAGAGAAAGACCAAGGGCTGGAACTCAGATACAGCCTCCAGTAACGGCTGTGTAGTAGAATGTTGGAGTGCTTGTTCATGGGCACCATAATGCTACTATGATCAGCATTTGGATGAAGAGGGACTATATAGACATACTAGAGTTAATATTTGATTGATTTATAATAGATAGGGTACAGTATTTGATCCTCTGATTTTTACCTTATTCTGAATTATCTACCTGTAGTCATCTGACAATCAAATAACTCCCCATCAACTTATTGATATTTAGCTCTATCCTGTCTCTGCAGTCATAGTCTCTAATGTCAGGTTACCCACACACTCCATGATTCAACAAGCCCTGAAAATTTGTGGAACTCTACTTTTTAGCACTTGTGACCCTTTCACCTTTTCAACCAAAGTGACTGTTCAGTGTTATGACTTTGTCATCTTGACACATAGCTTGCAAAGGCAATGGATTCCCATCTTGGTTTCTTAAAGTATAGATGTTCGAAAGTATGCCAGATACTCTAAATTATTGACGTCTGTTAAATGGGAGCTTTTCAAAGATCAAAGAATTGTTCAACAAGTGCTAAACTTTGACATACTTCTTGCATTTTCTTTCAGGTTAACAATAAATGCCCTTGCCCAGAAGCTCAATTCTTACTGGAAGGAAAAAACATCTCAATATAATTTTGAGACCTCAGCTGTAGCCAGGCCAATACCGTAAGTAATAGATATAGAATATGAATGTATTAGGGATAATATCCATAGATCAAATGGAAGGAACAAGGGTAATGTGTCCAGAGTTGGTTTCTGCTAGTGGATTCGTGGTCTCACTCACTTCAAGAATAAAGCTGCAAACCTTCCTGGTGAGTGTTACAGCTCTTAAAGATGGCACGGACCCAAAGAGTGAGTGGTAGCAAGGTTTATTGTGAACAGCGAAAGGACAAAGCTGCCACAGCTTGTAAGGGGACCCGAGTGGGTTGCCGCTGCTTGCTGGGGTGGCCAGCTTTTATTCCTTTATTGTTCCCTCCCATGTTCCGTTTCTGTCCTATCAGAGTGCCCTTTTTTCAATCCTCCCCACGATTGGCTACTTTTAGAATCCTGCTGATTGGTGCGTTTTACAGAGTGCTGATTGGTACGTTTTACAATCCTCTTGTAAGACAGGAAAGTTCCCTAAGTCCCCACTTGACCTAGGAAGTCCAGGTGGCCTCACCTCTCAGTAAGATGGTGCTTTTCACATCAGGAAGTTTAATTGATTAAAAATAGGAAGTCACAGGTACTAATTGCTTCATTCTCTAAACCTCTTCATTCTGCTTTAACACATTTATGGTCTGGATCATAAATGTGATGAGTTGAGTACTGTCAATTTAAAACTGGTAGTGTGATATAGTAGAACATTATGGCTATTTAAATCAAACATTCCTGGGTTGAAAATCTGGTTCTGCGTTTTAATAGTTGAGTGAGCTTGGGTAAGTAAGTTACTTCACCTGTCTGAATATATTAACTTAGGTGACATGCATTTTTAGCACAGTGACTGGCATATAGTAGGTGTTCAGACATGTTAGCAAACTTCCCTTTTTTTTTTTTAATTCCTAGTGAATATTGCTGGGACTATACCAGTACATGAGAGTAGAAATAGAGAACCCAGTATGTTAAAGAAAAGGTAGAATTTATTGACTCTAAGACAAGTCAGGTAAGGAGCATAATACAGAGGATCGAATGTGTAGCAACACATACACAGTCAGTTACACTACCATCAGGACAAACATTAGAGTGGTAGAAGTTCTTTTTGGAGTAGGTACCTGTTATTTTAATTATTAGGCAAATGTATGATATAAAATTTTATTTCAAATGCAACCTAATGGCTGTATTACCCTCTTATGTTTTTTAATTTTATTTTAAAATTTTATTTATTTTTAAATTATCTTTAAGTTCTAGGGTACATGTGCACAATGTGCAGGTTCGTTACATATGTGTACATGTGCCGTGTTGGTGTGCTGCACCCGTTAATTCATCATTTACATTAGATATATCTCCTAATGCTATCCCTCCCCCCTCCCCCCACTCCACAGCAGGCCCTGGTGTGATGTTCCCCTTCCTGTGTCCAAGTGATCTCATTGTTCAATTCCCACCTATGAGTGAGAACATGCGGTATTTGGCTTTTGGTCCTTGTGATAGTTTGCTGAGAGTGATGGTTTCCAGCTTCATCCATGTCCCTACAAAGGACATGAACTCATCCTTTTTTATGGCTGCATGGTATTCCATGGTGTATATGTGTCACATTTTCTTAATCCAGTCTATCATTGATGGACATTTGAGTTGGTTCCGAGTCTTTGCTATTGTGAATAGTGCCACAGTAAACATACGTGTGCATGTGTCTTTATAGCAGCATGATTTATAATCCTTTGGGTATATACCCAGTAATGGGATGGCTGGGTCAAATGGTATTTTTAGTTCTAGATCCTTGAGGAATTGTCACACTGTCTTCCACAATGGTTGAACTAGTTTACAGTCCCACCAACAGTGTGAAAGTGTTCCCATTTCTCCACATCCTCTCTAGCACCTGTTGTTTCCTGACTTTTTAATGATCGCCATTCTAACTGGTATGAGATGGTATCTCATTGTGGTTTTGATTTGCATTTCTCTGATGGCCAGTGATGATGAGCATTTTTTCATGTGTCTGTTGGCTGCATAAATGTCTTCTTTTGCGAAGTGTCTGTTCATATCCTTTGCCCATTTTTTGATGGGGTTGTTTTTTTTCTTGTAAATTTGTTTGAGTTCTTTGTAGATTCTGGATATTAGCCCTTTGTCAGATGAGTAGATTACGAAAATTTTCTCCCATTCTATAGGTTGCCTGTCCCTCTGATGGTAGTTTCTTTTGCTGTGCAGAAGCTCTTTAGTTCAATTAGATCCCATTTGTCAATTTTGACTTTTGTTGCAATTGCTTTTGGTATTTTAGACATGAAATCCTTGCCCATGCCTATGTCCTGAATGGTATTGCCTAGGTTTTCTTCTAAGGTTTTTATGGTTTTAGGTCTAACATTTAAGTCTTTAATCCATCTTGAATTGATTTTTGTGTAAGGTGTAAGGAAGGGATCCAGTTTCAGCTTTCTACATATGGCTAGCCAGTTTTCCCAGCACCATTTATTAAATAGGGAATCCTTTCTCCATTTATTGTTTTTGTCAGGTTTGTCAAAGATCAGATGGTTGTCAGCTCATGGCCATCCTCCATAGTTTTCAAAGAAGTACAAACTAAGATGAGATGCCATTTTTTGCCTTTCAAATTAGCAGTGATTAATGCAGTGAAACCAATGTTCACATACTGCTAGAGAGTGTGTGTGCTGGAAGCAGAACTGTAACAATGGTAATTATTGAACACTTACTTATATGTCAGGCACTGTTCTAAGTTCTTTACATGCAGTGATTTATTTAATCATCACAACAACCCTGTCTGTTAGATATTATTGTTACTTCTTTGTAGATGTAGAGACTGATACACCAAGAACTTTAGTAACTTGCTTTAGGTTAGACAAGCAGCAAGTGGTAGACCTAAGGTTCGAATATAGGTTCGAAATCAGGTCCCCCAAACCTAAGTTCTTAACTGCTGCTTTCTTCTGGAGGGATGCAATGAGGGGAATGTAGTACAGCCGCCTCAGCTACCTATTTCCTGAAAGCATGGGCTAAAAGCCTCTCCTATCTGCCTGGATTGAGGGATCTACCATGATCTGCATGGAACCTGAAACAGACGGTTGCTACCTCTAAGCGTGCCTATCCCTGAGAGAGTAATACTGGCACCCTGCAAGAGACTCTCCTGTGCATATGCATGTAGAACCAAAGCTAATATCATCTTTCTTCTCCCCTCCCACTACTGCTGAAGCTGCTTTTTACTGACTCTGGCTCTAAAACAGTGGCTGTCTAGAAATACATAGACACCAGAGGTCAGGCCTGAGCTTACAGCTTAGAGGTTGCAAGGCTGGAACAGCCTGGAGCTAGGAAATAGGAAGCTGTAGATCCAAAAATGTGCACAAACTTTCTTTGTTCAAACAGGGTTTTTAAAAAAAAGAGGGCATTGTATTTCAGTGGTAGAATTATGAGTGCCTTTTATTTTCTGTATATATTTCTCTATTTTCTAGCTTTTAATATTGAGCTTATATTACTTTTATATTTAGAAAAAAGCACATTTTAAAGCCGGGCACGGTGGCTCACACCTGTAATCCCAGCACTTTGGGAGGCCGAGGCAGGTGGATTGCTTCATCTCAGGAGTTCAAGACCAGCCTGGGCAACATGTTGAAACCCCATCTCTACCAAAAGTACAAACATTAGCTGGGTGTGGTGGCGCATGCCTGTAGTCCCACAGCTACCTGGGAGGCTGAGGTGGGAGGATTGCTTGAGCCCAGGAGGCAGAGGTTGTAGTGTACTGAAATTGTGCCACAGCACTCTAGCCTGGGAGACAGAGTGAGACCCTGTCTAAAAGGAAACAACAACAAGAAAAGTAAAAAGCACAATTTAAGATGTTAAGAAAATTATTGAACTAGACGTAAAAGAACCGCACCAGTCTGTTGAAATATCTAGTATGAGAGCAGTGTAAATATAACATGCATAAATTTCATCCTGGGCTAAATTACATGTTAGTGAAATTGGCTGAGGTGTCCCTCTTCTTGCTTTGTGTGTCTTTTCTCCAGCCTTCTTTGTTCTCACTCTAGCCTGTCTTTTATACCTTAGGTACTGAGTACTTCTGTCATTATAAGGGCCACTTTCTTTCTCAGAGAAACAAATTCACTCTAAAGTGTAGGTAACTGAGGGGAATGGGAGTGGGTATGCATTTTAAGAGTTGAACTCTGGAAGAGTTTTGTCTTAATTTAACCCCATTGTTGTCTGGAGCCACCATTTCTAGTTATGAAATTTAATCAGATTTATATTACTTTTTAACATTAACTTTGGGAATATCAACCTTGTAAAATTTTGATTGAAGTATTATAAGCAAAGGGTTTTTCTTGAGAGGGAAACAAAAAGGAATAAGGAGTCTCTGTAGGGAAATGGGGGAGATGTTTTAATGGCAATGCTTCTATGACTCCCATAAATGCATTTTAAGCCTGTTACGTGATTGCACAGAAGCAAACAAAATGATTCTATGTGTTTTGTTTCTTGGTAATATAGTAATAAACAGAATTTTTCCAAGTTAATAAATTTTAGAGTTAAAATTATCCTATTGTTTGCTTGGAACAAGTGCTACCAGGATAAAAATTATTTAAAAAATTTTGTTGCAATAGCTTTTGGGGTATAAGTGGTTTTTGGTTACGGGATAAATATTATTGACGTCCATAAAAGTAGCTCACCATGTTAATACTTGTAACTATTTTTCCTATCCATATTTGCTATAGTTCTATCATTTTATCTGTGAAGTTAAAAATATATACATTTGGGCACTGAGATGATAACATTCCCAACACATTTCATATATGAAATTAGGTTCTTTCTCTTTTAGACTGCACCTTTCTAATTTAAGACAAAGCACAGAGCTAAGATATACACAGTCACCCTTCCATTTTCCTTCATTCAGGAGGGTTCCTGACCAGACATGGGTTCAGTGTGATGAGTGTCTTAAATGGAGGAAGCTTCCTGGCAAGATTGATCCATCCATGTTACCTGCAAGATGGTTTTGTTATTATAATTCCCATCCAAAGTACAGGTAAGGTTCCAGGACTCAATCTTATGCTCGAGGTAACTCCTGATTTATCTCTATAGTCTAAAACATTTTTCATGTCAGGTTCACACCCTTCAGCCTGGCATTCAAGGCCCTGTTCTACCTGACCCCACCTTACCTATCTAGCCTTACATTTCGTGGTATCTTAACACAAACTTTGTACTTGAGCCAGACCTGTGGCTTCACTATTCCCTACACATGCCATGCTTACTCTCATGTCCGTGACTTTGATAGTGTCATTCCTCTTGCTTGCAATGACTTTCCGCATTCCATTTGTCTATCCTCATCACATCCATCTGGGGAGGAAGTGTTTTGTGTGATGCTTTTCCTGTTGACCATAGTTTACAGTTATTTTACTCTGCTTTCCTCTGGTATTTGATTCTTGACGTTTGTTCACATATTGTTTTGTACTTTTTGGATGTTTTTCACATATGTATCTTTGAAGAGCTTTGGCTCTTCAAGAGGTTATAAACTCTTTGAGACCAAGGACTTTCCATTCCAGGTCAAGTCGATGATGTTCTTTATATGCTTCGTATTTGGAATCAGTGTTCTACAGTAGTACCTGTACCTGTTGTATATTCAGTGTTGTTTGTGTGTTTGGCTTCCTAATATACCATATGTTCCTTGCAACATCCAACATCTAAATAGTGTCTGGCATATCTGTGGGCATTAACTTTAAAAGTTTTTAAAAATTTGACTCAGTAGTCATATAGGTTCATAATAATAAGTCAGTGTGCTTCAATTCAGCTGTGACTTTCTTGAAATTCTTCTTGCAGGATAAATACTGATAGAAAGGTTCTAAAATGGGTATGCGTTTTAGGGGAAAATGTCTAAAATTGAAGAAGTTGAATGAACAAAGATTAGGTCTATAAATACAAACATTTCCTCATAGTCTCTAGATATGCATAAGTATCTTTCCATGAGAGTAAATGAGATTGTGTAATTAGAATATGGAACTGAGTACTTAGAAGTCTCATTTGTGAATACTTTATCTTTTAGTACAGGAGACATAACCTTGCAGGCCACTTTGCCCTTTTATAAACTGGGTATAATATAGCTGCCAATTATTGTTAAATTTTGTTTGTTTCTAGGATTACTTTTGACCACTGAATGTATTTTCTAGTACTCCTTTCAGTTTTTACTCCTAAAATTCTCTTTCTCATGCTTTACATATAACAAGGTTTTACAATTTGAATGGGATCTGAACTCTATAATGTTAGAGAGTTGTTAACCTGCATAGTTGTAAGGAAATTAAAAGGTAAAAGTGAAGGACCCAGTTTTTTTCCAAAGCATGATTTCTTCTCTATACTGCAGGAGATGCTCTGTTCCAGAGGAACACGAACTCACTGACGAAGACCTGTGCTTGAGCAAAGCTAAGAAACAGTTGAGTATACATGAGATGGTATTCTCTATCATAGGGTAGAGTAGCCTGACACTTCCTTATAGGACAGGGGAGTTTTGAGAAGAGAGAATTATTTTTGGTTCTTAAATAATTTCCCTCTTCACCTCTCGGCTCTCCCAGTTCTTTATTCCTTCTAATCATCTCTTGAATGTCTCAACTAGTGATTGTATTTAGTCTTTCTCCTCTCTTTCTCTCTCTCTCTCTCTCTCTGGTGGGGCACTTAAAATCTCACTTCAGTAACCTAGTTCAGAAAGGCACCCTCAGTTACTCAATGAGGCTCACAGTATTTGTTATTTGGAAGGAATATTATAACCTAAATCTACAATTGGCAGTCCATTTCAAACTGAGAAGTTACATGAGTGAATTAAATAGCATTTTTGTCTTCTCCTAGAGAACAAACTGTTGAGGAGAAGAAGAAGATGCCTACGGAAAATGAGAACCACCAGGTGAGAGGCAGTGTACACCCTTATCGTTCTCACACAACATTTTCCCCAGCAGAGAATATAAGTTGAAGGAAGCAGCAATCTTGAAAGCTGCATAGAAATAACAAACAATTTCTTTTGGTGGTCTTTTTTCATTGAATCTTTTGGTTTTGCTTTGCTCTGCTGTCACTGATGTTTAGATCACCAGAAATAGAAGAGTCAAATCGTTTATCTTCCAGATTTGGATTCAGTACTGAATCTGGACAGTATGAATGTCACATTCAATGTCACAGAATATTCAGGGTTGTGTTCCATCCTCATACAGGCTTCTCCTGTTAAGTGTCTGCTTTTCCTGTCTCTTTTCTTCTAGGATTCAGGGGTGATCCCTTCCTCCTTCCTCTTGGGAAGAAGGGGTGGTTCTTTGTACTCCTCTCCGATCCCTGCTTTCAGGCTGGCTGGCTTTATAAAAACTCTGCTGTTTTGAATTTTCAGGAGCACTGTCTCTCGGACATGGTTGCCCAGCTCCGGACGCTGAAGGGTGCAATAAGGTTGGCCGTCCTTTCAGGGACACTCCTTTCCTGACAGCCACCATAGCACCCATATATCTTCCCCTCCCAACCGTGCCTTTCTGCATGATTTCCCTCTTGACCCTCTTTCCCAGAGAGATCTACTAGTCGCATGTTAGATTCACCTTCCACCCACTCAATCAGGGTAGGTCAGACTGGTGAGGATAGAGGCAATTTAATACTAACTCTTCTTCTGATATCCTGCCAAGACCCAGGCATATGAATAATCAGGTTTCATACCCTAATGCCTTGGTTTAATTGTCTGATGTAGAGATTGAGAGATTTCCTAGGACTGCCCTGTTCTCATTCAGTTTGCCTCCCGTATATTTTCCCTCACCTTAATCATTCATAGTATTTTCATGAGCTGGCTCTCCCACAAGATCCAGATGCATGTCTGTGTGTGTGTGTATACTATGAATATATGTTAGTCTGTCGCATGTATTTCTCCCAAACTGGCACAGACACTTGCTGCAGTGCATTTTCCCACCATCCCTACCCTCATCACACATCTCAGAGGAGTGAAAACTCAGCCTTAAACTGGGTCACAAGAGAGAATTAGACAGTGATTGGGGGCCTGGGTTTATACTGGGGATGGGATAATTCTAGGAGCCAGTAAGTAAGCTGGGGGAGGTCTGTTTGGTGTCCAGCTGATAAGGTTGATAACTGAATACGCCTGGGTTCAGTGTTCTAGTGTACATTACTGTGCACTGTTTGTTTTGTGTAGGAAATGATTTCTTTTTATTTGGCCAAGCATTCTTTCCTAGCATCAAAAGGATTGACTCATCCTTTGACATTTGGTTTGAATTTGAGACTTTTACAAATCATTTCTGTCTTTTCTAGGTATTCAGTAATCCACCAAAGATCCTTACTATTCAAGAAATGGCTGGATTGAATAACAAGACAATTGGATATGAGGGAATTCATAGCCCTAGTGTGCTTCCATCTGGTGGAGAAGAAAGCAGATCACCTTCTCTTCAACTTAAGCCTCTGGATTCCAGTGTTTTTCAGTTTTCCAGGTGACTAAAAAGCATGATCTCTTGTCAATAGTAAGCTTTAGGGTCTGTTTTCCTATAGAGTAAGTTGGTATGTTTTACCTTGTTTCTATTTTTTCTAAGGCCTAGCATGGAATTTAGAAGTAGAAACACAATTTTAAGTTGATAGAATTGTGTGTTGCATGTACCTCCAGTTTTTCAGTATTATAACTGCTGTATCAGGTCTGTAATTTTGAGGTGATCATTTGCTGATGCTCTTTTTATGTATCATGTATTCACATTATATTGGGAATTGTGAAATAATAGGCAAAATTTGAAAAGTGTAAAATACTACACAAATAAGGTAATGTTATTTCGATAAGCTTTGTTCCTTTTCTTCAGTGTATGGATATTGAAGTTCTCTGGGGCCTCATAGGCCTAGCACGTGTTGGCCACATATAAAAATAACTATTATATATTTGTGCCATTAGGTAAGCTTTATCATCTGTTGTTTCCTATAATAAATTATTAGTATAAGTTTAGCATTGGACTTTACTTGTTCACCTTCTAGCACCTCATCAGTGTTATTTTGTGTCTTCATAACAAGAAGGAGCATAACTGTTCTTTTTCTTACATATCAGAAGTATTTAAAGCATTGAAGGATCTGACTGCCCATTTACTGCCATGGGACTGAACTTAGTACTCCTAATTATGACTCTTTGCTTTCTCCTCTCTATTCTGCTTCTCACTCTTATAGGGTCAAGCCATATAGGGCAGGGACAGGGTTGCTCTCTAATAGTAGAAATGTCTATGTTCATCAGTAATATGACTATTATATAGTGGGATGTGAATTATTATTATTTTTTTTTGAGACGGAGTTTCACTCTTGTTGCCCAGGCTGGAGTGCAATGGCACAATATTGGCTCACCACAACCTCCCCCTCCCGGGTTCAAGCGATTCTCCTGCTTCAGCCTTCCGAGTAGCTAGGATTACAGGCATGTGCCACCATGCCTGGCTAATTTTGTATTTTTAGTAGAGACGGGGTTTCTCCATGTTGGTCAGGCTGGTCTTGAACTCCCGACCTCAGGTGATCCACCCACCTCAGCCTCCCAAAGTGCCAGGATTACAGGAGTGAGCCACCATGCCCAGTCGGGATGTGAACTTTTTAGTGACTATTTTCAGTTTGGATATCTTCTTAACATATTGTAGAATAGTCAGTGGAATACATAATAGGATAAAGTGACTCCTGGTTGGTGGTTTCTTTTTCTCTGTGTTTCTGAGTTCGAGACCAGCCTGGACGACACAGCAAAATCTCATCTCTTAAAAAAAAAAAAAAATGCACAATAGAACAGTGCCTTGGAATATAGTAGGTACTCAATAAGTAATGGTTGAATCTGAGTCATATTTAAGAAGCAGTTTCTAAGATTGAATTTTATAGCAATGGGATAAGAAATAGAATCCAACCTTAGTCTCAGGAGCTTGAGCCTAATTATACCATTTCCATGCATACTTTTCCAACTCCCATTTTAGGTTGGGAGGGGTGTACTGTAAATGCTAAGTGTTTTTGAAGCACATTGTTACCTTTTTACCCTGGGCTCCTGGAGATGCTCATATATCACCATTGCTGCTGGAGTGTCAGGTGTCTTTGCTTTTGAAGACTATCCTTTCCCTACTGTGACCACTTTTCCTTTTTTTCCAGTGTTTCTTTTGTAACTCTGTAGTGGTTTTCGGTAACCTCAAGGGGATTACAAATGCTAATTTATATACTTATTTTATGAATGCAGTACAATAGAACTTCCATTGGGTGGCATACTTCATCAGTCTCTGTTGGAATTTTTATATGAGTCTTTATAGATTGCTATATCGAGAGTGAGGTTTTGGCTGTAGAGGACAGGTAAAGTACATTGACCATTCATGTGTAATTTTTATTTATTGAGAATAAAATTA
Source organism: Chlorocebus sabaeus (assembly GCF_047675955.1). NCBI lineage: Eukaryota > Metazoa > Chordata > Mammalia > Primates > Cercopithecidae > Chlorocebus > Chlorocebus sabaeus. The sequence continues at coordinate 46,416,328 of NC_132933.1, forward strand.
TTTTAAGAGAAAGAGATACATAAGAGGTATGTGATAGTTGCTGTTGCTAATGTCAAATATGTTACATAAGATCAGTAAATGATGATTGTGTCATTTCAGGTTACCCTTTTTGAGGGAATCACATTGATTGGGCTGAGACTACCTTTTTATGGGAGAAAATGGAGTTAAGAGTCTAGTAAAATATATAGGATTTCTGATAAAACATTAAGGTTTAATCAAGAGTTACAAAGGTCTTCTGTTATTATCAGCATACGAAGCTGATAAGGGTCCTTGGGTCATGTAGTTCAGCTTACTAACTCTAGATAAAATAAAGCCTACAGTATCCAAGAAAACACATTTAAGTTCTAGTGGGGTAGTTTAGCAGGAGCTCCACAGGTGTCACTGGAAACAGCTCTGTGAGTCCCACAAATCTAGCAAGGGAAGGAGAGGACCTGCAATAAAGAATAGGTTCCACCAGGCCGGGCGCGGTGGCTCAAGCCTGTAATCCCAGCACTTTGGGAGGTCAAGACGGGCGGATCGTGAGGTCAGGAGATTGAGACCATTCTGGCTAACACGGTGAAACCCCGTCTTTACTAAAAAAAATACAAAAACTAGCTGGGCGAGGTGGCGGACGCCTGTAGTCCCAGCTACTCGGGAGGCTGAGGCAGGAGAATGGCATAAACCCAGGAGGCAGAGCTTGCAGTGAGCTGAGATCCGGCCACTGCACTCCAGCCTGGGTGACAGAGCGAGACTCCATCTCAAAAAAAAAAAAAAAAAAAAAAAAGAATAGGTTCCACCAGTATGTAAGCAGGTATAACCTTTTAGGGGAAGACAGCTTATTTCTGTTAAAGGAAATAATCCCTTTCTATTTGTTCATTCTACGTGTATAATCACACCACATAATGACATCTTGTTCAGTAACAAGATGTCACATACACAACAGTTATCCCATAAACTTTCAATACTGTATTTTTACTGTACCTTTTGTATATTTAGATATATTTGATATGCAAATACCATTTTGTTACATTGCCTATAGTATTCACTACAGTCACAGGTTTATAGCCTAGGAGCAATAGGCGATTGCCTAGGTATGTAGTAGGCTATGCCATCTGGGTTTGTGTAAGGACTATGATGTTTGCACAATGAGAAAATTGTCTAACAATGGATTTCTCAGAGCATATGCCCATCAATAAGTAATGCACGACTGTATTTGAGTGCCTATTTTATGAAAGGCCCTGTTCTAGGGTAGTGATAAGGTCAAAGTTTGATATGTAAGGTATCCCCAATATTTACATATAAAATGCATAAGTTTTCTTTCTTTCTTTCTTTTTTTTGACAGTCTCGCTCTGTCGCCCAGGCTGGAGTGCAGTGGTGCAATCTTGGCTCACTGCAACCTCCGCCTCCTGGGTTCAAGCGATTCTCCTGCCTAAGCCTCCTGAGTAGCTGGGATTACAGGTGCGTGCCACCATGCCTGGCTAATTTTTGTATTTTTAGAAGAGACGGAGTTTCACCATGTTGGTCAGGCTGGTCTCAAACTCCTGACCTTGTGATGTGCCCGCCTTGGCCTCCCAAAGTGCTGGGGTTACAGGCATGAGCCACTGCACCCGGCCAAATACATATAGTTCTCTTATGGGTGATACAAAATAAGATTTAAAGTGGCTGGGCGCAGTAGCTCACACCTCTTATACCAGCACTTGGGAGGCCAAGACAGGAGGGTTGCTTGAGCCCAGGAGTTTGAGACCAGCCTGGGCAACACAGTGAGATCTCTTCTCTACAAATAATAAAAAACATAGCTGGGTGTGGTGACGTGTGCCTGTGGTCCCAGCTACTCTGGAGGCTGAGGTGGGAGAATCACTTGAGCGTAGGCTGCAGTGAGCCAGCTGTGATTGTGCCACTGCACTCCAGTCTGGGCAACAGAGCAAGACCCTGTCTCAAAAAAAAAAAAAAGAAAGATCTAAAGTTACCGTAAGCATTTGAATGAAGGGAAGAATTAGTGACTGTAATTTATTTAGATATTTAGATTTGAGTAAGCTATATGTCAAAGGCTAATTAGTTCATATTTTTAAAGGTTAACAAGAAATTCTGAATTGCACTGTAATGGTGGAGGGAGAGAAGTAGAGACATTCTAATGTGTCTAAAGGAATACTTGAAATAACAAACAAGGGGTAGAAATAGAAGAACAATTTTGCAAATGAATAAGATTGATTCAGGGGCCAGTATTAACATTTAAAAATATTATCTGGGGAAACAACTTCCAGAATGGAGAAATGAGCATAGTGGACTCTCTCACCAACAAATAACTGTTTAACTTGTAAAAAGAATTAAATGGATATTCTGAAGGTGCAAAGTATAATAACTGATATGAAAAAAGGGACTAAAGAGCACATTACAGTTGGAAGGATAAAGAATAAAAAAAACTTGAAGATAGATCTGTTATAGATCATGAAATTTGAAGAACAGTGGAAAAGAAAAATGAACAGAGCTTCAGAGAAATGTAGAACGCCATGAAATGCACTAACATATGCATAATAGGAGTGCAAGAAGAATAGAAAATGAAGTAGAAAAAATATTTCAAGAAATCATGGCTAAAATCTTCCCAAAGTTGATGAAAAACATTAATGTATACATCTAAGAAGCTCAGCAAACTCAAAATAGGATAAATACAGAGATTCATAGCCAGACACATCATAGTGCAAATATTGAAAGCCAAAAGCAAAGAGAAAATGATTCATCATGTAGAAGAGAACCCCAAGATTAAAGTTGATGACTTCTCGTGAGAAAAAAATGGGAACAAGAAGGCAGCGTGATGACATATTCAAAGTACTGAATGAAAGACTGTCAACCAAGTATCTTAAATACAATAAAATTATCTTTAGGAAATAAAAGTGAACTAAATACATTGCTAGATAAACAAAAGCCGAAGGAATTTGTTGCCAGCAGACCTGCCTTACAAGAAATACTAGAGAGAGTTTTTTAGGATGAAAGCAAGCAATATCAGACAGTAATCTGAATTCACATGAAAAAGCAAAGAGTGCTTGTAAAAGTAATTGTGTGGTTAATTATAAAGCACAATACAATAGCATATTTCTTCCTCTTTCTATTCTTAACCGATTTAAATAATAGCAAAGCAATATATATGTATATAATTGCATATATATATTGGTTTATCATTGTGCTTATAACATATACACATGTAAAATATTTGACAAGAACAGCATAAAGGAGGTGGATGGGAATAAAGTTACATTGGAGTAAGGAAATGATGCCAGATAGTAAAAAATTGAAAATAAAAAGGTTAATGAAACAAACTCTAAATATGTACTTGCTCTACTTTCTTCTCTTGGTTTCCTTGGAAGATACAACACTGCATAAAGTAATAATTATAACAATGTATTATTAGATTCGTGAATGTTATACTAGAAGATATATGACGTAAAAAGAGGAACAGTAAAGGTAGGACAAAGGAACAAAGAAGGCATGACACCTGTAGAAAATTTAAAAACTAAATAGCAGATGTAAATTCTGCCTTATCAGTAACATAAAATGTGACTGGATTAAGCAATCCAATCAAAAGACAGATATCAGATTATATGTGTGTGTGTGTGTGTGTGTGTATATATATATATTTATTTATTTTTTTGAGACAGAGTCTTGCTCTGTCACCCAGGCTGGAGTGCAGTGGCATGATCTCGGCTCACTGCAAGCTCTGCCTCCCAGGTTCACACCATTCTTCTGCCTCAGCCTCCTGAGTAGCTGGGACTACAGGCGCCTGCCACCATGCCTGGCTAATTTTTTGTATTTTTAGTAGAGACGGGGTTTCACTGTGGTCTCGATCTCCTGACCCTGTGATCCGCCTGCCTCGGCCTCCCAAAGTCCTGGGATTACAGACATGAGCCACCACACCCAGCCTCAGATTATATATTTTTTAAAATGCAAATATACTATTTACAGGAAACACACTTTAGATGCAAAGATACAGATAGGTTGAAAGTAAAAGGATAGAAAAGATTCAACATGCAAACCTGGTTATACTAATATCAGACAAAATAGACTTTTGAATAAAAAAGGTTAGTGGGTATAAAGAGGGACATTTCATTGACGATAAAGTCCATCAGGAAGATGTAGTAACTACACTCACATATGGACCTAACTACACAGCCCCAGAAATACACAAAGCAAAAATGTAGAGAGAAATAGACAATTTAACAATAATAGTTGGAGACTTTAATGCCCTACTTTCAATAATGGATACAACAACTGGGAAGAAGATCAACAAGAAAATAGAAGACTTGAAGAACATTCTGAACCAACCAGACCTGACATATATACAGAAAACTTCACCCAACAACAACATAGTATGTATTCTTCTCAAATGCACATGAAATATTCTCCAGGATAGACAGACTGTATGTTAGGTTGTAAAACAAACCTCAGTGAACCTTTTAAAAGGATTGATAATCATACAAACAGGGGATGTTCTCCAATTACAATATAATTAAATTAGAAATCAACAACCTAAGGAAATTTGGAAAATGCACAAATATATGGAAATTAAATGACACATGTCTTAATTTCCAAAATGACAAATGGGTAAAAGAAAAAAATCACATTGGAAATGTAAAAATATATTGGAAAGATGAAAATTAAAACAAAATATATGAAAAGTATGGGTTGAAGCTAAAGAAATACTCAGAGGGAAAATTATATTTTTAGATGCTTACATTGCAGTTGAAGAAAGAGACTGGGCATGGTGGCTCATGCCTGTAATCCCAGCACTTTGTGAGGCCGAGGTGGGAGAATCATTTGAGCCTAGCAGCTCAAGAGCAGCCTGGGCAACATAGGAAGACCATGTCTCTACAGAAAATACAAAAATTAGCTGGGCGTGTATGTCTGTACTTCCAGCTACTTGGAAGGCTGAGGTGGGAGGATCACTTGCTGTTATAAATGCAAAATGTTGCAGCTGCTTTGGAAGACACTCCAGTAGTTTCACAAAATGTTAAACAAAATGCTGTATGACTCAGTAATGCCACCCTTAAGTTTTTACCCAAGAAAACTGAAAACATGTATCTTTACAAAAACTTGTATATTAATGTTTTAATAGCAGCATCATTCATGGTAGCCAAAAAGTGGATGCAATTTAAATAACCATCAAGTGATGAATGGATATAAAATGTGGCCTATTCATACAATGGACTATTATTTAGCTAGGAAAAGGAATGAAATACTGATTATGTGCTGCAACATGGATGAAACTTGAAAACATTATGTTAAATGAAAGAAGCAAGTTAAAAAAGACCATATGTTTTATTCCATTTAAGTGAAAGAAGCAAGTTTTAAAAAGACCATATGTTGTATTATTCCATTTATATTAAATGCCTAGAATAGGCAAATCTACAGAGACAGAAAGTAGAGTAGTGGCCCAGTGGGGGTATGGGGAGTAACTGCTGATGTGTAGGAGGTTTCTTGCGGGGTGGTGCATATTTTCACAACTTAGGTTGTGGTGATGGTTACACAACTCTGTGAGAATACTAAAATTGTTGAATTGTACACCTTAAATGAATTTATATATTTCTGTGCCAGTAAAGATGTTGAAAAATACATCATCTGGAAGGAGTATATATACACTATTACGGGCTGTGATTTTTGGTCCTTATTCTTGCCTATTCCTTCAGCATAGTAGGAAACATTTATGAAATGAGTGAGTAAAAAATGAAATATATTAATTTGAATATATCATTCTCTGTCTTGGTTAATGAAAGAATACAAAAACTGATAGTGGTTAATTATAGAAGCCTCTCAGAAAGCATTTTGAAGGAGCAGAAACATGGTGTATGTCAGGAAATGTAAAATACTTAAAGGAGAAAACCAAAAATGCACCATAAATTGACAGACAATGGAGGAATATGACAAAGAGCAGAAAGGAAATAAGAGGGAACTGTGTAGTTGGAGAATTTCTAGTATATAAAACCCATAATTAATCTCTACTCAATGAGTGAATACAAGTCTGGTATGACAATTGATTCCTAAAAGGACTTGCCAGACTTTCTGGAGAAGTATAGCACCAATAAGTAAAATCTAGTTGTTTTCCCTCATTCACATAATAGTTCTTTTTTTGGTTGCCTCTTATGTGAAAGTTTTGTTCCCTCCTCCCCATCTAGCATGGTTAATTAAGCTCCCTTCTGTGTAGGAACGTATACTTTTGTAAGGTACCTAGGAGACACACACACACACACACACACACAGTAGTAAGTGATGCATATTAATAAGAGTGTTTGAAGTGCTATAGGAATTCGGAAGTAGCATTTGAGATGGATTTACACATTCAGTGTTGGGTAGAAGAAGGGCACTCCAGTCAAAAGGAGCAGCATGAGGAATTACAGGGCATCCAGTTTGACTGATGTTTGTGAAGGGAGTAATGAGAGATAAAACTAGGGCCAAATTATGTCCCAGCTCTGATACTTACTAGCCACCTTGGGAAAGTTACTTTACTTCTTCCTGAGCATCCCCTTAAAACAATGGAGATAATAATCCCTATGTTTATTGGAAGAATTAGATGAGGCAATACATGTTAAGCACTTCTTACATGATCTGGTACAGAGTAAGTGCTCAGTCAATGTTTACTATGTTTGGGCATGGAAAAGCTTCAATACTGAGCTAAGACATTTAAGCTTTTATGTTGTGGGGAGCAATAAATAAAGATTTTGAATAGAGGAGTAGCATGATCAGAGCAATGCTTTAGGAAGATTAGCTTGGGACAGTGATCTGGAGGTAAGAGAAGGGGAGACTGGAGATAGGAGGAAGCCATTGCAGTAGTCCAGGAAAGGTAGAGGGAGCTTGAACTTGAGTATTGATAATATATAAAACTACTGTATAAATATTACTGACAGTTTGGTGCTGTTGTAACACAAATAGGAAACATAGGGAAAAGGAGCAGGTTTGAAGGTGAAAATGAAAGGTTGGTTTTATACATACTGAGTTTGAGATATCAGTGGGACTCCAGGAAGAAATATGTGACAGGCAGTTGGAAATTCAGTACTGGGGGTCAGGGTTTGGGAGAATATGGGAGTTGTTGTCCAGAGGTTATAGCCAAGAGGTTGTATAAGATTATGAAAGAGAAGAAACACAGGGTCAGAAGAGAAGATAGTTAAGGACAGAACCCTTAGAGGTGGGAAAACGAAGAGAAGGCAAATAATATGACTGTAATTGCTTTTCACAAGGCTTGGTTGTTGCTATTTAGTATTATATACTTTTCCTTTAGACCTGCCAACCAATTGTTTGCTGTCTTCTTCAGTAACACAGCTGAATGGGCCATCACTAGTGGTCCTTATACATCTTCAAAGATGGATACAGTTGTTCTTACATAGGTCCTAAGTCCTTTTGCTTTTACCTAAGGCTAACACGACAAGATCTGTAAAGATGGCAGATCAGTTGTATTTCTGAAGAACATATGGGCATTATAAGAAGCTACAGTTTGGTTTGTCTTACAGGTGTTCTCAGAAAATACAGAGAAATATGGGCAGCCTTGAGGTAGTATGAGGTGGCAAATCATATGTCTGATGCTTTCTCATTGAAAATTTGAAAGTTGATTTTATCTTGAAATGTCTTGGTTATCCAGAGAGAGGGCAGAATAGTTGTAAGGATAAAAATGGGGTTCCCACCCTGCTGCACGATTAAAAATTGCCAATGGATTTCTCTGGTGCCAGTTGTTTCATTAGTTCTTCAACCCCTAGTGCATACAGCAGCCAGAAATGGAAGGTGACTTAAGGCCATCATCATGGGCTTTCCTGCAGAACTCAGGGAGTGTCTGCTTGTGCTTGAGCACGGGAATTCTTTGTTACAAGGGGGAAATGACTTGAATTGGCTGATTCACTTTCTTTGTTTCTGAATAGGCCCCTGTGATTCAATTAACTTTTACAAGTGAACTGGGGGCATTAGCCACAATCCAGTGGGCTGGTGAAAGAATTGTGTGGTTCTGCTGCAATATAAAAAAAAATGTACATAAGTATTTGATACTGGAAGGCATTTGTGACGCTGTAAAATTAATGAGTTGGCACTGTTCTCTGCATACTCCTCTAGGCTTTTTATGGCCTTTTTATTCCATTCTTGTGTTAGGGGATTTGGGGTATGTGTTTTTTGTCTTCCTTCTAGACTTATATCTTCAGGATACTTCTAAGTCAGGCTGGTCGCAATCTTATTTTTAGAATTCTTACCAAGGTCAACCTAGTCCTATTATACCCAGATGATGCCCATTCACATCTTTCAACTTCACCTCTCCCTTAATACCAATTGCACTGGTGAAAGGGTTGAGGCTTGTGAGTAAAGTTGTATCCCTAACCTGAACTTGTCTGTGGGTAACATCTAGAGCCGGTCTGAATATGGGAAGTTTGAGTTGGGGTTCCATAGGATCAGAAAATACTTAACTTGTACTGTGACAGCTTACAATTTAATTTCCTCTCCTTGCAGTAAGTACAAATGGATCCTAGGTGAAGAACCAGTAGAGAAACGAAGAAGGCTCCAGAATGAGATGACAACACCTTCTCTAGATTATTCCATGCCTGCTCCTTACAGGAGGGTAGAGGCACCTGTTGCCTACCCAGAAGGGGAGAACAGCCATGATAAATCGAGTTCTGAGAGAAGTACACCACCATACCTTTTCCCAGAATATCCAGAAGCAAGCAAGAATACAGGTCAGAATAGGGAGGTTTCAATTCTGTATCCTGGGACCAAAGACCAACGCCAGGGGTCCCTGCTTCCTGAAGAATTAGAAGATCAGATGCCAAGATTGGTGGCAGAAGAATCTAACAGAAGTAGCACAAGCATAAACAAAGAGGAAGTGAACAAGGGACCTTTTGTAGCTGTTGTTGGTGTTGCCAAAGGTGTTAGAGATTCAGGAGCTCCCATTCAGCTGATCCCTTTTAACAGAGAGGAGCTTGCTGAGAGACGAAAAGCAGTTGAATCCTGGAACCCAGTGCCTTATTCTGTGGCCTCTGCTGCAATCCCTGCTGCAGCCATTGGGGAGAAAGGAAGAGGCTATGAGGAGAATGAAGGTCGTAATACACCAAAGATGAAGAACCAGAGAGAGCTGGAAGAATTGAAGAGAACCACAGAAAAATTGGAACGTGTTTTGGCTGAAAGGAATTTGTTCCAGCAAAAGGTTAGGGTAATACCTCACCACTAGGAATAAGAGACCATTGTAACCAAGAGACCGGGATGTTGGTGCCCTGATTATTTAATGTTCTGAGGCCTTTAAACAAAATACGCCCTTGAACTATTCTGTGGTGTTTCAGATAGAGTAACTGTAGTAGGCTTCCTGCACATTTTAGGGTATTGAAAAGGTCCCTAAGTAGAGGAATATGTATAGTGGAATCACAGGATGACCATATGAGGAATGGTTTTGGGCATGTTTTTTTGTGGGGTCATTGAATTTCTGTTTCTTGGACTGCAGGTGGAGGAGCTGGAACAGGAGAGGAATCACTGGCAGTCTGAATTCAAGAAAGTCCAACATGAATTGGTGATCTACAGTACCCAGGAGGCGGAAGGCTTGTACTGGAGCAAGAAACACATGGGTTATCGCCAAGCTGAATTCCAGATTCTGAAAGCTGAGCTGGAAAGAACCAAAGAGGAAAAGGAAGAGTTAAAAGAGAAATTGAAGGAAGCAGAGACACACCTGGAAATGCTGCAGAAGGCTCAGGTCTCCTACCGGACCCCAGAGGGAGATGACCTAGAAAGGTTAATTACTAGGGTTTAGTTATCAGCTTGTGAGTGCTAATGGGAAGCATCCCTCAGGACCCCCTGTTATTGGCCATAGACAAAGGAGGAAGCCTTAATTCACAGGCCACCAAGAATTGAGTAATTACTTCTTAGAAAGCTGCAGCCAGTCTCCCTATGCTTGGTGGTGTTGTGCTTTCTTCTTTCTAGCTAATGAAAACATAACTGTTGAGAAATGTGGTTCCATTTTGAAGGGGCTTCATTTTATTCTGTTGGCTAATGACTCCATATCATCTCTTCTCCTGCCCCCTCACTCCTTCATACAGGGCTTTGGCAAAGCTTACGCGGCTACGTATCCACGTCAGCTATCTCCTTACTTCTGTCCTCCCTCACTTGGAGCTTCGTGAGATCGGGTATGACTCAGAACAAGTGGATGGGATCCTGTACACGGTGCTGGAGGCAAATCACATACTGGATTGAGCACCAGACTGTATACCCTTCTCTTCTGTCTCTTCTCTTTTCTCTCACTCCCCCACATCTGTGTCTGTCTTTCTCTCTCTCTCTCTCTCTCTCACCCTCACCTTTATGCCTTATATAGAGAATCTCTGTGTAAATCCTGGCTCATAATCAGTCTCCTTCTTATCAGTTTTAGTGTGGAGAAAGAGGCCGGTTTAAATAGACTTTAAAGAGTCTAGGAATAGAAAAGCAATAGTCACCAAGCTAGGTGACCTGAAAGCTTTAATTTTCATGACCTGGATATGTGGTCTATTTTATATCTTTTTCTGAAATGTTTTGTATTCACTTAGGTTAAATCAATCAGCAGATATTGGGTCCGGTATACCAGGTGTTTTGGGGGTAAGCTAATAAGTATAACTCATGTTTGCAGCCTTCGAAGATGTAACAATCTCGTTGGAAACATAAGACATACATCACATTATACACAAAAGTGTATGATATGTACAACTGAGTGGTACAGATATGACATGGAAGATCTGGGGGAGGAAGTTCAAGGAAGGCACCACACCAGAAATGGGACCTAAATTAAGGCTTAAAGAATGAGCATGGCCACACTGTCAATGAGTGTTCTTTAGGTGGTAGGACTATGGTTGATAGTTTTCTTCTTCCTATCTTCCTGCCTTTTTCAGATTTTCAGTATTAAACTTGTTATTCTTACATTGGAAAAAATAAATTGTTTTTAAAAAGATCAAGTAGGCTTGGATTTGAATATCAAATGAGAGATTATGTGAAAATATAAGGTAATGTTATATTTCTAATTTATATTAAATTTAGCATTACCTCTGGAAGAAGAAAAGCATAAACAAAGGCGTGGAAAAATTTGGAATGTGAAAAATGTGTTTGATAGAAGTGGTGGGTTAATGTAAAGGGAACTAAGGTTACATCATGATCTGTTCACCTGCTTTGGTATTTGCATTTTAATAAGGGATTCTTGAAAAACAAACCTATAAGGCTCAAATTAAAAAATATATTTATCATCAAATTAATGGGATTTCGGGTTGTTAGGGAAGTATTTTAGAGTGGAATCTATCTGGTGTCCCCCAGAATATACCTACTCACTCTTCAGGCTAGTGCTGAGTGAGGGGTAAACCTCATACTATCAGAAATAGTAAAACTTATTCTCTTGTAAAAGGAGACATTGTATTCATTTCTTTATTGTGTTTACATAGCACATACTCTCCAAAGAGTTCAGGATACTTTTCAAAAGACATTGAACAATGAACACATAAAAATATACCAACAGTAAAAAGTAGGAAGTAGAGGAGAAACAATCAAAGGAAGGTGAGATCAAGCAGTGGCAAAAGGATTAGCTAGTCCAGAGGAAATGTCTTGGATATTCATTCTGTTTCTCCCCCACAGAGTTACTTCAGAACACTTTTCCAAATTAATTTTACCTCCTTTGAAAGGGGATTCATAGTAGATATCCCAGTGAGACTGCAGGGAATGAGGGGAGGCCGGATCCAGGCTTCATCATTAGAATGAGTACTGAAAGATATCCCCTGCCCCCTTACCTTCCACCTCACCCCAGCTCTTGCTTGCCATGTGATTAATTTTCATGTTAGACATTTGGATTATGATAGTCAAGGCCACAGTTGTCTAAATGTAAATAGTACTGAGGGAAGAGTAGCACATTCTGACATTCTCTCAGTGAGACTTATTCATCAGATGGGGGCTGTGAGCGGGTGGGATTTCACACAGATGAATGGGAGTCTGCTGGAGGAAAAAATTCAGAGCATTGAAGGTTCTGCCTATGTGAGTGAGTGTTGGCTGAATGAAGGGACGGAGTAGGAAGGAGGGCAGGCAATGAGGCTTTAAAGGGAAGAAGGTAGGAAATTTGAACTCTTCTTTCCTAGTGCTTACTCTCAGCCCATTCCCTGGTTTGTGGTCCTGACCCCACAATGCTTTTTCCAGCACCACTATCTGTGTGAGTCCATTCACTTCAATACTAAAGCTACCTCTTTGTTTCCTATTTACTACAAAGCCATACTAGCATGAGATCTCATTGATAGTGTTAAATCCCACTGTGGAAAGATTGAAAAATAACTCCCAGCCTTACCAGAGGTTATGATCTAGTGTGGAGGCAAAAGATACTGAGAAGAAAAAAGCAGGTGCCTCCTCCTGGCTTTCCTGTTAGGTTAACATAATCATAATTCCCCTTTAAAATGTTTCCCACATTTGCGTTTAACTTTCCATTGCCATGATCAACATTTAGGTTATTACCTAAATAACTTATTACCTCATGCCTTGATTATCTAAATAAATTCTTAGATGGCCTCCCTTGCCTCCTGTTCTCCCTCCTCAATCCACCCTACTCAGTGTCACCAAATTTTGTTTTTTAACAACTTTTTCAGGTCATGCCTCTGCTCAAAGACTTGCTAGTGCGTTCCCAGTTGCCCACCTTGTATAGTACAGATTCCCTAGGATGGTGCTCAAAGCCCTTTGTGATCTGGCTTCAGTCACCCTTTCTAGAGTCATCTAGTAACATTCCAGATACAAGCCACATTCCGTCTAAACTGAACAATTTTCCAATTTCTGAGCATGCTTTAAGATTTCTCCCGTCTCCACCTTTGCAATTTCATTCCCTTTACCTGGAATGCTTTCCCTCATCATCTTTCCTTTGGCTCAAATGCCAACTTTTTCCTGCAAACTTTTCTGATTAACCCAGCTAGACAAAAAATTTCTCTGTGAACATTTAACTTTTCAAGGCTTGTATCACAAACATCCGTGTCCTGTCTTCCCTATTAGAAAGCTTTAGATTCAAATATTCAGCTGCCTACTTGACATGTACACTTAACATTGCCTCATTAAAAATAAGCAGTGATACACCCTGGGGCTGTTCTCTTTCTCCCAGTTTTCCTCATCTTAGAAAATGGCACCTCCACCCATCCAGTTGCTTAAGCTAGAAACCTGGAAGTTATCCCTAATTTTCCTCTTCTCTTACTCCCTACATCCAGCCTGTCAACAAGTCTGTCAGTTCTACCTCCAAAGTGTGTCTTGACTCTCCTCACTTTTGCTATAGCTGTCTTAGTCCAAACTGCCATGATCTCCCATGGGTTATTATAACTCCTAGCTGGAGTCCTTCTACTCTTGTTTCTTTAGTTGTCTATAGACAGTGATTTTTTTTTTAAGTAATAAATTAGATCACGTGATCCCCTGCTTGAAGCCCTTAAATGACTTCTCACAGACACTTAGAATAAAATCCAAACTACTTACAGTATCCTGCAAGGCCCCTGCCTACTTGTACTTTGTCTCTTGTGACCCCTCTTCATATACCACTTTCCCCCTGGCTCACTGTAGTCTTCCTATGGACACATGCTGAGCTCTTACCTCAGAGACTTTACCCTGCTATTCCCTCTCCCCAAACATACTTTACCCATACTGCTCCCTCCACTAGAATGCTCCCATCTCCAGTATTAGCATATAGCTGGCTAGTCCCCATCCTTCAGGTCTTGGTGTGTCACTTCCTCAGACAGGCATTCTCTGGCAGCCTTTTGTCTCTATCTTCCCTATTATGCTATCACTGTTTCCTGTTTTCCTCAATTCATAGCACCTCACAATTTATCATGATATATTTGGTCATTTGCTTTCACTCAATAAATATTGGGTACCGACTATGTGCCTTGTGATACACAGTAGTAAATACAACATACATGCTCCCTGTCTGCCTCCCTCACTAGTAAGTTCCATGAGGGGAAGGGCCATGCCTGTTTTTGGCAACCACTGTATCTTAGAGCTTATCATAGTACCCGGGATCTAGGAGGTAATTAGTTAATGATGGGAACTGTGTTTTGTTCATATCTTCATCTCCCTCAGGGTCCTAAAACAGTACCTTGTTCATAGAAGGGGTTGGATAAATGCAGTATGAGTGAGGTAGATGAAAATCCTGGACATTCAACTTGGAAAATGAAAGACTGAGATATTAAGTGCTATAGGTTAGAAGGGGCGATCAGCACGAGCTGCAGTGGCCTAGTGTTTCTCTTTAGCTGATCTTTGGTATGGGTAGGTAGAAAGGCTACCAAAGGAGAACAGGAATGTGGGTATTCTTTACTACAAACATTCTGAATCTTTTTAGAGGCTCCCTGGCATGCAGTTTTTAAATACTGAGAACTATAAAACATAACCAGGAGATGTCTGTAGAGACCAGATCTTGAGAATGAGAACTAAAAGGAGAAAAAAACATTCTGAGGAGGCATCTGTTCACTTTTTCCGAGAGTGGTGATAGTTTGTATCAAGAGAAGAAAGGAGCTATTCTCAAGCAAAGAACAGAACAAGTCTCTAGGAAACAAGTTCTGGGCACTAGGAGGTCGATGCGTGCTTGTTGGATGAACTAATGGGCACCTGGTAGAGGGTTAGACCAGGTACCTTGTGGCCCCAGGGAACAGGAGAATTTGCTTGCCCAGGTTTACTGATTGCAAATTATCTGGGCTAACAATTCAGGGGCAGAGGCTTAATTACAAGCTCTTCATTCCCAGAGGCAGTCTCCATATAGAATGTCTTTCAGAATTCTGTATATGAATTCAAACCCTTTTCTATACTACTGTATTAAGAGTGAAGCACAGGGGTCTACTGAGGAATGCCAGGTGTGAGCTCAGGCTAAGTCAAGTGTAATTTCCTTCAAAGAATGACTTACGCTTTGTGAAATGGACATCTGTAACTCATGACTTCAATTAGGCAAAGGGGGCATTAAGGAACTATACTTTCTGAATCAAAACTTAGAGAACATGTTTGGATAACAAATTAGATAATTGAAAGAAGAGCTGATTTAGTCTTATGTATGTGAAAGCTTTAGTTACCAAAGATACATAAATGGCATTTGTTTTCTAATAGAAAATAAAATCTTCCAGAAGAAATTTTTTTTGTTTCTTGCCCCCAACCCTAAGCCCAAAGTTTTGATGTGATTCACCAGAAAGTCGCAACCCAATTTTAGATAAAACCGTGCAAATGTTTTGGGTGCTTTCAACATACCAAACACCTTCCATATATCTGTCCATTGTGCCCTCAGGCAGGCAAGATGACTTTAGACAGAGGCTCAGGAAAGTGTTGCAGAAGGTCTGGTCTTCCAGATAGACCCTGGAAACCTGGAAGGATTGGAAAGCTGAAGATGTGTGGGGAGGGTTTTACAGGTATAGGGAAGAGTAAGCAAAGTCACAAGACTGGGTGGAGAGTGAATACAGAAATACCCAAGAGGGTTTGAGAGAGTGGATTATCTAGTGTGAAGCATAAGGAACAGAATCAACCAAGGGCTGGGAAATGCCAACAAGAGGGGCTATGCTAAACCTGCTTAATGAATTAGGATGAAGTAGCTGTTGAAATCTCTCCAATTGTCCCTAAATTTGGGATGTTAACCGCAGTGTGTAGTTACCTTGGACTGACCTTTTCTCTAGCAGTGAGACCTGGTTAATCATGGTTCTGTTCCAATCCACATGGTCACAGATCTGGATGAGAGCCACCATTATCCCTTCCCTCTCTAATTTCTCAGGTCTGCCTTTCCCCTGGCTTCCCACATTTTATGAGTGGAAACCCATCCAAAGTCTTCAAGATATTTGAACTTTGGGAAGAATCTTGAGAAGTTTTGGCCTGGGAAAGACCATTCCCTTGATAACATGGATTCAGATCTGTGGCAGAAAATAACTGTTGTCTGCCCCCGTTCCCTAAAGACACACATTTTGGTGTGGCTTTGACCCTACCTTTAGGTCGCCAGTCTACTTATTTATTACCCATTTGTTAGTACCCACTGTATGCCATGACCACACTGAGAGGCAGCTCTCATCCACATTGTATAGATGAGGAAACTGGATTGTAGAGAATTGAAGTGACTTTCCCAAGGCCATCCAGCTAGAGTGCAGAGGCAAAATCCAAACCCAGATTCATCTGACTCCAGAGCCCAAACTCACTGCCTATTACACTATCCTGCCTATCTTGAAAATGATTACTCTTGTCTTCTTCCTTTTAATAGGAAAATGCTAAAACCAGCCCACACTAACAGCAATTTCCAAGGAAGACAGTTTCACAATCCCACACAATGTTTAACGGCCCTCATGATCAGGAAATTGTTCACTTATATAACGAATATCCCTCCAAACAACGTGGAAATTCATTTCCCCTTGACTGGGTTTTTCACTCACAGCTGTCACTTGGCAGCTTTCCTGATATCCACACAGCCATCGAGATCCTATTCTTACACTCCGGGAGGTCTTGGACTTGCTGGCCTCTGCCCACGGGTGTTCTCACTGGCTGCTTTGAATCCCCCTCTCCAGACAGTGCTGAGTTGGACAAGTCTCTTGGGGAGTGAGAAAGTGACACTTAAGAACATATTGGTTTATTATTACACACAGAGAAGTAAAATTAACCATACAAGGTACCTCTGGAATTGCCAACAGGAGGATGGCACCACCTTTCTCATCCTGTCTGCCTTTTCCTTGATTTGTATCTTGCTTCCATTTTTAAGCTATTGAATCATTTTGGTAAAGGGTGTGTTACTCAGAGAAGTCCCCTTCTCCCCCAAATTCCAGGGTCCATTGTTTCTGAATTTTGGTTCTATTTTTTAAAACCACTGAACTCGTCTTTTCTGGCTCCTTTTAGGCTAAACTGAGAAACTGGTGCAAATGCTGGTGTTGATACCTGATCTGTGGCTGAACGTGTTTCTTTTCCCAGCCAATATATTTGCTTTTTTAACCAAAGTGTTCAGTGCCTTTAAACCAAGGGAGTAGGGTCTTCACAGTATCATCAGATATATCCCTCTGTGGGGGATGCTGATCCATCCTCTTGTGTTCCATTGGGCATTTCCAGACATAAATATAGGTGAAGAGGCTGCAAAGAGCATCTTCTTTTTGTAGGTGTTTGTTTGTTTGTTTGTTTTGAGACAGAGTCTCGCTCTGTCACCCAGGCTGGAGTGCAGTGGCATGATCTCGGCTCACTGCAAGCTCCACCTCCTGGGTTCATGCCATTCTCCTGCCTCAGCCTCCTGAGTAGCTGGGAGTACAGGTGCCCACCACCATTCCTGGCTCATTTTTTTTTTTTTTTTTTTTGTATTTTTAGTAGAGACAGGGTTTCACATGTTAGCCAGGATGGTCTCGATCTCCTGACCTCGTGTCATGATCCCAAAGTGCTGGGATTACAGGCGTGAGCCACTGTGTCCAGCCTCTCTGTAGTTTTTGTTTAACTGGCCTTTCTCCTGAGCAGCCCACACAGAACTTGGTCAAATATCACAGACTCCGAAAGCACTGGTGGAGAATAGGAGCTACCACTCAAATGCTGGCTTGTCCGCCACACTATTCGTACTCGTTTGGCATCTCATATCACATCCCATTAACCTCTTTAGTATCTTTTTTAAAGCATGTGAGTGTTCTCAGTGTTATCTCCACAAGGTCATGAGAATTTTCAAACAAACTTCTTCAAAACTCCCGAGGAGGTGACCCGTAAAGTGGCGAGGCTGCCATTCTGGAGGAATAGGACTTCAGAGAGGACAGGAAAGCAGCAGCTCTCTCCTAAAATGGACCTGATGATGTGCCCTTGCATGGTGGCTTCCTGCTTTATCAAGCTCAAAGGCTGCTGCTTGTCTCGGGGGATGATGAAGCCCAGAGCAGGGAATTTTAGGTGAGAGTTAACAAGAAATTCCTGAGCTGCAGTTCCCAGGAAAGGGGTGGGCTGTGGGTGGGAGGAAGTGGTCAGAATATAGCCTCTGCATTACTGTGCCTATTAACAGCCTGTTAATATTTTATCAATGATCACATCACAGCATATAGTGAGCCACCACTTAGGGCAGAAGAGAGAGATAACCTGCTAGACTTCCTGTTTGAGGTTCTTTTCCCTCTTGAGATAACAGAATTTCTCATCAAAGCTGGGAGCCGCTTGAGCAGGGAGACCAGTCTGGGTGAAGGCCAGGCTTCAGCCAGCTGAGGAGAAGCACATGCACTTCCCAGCCTGGGCCTCTGTGTCCCAGAGTGGGCTGCTGCAGGCACGAAAGAATCCCCTGTCCGTGGGCCCAGGGCTGAGTGGGAGGGAACAGAGTTGGCCCTGCCAGGCCTCATCACCTTCCTTTAGCACGAGGCTCTTCTCTTGCCTGTCTCCCTTCTCCCACACCTGCATTTCTCCTCTGGTCCATAGACAGAAGGCCCCTGGCTACCTGAATGGGCACTGCTTGTGCTTCCCCCAGCAAGTTGCAAAGTCTTGTGCAAGGGAAGGAGATGAGGGAGGAGAGGCTGAACCCCAGGGTCACTCCTTTTAAAGTCACATAAGGGTCTTGTGAGGCAAACTCAGAAGGATTCCGGATTAGCTGCACAGCATATCCCTGCTACCTCCTTAGCACTGCCTCTCCACCCGATTGCTCAATTTCCCAGAGTCCTTCCATTGCAAGAAGCAGTTTTCATCATGCTTTTCCCAAAAGCTCATGTAGTGGCAGGCCCTCATTTCATATGGATTGTAATTTAAGGGGACTTACAAGACTATTTTTATCAGCCCTTGACACCCCTATTTTATGTCACTTTTGTCATGTCTTTCACAGGACAGCCCATATGCTGCCTTGTACCACAGTTAGGTGTCCATGTCTTATCTCCTGTAGATGAGCTGTCAGTTTCTACAAGGTACAAACTTTACCTTGTTGACTCTGATCACCCTCAAAGCCCTTTGCACATTTCCTGACACAGAGTAAGAGTTCAGTGAGTGTGGGCTGGCCAGCAGATGGCTGTTTGAATAGCTGGACAAAGGTCTCTCCGAAAGTTGGAGCTTGCCTTTCCACTAAGAAGCCAGTTTCAGTCCTTCCCCCATTAATAATCACATAGCAGTGGGTCACTAGGGCTCCAAGGGGGAGAAAATATGAGTCACGTTATTATCAGAGGAATGACAGAGGGCAGAACATCTCTCCTTGTGCAAGGGTCAGAGCCATGAGGCTGGAGCATTAAACATAGTGGCCTTCACTATCCCCTAGGTCTGTGGCTAATCTAAATTACTTTATGAGGGAAGGCAATGGGGTGAACTGAAAAGTGTTTGCCCTGGACCCAGGAGTCGGGAATATTTCTAGGAAACTACTTAGAGCAAATCCTTTCTTGCTTAACCAGCTGGAGGGAACAGTTGCTCTTTGTTAGGTTTTCCCTGGCTTTTCTGGTTGAGGATGAACTTCTAACTCCTTCCACTGAAACTTCCCAGGTTAACGAATGTAGGAGGATCCCTCAGGCCAGTCTCCTCCTAAGATGAAGGGAAGCTCTGTGCTCTATATCCAGCAAAGGCCCTTATATTCCAGTGACTGACAGGGACACGAAGCCTGCAAGAGTTTGAAGAGCAATATGTCCTCATACACCTTCTGAGACCAGAATGCTGGGCTCATGTTGCTGTGAGAACTTTCTAAGCTTACGTTCAAACTCTGACACTGTGACCTGAGTGATATTACTCACATATCTGGGCCTCCATTTTGTCTCTTGTAAAAGACCCACTTCACTGGAGTATGTAGAGAATGCAGTAAAATCAGTGGATCTGCAAGTGCTTTAGCAGCCAGATGGTAGGTCATCAGAGCCCATACCAGATTGCTGCCTACTCAGCATAGCAGAGCCAGCAAGGTGGTTTTATCTTCCAACCTCCAGTGGCCCCCAATCAAGAGCTCTGGGGTTCCTGGTGCCAGACCAGAGACATGACTTCTTGTTAAGCTTTTATCCAGGGAACCTTCTCTCTCTACCCTTATTCCTGCCTGCTGCCATTCCCTCTAAATGGATTTGGTTGCTGACATTCTAGTCTCTGCACCAAAGAAGGCTCACTTCAGAAGTGCAAGGGTAGTGTCTGATACAACAGGCTATGTGCTGAGGCCCTCTAGATCCAGGGGCTGGTTAAGCTGAATCAGGTAGGGCCCCATTATTGTCAGTGTTGCCACAGTGAACACCCTTATGAATGGGGCTTTGTTAATTCCTAGTGAGGGTAGAACAGGGCCAAATCATTGGTCTCCCGAACTGCCACACCTTCAGAGTTAGGGAATTGGAATTGAGGTATTGTGTCTTACTCAATGTAAGCCTGGCATGCTCCTGGTAGAGCAGCTAGCGGGGCCCAGGCTGGCCAGCATAGCAGGAGAGGGCAGTTCCAGATGGTACACTTGATGATTTGCCAGACTGTCCTCATGGGCGACCAGGATTGCCTGTGTGCCCTCCTTGTTACCTGGCTGGCTGTGAGTTATTTTCCTCAGGCAGCTTAGGGACCTCTAGAAGGCTCTTCTATTGGCTGTGAATAGTGTGGGATCAGCAGGGTCCTATTTTGGCAGTCAGGAGACTGAGGGAACTAACACTATCCTTGTGGCCCTGGGAAAATCTATTTACCTGTGTGGGCCTTAGTTTTCCCATATGCCAAATGCAGATGATTAGATCCATTTCACCTTCCTCATGATAGTGGTTCAGAGAATGAAAGGAATAAATACATCATCATTTAGCAAACAACTGAAAACAATTGTTATGAAAAGGAAAGAGCCCTGGGCAAGTTGAAGAGGTTGGAGTTGCCTTGGGGAGGAGATTGTCATGCTTTCTAATTATTTCTAGTAAGGTCTAGAATTGTCTATCCACCCTGTGGAAAGAAATGTCAGTTTCCACCCTCCCCTCCCCTTAGGCGAAATCCCTCGAGTTTCACTTGCCCATTCTGGGCCCCTTTTAATCAGTAAGACAGTTACTCAATCAACAAGTGTTTATTGATCACCTAGTGTGTGCCCGGCACTGTTACAGATACTCTGGGGGAAACAGAGAGGTCTAGGATATGGCCCCCACCCACCGAAGGGTTTACAGTGTACTTGTGAGATCGGACACACACACACACAAATAATGATCAATCAAAAATTGTGAATACTAAGCATCAAGAAGCAATTTATACATTGAGGGTTGGGGGAGGGAGGGGTAGGAGAGGGATGGAGTGATCAGAGAAGGCTCAATGAAGTAGGTGATGCCGAGGAAGTTCTCCAAGCCTGAGGAGGACTTGGCTAAGGGAGAGGGCCTTCCAGGTTGGGAGAGCAGCTGGAACATGGACAAGAAAGTGGACATGTGAAAGGCATGTTACAGACAACAGATGGGCCCTCTCTGCTGACACTGAGGTTCGAGGAGGTGTGCTGAAATTTTTCAGAAGCCAGTCATGCCTAGATTGGTGAGGGAAAATACTTTGGTGTATGACCCCTCACTCCCACTCCAGGGTAAAGGGAACATTTTCAGACCTTAGAGGTGGAACTGTCTTCCTGGGAACCATTCTCCACTCCCACCTCAGCTACAATCCCAGGCAGCAGTGCAGCTGTTACTCAGATCATGGACACAGCACCGTGGGCATGGATATGCCATGTTGGAGCCCTTAGATGCCCTCTAGCCACTCTGGAACATCTTCTGATGGACAGTGGGGGAATCTGAAGGGACTTGCTTGGTGCTGTGGTCTTTCAGAGGCTCTGTAGTGCTCTGTGGGTGGACCCTGGGGGGGCCTGATCTCAGTTGAGCTGATTTTCCATTACGCCTGAAGACTTTCTAGGGGGCTGCCTCTCGCTGGCAGAGTAGAAACACCCACTGGAGCCACTGCACACATCCACCTGGCTTCTTAGATAGCAAGGTTCTTATTCTTTCTTGGCCACCACCAAGGAATGGTGTCTTCCTCAGTACCCCACAGCTCCCACACTGTCATCCCCCAGCCAAGGGCCATCCCTAGAAAAACTGGTTTACTGTTCCTAAGGAAACCATTGTCTATAGCCCTTAGCCTTGTGGTTTAGGCAAGAGGCCAGGTCAGGTGCCCCAGAGTGAGGCAGGGGCTTCAGCAAAAGTTGTGATCGAAGCTTCTGAGGCAGTTCCTCAGTGGAGTCAGAGTCTGCTGCCACCTGAGCTTTCCACCAGATCTTCTTTCCTTTCCTTGTGCTTTCCTTAAGCCGCAGGCTTGATCCCCAGCCCACAAATATGAGAGAATTCTGGAAAGTGCTCTGGGAAATGGGTTCTGGTTTTTTGTTTTTTTTTTTTTTTTCATTTTTAGTTTTTTAAATGTCCCAGGCTGCCTTCCTGTCCTCCCATCCTGCATCCTGCATCCTGCATCCTGCTTTCTGTTCCCTGGATACCGTAGGATGGTTTTATTTCAGTTCATGCACAAATTAGTCTGGACACTGTGGAGTCATAACAAGAGTGGGATGGAGGTTCCAGGGCCAATCAGTTTCTTTGGAGGGAGGCTTGAGAAGTAGGTTAGAGCAATGCCCACAAAAAAGCCACTGCTTCTCCTTCCCATCCCCAGCAATGAGCTAAGAGCCAACCTCAGCCAGAGAGAGGGTCTTTGATGGCAGAGGGTCAGTCAGTGGGATGTGATTAGTGGGTTTGGGGATGGAGTCCCAGGTAAACCAGAAGGCAAAGGGATCCTCTGAGGCCTGGCTTAAGGTAAGGGGATAGGGTTTCAAGTTGAGGGTTGGGGACTCAGGGCAGGGGAGCGGCAAGGTGAGGAAAACAGAAAGGCTGGCATGGCGAGCATCCTTGGCAATTCAACCTGTATGCTGTTACACTAGCCCCCATTTCTGCCTTTGCTCAATCCAATGGCCAAAGTCAGTCTATCAGCAGCACCTTCTGACATGATCCAGTGGTAATGTCCCTCACCTGTGGCCCTTGGGGTGCTGTCCACTGTTTTTCACAGACCCAGCCACCCCCCAGCTCTGGCCCCTGGTTCTTCACACATACCCTGTCAGGCTGTAGGAATTGAACTCACTCTTGACTTTGGGAAGTTGACCAGGCCTTGGAGAGCTCCTTGTGGCAAGAGGTTGGGCTTGGTAGGCATCGTAGTAGTTGGAGCGATTTCTCTGGGATGAGCAGGAAAAGCAGAGGATGATTCCAGCTATCAGGGAGAACAGGGAAGAAATAATGCCCAAGTAAAGAGCCTCTCCAATCTCAAATTTCATGCTGTCAGGCACCAGTGGTGAGTAGAAGTCCCGCAGGATCCCATGAAGATTCCAGGCAACAGGAATGAAGCCCAGGAGGCCTCCAAGGATGAAAAACACTCCACCTGCTACCGCCACTCTGTCTTTGGCTCGGGATTCCTGGCAGAAGACTGTACATTTCATGCCCACCACAGAGATAATGCAGGCCAGGGAGGAGATTGCACTGGATGTCACCATCATGGCCTGGGCAGCCTGGATGTCAGTGGGCAGGCCCAGAAGGGTGCTATAGATGTCACACTGGGTGATGCCTGTGCTGTGTGTGGCACACTCCATCCAGAGGCCCTTGGAGAAGCCGACTGCTGTCACAATGCTGGCACCGACATAAGAACTTGTTTTCCAGCTGGGAAGCAGCATGGCAACCAGTGTTCCCAAAAGCCCCAGAAGGCCTAGGATGTAGCCCACAAGTTGGAGGCCAAGAGAGGCCATGGCAGACCTCTCAGTAGAAGCGTCTTCAGGGACTGCTCCCTTGTCTTCAGGCTGAAGCTCTTGCTCCTTGGACACCTCTAATCCCTCATTTCAGAGTCTCTCTGCCAGGCTGCTGACTTTCCTCCTTACAAGTGTCTGTGGGTGGCCACAAGCAGGCTCAAGAAGGCATCTAGAAGACCTAAAAAAAATCCATAAACCAGATTAAATATTGACCAGAAGCTTATGAGAAACCAGAAAATGCTGGATGCCTTTTGACCTTTGTTATCTTTAGAAATAACACATGAGAAAGGAAAAAAAAAAAAAAAAAAAAACAACTTTGAACGTGGAGCCAAAATGTCATCGCCTCCTGCGTAGGCACATGCCTTAGGTTGGCAGCTGGACAAAGCCAGGAGCCAGACAGGTGGCTGCCTTCCGGGAAGGTGATGATGGCTGTGGCGGTTGTGGTGGCTGTGTTAACTCAAGTCCTAGTCTCTAAGGCCTGCTGTTTAATACATTGCCAAGCAACAGTGCCATAGGGCCCCTCAATTGCAGACTGAGGTCAAACTGCAGACTGCTTCTGGAGGAACAGATCCTAGAATGTAGCCTTGGACTCCAGCTTATTAGAGGCCTCTTGAATCTCCAGGGGCCTAGAGAGTAGTGGCCTAGCCCTGAATCATTCTGCCCATGTTGAAAATCTACTCCAGGACAGATGGGGGTAGGCAGCAAAGCCTTCTGTCCATACTCTGAGAGTTCAGATCCTCCCAGCCATGCCCAAATCCCCCTCTGCAGCCTAGTCTAAAGCCTCCTGCATGTGTAACATGCCCAGACATTTCCTGTCCAGTCTCCTAAGAGATGCTCCCATCATCAGCCCCTTGGATGATGAGGGAGCACTCTGGAACAAGGGTTCCAGGACTGAGAGGGAGCCTTGAAATTCCCTGGGACATGTGTTAGGGGGACAAGAGTCTGCCATGGAGGAAAGGGAAACTGCTCTAGAATATAGGGCTTTGCATGAGGTGGGTATCTGAGTCAATGCTTTGGAATCTCAGAGCCATATAAGATTTTGCAGTGTTCAAGGAGCCCCTAGTGTTGCCAAGATTCAGGACACTAAGGGTCATGGGTACACCTCCCCATTCTCTATAAGACCCTCTGACCCATTGATTTTTCTTTCTTTCTTTTTGAGACAGGTTCTCACTTTGTCACCCAGGCTGGAGTACAGTGGCATGATCTCGGCTCATTGCAGCCTCAACCTTCTGGGCTCAAGCGATCCTCCTGCCTCAGCACCCCAAGTAGCTGGGACTACAGGAGCATAGCACCACACCTGGCTAATTGTGTGTGTGTGTGTATGTGTGTTTTTTGTAGAGACCGGGTTTTGCCGTGTTGCCCACACTGGTCTTGAACTCTTGAGCTCAAGAAATCTGCCTGCCTCAGCCTCCCAAAGTGCTGGGATTACAGGCATGAGCCACCGTCTGACCTAACCCACTACTTTTTCAACCCACCACAATCTGGCTATTCCATTTTAGCCTTCTTCAAGATTTCTCTTTCCCTACTCATCTCTTAAATGTGAGTATTCCTCAGAAGTCCATCCTTTTCTCAATTAACACTCTGTCCCTGAGCAAACTCATCTTGCCCCCATAACTTAATCTACTACCCATCCATTGACCCTCCAAATCTGAATTGCCAGGATAGACCCTTCTGAGCTTCAAGACTGGCAGAGCAATCACCTAGTCAGAATCTCCACAGGGAAATCTCATAGACATCTCAAATTTGACATGTCCAAAAGAGAACTCATCACCTCCCCCATGCAGCTTTCCCCAAACAGTTCTTCCCTGGGTTCCCTGTGTTCACTGAATGATACTTCTATCCGTCCCCTTGTGCCAGACCAAAATCTGGAAAGTGATCTTTGGCATCTTTCTTGTACTTACCTCCTGCATCCTATAGTCCCTATGTCCCACCAGTTCTACCTTATGAATATACCTCAAATCTATGGTTCCTTTGTCTCCATTTCCACTACTTCCCTAGGTCAGAGTTTCACCATTCTTTTTTTTTTTTTTTTTTTTTTTTTGAGACAGAATTTTGCTTTTGTCGCCCAGGCTGGAGTGGGGTGGTGTGATCTTAGCTTACTGCAACCTCCACCTCTCGGGTTCAAGCGATTCTTGTGCCTCAGCTTCCTGAGTAGCTGGGACTACAGGTGCATGCCACCACACCCAGCTAATTTTGTATTTTTAGTAGAGACAGGGTTTCACCATGCTGGCCAGGCTGACCTCGAACTCCTGACCACAAGTGATCTGCCCACCTCGGCCTTCCAAAGTGCTAGGATTACAGGCGTGAGCCACCATACACGACCTCCTCATTCTCTTTCACCTGGATTATAACTGGTCTTTCTCCCAATTCATTCTCTACATCATTGCCAAGGTGATCTTTCAACACATTAATCTGATCAAGTCACTACTCTACATAAAGCATTCCAATGGCTCCCCATTTGCTAAAAAGTAAAAGTCCAAACTTGCTTGTACTCCATGACCTTTCAAGCTTCATCTCTTGCCCTTTCCCTCCTCATAGTCTATACTATTGTGGAACTAAATTACTTCCAGTCTTCAATCATGCCATGTGGTCTTTTGCTCCCAAATAGAAATAGAACAGAATATTCTATGCAGAGTGTTAATGTATTCTTCTTCCTCTGTTTAGTGCCTTCTCGTATTTTAGGATTCAGTGCAGATGTCTCTTACTCTAGCCTGGGTCAAGTACCCCTCCTGTCTATTCTTACAGTATCTTGTGTTTACTTCCATCATAGTAATAATAATAATAATAGTAACACTTATGTAGTGTTTCTTATGGGACCATTATAAGCACTTTTTATGTGCTAACTTATTTAATCATCACAAGTTTTTTTGTGGTAGGCACTAATAATCCCTATTGTATAGATGAAGAAACTGAGGCAGAGATAGTACATTTTGCATTATGTTGCAATTTCCTGTTTAAACCCTTATTCTTCCCTATTAGCCTGTGAGCTACTTGAGGGCAAGACTGTATCTTATTTATTTCTGTATCTCATGTGCCTTACACACTGCTTTACCCAGAGCAGCAATTCAAAAACTATCTTCTTAATGAATGAATGAAGTTGGCAAAGAGGTTTGAGGGGCTCCATGTAACTAAAATATAGGGACTTCCCAAATGAGTCAATAATGCTTCGGTGTAAGGGTCATTGAAGTGCTGCCCAATGTTGGGAAAGAAGAAGGAGAGAGAGATGGGGGATCAGAGGAAGAAATAGGTAAAGGGGGAGAGAGAGGGCAGAGCTTCACCATATATATAATGTATATTATATATATATTTATAATATATATATTTGTGGAATATTTCGTCTCTTCAACCAAATCCTAACAATTTGAGGGTGAAAAAATATATATTAAATGTCTATCATGCTTCCACAGCATTGGGCACATGATTGATAGTCAATACGATTCATCAGCCTTGGAAACACCAATGCCAGTGTTGATGCAAAGCACTGCAGAGCAGGAGCTGATAAACATTTGATGAATGAAGAGAGACATAGTTTGAATCTCACCTCTGTCACTCATTAACAAGTCTTTCTTGACATTGGTTTCTTATTGCTAACCTTGGCACAATTGTACCTGTCCTGATCATGACTGTGCATCTCATTGAGGCCTTCAGTGCTGCTTGGAAATGCTTTTACTTCTCCCTGGTAAGCACCCTTCTGATGACTACTTCAAATATTTACTACTATTTTTTGAGCTCCCTATCCTACCTCCTCCCTGTGCAGCTGTTACTTCTATCTTGATCATTCTCTTTGCAGTCAAGATCCTTAAGCCATTCATTATTGATGTCTCCACTTCTTCACCCTCCCACTCACTGCTCAGCCCTCTGCAGTCTGGCTGCCACCATTAGCCCTCCACTGAAAATATTCTCACCAAAGTTATCAACTCTTTTCTTGTTCCAAAATTCAATGATCATATCTCTGTCATCTCACCTTGTCTCTCTCCTTCATAAAACTATCTTCTCCCTTGTTTTCTGTAGCACCATTCCATTTTACCTACTTCTCAAAATGATTCTTCTAGTTTTCCTTTATAAGTTCCTCTTCTGCTGCTCACTCTTTAAGTCTAACTATCTATCTCTGCCCCTGTAGCCTCCTCAGGGTTTAATCTTGACTTCTAGACGGCTCTTCTTATCCTTCACATTCTTCATGGGTTATTTCATCCACTCTGTCTCCATGCCAGTGACTCCTGAATTCATACCTCTGCCACAGATTTCTCTCTGAGCTCAAGATTTGTGTAGTTAACTGTTACTTGGAATGGCCCTACCTGAATGTTTTAATGGCCTCAAATTCAACATTTGCAAAGCTGGAATCATCTGCCCTTTCTCTCCCCGTGCCCAAACTGCTCCTCATGCAGTGTTCCTTACCTCAGTGGGGCCATCACCCAGTTAATAACCCAAGCCAGTTAACCTTGCTTTTTCACTCTTGTTGACATATAATTAATTGTAACGTACCATCAGGTCTGCCTTCAGAAATAGACCGTGAATCCATCTACTTCTTTCTGTTGCCACTGCCCAAACCATAATTCAGACTATGCAACCATTGTTTCTTGACCATTTGGAAATCTCATAGACACCTCAAATTGATCTCTCTAATTTCACTTCTGCCCCAATCCTGCATTAATGAATTACCCACCCAGTAGTCAAAGATCTTTGTAAAGTTGAAATCAAATTGTGACTCTCACCTCACCTTTTGCCATGCTTAAAAATCTTCAGGAGCTCAGCCGGGCACGGTGGCTCACCCCTGTAATCTCAGCACTTTGGGAGGCCGAGGTGGGCAGATCATGCGGTCAGGAGTTTGAGACCATCCTGGCCAACGTAGTGAAACCCCGTCTCTACTAAAACTACAAAAATTAGCTGGGCGTGGTGGCGTGTGCCTGTAGTCCCAGCTACTTGGGAGGCTGAGGCAGGAGAATCACTTGAACCGGGAGGTGGAGGTTGCAGTGAGCCGAGATTGTGCCACTGCACTCCAGCCTGGGAGACAGAGCAAGACTTTGTCTCAAAAAACAAAAAACAACAACAACAACAAAAAAAAATCTTCAGGAGCTCTTAAGTATTTCAGGATGAAGTTCAAACTTGCTAGCCCAGGAAACCAGGAAAGCCCTCCATTATTTCACCCCTGCTTTTCTTCACAGCCTCATCTTACACCATTACCAACCTCATGCTTTATGCTCCTATACATACACATATGATCCAGCCAAACTTAAGCACTTGAATTTCTCTGACTTTGCCTTTCTCTGTGTGTCCAAGCCCTTACGCATGCTATTCTACCATCCACCATTTGCTTGGATAATTGCAAATCATCTTTCAGGACGCATCCTTGCCTTGAAACCATCCTTGGGCCCTCCCTGCTGCTCACCCAGGCTGGGTTCAGTACTTTTCCCTTCCTCCTCCTATTTGTATCTGAGTTTTCAGTGAGAATTGGTGAGATACCTTGAGGTTTTCAGGGGGAAGACCTACTTACTGCTTCCCAGAGGAGCAGCTCCTGCTTCAGCCTTCCTGGGATGGCAGCAGAAGAGCCAAGCTTGAGTTTCTCAAGGGAATCAACAGTGTCCCCAAGAGGAAAGCCTCTCCCCAGAGCCTGTCCTAAGTAGTAGTAAGTAGGCAAGTATTTTGGGGTGAGGGAGAGGACAGAGTCAAGAAAATGCCATTACTGAGGCTTAGAATCTCTAGAGTCTGACTTGACATAGCAGCATGCCCAGGCAGGAGGAAGAACAAGTTATTGAAGCTTATTCGAGTGGCAAAAATGGCCCCATGCAGGGGCGGGGGGCGTGGAGTGATGGGTTCAGCTTTCCACCAGGGTTAGGAAGACCAGTTAAATGGCAAATGGTTGGGTGGTGAGCCAGGCTGCATTCAGCCAGGGTTTTGTTTGTCTGATGAGCAGTAGAGGTGAGGGCAGACAGGGTCCTGGTGTTAGAATCAAAAGATCTAGCTTCTTGTTGTGTCAGTTCTGCCTGGAACCTGTTGAGGAAGTCCTATAGCTTCTCTAGGCCCTAGTTTGTCATCTCCAAGATTTTGAGTCTCAAAGGCATGGGGACAGGAAGCCACTTTGACAAATATAGAAGACTGAAGAGCTGTTATTAGAAGCAGCCAGCTTTAATAGAAACCTCTCTTTGAGGGATCCTCCTAGAAGTCAAGTACTGGCTGTTCTGGAGGTACAGAAGACTCTAGGCCTTGCCAGCTGAATTTGTCTTCTGGGCATGGGGCCAACATACTCCATGGCCCAAGGACTGGGCAAGAAAGTTTAACTTAGGATCCTTACTTAATCTTCCCTAGTGGGGGGATTGGAGCTGCAGGAGAGGATTAGGAGGGTCAAGATTGACCGCAGCTCCTGACTTAACCCCTTCTCACCTGGGCACTTTCCCTGCTATTCTCCCCATCTCTTGCTCCAAGAGTCTTATGCGTGGTACTCTTTATTTGGCAGTACCCTCCTAAGAGTACATGGGACAGGCACTTGGGGTTCCCAGGCTCAAGGAAGGAACTGATGTGGCCTTCTGGGGCTGATGGTGGCCACCACAGCCCTCTTCTGTCAGTCAGCCTCATTTCTCCATCTCTTGATCTCGCTGCCCCTCATAAGAATCTGAGACGCTTGCCCCCTTCTCTGAACCTCACTTCCAGCTGCCAAGGGCACTAGTATGTGGCAAAGCCATTCCCTCGAGGCTCTACTTTCTCAAAAGTTTGTCCTTAGTGCAGTTCATCTTTCCTTCTGCATCAATTGATTGATGGCAGTTCAGAGAATTGCAACTGGATTGAGAGATTTTCTAATTGTTTGAAAAGGAAGTTGATTTTTGTCCTGATTATCAAAGTAAAGCATTCTCACTTTAGAACACTGGAAAACACAAAAAGGCAGAATTTAGAAAACAAAAATCGCCTACAATCTCCCCAGGCAGAAGTGCTGTGAATGTTTTGGTTCCAACTTCATTTTCAGAGAGGGCACTTGAAGAGAGTAATGCCTCAGTCCAAAGAAGGAATTTCTAATGACAGACTTGCAGACCAGTGGGGGAGAGTTATTGAAGGGCGTCATGGGGAAACTTTATGACTTCACTTAGGAACCCACCTTCTGTTACCTCCCTGAGCCTTCATGCCAAGGAGGGCACTGGAACTGGCTGTGAGGGAGTGCTCCTTCTGCCCCTCCTCAGCCCCCTACACTTAGGCAGAGAGGTAAACTGTGGCTTCCTTCCTCCAATTTTTATCCCAGTCCTTTTAACCCCCCAAACCAGAAAATATCTGATTTGGAGAGCGCTTTCTCTGGTCCTGAAGTTTTAAAGACTAGAATCTTTGTGATAGCTTTGAGGAAACAAATACTACCAACCCAACCCTCCCATACCCTTCACTCAGAAACCCAAACTGGCCCAGCCTGGCTCCACCATGGGGTGAATGGATAGTGACTAGGAAGGAAGAGTGCCCACCTCAGTGAATTTAAAAGGCAGCAACTATATCAGGATGGAGATACTTACAGGGCAGTTCTTTGCAGAGCCTTGGAGGGGGAGATGCCCCTGGAGAGGGAGAAAGGGATCCTGAGGGAGGGGAGCGAAGTACAAGGGGCCACGGGCTGAGGTGATAAAGGATTTCTAATCGTTAACCACAGCTTTGCAAAATCCATCTGCAAATCTGAGCCGTGGGTCAGAGACTTATTACAGATCAGAATTAAACCCCTGGAGGCTGGGAAAGACTGAGGTACTTTAGGAAAAAAAAAAAAAAAAAAAAAAGGGTTTGGTGGGTTTTGTGTGTGTGTGTTTTTTTTTCTGTCAAAAACTCCACTCCAGCTGGGCTTTTGTGTGGTGACCTCTGTGAACCCAGGAGAGGTCTTGTGGGGAGGGTATTTGGCCCAAGAAGGAATTCAGAACATTCCAGCTTTGAGGGTGGTGAGAGGAGGGGGCTCTGTCCCGCCAATTAGGTGTCCCTGGCTAGCAGCCCTGAAGCCCAGTGGGGAGTAAGCTGCATAAACACAGTCCTGGTGAGCCAGTGCCCAAGCAACCCTGCATGGCCTGCAGCCGCACAGACTTTTCTACTCAGCATGATTCTCTGGCAGGCCCTCAGCCCTACCCCACCCCTAAGGTTGGTCCCAAGGCTCAAGGGCAAACATGGGTACTGTAACTTCAGACTCTGAGTTCAAAGAGCAGGTCCTACAAGGTGGAACTGAGTAGGCCAGCATAAGGACAGGGCTCTCCTTTTTACCACACACAGCAGTGCCATGCACTATGTCATTTAAGCCTCTCAAAAATGCTGTGAAGGCCAGGTGCAGTGGCTCACACCTGTAATCCCAGCACTTTGGGAGGCTGAGGCGGGTGGATCACCTGAGGTCAGGAGTTCGAAAACAGCCTGGCCAACATGGTGAAATCTCATCTCTACTAAAAATACAAAAATTAGCTGGGCGTGGTGGCACACACCTGTAGTCCCAGCTACTGGGGAGGCTGAGGCAGGAGAATCACTTGAACCCGGGAGGCAGAGGTTGCAATGAGCCGAGATCACACCACTGCACTCCAGCCTGGGTGACAGAGTGAGACTCCATCTCAAAAAAGCAAAGCAAGCAAACAAAAATCCAAACAACAACAATAACAACAAAAACATGCTGTGGAGTAGTAGAGTGCAGTGACTGGCTTTACTCTCCCAATGCAAAAAAGCTTTCTTGTTTTTTCTAAGTAGAAAAATACTAGGTGCTATTGAAAAGAATTCAGAAAATGAACTATAAAGAAGAAAATAGAGGTCCTCATAATGCCACCAGCCAGAGATAATCATTGCTAACATTTTGATGTAGAAGATATCGATGGGATTTGTTGTATAAAACTGAATCACACTATACCTACAATTTATGTAACCTTCCATCATTTGTAAGTAACATATCATGGACCTATTTCCATGTCCATTAAAACACAGAACTACATCATTCTGTCATGGCTGCACTGCATTCTATATATAAAATATGATTTATTTGTTAACTACTAGACATTTTGTTATTTTCATTTTCACTATAACCTAGCATCTTTGCACATAATACTGACAAAGTCTTAAGAATAGAATTGCTCAGTGAAAGAGTGCATGTTTTAAAGGCCAATACAACATATTACAAAAATAGGGCAGCCGTTACTATTTCCAGATGAGGAAACCTAGGCCCAATGAGATGAAAAGAGTTGCCCAACATCCCTAGTTGAGCAGTAATAGACCTGGAATCTAGGTCTGTAGATGTCTAACTTGGCAAACTTTGCGATGTACAACAACAACTCCCTCCCAAGGATTCCCATGTACAAATGATAAGGTCACTGTTCATTGAATACTTGCTAGGTGCCAGGCACTGTCCTGAAGTGTTTCCTATCCATAGTCTCTCTCTGCTAGTACAGAGCAGAGTGAGGCGTGGGTACCAAACCTGGCCACCTATAGAGCTTGCCTCATAATCATTATGCTTGACTCTCTTTTTCAAGTCATATCAAAGCAAACAGTCAGATTTGTTGCCTACAGTGAACTCAGTGAAGCAAACCAGAAATCATCCTCCTTCCCAAGGCAGCCCATCCCTACCTTGCAGGTACAAATGGAGCCCTGACCCCGTGGCAGTGCTCCTGAGCAAGGGTCTCTCCAGGTCACTCCCTCTTGGCAGGCTGGAACACGCTAAAAGGGCAGCCATGCCTGAGCTCAGGCCTGGGGATTCTTTGGGCATGAAGGCAAGCAAGGCTGAAGGGGTGGGAGGGATACCAGGCTAATCCTCTAACCAACTATGTGGCCTCAGGCAAGTCTTCCATTTTCTTTCTTCAGGCCTCACCCAGCCGAATTCCCAAGGCAGGGTGAATGAATGTGAATGCATTTTGACAAGTAGAAAATGCTGATTTAACACAGAATATTAGAATTTGTAGTAGAAGGGCACCTTATCAGTTCGTAGTGACTGTGCAGTTGAGGATAGGAAAAGGCAGAATCTTAGGGGCAGGTGCCAGGGCGGATGAGGAGACTGTGTTGGCAGGATGTGGTTTCCAGATTGGCAATCATTCAAGGAATGGGTTCTAACACTGTGTTTCCTTCAGGTCGGCATTGTCAGATCCTGGTGGAATCATGCCAAATATTATGACTCCTCAGTGTTGAGCCTGGGAGGTTCTTTAGTAATCCTTCTGCCAAGACCCCTGCTGAGATCCAAAGAGCTTAGATGGGTGCGGGAATGGAGAGGGGGCTAAAAGAACAGGAACAAATAGCAGTCTGAGAAAAGCAGCATTTAGTTCAGGAGAAAAGTGAGTGGGGAGAGAATAAAGGGAGGGAAATAAGGGTATGGAGAAGTGGTGGGTTGGGGAAGAGAAAAGGAGAAGAGAGAAAAAGGGTCTTTGAGGAAGAAAATCGAAGAGCGCTCTGTAGAAAGCAAGGTCCCAAAGGAGAGGGAGGAAATGATGCTATGAAAAGAGGAGTCTAGAAGGAGAAATAAGAGATTCTAAGGAAAAGGGTGCAGGGATGGACTCTGGGAGAAGAAGTTAGGGTCTAGGGCAGAGAGAGGCTTAGAGATATTTCACCCTCACTATTCCACCAAAAGAAGTTCTTGTCACAGTTACCAATGACCACATGTCACCAAATCCAATGGCCACTTTTTAGTCCTTAATTTCCATGACCTCTCTGCAACATTCAATGCCCTTGATAACCTTTTCTTTCTTGAAATGCTTTCTCCTCTTGGCCTCTGT
The DNA here is from genome assembly GCF_047675955.1 of Chlorocebus sabaeus. Lineage (NCBI taxonomy): Eukaryota > Metazoa > Chordata > Mammalia > Primates > Cercopithecidae > Chlorocebus > Chlorocebus sabaeus. The sequence continues at coordinate 46,450,540 of NC_132933.1, forward strand.
GATAACAACACTCCTCTGGTTTTCCTCTTATCTTTCTGGGTACTTCTTCATTGGTACCTCTGCCTCTGCCAGACCCTTAAATATGGGCGCTTCTCAGGAGCCTGACCTAAGTCCTCGTTTCTCACTCTGCATTCCCACTTTGGGAAGTCTCATTTATCCTCTGTGGTTTCAATTATCCTCTATCATCTGATGACTTCCAAATCATCATTTTCAGCCCAGACTTCTCTGGGCTTCAGACCTTTATATACTGGCATCTCCATTTGGATAGCTGAAAGTTGTCTCAAATGCAACATATCCAGGGCCTTGCTCTGTTGCCTGGGCTGGAATGCAGTGGCATGATCACAGCTCACAGTAACCTTGAGCTCCTGGACTGAAGCGATCCTCCTGCCTCAGCCTTCCAAGTAACTGAGACTACAAGCATGTGCCACCACGCCCAGCTAATTTTTATAATTTTTTTTGTAGAGATGGGGTCTCACCATATTGCACAGGTTAGTCTCAAACTCCTAGGCTCAAGCCATCCTCCTGCTTCAGCCCCCAAAAGCGCTGGGATTACAGGTGTGAGTCACTATGCTCAGCCTCAAAATTGTATCCTTGATTTCCCTTCGAACTGAAACCAGTCCTCCCTCAGTCTTCTCCCTTTAAGGAAGCCAGTTGTTTAAGCCAGAAATCTCGGAGTTAGCCTTAATTCCACTGTTTTCTCTTTCTCTGACCCTCATTGTATCAGACCTGTGAGTCTTTCCCATTCTACCTCCAAAATTTAGCTCTTTCGTCCATCTGCTGGTTTCCACTTCCACTCCCCTTAGCATCATCTCTCACTGGGATGTTGCAATACCCTTCTGATTTTCCTACTTTTCCTTTTGACTTTCTACAGTCCATTCTCCACATAGTAGTATGATTTGGCCCCCACTTAGCTCTCCAAACTGGTTTCATACTACTCTCCTCACTCCCCACTCTCCCAACTGGCTTCCTTTCAGTTTCTCAAGCCTACAATGCTCTCCCTCCCCTCTAGGCCTTTACAAGTCCTGTTCCTTCTGCCTGGAACTCTTTCTGGACCCTGACCCTACTCCACCTTCAGCTGGTTTTGTTTGGAAAACTCCTTATCCTTTAGGGCTCAGCTTAAGCATTGCTTCCCTGATTCCTGGGGTCTGTTGGTTGGATGTTTCTCCTCTGTGCTCCCAAAGCATCTTGTTATCCCCCCGGCAATTGGATTGCATTTGTTGTTGCTCCTGCATAGGACTGTGAATGCCTGAAGGGTTTGGCTTTCTTTTTAAAAATTTTCTTAATTTAACTTTTATTTTAGATTCGGGGGTATATGTGCAGGTTTGTTATGTAGGTAAACATGTGTCATGGGGATTTGTTGTGCAAATTGGGTTTGGCTTTCAATTGTTATTTTCATCACTATTCTAGTCTAATACATAGTAGGTGCACCATTGAATTGATGGGATCAGACTGAGAAGAGATTGTGGTAAGAAGGGAAACAGTAGATGGGTCTGGGAAGAAAGGGGTCCGGGAGAAGAGGAAGGAGAGACAAAGTGATTATGTAAGGGAAAGGTGGGTGAAGAAGGTAAGTTCTGGGAAGGGAGGCAGGAGAAGGGCTCATGAAGACATGTCTGGGAGGAAAGAGAGAATAAAGGTTTGAGAGGCAATGGATAAGCAGATCTAGGAAGAGAAATGTTGAGCAAGTGCTTCCTAAGCACTAATGCACAGACTTAAGATGAAAGGAAGGGAGTGGTAGAGGATCACCAATAGGAGGAAACAAAGGCCAATGTAGCAAGATTTGTAAATTATTTAAAGCGTATTCAACTTAAAAGGCTACTTGTCATTCCGGACTTATTCTTTGAAAAGTTGGTATTAAGGTTTCTTTTGTAAAATAAGAGGTGGTAGTATTTTTCAATGTCCTTAATTACAAAATTAAAAAGTTTGACAACCATATGCTGATTCCCCCTCATTTAAAAAAATTTTGTAATTGCACTGGTCCACAAAAATCCCAAATTAAGGAGACCTCTGGGAAGAGCACATTCTGTCAATGGGTCTCAACATTTTGGTCTCAGGATCACTTTACACTCTTATTTAGGAAATGATCTAAATGTCTTTCAACTAGTGAATGAATAAACTGGTATATCTGTGTAATAGAATACTACTCCACAATCAAAAGAAATGTACTATTGATACACACAGCTACATGGGTGAAACTCAAATGTGTTATGCTGAATGGAAGAAGCCAGACTCAAAAAGCTGCTTACTGTTACGTTCTATTTATATAACATTCTTGAAATGACACTACTGTAGGGATGGATAATAGATTAGTGGTTGCCAGGGGCTGGGGTGGTAGAAGGGGTTTACTACAATGGTGTGGCATAAGGAAATTATTTGGGGTGTTGAAACTCTTAATTGTTGTTACATAACTCTATGCATTTGTCAAAATTCATGGAGCTGCACACCCAAAAGAGTGAATTTTATACATCCCTCCACATTTTGTCATTCAGAACCTTAATATCTATGCAAATTTAAAAATAAACAAATAAAAGATATTAGTTAACAAATTATTGAGGACTCTAAAGGGCTTTTATTTGCCTAACCTCCAAAGGGTTATATCTATTGACATTGAATATATTTGAAATTAAAACTTACATTTTAACTATTTATATATTACTTTAAAATAAAAATTATGAACCTATTACATTATAACATAAATAATATATATTTATGACAATTATAGTTTTCAAAACAAAAAAATGGCAAGAAAGTGGCATTATATTCAATTTTTGCAAATCTAATGTCTGGCTGAGCACAAGGCAGCTGGATTCTCATATCTGCTCTTGCACTCCAGCTGTTGCAATATGTGGTTTTTGGTTGAAGTGTGTGAAGAAAATCCAGCCCCACAAAGATAGGGAGGTAGAGAAGGCGGGTATTTAATAGACTTTATAGGCAGAATTCTAAGAATGACCCCCAAATGACCCTCACCTGCTTATACATTCCCTCTCTTTTGGGAGTGTTTCTGATGAGATATCACTCCCATGTTTGTGTTAGTTATATGGCAAAGGGAAATTATCAAGGTTGTACTCACCTAATCACGGGAGTCCTTTGAAAGAGGGTTCGTGGCCGGGTGCAGTGGCTCACGCCTGTAATCCTAGCACTTTGGGAGGCTGAGGTAGGCAAATCACCTGAGCTTAGGAGTTCGAGACTCCCCTGGGCAACATGGCAAAACCCACCTCTATCAAAAATGCAAAAATTAGCTAGGCATGGTGGTGCATACCTGTAATCCCAGCTACTCGGGAGCCTGAGGCAGGAGAATCACTTGAGCCCAGGAGGTGGAGGTTGCAGTGGGCCGAGATTGCACTGCTGCACTCCAACCTGGGCCACAGAGCGAGACCCTGTCTCAAAAAAAAAAAAAAAAAAAAAAAAGGGTTTTCTAGTGGCAGAAAAGAAGTCGGAAGTCAGAGAGATGCAAACTTGACTATGCTGTTGATGGTTTCCAAATGAAGAGAGCTGCGTAAGAAGGAGTGTAGGTAGCCTCTAGGAGCCACGGGCAGCCTCTGGATGATAGCTAGCAAGTCAAGGGGGCCTCAGACCCACATCCTGAAGGACCTGGATTCTGCTAACAACCTGAGTAAGCTTGTAAGGGGCCTTTTCCCCAGAGCCTCCAGATAAGAGCCCAGCTCAGCTGACCACTTCACCTCAGCCTTGTGAGATCCTAAGCAGGGAACTCAGGTGAACACACCTGGATTTCTAACCTATATAACTGCGAGATGATAAATGGGTATCATACTAAGTTGTTAAGTTTGTGGTAATTTGTTATGGCAGCAATAGAGAACTAATAAATGGTGTGGGGATTCTTGATAACTACACCTAAACTTTACAAGTGGTTTTTTCTTAATGTTTCTTTGCAATGCTGAATCTGAAACTAAACTATATCAGTGAACCTTTTGTACTCTGTTACATTAAAATCTACTGGTCCGCCAGGTGCCATGGCTCACACCTGTAATCCCAGCACTTTGGGAGGCTGAGGTGGGTGGATTGCTTGAGGTAAGGAGTTCAAAACCAGGCTGGCCAATATGGCAAAACCCTGTCTGTACAAAAAATACAAAAATTAGCCAGGCATGGTGGTGTACGCCTATAGTCCCAGCTACTTGGGAAGTTGAGGCACGGAAATTGCTTGAACCTGGGAGGCGGAGGTTGCAGTGAGCCAAGATTGTGCCATTGTGCTCCAGCCTGGGCAACAGAGTGAGATTCTGTCTCAAAAAAAAAAAAAAAAAATCAATTGCACTTTGAATGGATCTGTTACCATGCATGATTTTGTAACATCATGCATTAGTCATCTGGAAAATATCTGTCTACCCAGTTATGCAGATCTTCCCATTGTTGACTCGCTTTTTGATTGTACAATATTAAAAAATCACATTCATTAATATCCCTACTAATCTTATTAGAAAGCTCTTTAGGATATTGAGAAGCTCTCAAGTTCACAGTGGCTGATACAGGTTTTCCAAAATTTTGCTTTTTCCTTGAAAGCTTAACTTTTATCCTTGACAACAAATAGTAACAGTTGTTTTCCTTGAGGTGACAGGATCATTTTGTCCATTTTTAACAAAATACTTGCCAAGCACCCAAGTTCGAATAACCACAATTTATCTGTCAATCATTCAAGTAAAAAAATAAAGTGCTCCCCAGCACTTTGGGAAGCTGAGGCAGGTGGAATGCTTGAGCCCAGGAGCTTGAGACCAGCCTGGGCAACATAGCGACACTATGTCTCTACTAAAAAAATAAAACAATTAGCTGGGCATGGTGGCACAAGCCTATAGTCCCAGCTACTTGGGAGGCTGAAGTGGGAAGATTGCTTGAGGCTGGGAGATCGAGGCTGCAGTGAGCCGTGATGGCACCACTGCACTTCAGCCTGCATGACAGAGCCAGACCCCGTCTGGAAAAAAAAAAAAAAAAAAAAAAAAAAAAAAAAAAAGAGTTCCATAAAAAATTCGCTAGTTTAGCTTGTAAGTCAATTGTGCAAGTGCTTTTCCTCATGACAATTGCATTTCAGTATGCAAAAGTGCTTTATATATCCATATGTACTTCCTATTTTGTCACACAGATGATTACAAAGACATACTCAAAAGTTTGATATTGAATAAAAATTAATAACTTTTGCTGTTTCATTGAGACATTCTTAAATGAACCTGACATTTCTTCTACCAGGAATACATTGGTGACAAAGAAGAACATGAATACAATGTAGTGTCACTGCCTTGATCCATGCTAAGTCGCCAGCACTTTCACCCACCATAGCTTTTTCATCCTCAGTACAAATGTCAACACAGCAAAAAAAGGCAAATAACGTCTTAGTACTATATGAAACGAGATATTTTTTGTTTGTTTGTTTGTTTGTTTTTAGAGACAGGGTCTCACTCTATCGCCCAGGCTGGAGAGCAGTGGTGCAATCGTAGCTCACTATAGCCTTGAAGTTCTAGGCTCAAGTGGTCCTCCCACCTCAGCCTCCTGGGTAGCTGGGATGACAGTTGTGCACCACCATGCCCAGCTACTTTTTATTACTTTTTTTGTAGAGACAAGGTCTCATATGTTGCCCAGGCTGGTTTGGAACTCCTGGCTTCAAAAGATCCTACTGCCTTGGACTCCCAAAGTGCTGGAATTACAGGTGTGAGGCACCATGCCTGGCCCCATGAAAGCAGTTTTGACTGAACCTCCTGAATCTTAGGGCTCCCTGGATCTTTGGACCACATTTTTAGGGCTGCTGGTCTAGGCTGAGGCTGGAAGGGGAGGGAAGAGGCCTGGGAAAGAGTGGAGATGAAATTTTAATAATGCTTAGAAATGTCCTGTCAGTAGAGGAGACAGCTGGGCATGAAGAGGAGGAGAGGATTCCTAGGTTCCTTCCCAAAGGACCTCTGCTGTTGTTGTGCCATTTCCTACTCCTGACCTGCCTTGTTCATGAGCTGTCCCAGCCAAGTCAACAGCGACCCTCTGTAACTACTCGTATCCTGGGATCTTGAGTGCTCTGTCTTACAAGGCCCCAATGCGAATAGAGAATCCCACCCTGACCCATGCACCTGTCATAGCTGTCTGCCACCCTACCGTGGAGCCCCAAGGCTACTTGCTAGACTAAATCTATTAGTCTTCTCAGACCAATTACCTGTGTCAACACCATTCCATTTGCATGAAATGAACACCTGCCATGTCCCCAGTCCTGGGCCAGGTGCTGATGGGAGGGAGGAGACGAGACTAAGCCACAGCACCTCAATACAAAGGCTTGCTTCCTATCCAAAACAGTGACTGAAAAGAGGGCCGACACCCCTACATGGGGGAAAGCTCAAATGAGAGGCCTGCAGAAGGAGGCAGATGTTAGCGTAGCTTGGAGGCTTCCTGCAGTCAGTGTGAATTCAAGGAGGACCTGGAAGGGAGGGCAGAATTTGTGTCATGGGGAAGAGAGGTGTTCTAGACTTGGAAGGGGTTAGGGGTGTGGAGATGGTCATGTGCAGGGATACTGTAGTAACAAGCCTGCTGGAAGTAAGGGGGAGAACAGGGTGGAGTCAGAGGTGAGGCTTGAAAGAATAGGGAAAATGTGTAAATGCCTTTTATTCCCATCACTCATGAGCTGCCATTGCGGGTGTCTGAGCAGGATGGAAGCTATGTTCTGGGAAGCCAAATCTGGCCCAGTATGCAAAACACCTGAAAGTATGTGGGACAGAAAAGGAACACTAGCTTCCATACAGTATTTTATTTCATCCTCACTCTAGTCCTGGGAGATGGGTACTATTGTTTTCATCCCCAGGAAATTGAGGCTCAGAAATTGGTTCACTTACCCAACATTACCTGCATGGTAAAGGATCGAGGAAGGCTTCCAACCTAGGCCTGCTTCTAAACCCTGTGCTCTATATAGCCACAATGTATGCAATGATGGAGGGGCAAAAGGAATAATCATAATAGTCACCATTTACTGAGTGCTAACTACATGTCAGGTTTTAAGCAAAATTCATGCACTATTTCTTTCGGTCTTCACTGCAACTCTGTGAAGTAGGAACCATTATTTTTTCCCCACACCCAAGTCTAGCTGTAGGGCCCAAGCTTTTTCCACTTTAAGTTTGACTGCAAAAGTACAGGCATTAGACAAGAAGGCCCTGAGTTAGAGTAGCAGACAAACCTCTCAATAGCTCCTTGAGCCTGGGTAAATTACTTAATCTCTCCATGCTTCAGTTTTGTGCTCACCTTTATTTTTATGGCTTTTTGTTTGTTTGTTTTTAGATGGAGTTTCGCTCTATCTGCCCAGGCTGGAGTGTAGTGGTGCGATCTCATTTTACTTCAACCTCCACCTCCCGGGGTTCAAGTGATTCTCCTGTTTCAGCCTCCTGAGTAGCCGGGATTACAGGTGCCCCAAGCCACCATGCCCAACTAATTTTTGTATTTTTAGTAGAGACAGGGTTTCGCTATGTTGGCCAGGAGGGTCTTGAACTCCTGACCTCAGGTGATCCGTCCATCTCGGGCAGATCACCCAAAGTGCTGGGATTACAGGCATGAGCCACTGCGCCCAGCCTCTGCTTACCTTTAAATGGCAGCAATAATAGTAACTACCTCATAAGATTTTTGTGAGGAGTCAATAATAAAACAATAAAGCACTTAGCATGGTGCCTGGCACACAGTAAGCAGTCAATAGATGTGAGCTATTTTTCTTGTCATTGTTTTTGTTAGTTTCTCAGGATCCACATCCCAGGAAAATAGCTGCCACTAGTTACTAGTATCTTTTGCTTACTTAGCCAGGATCATCAGGACACCAAGACTAAAAGGACAAGAGGAAAGACCGCGCTACTGAGAATTCAGCATCGCTTCATCTTCCCAAGGTCTCAGGCCAGGCTGGGAAAAGGGGCTGTCTCAGAGAAGAAAGGATGAAGAGGCTGGCCCAAGGAGCCAGGGGAGGAGCTGGATGGAAGGACAGGACGGAGAAGGGATGGAGCCCAGCTGGGAGTGACGTTTCCAAACACCTCCCTCCTGCCCACCTTCTTCCTCAGAGCATTGTTTTTCTAGGCTTCTGCAGTCCAAATGAGGAGCAAATGGGGAGCTGCGAGAGGTTCTGCCAAGAGAATCTGCACCACATGGGCCACAGCCCTGGCTCAAATGGTGGACCAAGCGGCGGAGGGTGTAGGAAGAGAGCTGACCCAGGAACAAACTGTTCTCCAGAGGGGACCCCCTGTCCCAGGAACCCAAGGGACTGCATATAAGAGTTGGCACATTTGGGACATTTGGACTGGAGGGCAGAGGCCCCAGGCACCATTTGCTATTTATGATTTGGAGGCAGGCCCAGGTTGGGGAGAGAAACTTCTCCTTTGCTCCTCTTTCAGAGCAGGCCCTGTGTTACTTCGGGCCTCCACCAGGCACCCTCACTGGATGTTTAGGCCTCCTGCCTTCAACCCCAGGAGCCCCAGCTTGCAAGGCAGAGGCCAGAGGGAAAGAGGAAGAGCTCCTTTCTGGAGAGGAGTTCAGAACCTGTTGCTGGAACTTTCAACCTGGCATTCAACGTTCTCCTCCCTCTGTTGCCCGCTGGCCTAGGCTCTCGCTTCCCAAGACAGCCCACTCTCCCCACTGTTCCCCAGTGGCAGGGTAGGGCTGGGCAGTGGTTAGGAGCACAGAGACTCCCCAAGTTCAAATCCCAATCTTGTCACTTTTAGTTCTGTGACCCTGGGTAAGTTCCCCAGTCTCATCTTTAAAATGCAGCTTTTAATAGTATCTTCGTCACTGGGTTGTTTGTGAGACTTGAATTAATTCATGCAGAGTGCTTAGAACAATGCCTGGCATATAAATGTTTAACAAATGTTCTCTACTTATTATCCACCTCTGTGTCACTTTTCTCTGCCAGAATTGCATTTCCACCTGCTCTCTGCCTCCTTAAACCCAGTCCAGCTCAATCTCCCCCTCCTCCATGAAATCTTTGGGCAGTATCCAGTCTCCTGACCTCTGTTACACCCGGCAATGAGACCAGAACCATTTTGAGAGCAAAGGACAATGACGTGAGCAGCACTAACTAAATTAATCACAGAATAACATCTGTGCTATTCTCCTTAGTGCTATCAAACTTTTTGACTGTGACCCACAGTAAGAAATATATTTTATAGCATGGCCCAGTCCATGCATTTGGTATCAGTGTATTCATTTGATATACAATGAATTTGTATATAAACATTGCTATAGAATATGAAAAAAAATATCCGTGGGTGTTGGGACATACCTGTGGTCCCAGCTACTTGGGAAGCTGAGGTGGAAGGATCGTTTGAGCCCAGGAAGTCAAGGCTGCAGTGAGCTGTGATCGTGCCACTGCATTGCAGCCTGGGTGACAGGGTGAGACCCTGTCAAAAAAAAAAAAAAAAGAAAGAAAGAAAGAAAGAAAGAAAGAAAGAAAGAAAGAAAGAAAGAAAGAAAGAAAGAAAGAAAGAAAAAAAATACACTGTCCCAAGAATGATCCTGAGCCTTCCCTCCAGAGGCCCTAAACCCTGAAAAGTTTACAGGTGAATGGCATGTTTGCGGGATGGAGATAGAGTCGAGGGAGGCTGCAGTGGACGGTGTGTGGAAGGCCTTCTGAGGCAGAAGACCAGAGAGCAGGCTGAGCTCAGATGTCAAAGGGCTTTAACTGCCACACGAAGGAGTTTGGACATTTTCTATAGGCACTGGAAGTTTTTAAGGAGAAGAAGACCATACTTGGCTATGTATTTTAGAAAGACCTCTGGGGCAGCTGTGAGGAGAATGGATTGGAAAGGCTAACTCACAGACAGGGAAAACTATGAGGAAGCTCTGGTTGAGCATCCAGGTGAGAGAGGACGGATGAGGCCATAATTTAAGAAACAATTGGGAGAGTGGAGGAGTGCAGAACATGGAGGAGACAAAAGTCAGAAATGGTGAAGACAAATCAGCAGCCAAAGTTTTGAGCTTGAGTAACTGGGTCAATATGATGCTGGTTTCCAAGGTAGGTACAGAGGAGATTTGTCCCGGGAGAAAACAGTTCAGTTTTGGAATAAGTTTGAGATACCCATTGGGAAAATTTCAGTGGGAAACATAACTCTCATTCTTTCATTCATTCAATAAACATTTATGAGACTGACATAGATAAACTAACATTTTGTTTTGCCAAAGTAGAAACATTAAAGAAATAAAGTAACTTCCATCATTGCCATCATTTCAAAGAACATTTTACTACCAAAAACTAGGAAGAGCATAATCTCAGAACAAAGGAGAGTCCTTTATAATTTTTTTTTTTTTTTTTTTTTTTTTTTTTTTTTTTTTGAGAGGGAGTCTCGCTTTGTTGACCAGGCTGGAGTACAGTGGCACAATCTCGGCTCACTGCAACCTCCACCTCCTGGGTTCAAACAATTCTCCTGCCTCAGCCTCCTGAGTAGCTGGGATTACAGGTGTGTGCCACCATGCCTGGCTAACGTTTGTACTTTTAGTAGAGATGGGGTTCTGCCATGTTGGCCAGGCTGGTCTTGAACTCCTGACCTCAAGAGATCTGCCCGCCTCAGCCTCCCAAAGTGCTGGGATTACAGGCGTGAGTCACAGCGCCCGGCCTAATCCTTTATAATTGAAAAGATTTATTTATTGAAAAACTTTCCTAGTAAAGTTTTTTTCATTTTGCCATGAAAACATCGCTGTATAATATCAGCCTGTTTTGTGGACTGTAATTGGAGAACCACTGATTCGAGGAATGGGCAAAGGAAGAGAGGCCAGCAAAAGAGACCATGAGGAATGGTTCCAGAGGCAGGAGGAAAACCAAGAAAGCGTGATCATGCAGGCCAAAAGAGGGGACAGTTTCAGAAATGAGGACTTGGCCAACAGTGTCTTTTGCCACCCAGAGTTCAAAGAAGTAATCAATTAGGAGGTCATTGGTGACAGAGCCCTTTCACTGAGATAATGTGGCTGGAGTCAAACTCCTTTTGGTTGAGGTGTGAGTGGGAAGCCAGGAAAAGCGGAAGTCTAACATGTAGAGTACTTCCAATAAATTTGAGACTGAGGGAAAGAAAATAGAGAGAGGAAAGGAGGGAGGGAGGTAGAGAAAGAGATCAAGAGAGAAAGAGCAAGTTAAAGGAGCAAGAGAACACACAGTGGAGAGGGAGTTCTTGTTTTTTGGGATAACAGAGACAAGCATTTTATAATTAGGAGAGAAAGAGCTGGTATAGAGAAGCTGAACTTTCCCAAAGACAAGAAGCATAACAAATGGCTGGAGGAAGGGCCCAGGAAGGAGGTGGATGAGGCCAAGGCCCAGGCGAAGGGATTAGCCTTTAACCAGAGGGGCACCTTGTCCCCTGAGAAGAGAGGGCTGGAGGGGAAGGAAGTTGGAAAGGCAGGTCAAGTTTGAGGGGGGAGTGGGGTAGGGCACTGAGGTAATTCACGCTTGAAGGCCTCTGTTTTCTCAGGGAAGTAGAAGGAGAGGTTATTCCACGCAGAGAGGGGAGGGGCAGGAACATGGTAAGGAGGTGAAGGAAGCTTGGAATGTGGCCAAAGCGAAATGTGGAGGCTGGAGCTGGGGCCTTGACAAGGGAACATGCTCAAGGATGACTGAGGCGAGCTGAGATTGGTCAAGTCTGTCTTCCCTCTGCAGGTCTTGTCTCCCTCGCTAAGCTTGAGGCAGAGTCCACGGCACTTTCCTTTCCTGTCTGTCCCTTCGTGAGGCAATGCTAACCCTAGTACTCTCAGAAAGGTCTGGAAAAGCAATCACTGGCAAAACCCAGAAGCACTATAGGGCTGTTACGGGGAATAGAGGTAAGATCTTAATTGCTCTGATAGGCAGGTCTCCATCTTGGTTGATCCAGACCTTTTCTGCTGCCTTGCTGACCAGTTTACTCCTGTTTTGTGTTAAGTGAAAAAGAGAACAGCCAACTTTTACCCAGCAACACTTGCAGGCCTTAAATCTTACAGGCCAGGGAAAAGCCAACAAGAGGAGCCAGCGGCTTCATGTCCCACAAGCTAAATGAGGCTGAGGCAATTCTTAGGAGGTAGCAAGACACAGCCATTGTGTAGGGAGGTCAAAGACCCATGGAAACAGGACTGAAGGCTCCCTGGGCTCCAGGAGAGCATGCTGGGAGCTGAGTGTAAGTGGAACCCTGAGGCCTGCTAGTCAGAGGAGTGAAGGGACTGGACAGCTCCTAATGTGAAGGGAGTGACTGAAGGAACACAAGTTGAAGGTGGGAGGTGGCATGATGGGTGGCATGGTTGAGTCTGGTCAGGCATGAGTCCCGACCTCAGGAGGAATATCTGCCTCTTAGCCCTCTCCCTCCTTCCTTCTGCTGATTCTCGGAGGCCACTTACAAGTGGAAAAGATCCTAGAGTGTGACAACAGGTATTGTGCTTCTTTCTCCTTTGCACGCCATCTCCTTCCAGCCCAGTCTTTTCAGCCTGACTCCTTCTCTGAGCCACAATCCTCCTTTCAGCCAATGATGCAGTCAGTACAAGCAAATGCTCAGCTCATGAAGGTAAATTTAGCAAGAACTCTGAGAGATTGATAGATGCTCCGGCTCCCCAGCAACCCTCTCTTTCCCCACAAGATTTCCCTCTTCAGGACCTGGGATCTAGCTTGCACTTAGAAAATTCAGGGACAGAGAGCTCTCTCCAGTCCAAGGCAGCACATTCCACTGAACTCATTTCATCTCATATAATAAACCTCTGTTTATTGAGGGCTGGGACTGTGCCAGGTCCTTGGGTTAGGTGGTGACTGAGCCATTAGAAAGTTTTCCTTTGATTGAGCCAAAATGTGTCTCCCTGTAGCTTCTAGCCATGGGCCTCAGCCCTGCCCTTTGAAGTCACCCAGAACAAGTGTAATCTCATTGCAGTCTAATCTTCAGATATTTGAAAATATCTGTCATTTCACCCAGCTTTCTCTCCTCCACAGATAAACATTTCTTTCTTGGTTTATGTTTATTTTTAGTGCCTTTCCTTTTCACTACTCAAATAATATCAGTTCATTGTGGAACTTTTTAGAAAATTCAGAAAAACATAAAGTAAAAATCCACCCCACTGTTACTCCCAGAAATGACAACCCTAGCATTCTTTCTTCTCACCAGTCTTATTTTTTCTCTGCACGCTGTCCATTCTACATCTTTTTTCTTACCAAAATGGGATCATCCTTTAAGTAATATTTTAGACACTTATTTTGTTTTCACTCTTTCAATATGTTAACTTTTCCCTCATTCTTCTACCATGCCAATTTTAATATGAAATTGTGTAACTGCCCAATGATTTATCTAACCAGCTTTTAAAAGTGAGACACTTAGGTTGTTTTCAATTTTCCTTTGCTGAAAAGAACATAGTGAGACTAGAATTGGAAGTGAGGTGAAGATGAGGGGTAGGTGAACAGAGAAATGAGGAGCCCTTAAATTAGTCATGCTATCTTACCATCTGATTTTTTTCCATTGTCTGTGTTGAAAAATTACACTTCCCAGAACATGATTATGAGCACCTGCTTGGTATTCAGTTGCAAGTATTTGCCCTAATTAATGTAACTGGTTTCCTATTATTGGACATTGAGGTTGTTTCTAATTTTCGACCATTACAAACCAGACTGTGATGAACACCCAAGAAGCTAAATCTGTGCTGGGGCTAGACACTGAGGTCAGGAGGAATATTTTTGAGGCCTCTGAAGCGTAAGGTCCCTGCCAGTAGTTGTAACTAGAAGCTTTCTGGCAAAGGCGCAGAAGGCTGGCTAAGGACGAGGACTGTGCTCAAGCCTCTGGGCTTGCCCAGGTTCAGTACCCATTTATGTAGCCCCCGTCAGAGAGTGTTCAGGCTGGCATGGTCCTATGGGACCACTGGGTCAGCACCCTCATCTTTCATGTGAGGGAACTGAGGCCTAGGGCTGGGGCTGGTCCTTCAGCAGCTCTGTAGTCGGGCAGAACTTTGCCTCTCCCCAGCACCCTGGCTCCTGAACTGGAAGCTGAGCTCTGAGGTTTGGAATCTCACCCAGAGGCCCTGTGAAATCCTGCTTGCTCTCCTTCACTGGGCCACTTACTGCTGAGGCTGGAGGGGGCACTTTGGCAAATGAACTGATCAGTAAGGGGCTGAGGGGCATTGAAAGAAGACTTAAGGTTTACTGTACAGGCAACTGGGCCTGCTCTGCCCAGAATGCCCCCTTTTTTCCCTAACCCAGATGATATGCTTAATGGCAGTCACCCTATATTCAGGTCCACCTGGCAAATCTATTTGAGGTTGAGCTGAAATAACAAGTGAGTCCCTCACTCTCCTTAAAGAAGTCAGCTGTCTCTTCTTGCCAGGAATTGGCTTTGTTAAAGGCCTGTCTATTCAGTCCTCTGTCCCTGACAGCTCTGTGGTTTCAGAGTGCTAATGAGCTCCTCTCCTTCCCCTCTCAGGCCTTGCTACTGCCTGGGGAATTCACACAAATGGTGTGCGATTTGCCCCTTCTGTGTTTTCCTTTCTGACTTGGAGGCAAAGCAAATCCCTCACTTCCCACTGACACCATGTTTATTCAACTGGGAGAGATTTCACACCCAGGAACCCAGCTCTCCCTCCTTGAGCCCCTTCCCTAAATCTTTGTCCCCCTCCCGAATCATCCCACCCCTGTCCTCCCTGAATAATTTATAAGACCAGGCAGGGCTTATAAAAGGGTGTCCCAGGAAAGGCCAAAAGAGTGCAGAAGGTTCTGGGAAGTAGGGGACCCCACAGTCCGCCTGGCTCTGGTCCCCTAAGAATGGACTCTGCTGCCTGTGTTGCTGCTGCCACCGCTGTTCCAGCCCTGGCCCTGGCCCTAGCTCCAGACCTAGCACAAGCCCCACTGGCACTCCCTGGCCTGCTAAGCCCATCTCCCCTTCTCTCCTCTGGAAAAGAAGTAGATGGGAGTGAAAGGTAAGTTGAGCGTGGCCTTTGGCAACCTGAACTTAGGCTTGAGGGCTTCCTGAGAGAGGAAGGAAAATGAGATGTCCAGGGCACCCTGTTCTCTGTGAAGGGGAAAAGCAATGGCCTCATAGCCCTCCCTCCTCATCTCTAGCTGGAATATCTCATCTGGCTTTTCACCTCACTAATCCCGCTGGGTGGCAAGAGGGGACTTGGGGACAGTGGCTGTTGCCAAAGCTGAAGGTGAAGCAGCCAGGTCTTCATAGGCCAGGTGGCTTAGTCCCCTGAGGGGGATGGGGAACTTCTATGAAACCTGGGCTTAACACAATCTAGACTGTGGCAGTGCGGAGTATGGGGAAAGAGGACCAAAGTCTAAAGAGGTCCTTGACTGGGACATTGTCTTTTTCCTGACCATGACATAAGATTTCCATTGGCTTTTTTCCTACCTCTGCAAGTACAGTGGGGAAGCAGTGGGCCCAGGAATATTTCTGGCCCTCTTCCTCAGCCCAGGAAGATGGTAGAGCTCTGAGTTCTACTTCTTGGAGCAGGAAGTAGAAGGCAAGATATTTTCCATCTAACCCCTATTCATTACTCCAAACATTTAGCCTTCAACAAACATTTACTGAAACAGCTGCTGTGTACCAGACATTGTGCTAGGTGTTGAGGATTCTTTGGGTGTTAAGAAGCCCAAAGACAAGTAAATAGACAATTACAAAACAGGATGATAAAAGCAATAACAACATTGCTGAAGCTGAGAGAAGGGGCATCTGTCCTGGAAGGGGCTCAGGAGCCTTAGGAAAGGCTTCCTGGAGCAGATGGCACCTGAGCCAAGCTTTTGGGAGGCCTCTTGTTATCTCAGGGAGTCCATCTTTCAGTCTCTTCCTCTACCGATTAATCTCTTCTCTTTGTCCCAGAGGAACTTGTCTCTGGCGGCCCTGGCTGTCTTCCACAAATGATTCCCCAAGGCAGATGAGGAAGCTGGTGGATTTGGTGAGTTCGAGCCCTTGTGACGCATGACATGCAGCCACATGCATTAACACTGACCAGGTCACTTCCCAGAGAACCCCTGACCTCAGTCCAAGGGTGCAGATCTGAGATAGCATCCTCACAGTTTTGCCAACATTTGATTCCAATAGAGAGCAGATCCAAGTTTTCTGTGGCAATTGGAAAGATGAGGAGACCAAGGCTCAGAGTGGACAAGAGATCTGGGCAGGCCCCACACCCAGTGTGGGGCAGTGCTGGTGCTTGAGGCCTGGTCTCCTGGCACCTTGCTCCAGTGCTTTCCCACCCACCCCATCTCCTTGAATCTTTGCTGCTCCAGTAGAACTCTGTCCCCTGGAGAGCCTCCAAACAGGTGCTGGAACAGAAGAGGGAAGCAAACAACCCACAGGACTCTGTCTGCTTGTTTTTTAACCAGAAACAAGAGGGACCCCTTGTTGAGGGGCAGGTATTGGGGGTTGCTGGGTCCCAGAGATGTCTAAGGTCTCTTCAAGATCATTTTCCCTGCAGCTTTCTGACCTCTGGTACAGACGAGGAAGTTATCTAGCCATGTACTTTGAACCACATGCTAGCTTTTGCTTTGAACAGGCTGCTGGCGGAGCAACAGCTGCTGAGGTCACCAAGGCTGAATCCAAGTTCCATCACCCTGTCAGGTAAGCTTCTGGCATCAAGCTCCAAACTTGACATAGATCCATTAGCTCTTTGAATCTTCACAAAGGTCTTGTAAAGCAGGAGAAGGGAGGGATTGCTATCTATGATCGCTGTTTCATAGCAGAGAAAGTTGGAGCCCAGAGAGGTTAAGGGACTTGACCAAGGCTGTCTTCCCTGGAGGCATTGTTACTAATGCCAAGAATGATCCCCCATGGATGGGTCAGTGAAATAATCCTCAGTGGAAGGAGATGGGGGCCACAGGGCTGGAGAATTCTTGGCTAGAAGCCTTCTGGGGTAGGTAGCAGATGGAGTCAGAGCCATAGTTGATAGATGCTGGGGCTGGGCCCCCACCCCCGCCACTATAGGTCCATAAGGGGTTACCTTCCTGCGTGGGGCTATTTTGTAACAATTGCAGAAGGTTCTGTTACAAAACTTTCTTTCTTCCTTTCCCTCTGACCTCATTGTTGCAGCCAAGAGAAGGGGTTTAGGGGCCAGCTTCTTTCTTGGCCCTACTGGCCCCTCTGAACATATGAGACCTGTCTAAGTTAGGGGCTATGCTTCTTCTCTGTCCACAGGCTCTTCTGGCCTAAATCCCACTCCTTCGACTATCTGTACAGTGCTGGGGAGATTTTACTGCAGAACTTTCCTGTCCAGGCAACCATCAACCTATATGAGGACTCAGACAGCGAAGAAGAGGAAGATGAAGAAGAGGAGGATGAAGAAGAGAAGTAGGAGGCTGATGAAAAGAGGCCAGAAGGGTGTGTGAGGGTACCAGGGTCCATATCCTACAGTGCCACAGCTCATCCCCCTTCCCTACCCCTAACCTATCCAAATGGAGGCAGCCAGAGCTGATTGGGAAGTTTCCACAGACATCAATTAGATAGAGCTTTCTGGACTGAAAATTGGGTCCTCTAACTGCCCAGCTCACCCTGGCTTACCTGACTGGCCTATAAGCCCAGGCCTCTGGCATCTCATTGTCTGGGCTGCTGTTGTGTTGACCATGGGAGGGTTCTAGGAGCTCTAGAAGAAGGAAGGCTTGCTGAAGCCTCCAGGAAGCAGAACAGGGCAGAGCATGTCCTTGCGGAGGGAAGTAGTCACTCCTCAGGCCCTTTGACTCCCCAGCCTTGCCAGGTGGACATGTAGTCCCGTCTCTCTGTGGAAAGCCTGACTTCTGGCTTCACCCCCAGGAATACCAACAGCAGATCCATGTAAGGTTGGGGTGCCTTTTTGATGAGTCTTACAGTAAGGGAAGGGGGCATGTAGAGAATCGGCTTCCTCTGGGGATGACCCCCATTTTGCCTGCTGTCCATTGAAGTCTTTGTGTTGGCATGAGATGAATCAGGAGAAAAATAAACTGGAGGGTGTTTTCCTTTTTCTTGGAACTGTGCTGATTTCTTAACTGAACTCTGCCCATGCTGTGAAGCCATGGGCAGAGGGTCAGAGACCAGCTCAAGGCCAATTCATTGCTTTTCCTACCTGAGGTCAGTTGACAAGTTTTTCTTCATGGGGTTGTAGGGCTGGGGACCCAGCATGGGGCCAGGCCCCCTCCATCAACTTGTGAAATCAGACTTGATTAAACTTCAAGGACGGCTTGGAAAGGAAACAAAAAGGCCCCCAAAAGGCAACTTGAAAGTTGGAAGTAGGGATGGAGGTGAGAGGGGAAAAGTGACAGGTGCAGCCTCATTTGAGCCTCAGAGATGGCTGTGTGCATGTGGGGAGGAGGGCTACTAGGTCCTAGCATTTTTTCCCCCTCAATTCCCTTTGTATTTACTGCAGCTCAGACCCTCATGCTTACCCTTGCTCCAATTACTCTTCGACTATTTTTTTTTTTCTGGCCTCCAGCTGTCCCTTTGTGATTCATCTTCCACACTGACCACCAGATTAGACCATATCATGCCTTTGCCAACACTTCTGGGCTTTTTTTTTTTTTTTTTTTTTTTTGGTCACAGATCCCCTTGAGAACCTGTGGCTTCTCTACTCAGAAAAATATATGTGTTCACACCACACACACACACACACACACTCACACACAGTGCTATATCTTCACAAATCAAGTACTTAACTTGATATTCTAGGCCTTTCAATTATGTGGGTTTTGCCTGTCTCTTCAGACTCATCTCTCAACTCTTGAAGTTTATACTGCCTCTCCTTGAATGTGGCATGCTCTCTAACACCTCTGTGTCCTTAACCCTGTCTGGAATGCCTTTCCACTTTCGCGTGCCTGGTAAACTCTCATTCATCCAACAGAACCAGCTCAGACACCCCTGCTGTAGGAAGCCTCCCCAGACCCCTCAGGCACCAGGTTGGGTGCCCCCACACATTCAGAGCCTCCTCTAACATAGCATTTGCCTCCTTTCCTATGTAGTAATCTGGGGCTGTATTTGATATTCCCATATGACTTCATTGCACAGAACACTGCCTGGCACAAAGGAGGTGCTCAGAAAATGCTGAAAGAGAAAAGATTCTCAAGTCTTCTGAAAGCAGCTCTTGGTGGAACCACCATTGTTCCTCAACTTGCCAGCTTCCTGGTTTAGCTACAAAGGGGAGAGGGTAATGTCATCTCTCTCAGGAGCAAAACGATGACCATCTTTCTTTTCTTCCTCCCTCAACATGAGACAGGCTGCTTCGGTTCTGAACCCTAGCTGGGACTTGCCTGCATTGGACAAAACCTTGAGTAGGCCACCATACTCACACACTGGTGCCATCTATTGGTCAAAATTTAACCTTGTTCTTTAATTAAGGCTTCCAGGCAGTTGACCTTTGACTACATTAATTCTTTTAGTCCATTCTGTTTCTGTTTGCAAGTAAAGTGGAATCTACCATGTGCTAGCAGTATGACCTTGGGCCAGTTACTTATCCACTCTGAGTCTCAGTCTCCTCATCTGTAAAATGGGGCCAATAATACTTCCTTTCAGAGTTATTGTGGGGATTAAATGAGATAATATATGTAAAGTACTTAGCATGCCCCCTGTCGTATAGTACAAACCCTCAATAAATGGTAGTAGTCATAATAGTAGTCTTAGTAGCTGCTATTACTGATTTTATAAAGGAAATCTTATAGGCCAGAGTCAGCTAATGACGATTTACTCAACTAATAACTGATTTGTCAGTTATCACCACTTGATCTTCCTGGCACCATTTGATGGTTTACCAGTAAAAGCATCTTTTCAGTGTTTATTCCAAAATAAAAAAAAAAGAAAGAAACCCCAACCAATAATAATAAAAAAAAAAAAAACAACAAAAAGCAGAGGCGAAGTGTGGCTCCCTGGACCACTGTCTACATTCAAATGGTAGCCCACAGGTTTCAGTTCCCTTTTTCCAAGGCCAGAGGTTTGTAAACATATTTTTTGTGCTTTAGCAGGAAAACTTTTCTTTTGAATTGAATGCAGAATCCCAATATATAAATCAAATAAAAATGGAGCTACCCAGGTGGAAGCCATAATGCGGGGAAGGGCAGAATTCTTATGCTGGTGTCTTCTCTGGTAAAGTAGCTGTCTCCACCCCTTTCTGTGAGGCACTTTCAGGGATCCCTAGACTGTGGGAAACACAATTTGGAAACCACTGTTCCAAGGGTTAAACCAGGATTGTTTTGAAGTAGAAGGGAGATTAATTAGTACTTCAAAATGTCCAGTGTTCTGTTTAAAATCCTTGTTTTGGGTCCTAAGCACCCAGCATTTCATAGCTCAAAAATTGCTCGAATCCTTATACCATAGGTTATAGGGATTTAAAATCCTTGGAATCCCAATATCCTTGGTTTTAAGGTATTATATAGCATAGAATTACAAATCCCTAAATCCTCAGGGATTTAAAGACCCTAAAATCCTTGGAGTAGTAATTCTTAACTCAGAATGGACTTTTCTCATTTCCCAACCCTACCTCCCTTACTGCACACATGCTGTTGTTTACTGGGCAGACATTTTGTCTCACTGTCCTCTCCGTCCCCTGTCTTGAAATGGCTTTCAATCCTCCTCCCCATATGTGGTTGCTAAGTAATTGGAATTCACTGTTCTGACTAATCAGAGCTCAGTATGAGTTACTTTGTTATGGGCATTTCCAATGTTTGTACCAACTTCAACTCCAGTGCACAAACTCAGGAGAAAAATCTCTGTGCAAAACTCAAGAGTCCTTCCTCCAGCTCCACCCAGCTGGCCCATTCTAGTGTTCCAGTACTTCCCCATCCTAGCACTGATTTCCTCCTGTTTATCCCACCTTGTAGCAGCAGTGAGAGGACACATCTGTTGGGGTGAGGCTGCATTTGAACTGGGCTTTGAAGGATGGGCATGAGTAGTAATGGAGGGAGAAAACTTTTCAGAAAGAGGCAGCACTATGAATTCCTTCATTAAACAATACTTATTGAGCACTTACTATGTGCCAGCCCTTAATGTTGTAATGATTAAGAGCATGGGCTTTGGAAGCAGATGTACCTGGGTTCAAATGCCTTATCTGCTGCATGCTGGCTCAATTCATAGGCCCACTCCCCTCAAGTGTCAAGGTCAACTCTCTGCTCTTAACACTTTCACTACAACCTCTGTAGTTTTTTTTTTTTCCTTTTTCTTTTTTTCTTTTTTTTTTTTTTGAGACAAGGTCTCACTCTGTTGCCCAGACTCGAGTGCAGTGGTGCGATCTTGGCCCACTGCAACCTCCACCTCCCAGGCTCAAGCAATTCTCCTGCCTCAGCCTCCCGAGCAGCTGGAATTACAGGTGTGCACCACCATGCCCGGTTAATTTTTGCATTTTTAGTAGAGAGAGGGTTTCAGTATGTTGGCCAGGCTGGTCTTGAACTCTTGACTGTAGTTCTTTATTGTATCACACCTCTTCCCCACACAGCACATGCTCATTAAAATAGTTGCCTATTCTCCTTTGCCTGGTCATGGAAAGCCATCTGCCTACCCAGTGGGTGTTTCAAAACCTCACCTCTCAGCCCCTCCTCGAAACTATGCCTGTGTGACCCATCTAGTGGGTAGATACATTGTCTCCTTTACTCCCCACTTCCTTTTTGCCAAATGGTGGCCAATCCCCGTCCCAAACAAGGTTGTTAGCGGACCTGAATCCACTGTTTTGGCCTATCAGGAATATGGTGTTGGTTCCTGTGTTTTTCGTTTATCCCCTGGCTGGCAAGGCTCGTGACAATCTCCATGGAAACACAGAAACCCAGATACAGAAAGCCAACAAGGAATTAGTGCTCGAAAGCGGGTGCCACAGCACTTGCTACTGACATTATACCCATCGTCTCGTGTGGTAATTGTAATCACAACAGTCCTAGAGATAGGTCTTATTATTACCCCCACTTATTAATGAGAAAACTAAGAGTTAGTTGGGTTTCTATGCCTGGGTTTGTGTGCCTGCATGGAAGATGCTACAAACCTTGTCAGCGGTGATTAAGTAAAAAAATACAGGAACCAACACCAGGCCATGACAGGTAAAACAGTGAAGTCAGGTAGTTTATGACAGGAGACTGGAGAGGAGAGGAGATGAACTGTCTCTCCACTAGAGAGCCATACAGGCACAGTGGGGTGGGGGTGGGTAGGAGGTGGTAACACCCACAAGTGTGGGAGTGGGGCTTTCCCCGTCCAGAGAAGACTAGACAACAGGATACCTAGGAGGATAAGAGAACAGCTGATAATTCTGGAATTCTTGTTACGAACCTTACATGGATTAACTCCTTTAATACAACAACTTTGAAGGATCGGTATTGTTGGGAAAACTGAGGCTTAGACTGGTTTTTAAAATTTGCCCCAAATCACACAGTTGGTAAACTGTGGCACCTTCTAAGTGTCAGGCTATTTACACATTTTACCTCATTTAATCCTTATGGCAACCCTAAAACTCAAGCACTATTATTTTCCTTGTTTTATGGATGAGGAAACTGAGGTTCAGAGAGGTTAAGGAATCTTAAGGTCACGTAATTAATAAATGACCGACCCAAGATTTGAGAGATGACAGCAATTGCTCCAGGTTACATTAATGGTAAGTGGCAGAACCAGGATTCAGGGCCGCCTGACTCCAGAGCCCTGAGCTTTCAGGAGGTGGAATCAACAGGGTTTGCTGAAGGATTAAATCTGTGGGAGGGCAAGGGAGAAAAGGTTTAAGTTCTGGCTGCAGGGAAGTGAGTCAGAGGATATGAAGAACTCTGGGCCAGGTGCCAGGAAAAACTGAGGGCCTCTGAAAGGTGTCACTGAGGGAGGAATATTTGGGGACCTCCTGCCTGGCAGTGGCAGACTCTCACAGCACCTGGGCTGCGGGCACAGTGCTACCAGAGGTGAGAGGGGGATGAGGGAATTCTGTTCCTGCCCCTCAGTGCTGTGCTGCCTCAGAGTGGAATGGGCCCTGGCTGGGCACGTCTCATTCTGGCTGAAAAGTGGGAGGAACTACCAATTGCTGAGCTCTCCCGTGCTATCCCAGGCACTGTACTTGGCACCACACACGCTTTATCCTGAACTGGGTGGTGGTGGTGGTGGGGCATCTTAATGTTTACAGATAAGAAACCGGGACTCAGATAAGTGAAGTGACCTGTTAGTGGCACAGGCAGTGAGTGGGAAGCTGGGGTAGAACAGGACAGTGCGACTACAGAGTCCTGGCTGTTAACTACTACTCTCCTCCTTCCCTTCTCCTTATTCTCCCAGAGAAGCCCTGAAAGTCCCTTAGGGCAGGCAGCTCACCTTGACCTCCTGCAGCCTATGGGGAAAGAAGTGTGTAAACTGTCACACAAAGGCATTGCTATCCCCATCACTGGGGACACCTTGAGGCCTGGGACCAACTATGAATTAAAAGAGGTTGAGGGAGAGACCAGGAACCAGCTGGAGTAGGCTCTAGGTTCTTCTAGAAGTCTTCCACCCAAGGGAGAGAACGGCGGCCTCCAAGTCCCTAGCGATTCAACTTGTGTTCGCTAACAGCAAGACAGGCAACCCCCTCTAGTGGCTGAACTCTAAACCTACAGCACAAGGCCCGGGATGAGGGGGCTCATCACCCAGAGGATTCTATGGCCAGCACTGTTTTGTGCCTGGTGGTTAAGGAGACAGACTCTGGACTTAAAACTAAACCTGGGTTCAAATACTGGCTCGACTCCTTGTTAGCTAAGTGACCATGAGAAAATGTCTCTAAGCCTTAGTTTCTTCATCTATAAAATAGGAATGATAATAATACCATTTTAACAGGGTTAATGTAAGAATTAAATGAGACAGCATATGTAAGGGACTAGCAGAGTACTTGGCACATTACAGATGTGATAGAGACATACATATATATTTATATATACATGTACACACACTACTATATATAGTGCATAGGTGTATATATGAATGTATACACATCTAATAATTGTTCTTTTTGACACATGGTATCATAATACTCGTCATCATTTTGACTTCTCTTGCCTTTCCCATCTGATATGGTTTGGCTGTGCCCCTGCCCCCCAATCTCAAATTGAATTGTAGTTCCCATAATCCCCACATGTCATGCGAGGGACATGGTGGGAGGTAACTGAATCATGGGGGTGGTTACCTCATGCTGTTGTTCTCGTGACAGTGAGTTCTCAGAAGAGTTAATGGTTTTACAAGGGGCTTTTCCCCAATTTGCTTGGCACTTCTCCTTGCTGCTCCATGTGAACAAAGACTTGTTTGCTTCTCCTTCCACCATGATCCTAAGTTTCCTGAGGCCTCCCCATCCCTGGGGAACTGTGAGTCAATTCCTTTATAAATTACCCAGTCTTGGGTATGTCTCTATTAGCAGCATGAGAACAGACTAATACACTATCTAGCTCTACTAAGCCCTGGTGCCCCAAGTACTGTCAACACACTCCCTTGAAGCTTATGGGAAAGACATGGGCTAAGATACTTGCTTTTCTCCATGTACACTTTCAAGAATCTTGGACTGCACATCTTTGTCCTTCAATATTCTGGGAATGTTAATAAGCTTGCTTTACACAGGTTCTAGGCTCTTTCTGTGTTTCAAAGCAGCTTTACCTCCGTGATCTCATTTGAATCTCTTAATACTCCCAGTACTCTCATTTTTTTTCATTTTGTTTTAGAGATGGGGTCTCACTGTCACCCAGGCTGGAGTGTAGTGGCTCAATCATAGCTCACTGCAGCCTCAAACTCCTGGGCTCAAACAATACTTCCAATTCAGCCTATTGAGCAACTAGGACTACAGGCGTGTGGCATCATGCCCTGCTGATTTATTTATTTATTTTTGTAGAGACAGTGGTCTCATTTTGTTGTCCAAGCTGGTCTTGAACTCCTGGGCTCAAGCAATCCTTCTACTTCAACCTTCCAAATTGAATTACAGGTATGAGCCACTGTGCCCGGTAACAATTTTTTAAATGAGGATATTGAAGATGATGACAAGGGAAATGACTTGCTCAAGGTTGCACAGCAAGTCAGTGCAGGAGTCAGGACTAACCTCCAGAATCTCGATGTTGAGTCCAGTGCTTTCTACCAACCCTTGCAATCATCCAGGGCCTTGAGCTCTGACTAAATATGAAGCACTTGTAATCCAGGACGGAGCTTACTTTTGAAGGCCACACCACTACACTTTGACACCAATTTCCCGCTTCTACTGAGGCCAAGGTTGTATTTCCAGGAAACTATCAAACTATGATTCTTCACCTAAAAGAAGTGGCACCATGTTGCCAGGACTGGTGACCCAAGACAGCCACATCTCCAAAACATGCCAAGAATACAATTAAATGTTAGATGATGGGTTTGCAGAGAGGTGAACATTATCTTCTCAACCAAGCTGCATGCACTGCTAAAGAATTAGCTGCTGTCCCGTACTCACAGCCAGCTTGACTTAGCCACTCTTTTCGTGTTGGATATAACCATCAGGGCAGGGTCTCAAAAGGGCAGCCTTGTCCCTAGTCAGCACAAAGATTGGGAGGTGTTGATGCATGTCATCAGCATGGGTCCTGATGGCAGCATCTGTTTGTAGGCACTGAGAGAAGCAGTACGATAATAACTCAAAGCTCTTGGTGTCATTTGATATGACTTTGGGGGCAGAGGATGCAGGCTTGACTGTCAATAACAGTGGCCGTGTTTTCTCATTCTAACACACTGGTGACAAAATGAGCACTGCTGAGATAACAAATCATAGAGCCCAAACACCCTCTTCCTAGCCCCCATGCGACACTGGCAAGCTTGGTTCTGCTCAGAGGGAAATCTTGTTACTTCCTTCTGGAGTGCTGGATCTCTGGGTGGCACTGAATTTCTCTTTCTGCTATCATTTGTTTTTCACTTGCTCATCACCATGGCAACTCAAGAGCGGGAACCAACATTGAAATCAATCTCTCCCCAATAGACATATGTGAAACAGCAAGTGTACTCCCTCTCTAATATTAGGGAAGCAAAACATTTTTAACCCTCTCTCCGTGCTTCAGCCTTAGTTCATGGTGAGAGAAAATACTTTCACCTGCAAATTCAGGCACCTTTGCTCTTCCTGCATGGGAGTTTCTAATCTCACTGGTCTGAGGCCAATCATTGGGCCACAGCTCACTGGTGAGCTAGGTCATCACGGTGAAAAGAATTATACACATCTGTGACTAGATAGCCAGTTCCACTTGCTGCTGGATGATTAGGTCAGGCCAAATTTGTTCTGAAGACTTTAGCTTCTCAGTTTCAGAGGGAAGGGAGTAGCTTAAGCTGCATTTTCCAATCCATTTTTTTTTTTTAAACCAAAGAACCCTGCAACAGAAAGAGGAGAACAAGGTTACCAAGCCTATGCTGAATTCTCAGATCAAGCGTTTATTAATAGATACTTTGCTTACTATTGCTTACTATTGTTCCTTGCACATATAGTTTTCTTGGTGGGAAGGGTTAAGGAGAAGGGTGAGATTCAGGAATTCAGGAATAAAAACTCCAACTTGAACCCACAACATCTAGGAAGGTTTGCCCAAGGTCAGAGTCTTGTCCCAGCCTGTGTCTACACTGGGCAGAAAGGATGCACATGTTCAATTTCCTCACCTTCCACTGGGGATTTTGGGAGCACATTCAATTGAAAATCAAATTTTATATTGAGCTTTCAGTAGTGTGTAACTCTTTCACAGATACCGAGAAGTGACCTGCCCATGTAGTGAAATTGTTAGCCTGGGAGTAGGAGCTTTGCCTTGGACTAACAGTGGAATTTCCCTCTGCTCAAACACAACCATAGAAACTTGAGTACCAAAATATTCTTAGAAAACTGATGACAATTTCCACGTGTAAGAAAGGCCTGAAATAAAAAGCCATTCTTTGCAAACTTAGCAGATTTTTTGAATGGATATTTAATATCTTCTGAGATGGGGGCAGTGTGGTGGGAAGGAAAGGGCACCAAGCATCAGAAGACTGACTCAGGTACTTGTTTAGTTCCGTCATTTATTACTTGTTCGGTTCTCTAATACGTTGGACAAGTGATTTAATTTTCTTATCTCTAAAATAGGGACAACCTTTAGCCTATCAACCGCACAGGTTTTTGGCAATGAGGTTCCAGTATATAGTTACATTATATGAGGTTCCAGTATATAGTTACATTATTAAACCACTCAGAAAACTGTAAAATGTTATATAAAGTTGTACTTTAATAAGCACTGTGGAAAGAACTTCAGGATAATAGTCTGCCTTTCAAAATGCAGACACAAGCCCTATAAATTTCTGGGAGAAACCCTTGGCGATCTTGCATAGAAGTCATTCATGTAAATTCCTAGAGAAGCTAAACCTCATGGCTTCACTTAAAAAGGTAGTAGAAATAGTTTTTGTCTGCCCACTTTTCCTGGATACCCCATTTCCTAATAAACTTGGGGAAGTTTTCCAAGAGGTCCTGTATGTGAGACTGTAAATGTGGGAATAGTAACTTTGCCTGAATTACTGGGAGTGATGACATTTAGTGGTTGCCATTGGCAATGGCTTACAAAATCTGAAGTTCACGTTATTTCTCCGAAGCTAGGCTACTTGTGCATTTGAGTAACATGAACATATTATTTCATTCTTTTTTTTTTTTTTTTGAGACAGTCTCACTCTGTCGCCTAGGCTGGAGTGCAGTAGTGCGATCTCAGCTCACTGTAACCTCCATCTCCAGGGTGCAAGCAATTCTTACGTCTCAGCCTCCTGAGTAGCTGAGACTATAGGCGAGAGCCACCATGCCCAGCTAATTTTTGTATTTTTAGTAAAGACGGAGTTTCATGTTGGCCAGGCTGGTCTTGAACTCCTGACCTCAAGTGATCTGCCTGCCTCAGCCTCCCAAAGTGCTGGGATTACAGGCGTGAGGCACCGCACCCGGCTACATATTATTTCACTCTGAAGACACTCAGCATGTTAGGAAAATGGACTTTTCTTTCTACAAACAACTTGAAGGATTCATACTATTTAAACTCCAAAAAGGTAGAGGGAAAATTTTCAGGGTGTTTTTTTTCTCCAATATAGTGGAAAAACTTACAAATAATCCGTAAGAGAATCATTCCAGGTATAAGAACACCACCAAAAATGGTAGGCAAAATTCCAACTGACCAAAATGTTTGCTGAAACATAAAAAGTAAAATGAAGATAGAGGAATACAAATAAAATGATCAAAGGTAGGAGAGTTTCTTTTTACTTTTAAGAAAAGGAAGGGTGAAGATACTAGTTTTTATGTAACATATTATACACTTTTTGTGGACTCTTCCCCTATTAGATATATAGAAAACCATACATAGGCTCATGAGGAGTTAGTAGAAATGAAAACTTTGCTCTTCCTATCTGAATAGAAGGTAAGAATCATAAATGTAGATGTTTGCAATGCTTCCTTATATCTATTTTTATGAGTCCAATAAAATTGCATGCAGCTGGAGACTCCACAACTTTAACCAAATAGAAGGCAGTAGGATTAGACTGGGCATGGTGACTCATGCCTGTAATCCCAGCACTTTGGGAGGCCATGGATAACTTGAGGTCAGGAGTTCAAGATCAGCCTGGTCAACGTGACAAAACCCCCTCTCTACTAAAAATACAAAAATTAGCCAGGCATGGTGGCAGGAGCCTGTAATCCCAGCTACTTGGGAGGCTGAGGCAGAAGAATTGCTTGAACCCAGGAGGTGGAGGTTGCAGTGAGCCGAGATTGCACCACTGCACTCCAGCCTGGGCGACAGAGTGAGATCTCATCTCAAAAGAGGGGAAAAAAACGACAGTAGGATTAAACAGAAAGAAATAGGCAGGGGATTGAATAATGAACCCTCTTTAAAATGTTTAGTATCCAGAAGCGCAAATCTGTGGTTGTGCTAGGCTGATGACATTAGATGTGATTTTACTTCATTTCCTCTTTTTTTCCAAATGTTCCTTAAAGGGCTTACATTATTTTTAGACTTTTAAGTTAAGGGTTAAGACAGTTGGAGGGAAAAAAGAAGACATATTAACCTCAAAAGTACAACAATAAAACCGACAGCTTAAGAGAACCAATAAAAGTCAAAGACAATAGAATGAGCTTATCAAAGTGCTGGAAAATTAAAAAAATAAAATAAAAACAAAAAAGTAATCTAGAACTTGATATCCAGCAAAAATATCTTTGTAAAATTAAGGTGAATATTCTCACACAAATATGCGAAATTGATTTTTACCAAGACGTAAAAGCAGCCATTTCAAAAAATGGTACTGGAACAATTGGACAGGCAGAGGCAAAAATAGAAAATGAACCTTGATCTAAACCTCACATCTTCACAAAAATTAACTAAAAATGGATTATAAACAAATGCAAAATGTGAAATTATGAAACTTTTAGAGAAAACTATAGCAGAAAATCTGTGGTATCTACAACTAGGCAAAGATTTCTAGACTTGATGCCAATATCATGATACTATATAGGAAAAATTGATAAATTAGACCTCATTAAAATTAAAAACCTGTGCTCTGTGAAATGTCCTGTGAATTAGATGGAAAGACAAGTTAGAGACTAGGGGAAAATATTTGCAAACCATATAACTGACAAAGGACTCACATCTAGAATAGAAAAATAACTTTTAAAACTCAACAATAAAGAACTCAAACAATTCAATTAGAAAATTGGCAAAAGACATGAACAAATGTTTTTCCAGAGAGGATATATCCATAGTGAATAAGCATGTGAAAAGATGTTCAACATCATTAGCTGTATTCATTTGCTAGGGCTGCCATAACAAAATACCACAGACTGTGTGGCTTAAACAACAGAAATTAATTTGCGTACAGTTCTGGAGACTAGAAGTCCAAGATCAAGGTGTCAGTAGTGTTGGTTTCATTGTGAGGCCTCTCTTGTTGATGGCTTGTAGATGGCCATTCTTGCTGCCCTTTCATATGATTGTCTTTCTGTACATAGGTGCCCCTGTATATCCGTCTCTTCTTATAAGGACACCACTTATATTGGATTAATGCCTTAATCTAATGGTCTCATTTTAACTTAATAACAATTTTAAAGACCCTATCTCAAATATGGTTGCATTCTGAGTTACTGGGGGTTGGGACTTCAACATATAAATTTGGAGGGGACACAGTTCATCCAATAATATGTAATAAGAACATAAAAAGATGCTCACATTAGAGAAATACAAAATAAAACTGCAATGAGATACCACTAGATACCTACTAGGATGGTTACATAAAAAGACAGACAATAACAAGTGTTGACAAGGATGTGGAGAAAATGGAAACCTTATACACTGCTGGTAATGTAAAATGGTTCATTCACTTTGGGAAACAATTTGGCAGGTCTTTAACATGTTAGACATAGAGCTACCATATGATGCAGCAATCTCATTCCTAGGTATATACCCAAGAGAAATTAAATCATGTCCACACAAAAACATACCATGAATGTTCATAGCAGCATTATTGATAATAGAAAAAAGGTGAAAACAATCCAAATGTTCAATTGTTGAATGAATATATAGATAGCAATATATCCATACAATGGATAACAACTCAGCAATTAAAAGGAACTAACTACTGATACTTGGCTACAACATGAATAGCCTCAAAAACATTATATGTAAATGTAGCCACATGCAAAGACCAAATGTTGTATGATTTCATTTATATTCACTGTACAGAAAAGGCAAATTACAAAAGGTAGACAATAGATTAGTGGTTACCTGGGCCAGGAATGGGAATGAGGATTGGGAGCTCTCTTTAGAGTGATGGAAATGTTCTAAATTTGGATTTTGGTGATGGTTGTAAAACTGTAAATTGACTTAAAAATCATTGAATCTTACATTTAAAAATGGGTGGATTTGCATTGGGCACAGTGGCTAACATCTGTAATCTCAGCACTTTGGGATCTGACACGGGAGGAGCATATGAAGTCAGGAGTTTGAGACCAGTCAGGGCAACAGAACAAGACCCCATCTCTACAAAAGATTTAAAAATTAGCTGGGCATGGTGGCATGTACCTGTAGTCCCAGCTACTTGGGAGGCTGAGGCAGGAGGGTCGCTTAAGCCTAGGAGTTTAAGGCTGCAGTAAGCCATCAACATGCCACTGCACTGCAGCCTGGGTGACAGAGTGAGACACTGTCTCAGAAATAAAAATTAAAACAAAAAACACAAAAGGATGAAATTTGCGGTACATAAATTGTATCTCACAGAAGCTATTTTTAGAAGTATATAAACAATAAAAATAACATCTTATAAAATAAAACAATGCTACATACTGTAAGATTCTATTTATATGAAAGTCTAGAAAAACCAAAACTACAGTGATAGGAAGCTGTTCAATGTTGCCAAGGGCGAGGGGTGGAAGGAGGAGATTGCCTCAAAGGGGCCGGAAGGAACTTTTTAAACTGATGGAAATGTTCTATATCTTGATTGGAGTGGTGGTTGTATGAGTGTATACTTTCTTTCAAACTCCTCAAACTGTTTAAAATTGGTAAAATTTCATTATCTATGCATTATATCTCAATAAAATTGATTTAAATATTTTTAATCAGTGAAAGATTTTAACAAGCTTCACAAAAGATGATAAAAGAAACATCCATAAGTACATTAAGTGACATTGGACTCCATTACATCAGTGAAATGCAAATTAACACGACAATATGAAATACTCTACACACCCTCTAGAATGGCCAAATTTAAAAAGACAAAATTTTTAAAATGCCAAGTGCTAGTGAGAATGTGGAACAACTGGAGCTCACATATACTGCTGGTGGGAATGCAAAATGGTTCATTAATCTGAAAAACAGTTTGGAAGTTCCCTAGGAAGTTAAAAAATATGTCCCATCATTTTCATTCCTGAATATTTACCCTAGAGAAATGAAAATATGTTTACACAAAGACTTGTAAGCAACTGTTCCTAATAACATTATTCATAATTGCCCGAACCTGGGTACAACCCAAATGACAATCAAAGGGTGAATGGATATACAAATTGTCGTATATTTATACTAATGGAACACTAAAAGGAATAAACTTCTGATATGGGCATGGATGATTCTCACAAACATTATTCCAGAAATGGCAGACAGAAAAACTTAGTGTATGACTCAGTTTTTATAAAACTCTAGAAAAGAAAAATCTATGATGACAGAAAGCAGATTAGAGGTTACCTGGAACTGAGGGTGGGGGAGGTTGACCTGGTTGAGGAATAAGGGAACTTTCAGGGTGATGGAAATATTCTGTATCTTGATTGCGGTGTGGTTAGTTACATGGGTGTATACATTTTGTGAAATTCATACATTATACATTTTGTCAAAATGTATACTTTAAATGAATGCCTTAACTTTGTGTAAATTATACTTCAGTAAAGTTTACTTTAAAAAATAATTAGGAAAACGCAAATTAAAACTGCAATGAGATACTATTATACAGCCACCAGAATGGCTAAGATGTAAAAAGGTAGACGATATCAAGTGTTGGTGAGGATATAGAGAGATCAGAATTCTTATTTATGACTGATTGGAGTATTAATTGGCACAACCACTTGGAACATTGTTTAGCAGTATCTATCAAAGCTGAACATATACATACTCTATTGACGTAGCAATTTCACTTCCGGATATTTAAATATATACCCAAAAGAAATGCATAAATATAGGCATCAAAAGACAAATATAAGAAAGCTTACAGCCACATTATATTTATATTCCCAAACTGGAAACAATCCAAATTTCCATCAACGGTAGAATGGATTTTAAAAACCATAATATAGCCATACAATGAATTATCACACACAATAAAAGGGAATGAACTGTTGATACATAACATAGATGAATTACAAAAACAATATTGAGTGAAAGAAGCCAACTAAAAAGATGCATGTTGTATTATAGTCATAAGATTCAATTTATATAATTTTTCATGGTGTTTTTTTTTTTTTTTTTATTTATTATTATTAAACTTCAAGTTGTAGGGTACATGTGCACAACGTGCAGGTTTGCTACATATGTATACTTGTGCCATGTTGGTGTGCTGCACCCATCAACTCGTCATTTACATCAGGTATAACTCCCAATGCAATCCCTCCCCC
Organism: Chlorocebus sabaeus; assembly: GCF_047675955.1. NCBI lineage: Eukaryota > Metazoa > Chordata > Mammalia > Primates > Cercopithecidae > Chlorocebus > Chlorocebus sabaeus. The sequence continues at coordinate 46,483,444 of NC_132933.1, forward strand.
CTCCCCCCTCCCCATGATAGGCCCCGGTGTGTGATGTTCCCCTTCCCGAGTCCAAGTGATCTCATTGTTCAGTTCCCACCTACGAGTGAGAACATGCGGTGTTTGGTTTTCTGTTCTTGTGATAGTTTGCTAAGAATGATGGTTTCCAGCTGCATCCATGTCCCTACAAAGGACACAAACTCATCCTTTTTTATGGCTGCATAGTATTCCATGGTGTATATGTGCCACATTTTCTTAATCCAATCTGTCACTGATGGACATTTGGGTTGATTCCAAGTCTTTGCTATTGTGAATAGTGCTGCAATAAACATACGTGTGCATGTGTCCTTATAGCAGCATAATTTATAATCCTTTGGGTATATACCCAGTAATGGGATGGCTGGGTCATATGGTACATCTAGTTCTAGATCCTTGAGGAATCGCCATACTGTTTTCCATAATGGTTGAACTAGTTTACAATCCCACCAACAGTGTAAAAGTGTTCCTATTTCTCCACATCCTCTCCAGCACCTGTTGTTTCCTGACTTTTGAATGATCGCCATTCTAACTGGTGTGAGATGGTATCTCATTGTGGTTTTGATTTGCATTTCTCTGATGGCCAGTGATGATGAGCATTTTTTCATGTGTCTGTTGGCTGTATGAATGTCTTCTTTTGAGAAATGTCTGTTCATATCCTTTGCCCACTTTTGGATGGGGTTGTTTGTTTTTTTCTTGTAAATTTGTTTGAGTTCTTTGTAGGTTCTGGATATTAGCCCTTTGTCAGATGAGTAGATTGCAAAAATTTTCTCCCATTCTGTAGGTTGCCTGCTCACTCTGATGGTAGTTTCTTTTGCTGTGCAGAAGCTCTTTAGTTTGATGAGATCCCATTTGTCAATTTTGGCTTTTGCTGCCGTTGCTTTTGGTGTTTTAGACATGAAGTCTTTGCCCATGCCTATGTCCTGAATGGTACTACCTAGGTTTTCCTCTAGGATTTTTATGGTATTAGGTCTAACATTTAAGTCTCTAATCCATCTTGAATTAATTTTCGTATAAGGAGTAAGGAAAGGATCCAGTTTCAGCTTTCTACTTATGGCTAGCCAGTTTTCCCAGCACCATTTATTAAATAGGGAATCCTTTCCCCATTTCTTGTTTCTCTCAGGTTTGTCAAAGATCAGATGGCTGTAGATGTGTGGTATTATTTCTGAGGACTCTGTTCTGTTCCATTGGTCTATATCTCTGTTTTGGTACCAGTACCATGCTGTTTTGGTTACTGTAGCCTTGTAGTATAGTTTGAAGTCAGGTAGCGTGATGCCTCCAGCTTTGTTCTTTTGACTTAGGATTGTCTTGGAGATGCGGGCTCTTTTTTGGTTCCATATGAACTTTAAAGCAGTTTTTTCCAATTCTGTGAAGAAGCTCATTGGTAGCTTGATGGGGATGTCATTGAATCTATAAATTACCTTGGGCAGTATGGCCATTTTCACGATATTGATTCTTCCTATCCATGAGCATGGTATGTTCTTCCATTTGTTTGTGTCCTCTTTGATTTCACTGAGCAGTGGTTTGTAGTTCTCCTTGAAGAGGTCCTTTACATCCCTTGTAAGTTGGATTCCTAGGTATTTTATTCTCTTTGAAGCAATTGTGAATGGAAGTTCATTCCTGATTTGGCTCTCTGTTTGACTGTCACTGGTGTATAAGAATGCTTGTGATTTTTGCACATTAATTTTGTATCCTGAGACTTTGCTGAAGTTGCTGATCAGCTTAAGGAGATTTTGGGCTGAGACAATGGGGTTTTCTAAATATACAATCATGTCGTCTGCAAACAGGGACAATTTGACTTCTTCTTTTCCTAACTGAATCCCTTTGATTTCTTTCTCTTGCCTGATTGCCCTAGCCAGAACTTCCAACACTATGTTGAATAGGAGTGGTGAGAGAGGGCATCCCTGTCTTGTGCCCGTTTTCAAAGGGAATTTTTCCAGTTTTTGCCCATTCAGTATGATATTGGCTGTGGGTTTGTCATAAATAGCTCTTATTATTTTGAGGTACGTTCCATCAATACCGAATTTATTGAGCGTTTTTAGCATGAAGGGCTGTTGAATTTTGTCAAAAGCCTTTTCTGCATCTATTGAGATAATGATGTGGTTCTTGTCTTTGGTTCTGTTTATATGCTGGATTATGTTTATTGGTTTGCGAATGTTGAACCAGCCTTGCATCCCAGGGATGAAGCCCACTTGATCATGGTGGATAAGCTTTTTGATGTGCTGCTGAATCCGGTTTGCCAGTATTTTATTGAGGATTTTTGCATCGATGTTCATCAGGGATATTGGTCTAAAATTCTCTTTTTTTGTTGTGTCTCTGCCAGGCTTTGGTATCAGGATGATGTTGGCCTCATAAAATGAGTTAGGGAGGATTCCCTCTTTTTCTATTGATTGGAATAGTTTCAGAAGGAATGGTACCAGCTCCTCCTTGTACCTCTGGTAGAATTCAGCTGTGAATCCATCTGGTCCTGGACTTTTTTTGGTTGGTAGGCTATTAATTATTGCCTCAATTTCAGAGCCTACTATTGGTCTATTCAGGGATTCAACTTCTTCCTGGTTTAGTCTTGGAAGAGTGTAAGTGTCCAGGAAATTATCCATTTCTTCTAGATTTTCCAGTTTATTTGCGTAGAGGTGTTTATAGTATTCTCTGATGGTAGTTTGTATTTCTGTGGGGTCGGTGGTGATATCCCCTTTATCATTTTTAATTGCGTCGATTTGATTCTTCTCTCTTTTCTTCTTTATTAGTCTTGCTAGTGGTCTGTCAATTTTGTTGATCTTTTCAAAAAACCAACTCCTGGATTCATTGATTTTTTGGAGGGTTTTTTGTGTCTCTATCTCCTTCAGTTCTGCTCTGATCTTAGTTATTTCTTGCCTTCTGCTAGCTTTCGAATGTGTTTGCTCTTGCTTCTCTAGTTCTTTTAATTGCGATGTTAGAGTGTCAATTTTAGATCTTTCGTGCTTTCTCTTGTGGGCATTTAGTGCTATAAATTTCCCTCTACACACTGCTTTAAATGTGTCCCAGAGATTCTGGTATGTTGTATCTTTGTTCTCACTGGTTTCAAAGAACATCTTTATTTCTGCCTTCATTTCGTTATGTACCCAGTAGTCATTCAGGAGCAGGTTGTTCAGTTTCCATGTAGTTGAGCGGTTTTGATTGAGTTTCTTAGTCCTGAGTTCTAATTTGATTGCACTGTGGTCTGAGAGACAGTTTGTTATAATTTCTGTTCTTGCACATTTGCTGAGGAGTGCTTTACTTCCGATTACGTGGTCAATTTTGGAGTAAGTACGATGTGGTGCTGAGAAGAATGTATATTCTGTTGATTTGGGGTGGAGAGTTCTATAGATGTCTGTTAGGTCTGCTTGCTGCAGAGATGAGTTCAATTCCTGGATATCCTTGTTAACTTTCTGTCTCGTTGATCTGTCTAATGTTGACAGTGGAGTGTTGAAGTCTCCCATTATTATTGTATGGGAGTCTAAGTCTCTTTGTAAGTGTCTAAGGACTTGCTTTATGAATCTGGGTGCTCCTGTATTGGGTGCATATATATTTAGGATAGTTAGCTCTTCCTGTTGAATTGATCCCTTTACCATTATGTAATGGCCTTCTTTGTCTCTTTTGATCTTTGATGGTTTAAAGTCTGTTTTATCAGAGACTAGTATTGCAACCCCCGCTTTTTTGTGTTCTCCATTTGCTTGGTAAATCTTCCTCCATCCCTTTATTTTGAGCCTATGTATGTCTCTGCGTGTGAGATGGGTCTCCTGAATACAGCAGACTGATGGGTCTTGACTCTTTATCCACTTTGCCAGTCTGTGTCTTTTAATTGGAGCATTTAGTCCATTTACATTTAAGGTTAAGATTGTTATGTGTGAACTTGATCCTGCCATTATGATATTAACTGGTTATTTTGCTCGTTAGTTGATGCAGTTTCTTCCTAGCCTTGATGGTCTTTACATTTTGGCATGTTTTTGCAATGGCTGGTACCGGTTGTTCCTTTCCATGTTTAGTGCTTCCTTCAGGGTCTCTTGTAAGGCAGGCCTAGTGGTGACAAAATCTCTAAGCATTTGCTTATCTGTAAAGGATTTTATTTCTCCTTCACTTATGAAACTTAGTTTGGCTGGATATAAAATTCTGGGTTTAAAATTCTTTTCTTTAAGAATGTTGAATATTGGCCCCCACTCTCTTCTGGCTTGAAGAGTTTCTGCCGAGAGATCTGCTGTTAGTCTGATGGGCTTCCCTTTGTGGGTAACCCGACCTTTCTCTCTGGCTGCCCTTAAGATTTTTTCCTTCATTTCAACTTTGGTGAATCTGGCAATTATGTGTCTTGGAGTTGCTCTTCTCGAGGAGTATCTTTGTGGCGTTCTCTGTATTTCCTGGATTTGAATGTTGGCCTGCCCTACTAGGTTGGGGAAGTTCTCCTGGATGATATCCTGAAGAGTGTTTTCCAACTTGGTTCCATTTTCCCCCTCACTTTCAGGCACCCCAATCAGACGTAGATTTGGTCTTTTTACATAATCCCATACTTCTTGCAGGCTTTGTTCATTTCTTTTTCTTCTTTTTTCTTTTGGTTTCTCTTCTCGCTTCATTTCATTCATTTGATCCTCCATCGCTGACATTCTTTCTTCCAGTTGATCGAGACGGTTACTGAAGCTTGTGCATTTGTCACGTATTTCTCGTGCCATGGTTTTCGTCTCTTTCATTTCGTTTGTGAGCTTCTCTGCATTAATTACTCTAGCCATCAATTCTTCCACTTTTTTTTTCAAGATTTTTAGTTTCTTTGTGCTGGGTACGTAATTCCTCCTTTAGCTCTGAGAAATTTGATGGACTGAAGCCTTCTTCTCTCATCTCGTCGAGGTCATTCTCCGTCCAGCTTTGATCCGTTGCTGGCGATGAGCTGCGCTCCTTTGCCGGGGGAGATGCGCTCTTATTTTTTGAATTTCCAGCTTTTCTGCCCTGCTTTTTCCCCATCTTTGTGGTTTTATCTGCCTCTGGTCTTTGATGATGGTGATGTACTGATGGGGTTTTGGTGTAGGTGTCCTTCCTGTTTGATAGCTTTCCTTCTAACAGTCAGGATCCTCAGCTGTAGGTTGTAGCTGTAGGAGATTGCTTGAGGTCCACTCCAGACCCTGTTTGCCTGGGTATCAGCAGCAGAGGCTGCAGAAGATAGAATATTTCTGAACAGCGAGTGTACCTGTCTGATTCTTGCTTTGGAATCTTCCTCTCAGGGGTGTACTCCACCCTGTGAGGTGTGGGGTGTCAGACTGCCCCTAGTGGGGGATGTCTCCCAGTTAGGCTACTCAGGGGTCTGGGACCCACTTGAGCAGGGAGTCTGTCCCTTCTGAGATCTCAACCTCCGTGTTGGGAGATCCACTGCTCTCTTCAAAGCTGTCAGACAGAGTCGTTTGCGTCTGCAGAGCTGCTGCGTTTGTTATTATTTACTGTGCCCTGTCCCCAGAGGTGGAGTCTACAGAGACAGGCAGGTTTCCTTGAGCTGCTGTGAGCTCCACCCAGTTCGAGCTTCCCAGCAGCTTTGTTTACCTACTTAAGCCTCAGCAATGGCGGGCGCCCCTCCCCCAGCCTCGCTGCTGCCTTGCCGGTAGATCACAGACTGCTGTGCTAGCAATGAGGGAGGCTCCGTGGGTGTGGGACACTCCCGGCCAGGTGTGGGATATGATCTCCTGGTGTGCCTGTCTGCTTAAAGCGCAGTATTGGGGTGGGAGTTACCCGATTTTCCAGGTGTTGTGTGTCTCAGTTCCCCTGGCTAGGAAAAGGGATTCCCTTCCCCCTTGCGCTTTCCAGGTGAGGCAATGCCTCGCCCTGCTTCAGCTCTCGCTGGTCGGGCTGCAGCAGCTGACCAGCACCGATCGTCTGGCACTCCCCAGTGAGATGAACCCAGTACCTCAGTTGAAAATGCAGAAATCGCCGGTCTTTTGTGTCGCTCGCGGTGGGAGTTGGAGACTGGAGCTGTTCCTATTCGGCCATCTTGCTCCCACCTGGTCTCGATCTTCTGTCATGGTGTTTTTAATGGACACATAATAATTGCACATATTTATGGAATACAGTGTGATATTTTGATACATGTATACAATGTGTAATGATTAAATCAAAGTATTAATGTATTCTTCACTTCAAACATTTATTTTTTCTCATGTGCTGAGAACATTAAAAATTATCTCCTCTAGTTATTTGAAAATATACAGTAAATTATTAAATATCATCAGTCCATGGTGATATAGAACACTAGAACTTATTCTCCTATCTAGCTATAATTTTAAATCTGTTAATCAATCTCTTTCTATCCTCCCCTCCCCCTACACTTTCCAGCCTCTAGAAACCACTGTTCTCTATTTCTGTCTCAACATTTTTAGCTTCTACATGAGTGAGAACATACAATATTTCACTTTCTGTGCCTGGCTTATTTCACTTAACATAATATCCTTTAGGCCCATCCATGTTGCCACAAATGACAGGATTTCATTATTTTTATGCTGAATAGTATTCCACTGGGTATATGTACCACATTTTCTTTATCCATTTGTCTGTTGATGGACAATTAGGTGGATTCCACATCTTCACTATTGTGGATAGTGCTGAAATAAATATGGTAGTGCAGATATCTCTTGGACATACTGATTTCCTTTCCTTTGAATATATACCCGTAGTGGTATTGCTGGATCATATGGTTTTCTATTTTTAGGTTTTTCTTGAGGAATCTAAATACTGATTTCCATATTGGCTAATTTTTAAATTTACATTCCCACCAACAGTATATAAGAGTTCCGTTTTCAGCCGGGCACAGTGGCTGACACCTGTAATCCCAGCACTTTGGGAAGCTGAGGTGAGCTGATCGCTTGAGCCCAGGAGTTTAAGATCAGCCTGGGCAACATGACGAAGCCCCGTTTCTACTAAAAAATACAAAATTAGCTGGGTGTGGTGGCGTGCACCTATAGTCCCAGCTATTTGGGAGGCTGAGGTGAAAGGATCACTTGAGCCCGGCAGACGGAGGTTGCAGTGAGTGATGATGTCACTGCACTCCAGCCTGGGCAACAGATGGAAACCCTGTTTCAAAACAAAAAAAGAGGTCCCTTTGTCTCCACACCCTTGCCAGCAATTTGTTATTTTTTGTCTTTTTAATAATAGCTATTTGGACTGGGGTAAGATGATACCTCATTGTGGTTTTGATTGGCATTTCCCTGATTAGTGATGTTGAGCATATTTCCATGTACCTGTTGGCCATTTTGTATGTCTTGTTTTGAGAAATGTCTATTCACCTTATTTGCCCATTTTTAAATTGCATCATTTGAGGTTTTTTTTTTTTTTTAATGTGCTTAAGTTCCTTGTGTATTCTGGATATCGACGCCTTGCTGGATGAATAGTTTGCAAATATTTTCTCCCACTCTGCAGGCTATCTTTTCACTTTGCTGATTATTTCCTTTGCTGTGCAGAAGATTTTTAGTTTGGTATAGTCTCATTGGGTCTATTTTTGATTTTGTTGCTTGTGCTTTTGAGGTCTTATCCATAAAATCACTGGCCAAAGTCCTGAAGTGTTTTCCTTATGTTTTCTTATAGTAGTTTCATATTTTTTGTGTCTGACATTTAAGCCTCTAATCCATTTGAGTTAATTTTTGTATATGGTGGGAGGGGTCCAGTTTCATTCTTCTGCATATAGATATCCAGTTTTCCCAGCACCATTAATTAAAGAGACTATCCTTTCCCCAATATGTTCTTGGTACCTTTGTTGAAAACAAACTCTGCTGTAGGTGTGTGGATTTATTTCTGTGTTCTCTATTTTGTTCCATTGGTCCATGTCTGTTTTTGTGCCAGTACTATGCTGCTTTGTCCACTATAGCTTTGTAGTGTATACTTTGAAGTCAGGTAGTGTGATGTCTCCAGCTTTATTCTTTTTGCTCAGGATTACTTTGGCTATTCAAGGTCTTTATTGGTCCCATACAAATTTTGGGATTATTTTTTCTATTTTTGTGAAGACTGTCATTGGTATTTTGATGGGGATTGCATTGAATCTGTAGATCACTTTGTGTAAAATACGGTCCTTTTAGCAGTATTAATTCTTCTAATCCCTGAGCATGAGACATCTTTCCATTTTTTATGTTCTCTTCAATTTCTTTCATCTGTCTTTTATAGTTTTCATTATAGAGATCTTTCCTTTACTTTCTTACATTTATTCCTAGGTATTATATTTTTAATAGCTATTGTTAATGAGATTGATTTCTTGATTTTTTTCAGCTAGTTCATTATTGGTGTATGAAAATGCTATTGATATTTGTATGTTGATTTTGTATACTGCAAATTTATCGAATTTATCAGTTCTAAGAATTTTTGGGTGGAGTCTTTAGGTTTTTTCTGTATATAAGATCATGTCATTTGAAAACAGGGACAATTTGACTTCTTCCTTTTCTATTTGAATGCCCTTTATTTCTTTCTATTGCCTATTGTTCTGGCTAGAACTTCTGGTACTATGTTGAATAAGAGTAGTGAAAGTGGGCATCTTTGTCCTGTTCCAGTTTTTAGAGGAAGTTTTCAACTTTTCCTTGCTCAGTATGATGTTGGCTGTGGGTTTGTCATACGTGTTTTTGTGTTGAGACACATTCCTTCTATATCTAATTTGTTGAGAGTTTTTATCATGAAAAGATGTTGAAATTTATGAAATGCTTTTTCTGCATCTATTGAGATGATAAAGAATGTAGTACCTGGAGTGCTTGCAGGTGATAACATTTCAAGGAAATAGGAAACTGGAGATTAAATAATCTGGTTAAGTTTGAAAGCAGTGATAATTCTTTTAGTATTATAATATGGGATGTTGGTAGTCCATGTGCCTATTGAAGGCAAGGCTAGATGAACCAGGTAACTGCCACTACAGATTATTTTGGCATTAATAATGAACCCAAGAATTGTGAAGTGGGCTAACTTTTTCTAACTGTGCTCTAGAGTTTAAAGAAAGAAAATGGCTACACTGGGATTTACATGGTCAGCACAAGAAACAGACAACTATGAGTTTCTATTCCCTTATTTCTTGTTGATGTAGAACTGACATAGTTGAAAATTGGCCAGAGTCTGATACAATGGGTCATTAAATTATAGTATACATTGAACTCACAGCCTTACTAGCTCATTTTTGTGAAAGTAAGGATATTTATCAGGATAGAGTGAGACCACCCAAGAATAGAAATGGGGACATTTGGTGCCTGTCAATGATAGACTGGATAAAGAAAATGTGGTACTTATACACCATGGAATACTATGCAGCCATAAAAATGAATGAGTTCATGTCCTTTGCAGGGACATGGATGAAGCTGGAAACCATCATTCTCAGCAAACTAACACAGGAACAGAAAACCAAACTCCGCATGTTCTCACTCATAAGTGAGAGATGAACAATGAGAACATATGGGCACAGGCAGGGGAACATCACACACCAGGGCCTGTCGGGGGGTTGGGGGGCAAGGGGAGGGATAGCATTAGGAGAAATACCTAATGTAGATGATGTGTTGATGGGTGTAGCAAACCACCACGGCACATGTATACCTATGTAACAAAATTGCACATTCTGCATATGTATCTCAGAATTTAAAGTATAATAATATATTTTTTTAAAGAAATGGGTACATTTGGGTAGATTCAGATAACTCTAAGTAGTTTACCAACAAGTGTGCTTTGCCAGCAGAAGCAGCCCCGGTTTGATAAGGCTGGTCCTGCCTTCCTTGAACACTCTGAATTTACTTTTAGGGGAATGTAAACTTTCTTCATAAAGCACCCCTACCCCCTCTTATTGCTTCCAGACTTGTAACTAGAGTCAGATAAGCATATGCTCCAAGGGTACAAATATGAAGTCTGACCTGGAAGGAGACAAGAATTGCAAAATTTTGCTAATTTACAATGACAGAAGTCTGAAGAATATGTGTAGAAATGTGTCTTAGAATGGTATACCACGGAAGAAAAAAATAATTTTTGATCAGGCCAAATAGACCAACATCTGCATATTTACCAGAGAGTCTAAATTCAATTACTAGCTTACCTAATTGGAAGTGGTTCTGTTTGATCAGTTGATTGACAGAAGCCAAGGCTCAAAACTAGCCCATATTAAATGAAGTTGATATGGCAGATATTCCTTGGCATGCTGAAGAGGAAGTACTCCAAAGACTTAAGGAGACAGAAACATTGGAGTACATTTATATGATTCAGTCACTTACATTTTAACCATGTCCCTCTTCCAACAGGGACCAGAGGATGCTTTATTACTCAAGGCATTGAAAATTACCTTAATGAGAGGAGTCCCAGTATCCTTGAAACATGCTACAGTGGCTGTCTTTTGTAGGCTATGATTTATGGTGAAATTAAGTCTCCTTAACTTCTTTTTTAAAATTAATTTTTGACACATAATAATTGTACATATTTATGGGGTGAAGTGTGATGCTTCAATACATGTATACATTGTGCAACGATCAAATAAGGGTATTTAGCATATCCATCACCTCATATATTTATCATTTCTTCGTGGTGAGGACATTCAAAACCTCTCCCATCTTTCCCAGCTATTTTGAAATATATAATACAATATTGTTAATTATAGTCACCCTAATGTTCTAACACCAGAACCTATTCTTCCTATCTAACTGTAACTTTGTATTCCCTAATCCATCTCTCTCCATCCCTTCCTCCCCACTACCCTTCCAACCCTCTGGTAACCACGATTTCTACTTTCTTCTATGAGACCAACTTTTTCGAGATTTCACATATTAGTGAGATCATGCAGTATGTGTCTCTCTGTGTCTGGCTTATTTCACTTAACATAATGTCTTCTAGGTTCATCCATGTTGCCATGAATGACAAAATTTCACTTTATTTTATGGCTGAATAGTATTCTATTGTGAAAATATACCACATTTAAAAAATCCATTCATTCATTGATGATTACTTAGGCTGATTCCATATCTTGGTTATGTAAATAGTGCTGCAACAAACATCAGAGTGCAGATATCTATTAGACGTACTGATTTCCTTTCCTTTGGATATATTCCTAGAAGAGGGATTGCTGGATCATACGGTAGTTCTATTTTTTTTTTTGCTTATAAATTATATTCTTTATTATTTTTATGTTAAAATAGTGTCAAAATACAGTTAAGACTTTACATGTCAGAGAATTCAAAATGACATTTCTTTTAATTGCCTAGTCATATCTCAGGTACCATGTTTCTCATAACCTTAATACATTTGTGACATTTATTTGAAAATAGTTGCTGTGGAATCCTTTATTTTAAATTTCCTGGGTTTGTGTATATATCTCTAATTCTTATCCACAATGCTGCATTTATTCAGGGGTGGATTTTTAAACTTTTTAAAAAATTATTATTATACTTTAAGTTCTAGGGTACATGTGCATAATGTGCAGGTTTGTTACATATGTATACTTGTGCCATGTTGGTGTGCTGCAGCCATCAACTCATCAGCACCCATCAACTCGTCATTTACATCAGGTATAACTCCCAATGCAATCCCTCCCCCCTCCCCTCGGTAGTTCTATTTTTAATTGAGGAACCTCCCCACTGTTTTCCATAATGGCTATACTAATTTACATTCCCATCAACACTGTGTAAGTGTTCTCCTTTCTCCACATTCACACCAGTATTTGTTAATTTTTGTCTTTTTGATAGCAGTCATTTTAACTGGGGTGAGGTGATATCTGATTGTGGTTTTGATTTGCATTTCCCTGATGAAAATGGTGAACATTTATTCATATATCTGTTGGTCATGTCTTCTTCTGAGAAATGTCTATTCAGGTGGTTTGCCCATTTTTCAATTGGGTTGCTTCTTTTTTGCTGTTGTTTGACTTCCTTGTATATTCTGGAATATTAGCTCCATATTAGCTCCATGTCAGATGGATAGTTTGCAAATATTTTCCCCCAGTCTGTAGGTTGTCTCTTTACTCTGTTATTTCCTTTCCCATGCAGAAGCTTTTTAATTTGATGTAATCCCATTTGTCTATTTTTAATTTTGTCATCTGTGTTTTTAATTGTGTCACCTGTGTCTTATTAAAAAAATAAAAAAATCCTTGACCAAACCAATGTCATGAAACACTTCCCCTATGTTTTCCTTTAGTCATTTTATCATTTCCGGGCTTATATTTAAGTCTTTAATCCATTTTGACTCCACTTTTGTATATAGTGAGAGACAGAGGTCTAGTTTCAATCTTCTGCATGTGGCTATCTAGTTTTTCCAATACCATTTATTGAAGACTGTCCTTTCCTCAATGTATGTTCTTGGTGTCTTTGTTGAAAATCAGTCAGCTATAAATGCATAAATTTATTTCTGTGTTCTCTATTCTGTTTTATTGGTCTATGTGTCTGTTTTTGTGCCAGTAACATTCTGTTTTGGTTACTATAGCTTTGTAGTATACTTTGAAGTCAGGTAGTATGACACCTCCAGCTTTGTTCCTTTTGCTCAGGATTACTTTGGCTATTCGTGGTCTTTTGTGGTCAAACATGAATTTTAATTTTTTTTTACTGTTTCCATGAAGAATGTCATTTTTTCATATAAATTGCATCGAATCTGTAGATCACTTTGGGTAGTATGAGCATTTTAACAATATTATTTGTAGGTCTCCTTAATTTCTTAGTTCATGCTGCCATTGTCAGGAACTTGCTAATTCCTATGAGAATAATGGGAACCTAGAATGGCAGAGACCAAGTGGTAGAACTTAATGACTAGAGATGAGGTGAGCATGGTGAGTATGATAAGATCATGGCCAAGGAAGTAATCTATATGTTTTGAATTACAGAGATGTTTGGTAGTGGCTAATTTTTCTTCAGGTCTCTTAGATTAAAATAAATGGTAGCCTACTAATTCCTACTTTATTTGTATAGGCAAAATATTTGCAGTCTGGTGAACAAAGATCTAATTTGAGTAATCATTATGGAGATTTAAGGTTTTTCACCCAATTTGCAGACCTGAGTCAGTTTACACACTCAGAGGCTCCTGAAGGAAAACCAGGTAACCTTAAGGAAGGATTTTGCAACACCATGAGCACGTGTTGTAAATCTTCTTTTAGGAAGAGGAGCCATTTACCAGGGTAATTTGCACTGGGCAAATGACTTGGACTTTCAGAGATTATTTGACACTGACTCTGAGTTCACATTCATTCCTGGGAGAGATTAGAAGGGGTTAGAACACAGTGGTTAACTAGTGGTCAGAGGCAGGGCTTATGGAGTCAAGAGATACAGTTTTATCTTGAATCAGTCTACAATGGATCTAGTGTATTTGCAAATATATTATATAGCTATTTCCTGGTTCATGAATGCACAACTTGAAATAGCCACAATCAGCAACTGATAGATACACTACATCTGCCCCCTGATCAGTGTAGTAAGAACTTTTTGTGGTAGAATTAGTTGGGTCTGTCTAGGGAAATCACAGAGATGAGTGTGTACCAAAGATTTGAAGAACGTGTGTGTATGGCAGGTGGGGGTGATTTCATACCCTCCTTTAACTTGCCTGTTTGGACTATGCCGAAGGTAGAGAGGTCTTAGAAAATGATATTCAATTATCAAAATTTAATCATTTATCTCAAACAGGATTTTTTTAAAGCTGGATAAATCATAGGAAACTGTAGAACACTAGAAAGATCAAGACCTTAAAAGTAGTCATAAAGAAATGGCATTACCTGCAAAAGGAAGACAAGTAGAATTAGGAGCTGGGAAATACATTGCTTGATGTTTCTGGGATGGGAGAAATATGTAGTTCTGATGACAGAAGTGGAAACTGCAGCATAATGTGAGAGATAGGATAAAATGTGCTTCTTTTGATGGTTATATGCCTAGGAATGTAGTTACTGGAATAATCTGCCTTGCCTTTAGGGACCGGAGCTACAGGGCCCCAGTGTCACATGCATCAATCTTGCTCCTCTCCCCTTGAGTGTGCGCAGGACCTGTGATTTGCTTTAACCAACAGAACATGGTGAAGGGGATAGGATGTTATGGCTGTAATTATGTTACATTATAGAAGATACTGTCTTGCTAGCAGATTTGCTCTAGAGACTTCCCTTGCTGGCTTGATAAAGTAAGTGGCCATTTTGGGGGAAGCCGATGTGGCAGAGAACTGTTCACAGAAGGTGAGGGCAGCTGTTAAGAACTGACTGAAGCCTCTAGAAGCTGATGGTGGCTGCCAAGTGACTACCAGCAAGAAGCTGTTGCCCCAGACTGGAAACCACAAGGAAATGAATTCTGCCAACAGCCTGAGTGAACCTGGAAGTGGATTATTCCTTACATGATCCTTCACATGAGAACCATCCTGGCTGACACTTTGGTTGCAGCCTTGTGAGATCCTAAGCAGAAGGTTGAGATAAGTTGAGCCCAGAGTCCTGACCCACTGAAATGGTGAGATAATAAATGTGTGCTGGAATTAGTTATGCAACAACAGAAAACAAACACACTGTTCAATTTGCTTTCCACCCTCTTAGTTTGCCTTTCTATACTGTAGAGGCTAAAAAGGTAAATTTCCCAGATTCCTCTGCAACTAGGATTCTGGATTTATTAGAGGCTAATCAGATGCACACATGTGAGACTTGAATGACGGGAGTGAGGTGTTGGCTATGTTTCTGCCATTTCTGCTGTTAAACATAGTTGTGAAGATGTTTGGCTGTTCTATTGCAATTTAGTCATGAGTTTGTGGGTGATGAGAGGCAGGGTGCCTGTCATCTATTTTGCTAGTGTAAATCACAGCAGTTGAAGCATGGTTCCTGAGGTAGCAGTAGTAGTGATGGCTTTTTATGACAGCAATAGGAAGTAGCAGTGTCCTTACCACTGAAGAGTTAGCAATTCCCTTGGTGGCCTGATAGTGGTGTGTCTTTGGAAGTTGTTCTTGAAAGCTCAAGTTAGTCTATCCTCCTGGTAATTATGTAAGCCACTTGATATCCAGTAATCAATCTTTTCCTGACTAAACTAACTAGAGTGACCTAGTTCTCTGCAATTGAATTCTGATACAAGAGGGAAGTCCTCAAGTGATATCTGAGTTAAGTGTAAGTGAAAATATATCATAGTTCTGTGTGAACTGAAATTTAGAAAAAGAAAAAAAAAAAGGCTGAACATGGTGACTCACACCTGTAGTTCACACTTTGGGAGGCTGGGGTGGTAGGATTGCTTGAGCCTCGGAGTTTGAGAACAGCCTGGGCTACATAGGGAGACCACATCTCTACCAAAAAAAAAAAAAAAAAAAAATTAGCCAGGCATGGTGGTGTGTGTCTGTGGTCTCAGCTACTTGGGAGGCTGAGATATGAGGACTGCATGAGCCTGAGAGATCAAGGCTGTACTGCACTCCAATCTGGGTGACAGAATGAGAGCTGTCTGTCTGGGTGACAGAATGAGACCTGTCTCAATAAAAAGACAAAAAAAAAAAAAAAAAAAAGAAGATAGAAAAGAAAAGAAAAAGGAAAAAAAGGTATCATGATAAACAATATTAATCTTTTTAAGTAAACCATTTTTCATGTTTAGTAGATATAATATTTATTTTTATAAAGACAAGTAAAGCCACCTTATAACATATTTAATTTAATGTATAAGGTATAATGAACTGGTTCAGTTTAACACAACTACATAAGATTTTTAATATTATGAACAACCTGTTTGGTTAACAAGATAGCAGCTATAAAAATCTATAATGTTTAGTTTGTTTCTCCTGCAGACTCAGAAAATAAATGTTTTCTTTTTGCTTTGCATTTATAAAATTTTGCAACTCAAAAAATCTCTTTCAGTATTCAATTTTAATTAATCGAGGCTAAAATATACTCAGTAATCTGTACTGTTCTGACTTTAAAATCTTATCAAATATTAATAACATATGCTCTTACAAAGTACCTTTCTTTGTAAATACAACTGACAAAATATTCAACAAAGTGTGTACAATAGTGCCTTGTATACATGTGTCTTTCTGGAGCTACTTCAGTGTAATTTAACAATCATTGCATAATAGCAGATGTATAATAGTTTCCATATAAACTATTAACTAAGCTCTAAAATATGGACATAGTTCAGCAAATCATTTCTGAGAAAAGGCATAGATGTTTATTTACCAACTATCTCTTTAAGTGGTAATTTCCTTGAAAAGACAAGGTTTATTAAATCATTTTAAAGATACTACTAGTAAGTGTTTAGCTAAAACCAATTTATGGAATTTTCAAAGGCTCAACTTGAAAATTCTTGAACTTCTTTGAAAATAACATATTCTATGGGCGATGAAGCCCCATGTGTTGAGCTTTGTTCACAGTGGATTCTTCCCAAAGGCTGACTGTACCAACTCCCTCCAAGAAAGGGAGACCTCTTGAGTCACTCTGAAGGAGGTCTACCCTTTCATGGTTTCACATCTAGAAAAGTCAAAGAGCTTATAACCAACGTCTTTTGTAAAGCAAGACACTCCAATGAATGATTTCTCCCCCAATTTCCTAAGTCAGTTGATTAATAAATTGCCCCTGGTAGGAATAGCACAGGACAGTGGACAAATGTGGTTTGCTGTTTTTTTTTTTTTAAGTGCTAACAAAGCCTATTATCTCTAAATGGACTGTCTGTGTAATGATTGAAATATAAGCAGCATAAAGTATATAGAAATTACACATCTAAATTGGATAGTCAAAACTTTTTAGACTGATGTCAGCAATTCTGTTACCTTGGCAATCATTACATACAAGTATACTTTATGTGCTTGCCAGACTATAAGATAATTCAGTCTTAGTGTAGCCATTCTTTACTATCTAATGTAAATTAACACATGACTGGTGAAAATCCAAAATCTACAGCTAGAACCAAAGCAGTCATAAGCTACTCTGAGACAAATGCCACAAACAGTAGTGCCCAGAATTTCTAGTGATTTCTTAAGACCTATACATTTAATTGAACCATTTCTTAGCCCTTCTCAGAAGGCTGGTTTTATCCAGCTTAAATCCAAATCCAATATTGTTTTTTTCTTAATATCGGCCCAGAATTTAGAGTTATTGATTTGCTTTTATCAGTAACAGAGTTAGCAGTGTGAGTCAGCAGCCTCTGAACCCCTCAGGTAGGAAGACTGTAGAAGGTACTTAAAAAACCATTTATTACTAGAAGACTGAATGAGATTAACTTTAAAAAGTTAATAATATTTCAGTTAGATAACTTGAAAACAAGGGCCCCAAATGGTAATCTTCTAGATAATTTGGAAAGTAGGGTTTATCGATTGACATGACATATCAGCCTCACTAACACCCAAGCATAACACTGTCTTTTCAAAATCATCAGTAATTCATATGTAAATAGCAACACAAGCTAGTAATTTCCTTACTAAAAGTGATATGCTTGTGCCCTCTGGTGGTAACATTTAGCATGTTCCCCTGATATTGCATATATTGTGAAATACAAAAAAGTATATTTGTATTTGAGAATATCATCAAAATTTGAGATAACAAATGTGGTTTGTTTTTGTTTGTTTTTTGTTTTTTTTTAAAAAAGTGCTAACAAAGCCCATTATCAACAACAAAGGAATGATGCATTGTGCTTCTGGATATATATTTTGGCCTTTAGACACATTTTTAACAAGATAAATCCCTGAGCCCTACTCACAGGAATCAAGCTGACAGCTACAGGAATCTTAGTAAACTGGTGGTCTATGATAGGCAATTCCTAGGGATTTACATCTTGGTTCTAGACCTTAACTGAGAAATTTTTGCATTTTCCAGCTTGGCTTTTACATCTATGGGTTTCTCAAAAAACCTCACCAATGCTGGTTCATTCAACAGCGATGCAAGAATCTGTTCAAATGCAAATGACCACTGGCTCCCTGTTTTTTCCTCACTGGGTCCTCCAGAAGCACAGACAGTACCAGAGAATCCTTTGGCTGATGATGTAGGGCTATGTAGTTTCCTTCCAACTTCTTCCATCCTGAGTAAAAGGCTGGTTACAACAGCAATGGCTTGATATAATGATTCTTCTTCAGGGTCCTCATGAAATAAGTTATAGAGGGTCTTTGAAAACTGAATAAACTGAGACTAGAAGACACAAGTTGAAAATATCACATTTGAATATTAGACTTAGCAAATATAAAGAGAACTTAGAAGTGAATAGTCTCCTATATAGGATTTGTACCATAGAAGCTTCACCCTAGAAATTATAAGAACTGGTGATTAATCCCAAAATAAATCTTGGTTCTAGAAAGTTGAGTATGGGCCAAGCGTGGTGGCACACGCCTGTAATCCCAGCACTTTGGGAGGCCAAGGCAGGAGGATCACCTGAGGTCAGGAGTTCGAGACCAGCCTGGCCAACATGATGAAACCTCGTCTCTACTAAAAATACAAAAAATCATCTGGGCGTGGTGGCAGGCGCCTGTAATCCCAGCTACTCGGGAGGCTGAGGCAGAAGAACTGCCCGAACCGTGAAGGCAGAGGTTGCAGTCAGCCGAGATCATGCCATTGCACTCCGGCCTGGGCAACAAGAGAGAAACTCCATCTTAAAAAAAAGATGAGTATGAAGCATGGAAGGAAATTTCATTTAGATGCTCTCACTTATTGCCTAATAGCAGTACATTTTATCCAGACTAATTCCTGGACTGTTTGCCTGCCAGCATTACTTAAATGTTAGGTGCTATTTTTTTTTTTTTCCCCTAGACAAGGTCTTGCTGTGTTGTCCAGGCTTGAGTACAGTGGTGCAATCATAGCTCACTGCAGCTTCCAACTTTTGGGCTCAAGTGATCCTCACACCTCCGCTTCTCAAGTAGCTAGGACTATAGGCACATGCCACCATGCCTGGCTAATTTTCACATTTTTTGTAGAGACAGGATCTCACTATGTTGCCTGGGCTGATCTCAAACTCCTGGCCTGATCTCAAACTCCTGGCCTCAAGTGATCCTCTCCCACTTTAGCCTCCCAAAGCACTCAGATTACAGGCATGAGCCACTGTGCTGGCCAGGTGGTACTTCTAATTAGACAAAGTCCCTTTGAAGCTGTCCTCACAGGGTGAACAAGAATTCTGGACAGAAATATAGTTATAATTATGCATAAATTAGGTTGCACTTGGACTTGCTTCCATGTAATGAAAAGTCACTGACATTAGAATCATAAGGCTTTTGTTTAAGAATTAAGAAGTTTAATCCTGAATTCCAGCAAAATAGCTGATGCAAACCAGTTTGAAGACCCCGACAGAAGAACAAAACCAGCATGAGAATAGTTTCTTCATCTCCCTGTCCAATGATTACACCCTGCATTCTTCGACCAATGATCTCCACACTTTGGCCCACTCCGAACCCCTTAAAAACCCTAGTCTCAAACTCCTCGAGGAGATGGATTTGAGGCCTCCTCCTATCTTATTCAGCAACCCTACAATCAAACCTCTTTCTCTGCTGCAACCTAATGTCTCGGTTTACTGACTTGCTGTGTACATCAGGTAAAGGAACTATTATGGTTACACCGTATTTCCCTACACATAAATCATTCATTCATTAACCAATTGTAACAATTAAAAATGAGTTCCACTTAATCCGAAATGGCTGGAGTGGGTAGCTCAGCCAGAAGGTGGGTGGATCACAAGGTCAGGAGATCGAGACCATCCTGGCTAATATGGTGAAACCCTGTCTCTACTAAAAAAATACAAAAAATTAGCCGGGCGTGGTGGCGGGCGCCTACAGTCCCAGCTACTCGGGAGGCTGAGGCAGAAGAATGGCGTGAACCCGGGAGACGGAGCTTGCAGTGAGCCGAGATCATGCCACTGCACTCCAGTCCAGACTGGGAGAGACAGCCAGACTCTGTCTCAAAAATAAAAAAGAAAATTTAAGGAAGAATAAGTTTTGGGACTATCTAGTAGTACAAGGTGACTCCAGGTAACACTTTTTTTTTTTTTTTTGAGACAGAGTCTTGCTCTGTCACCCAGACTGGAGTGCAGTAGCACGACCACAGCTCACTGCAACCTCGACCTCCTGGACTCAAGCAAACCTCCCGCCTTGGCCTCCCAAAGTGCTGGGATAGAAAAACATAAGCCACCGTGCCCAGTCCAAGGAACCCATTTGGACATGTTTCTCTTTAAAGGCTGAAGTGGGGCCTAAGTTGACAGATAAACGGGTTTGCCTGCTAATTGCACCTTGATGATCCATAGATATTCCTAGAAGATACCTGTCAATTTACAAAAGCAATTCCAACATAAGAATTCTACAAGTCAATCATCCTACCAGAAAAGTTTACTTGTAAATAAAAATCATATACAAAAGATATACTTCATGATAATATATTGTAACATTTTTCTTTCTTAATTAATCTACAGTTTTAGTGTTCCTATATAAATATAAATATATATATAATATATTTTTCTGGGTTCCTAGTTCATAACTCCCATAGTCCTTTGTTACAGTATTGTCTTATAATGTTGGGTGTATTAGGCCACAGGGGCAGGCCTCATAAAACAGAATCTTCTCCCCACTCTAATCTTCTTCCAACCTTCCTTTCTTCCTTCCTTCTTTCCTTCCTTCCTTCCTTCTTACTTTCCTTTCCTTCCTCCCTCCCTCCTCCTTTCCTTCCTCCCTCCCCTCTTCCTTCCTCCCTCCCCCCTTCCTTCCTCCCTCCCTTCCTCCCTCCTTCCCTCCCTTCCCCTTCCCTTCCCTTCCCTCCCTTTTCCCTCCTCCTCCTCTCCCTCTCCCCTCCCCTCCCCTTCCTTCTTTCTTTTTGAAAGAGTTTCGCTCTTGTCGCCCAGGCTGGAGTGCAATGGTGCAATCTCGGCTCATTGCAACCACCACCTCCCAGGTTCAAGTGATTCTCCTACCTCAGCCTCCCGAGTAGCTTTCTGATAGTTGGTCTTAAACCCTCCCTAGAAAGGGTCCTACCTCATATCCTTGGGGGAAGAAATGCTGACATCATGAAGCTTCCATAAAAACCCAAGAGAACTGGGTTCGGGGAGCTTCTGATAGCTGAATGTATGGAGGCTGACAGGAGGAAGGTAAAGAAGAACTCATCCACATGCCGGGAGGGTGACACACCCCAACTCCATGGGGACAGAAGCTCCTGTGCTTGGGACCCTTCCAGACCTCGCCCTATGTATCTCTTCTTCAGGCTGTTTATCTGTATTCTTTAAAATATCCTTCTCAGTAAACCAGTAAATATAAGGATTTCTCCGAGTTCTGTAAGTCTCTCTGTAGCAAATTAATCAAACTCAAAGAAGGGATAGTGGGAACCCCAACTTGAAGTTGGTCAGCCAGAAGTTCAGGAGATCAGACTTGTTACTGGGGGAAAGGAGAGAGCGGTCTTGGGGACTGAACACTCAACCTGTGGGATCTCATACTATTTCTAGGTAGATAGTGTTGGAATTTAATTGGAGGACACTCAGCTGGTATCTACTGCTTGGTGGTGGGGAAAACCCCCACACATTTGGCCACAGATGTTTTCTTCTATGTTGATGATTGTTATTGTTGTGGTGTGAGAGTAGAGGAAAAAAGGTACTTTGAGAGAATTTTTCCCTAAACAATAGTACTGTTCATTTATAATAATTCTAGAATAAATATGTCATACTGACTCATTTTAGAAAGTACTTATTCAATTGTCAAATGATACAGTCCACTGAAAAATATGAAGTTGTTTGACAGTTTTCATTTTGGTAAAGTTCTCGGGATCCTCCGTATCTGTACTAACCAGATTTTAATTTAAAAAAGAACATATTTTGATTAGGCAGTGTATAAGAAAAAGAGGAACTTAAGATTATGTTTGGATATAAGATCAGTAGGAACCAGGGTGTGACCCATCTCAGTAATTTATCATTCCCAGTACCTAGCATTGGGTTTGGTATCTGGTAGACAGTAAACAAATGTTTACTGAATAAATTAACATTTCCAATAAAGTTGGAAATATATTACACATATGTTTTTTCTATAGGTGCATGTCATAGCAGAAGAATTCTCTGAAACACTAGACACATTTAAGTGTTAAAAATAAAAAAAAAATCATTAAAAAATTTCTTCCCACTGTTCCATGCTCATCTGAAACTTAGATAATACATAGATTATTTAACTATTTTGGGAATAGCATGTTAGCTATTTTAGAGGTTACACCCACATTCATACAAAAAAGCAAGAACTTAGAATTTTCTTTTTGAAAATGCTATACCTGATTCATTCTTGGTAAATCCTTAATGTTTTCTTCTTTTTTGAAAAGCTCATCTTGCCATTGACTTAGATATGCTTGAATATCAATTTTCCCTTTGCCTGAAGAAAGGGAGTAAAACCATTTCATAAGGAACAGCCCACTATACTTTCTCAAATTTCAAAAATAATAATTATGATTAAAAGGTATTTCACTGAGATATGAGTCTATTTTTTTTTAATCCAGGAAATGATCTGAAATTCCTTTCATTTCACCCACTGGCTCTGAGAATACTTTTCCCATTCCTGTTTAGACTAAAACGTTTACTTTGGGAAGGTTAGGAACTAGTGAAGATGTGGCGAGAGAGGGAGAAAGGACATATTTAGATTAAAACAATACACCCCGACTTAATAATGCAAATTTTATGTATTCATTCTCATGTATATTATTAAGTTTAAAACAGCTTCTATATTATGTTCTTAATATGCATATATTGTACCAAAGTGGGCTGGGCACGGCGGTTCACACCTGTAATCCCACCACCGTGGGAGGCCAAGGCGGGCAGATCACCTGAGGCCAGGAGTTTGAGACCAGCCTGGCCAACATGGTGAAACCCTGTCTCCACTAAAAATATGAAAATTAGCCGGGTGTGGTGGCAGGTGCCTGTAGTTCCAGCTACTCGGAATGCTGAAGCAGGAAAATGACTTGAATCTGGGAAGCGGAGGTTGTAGTAAGCTGAGATCATGCTACTTCACTCCAGCCTGGGTGACAGAGCAAGACTCCATCTCAAAACAAACAAACAAATAAACAGATGTCCATGATATATTGCAAAATCAAAAAAGGAAATTATAAAACAGTACTTATGGATTTTTGTTTTAAAAAGAGAGATGTCTGCATATGTTGTGTATACACAGAAATAGATCTGAAAAGGATATAGGCAAAAATGTTTTCGGGTAGGGTTGAGTGAAGGCAAAAGGACTTATGTACTGTCTGAATTTCTTTTCCAAGAATTATCTATTACTTTTGAAATTAAAAATAAATCTTTTTAAAATAATAAAATTAAATGAATATGGGTCATTTACTATCATATTTTCTATAATTTCTGAGACATCAATAGCCTTTAAAAGGAATCCATCTTTTCCCCCTTTGTAGCTATCCTTATTTACATAAACAATAACTAAATAAATTAAATGATAACTCCTAGATCATAGTACCTTTTTCAGGGCTGTGTTTTGCTGATTCTTCTTCCTTCTCATTTTCAGGCTTGGAAACTAGAAGAAAAGATGCAATTGCATTCTGTAAGATGTTTAACAAATACTCTTTGAAAGTAAAATAATGTTTCGTATAGACATATAAGCACATTACATTATTCAGTTCTGCAAACAAATTTTAGCTGACTTGACCTATCATCAGAAGACAAAATATTCCAAAACTTTCACAGTAAAAAGAACACCGGGGGGAAATCCATATTTTAAAAAATCTTAGAAGGAAGTATACCAAATACTAAGTATTTATTTCTGAGTAGTATTTTCTTCTTTGTGACTTTCTTTAAATAAAGTTATATTACTTTTATTATCAGGTGGAAAAAAGCACATACTGGAAGTCAGAAGAGTGTGCTACAAAGCCCTGACTGTGGCAATAACTCACTGTGAAACCTTGCACAAGTCACTTCTCTCTGGGCCTCAGTGCTTTTATCTATAAAAGGAAGAGACTTGACTTGCCTTTATCTATAAAAGGAAGAGATTTGTAAGGTCCCTTCAAACTTAATGTTCAAACACTTTAACATATAATAACCACAAATATACATTAATCAGGGTTCATCCCTCTATAGGACATTGAATATTTATGAAAATAAACTAAAGGACACAAAAATAAGCTCATATCACTTTAAATTTTGTCTTGGAGACAGACTCATCCCTGTCTCCTACACCTACAGTGATTTATAATAAGTATTCACTGTTTGAAAAATAGCTATGACCTTCAATCATCAAATATTCTATTGTATTTTATCAAGGCATGAAAATGATCTAACACATTTTAGAAATTTCTGCAACATAAGTAGAAACAAAATACTTTTTTGAGTCTCCAATAAGCAAGAAATTCCATAAATCAAAGTCCCAAAATGCAATATGGTTAACCGGTCAAACATTTATGGACCATGCTAAGTGCTGTGGTAATACAAAAGAAGCATAAGGTAAAATGAAGCCCAATTTTAGCTGGGTAAAGTATATCTAAGTCAACAAGATCTTTATGGGTGACTAATCATCAAAACAGTTAAAGTTTTAAACAGGTATTTACCATGGAGCTGGCTGAAATAAAGTAATTCTTCCTTGGAAAGTTCATCTCCTTTTGAAGTATCCTTAGATTTCACTTCAGTATAAGCTGAAAACATATAAATAACCCAAATTACATTTATTAACAACCAGGGGCAGAGATGAGGTTCATAATGGGTCAGGAAAATCTGGGAACTGGGTGTTAAAGAGTTTCTGTATAAGAAAGATGTAAGTGAAGAAATGTAGAGGTGGTTCTACTCTACTGTAATATATAGTAATTATACTGTAATATACATAATATATATAAAATATAGTAAATGAAAGAAGTACTTGATCATTTTGAGTTCTATTATTTTTCCTACTTGTTGTTTTAATTGTTTTCCAAGAGCTATTAAAAGTTGAAATTGTTTAAATCTGGCATTTAGAAATCTCTGAAAATGTGACTTCAGCCATTTAAAAAAACATCTTCAATAATAAGGAAAACAGAAAGTTGGGTGCTTTAGTTTACTTCCTACCTGTGCTTTAACAGGTAAATAATGTTTTTCCTATTTTTTATCTCTCTGTTAAAAGCATAGTTGATGACAATATTAAACATTCTAAACTGCTTTTATAATTAAATTTTTAGGTGATTTGTCTTTTGCTTTTAATACTGTGTTTGTGATTTGAGTGTGTGAAGGGTTAAAGATGGCCTTTAGCTTGTTGGTCTGGTAAAGAATATTTCCTGGCTATCCTGAGAAAAGCTGAAAAGGGATCCCAGGTGTAGCTTTAAACAAATTATGAGGTGCTGTTTGTTTTTGTGAATTACCCAATCTCGGTTAAAAGGTACTTTTTGCAATGCTCCTTCAGTTTAAAGCCTAAGACTGTTTTCACAAAGTAGGGATCAGGCCTTGGCAAGGCATCCTCTTCAGATCAGTGGGAAAAACAAGTAAACTGAATGGTGTGGTAATTTTGAAGTAGTACGGAAGAATATAAAGAAATGTGAGCTTTGGAGTTAGACTTCAGTTTGCTATGCAATTTATTAGCGATGTGATCTTTGGCAAATTTTAATCTTTCCAGCTCTCAGTTTCCTTATCATCAAAATTGGAAGGATAATACCACCTATCAGGGATATTGTGAGAATAACATTTAAAAAATGCATGTAAAGTTAATATCTTGTCAGAGCAAGTGCTTAATACATGATAGCTTTTATTGTGCTTCCTTTTTAAAATGTTTAATATCCCTGCTGCCTTGTCCCATTTTTCTGAATAATTTGTAGTATTTTGCGAGTTTGGCAATTTGTCTAAAGTTAATTTCCACTCTAATGACAACAACAACAATTCAACATTATACCAACAAGCAAATGATATGTAATTCTTATATACAAACTTTATCATTAAATTGACTACTAACAGGAAGGAAACTTGTGGGCCCATATGTTACACAGGATCTCTTCCATAGAAGATCACTGTATCTATATTAGCAAAAGTAGTCATAATATAATTTGAGGGCCACAATGAAGCAACGATCTTATATCATGTTGAAAATTAGTTTAGTTGTTAAAAAAATCTGTAATTATATTTGTTAAAATGGAATAAATTCCTGCTGTACATCATTAAAGACTGGTAAACTCTTACCTGGAGGAATATGTAGCTTAAAAAGCAGCTTAAGCTTCTCAGTAAAACTTCCATTGTACATTATGTCTGTTCAATAAAATTCAATTGTAAATAATCATGTATCTAAAGAACATTGAATCAATTTCAGCAACAAAGATTAAGATACAGATATTAGTCAAAAATTAGGATTTAGAAACCTGTTACTTAAGCTAACAATTAACCACCTAGTCAGTCAGATGCTCTCCTTCAAGTGTATAATTGTATAAGCAAAATACTCTTTATCAAAAAAGTAAAATGCTCTCTTTCCTAGCTCCTTTCCCCCAATCTCAGATTTCTCTTTTCTTTTGAATGAGGCCTGTGGAAGACAGAACTGATCTTCAAGGGGTGATGCCCAATAAGAAAGCATGCTGGGGTATCTGGAAAAGCAAAGGAATAATGTCTATAGGTACAACATCTTGACTATCTGTAGGTACAACATGTTTGCTGGGTATTTATCTACCACTCTTCTAGGCTATGTGGTTGAATTTTTATGGGGAGGTCGGTGGCGGGGCCGGGGAGGGAGTCCTTCTGTAGTACCCATACATCTGAGTGTGGGAAAATTGGGACGTTGTCTTCCTTATGTTAACCCTTAAAATACACCTAACAGCTTGCTTTTCTGAAAGGATTGGGGAAAATAATATCAAAATACTTAGATTTAGTAACAAATGCAGAAAAGGGTCCATTTATTACTAAACACACTGTAACCCATGGTGATATATCTGACTAAATTGGCAATAATAGGCAGTACTAAGTATTTCTAGGAGCACTTTTTTTTTTTTTTTTTTGTAACTTAAAAAAATCATCTTACCAATTGCAGAGGAGAATTCTTTGAAGTTTATAAGGCAATCAGAGTTTTCGTCCAACAATCTGAATGTCCATAAAGCTAGTGAGTCTCTATTTGCCGAATGAGCCCAGGGACTCAACAAGTGATACAACGCTCTGAACTGCTGGCAGTCAATCTGATACTGTTCCAAATATGGCAGACTGGGGTCATGATGCTTCAATACGGAACAACCCAAACACCAATAACAAGATAAAAACAGCTCTTTCTATTAAAAATAAATAAAAAGGGAAAGTTACTAATTAGAAAAAGTAATTTTGGAAGATTTTAAAAACCATGTCTGCTAAAATAAAGATAAAAATAATTTAGAATGGCTGTGATACAATTCTGCTAAAAAAGCTTTATTTTTCATTTAAAAAAGAACAACAGTACCTTAAAGATGACATAAAGTTCATCCAATTCATGAAGGCTCAATTTCACATCTTGTGATACAACACGCAACTTTAAAAAGATTAAAAGCAATTTAGTACACAGAATTTAACATTGCAATAAAGAAATTCTCTTTGAATTTACTTAGAGTCTCTCTCTGCTAGAAGAAAATATTTGTCTTTTAACTTCTTAAATGAAAAAAAGTTATGTTATAAAGTTATCATCTATTTTATCCTTTTAAAAAGTAGTAGTAGACTAGTTCAATTCTACTCTAATATGTACTTTGCTATTCATCTCTTCATACTCAGAAATCACTGCCAAAGGACAGCCACTTAATGTCTATAAATATAAGTAACACTATTCTAAGTCTTATTCCATATATTCCTCTCTTGCCACATAAGCAGCATATCTAGTTATCACGTGAGGTTGCCATTAAATACTTCAAAGGCATTGGGAGATGTACATTCCCTATCTATGCCAAAAAACATAATCCAATAAGTAATAAGCTTAGAAAATATGTAATTTTATCCTGTTCCATGAAGAAGAAGCACTTCCTTATGTTAACCCTTAAAACACTCACATCTAACAGCCTGCTTTTCTGAAAGGGTTGGGGAAAATAATATCAAAATACTTAGATTTAGTAACAAATGCAGAAAAGGGTTCATTTATTACTAAAGCTAAACACACTGTAACCCATGGTGATATAATCTGACTAAATTGGCAATAATAGGCAGTACTAAGTATTTCTAGGAGCACTTTTTTTTTTTTTTTTTTGCTTAAAAAAATCATCTTACCAATTGCAGAGGAGAATTTTTTGAAGTTTATAAGGCAATCAGAGTTTTCATCCAACAATCTGAATGTCCATAAAGCTAGTGAGTCTCTATTTGCCGAATGAGCCCAGGGACTCAACAAG
Organism: Chlorocebus sabaeus; assembly: GCF_047675955.1. Lineage (NCBI taxonomy): Eukaryota > Metazoa > Chordata > Mammalia > Primates > Cercopithecidae > Chlorocebus > Chlorocebus sabaeus. Next base: position 46,511,564 of record NC_132933.1, read on the forward strand.
TGATACAACTCAACAAGTGATACAATAATGGTACAATCATGGTATCTAAGAAATTTGAAAGCAAAGGTAAAGAAAAAAGCTAGAATTGAGGAAATAGGGAAAATTTAAAAAAAAAAAAACCCAGTAGACTCAGTAAATAAAATTAAGAGTTGGTTTATTGAAAAAAATCAATAAGATGGACAAATTTCTGGCAAGTGAGATGAAAGAAATCACAAATGACTATCATTGAGAAGTGGGTAATTTAAGCATGGATACAGAGGTCATTTAAAGTGCCCAGCAGGGGCATGGTGGCTCACGCCTGTAATCCCAGCACTTGGGAGGCTGAGGCAGGCAGATCACTTGAGGCCAGGAGTTCAAGACCAGCCTGGCCAACATGGTGAAACCCTGTCTCTACTAAAAATACAAAAATTAGCCAGGTGTGGTGGCGTACGCCTATAATCCCAGCTACTTGGGAGACTGAGGTACAAGTATCACTTGAACCTGGGAGGCAGAGGTTGCAGTGAGCCGAGATCATGCTACTGTACTCCAGCCTGGGCGACAGAGTGAGACTGTCTAAAAACCTGTCTAAAAAAAAAAAAAAAAAAAGGTGCCCAGCATGGGATGGGCCAATATGGCAAACTAGAAGCAGATAATGGGTGCTGCTCTCTTATGGAGGGGAAACAAAGGGTTTAGTGAACACTGACCCTAAAAGCCGACCATCTAAGAAACCACACTGGGAACCATCAAAGCAGCAAGGGTACACAGAGAGCAGAGAGGAGTGAAGCTGGGCAGTAGCCTATCTGGCATCAATGTTGAGTCAGGAGAAGCTCCCCAATACGAGAAAGGGTAATTCACACTCTCTATGGGGATCTGTGTAAGGCTGGGAATGGGAGAATCCCCCTGCCCTAACCCCCTACTCACGACTCTCATCCTCCCACCTCACCTCTAAACTGAGGCAGAGAGCCACCCAGACAGTTTGTGGCGGCAACTCTTAAGTCCAAGGGGACCTCTACAAGCCTCGGATCCCGGAACAGACCAACACTAGCGCCACAGACCCAATAGAGGCCACAGTCATGATGCCTGGGAGCAGTAAGATTGGTCCACCCTCCTCACCAGACAAGGCTTGGTGCCAGCTTCCAACCCAGCACTCCTGCTTCTGCCTGAAATCAGCCAGAGGCTGCAGCCTCCTGTTGTCCCATGAAACACCTACACGGCAGGGCGGACGACCCCACCCACTCCTGGCAGGGTGGATGACCCCACCCACTCCTGCCACTGGTAGCCAGGCGGGCAACACCTGCTAGAGCTTCCAGCCCAGATGTCCCGCTTCTGCCTGAACTCAGCCAGTGGCTGCAATATCCTGCTGTCCCTGGAAACACCCAAAAGGCAGGGCAGGTGACCCCACCAAAGTCCACCACTGGTAGCCAGGTGGGCGATGCCTGTTAGAGCTTCCAGCCCAGTGGTCCAGCTTCTGCCTAAACTCTGCTGGCAGTTGCAACCCCGGGTACCCTCGGGATGCACTTGGACAGCAGATGAGGTGACACTACTCACCCCCGCAGCTTCTAGCTGGGCGGGACTTTCTGGTTTAGGTGGTGCCCAAGCATCACTCAGAGATGAGACACCCAGGTTCGCAGGTTGATAGAGGGGTGGTGTGTGCCTCCCTCCACAGGGCCGACTCAGTAAGGATAAGACCTGTTTGCCAACTGTGGCTCCTACCTAAGGGAGCCCTGTGAACCAGAGCACCCAACAAAAGAAATGTGGGCATGAAGCCAGTAATTGGAGGGGGTTCCTCCAAGGCCCAGGGGTGGACTAGGTGAATGGGCCATCTCCCTGCCCCCAATCACAGACCACTACCCCAGAGCCATGCAGCAGAGCAAGAAGCCATCTGCTGGCTAACACTCTTAAGTGCCACCTACTGGATTGCAGCCCAAAACACAACACTAAAATACTCTGCCAGTATATACCACCTGTGAAAACTAAGGTAAAGGCTCCTACCGGCACCCAGTCTGAGCCAATGCATGTGTACGCTGCCACCCTGCTACAGATGCTGGCATGCACGAGCAAGCATGGATTCCACTGCCACCATCCCGATTAAGTGTTTTGGCTAGCACCTCCACTGCAGTGTTGAAGCCAATGGACTGGGAACACCTCGGCCTCTCTGGCAGAGCAGGTTCCTAGCCCCAAGGGCCCGGAGAACAAAGCTGGGGGTCTGGTACCAGCCCCACAGAGGTAGTGCACTCATCTCAGGAAAGCTCAGGTGAGCTTTGGCCATCTGAAATCTTCAAAATCAAAGTCAGTCAACTGAACCCACCTTATACCACAATCAAACCCCCAAGGGCATCAAAGAAGATAAAAGCCAAAAAAAAAAAAAAAGACCCATCCAAAGGAAAACAACTTCAGAGATTAAAGGAATATCAGCTCACGCAGATGAGAAAGAATCAGCACAAGAACTCTGGCAACTCAAAAAACCAGAATGTCACCTTACCTCCAAACAACTGCACTAGTTCCCCAGCAGTGGTTCTTAGCTAGGCTGAAATGGCTGAAATGACAGACATATAATTCAGAATATACATAGAAATGAAGATCATCGAGATTCAGGAGAATGTTGAAACCCAATCCAAGGAATCAAAGGAACACAATAAAATGATACAGGAGGTGAAAGACGAAATGACCATTTTAAGAAAGAATCAAACTGATCTGATAGAGCTGAAAAACTTACTACAAGAATTTCATAATACTATCACAAGCATTAACAACAGAATAGACCAAGCTGAGGAAAGAATCTCAGAACTCGAAGACTGGTTCTCTGAATTAGCTTAGACAAAAATAAATGAACATTTCCCCAACTTTGCTAGACAGGCCAACATTAAATTCTGGAAATGCAGAGAACCCCTGCAAGATACTATATAAGATGACCATCCCAAAGTCACACAGTCATCAGATTTTCCAAGGTCAAAATGAAAGAAAAAATATTAAAGGCAGCTAGAGGTAAGGAGCAGGTCGCCTAAAAAGGAAATCCCATTAGCCTAACAGTGTACTATTCATCAGAAATGCTACAAGGCAAAAAAGATTGAGAGCCTATATTCAGCATTCTTAAAGAAAAGAAACTCCAGCCAAGAATTTCGTATTCAGCCAAACTAAGCTTCATAAGCAAAGGAGAAATAAGATCCTTCTCAGACAAGCAAATGCAAAGGGAATTCATGTTCATTAGATCTGCCTTACCAGAGATCTTAAAAGGAGTGCTAAATATGGAAAGGAAAGACGATTATCAGCCACTACAAAAACACACTTAAGTACATAGACTATTGACACAATAAAGCAACTACACAATCAATCAATTTTGCATAATAATCAGCTAACAACATGATGACAGGATCAAATCTACATATATTAATATTAACCTTGAATGTAAACAGACTAACCAGAATGTAACCAGACTGCCCTAATTAAAAGGCACAGAGTGGCAAGTTGGATAAGATAGTGAGATGCAACTGTATGATGTCTTCAAGAGACCCATCTCACATGCAATGACATCCAAAGCCTCAAAGTAAAAGGATGAGGAAGAATCTACCAAGCAAATGGAAAACAGAAAAAAGCAGGGGTTGCTATTATGATTTCAGACAAAACAGACTTTAGGCCAACAACAACACCACCACAAAACAAAAAAGGAATTATATAATGGTAAAGGGTTCAAGTCAACAAGAAGACAACTATCTTAAATATATATGCAGTCAACACAGCAGCACTCAGATTCATGAAACAAGTTATTAGAGGCCTATAAAGAGACTTAGATAACTACACAATAATAGTGGGGGACTTCAACACCCCACTGACAGTATTAGACATATCATCAAGGAAGAAAACTAAAAAAGATATTTGGGACCTGAACTCAACACTTGACCAAATGGACCTAACAGACATCTACATAACTTTTCCCCCCAAAAACAACAGAATATATTCTTCTCATCTGCACATGGCACATACTCTAAAATTAACCACACAATCAGACATAAAACAATCCTCAGCAAATTCAAAAAACCCAAAATCATAACAACTATACTCTTGGACCATAGCATAATAAAAATGAAAATAAACACTAAGAAGATTGCTCAAAACCATATAATCACATAAAAATTAAACAATCTGCACCTGAATGACTTTTGGGTAAGCAATGAAACTAAGGAAGAAATCAAGAAATTATTTAAAACTAATGAGAATAAGGATAAAACATATCAGAATCTCTGGTACACAGTTAAAGCAGTGTTAAGAAGGAAGTTTATAGCATAAATGCTCACATCAAAAAGTTAGAAAGATCTCAAATTAACAACCTAACATCACACCTAGAGGAACTAGGAAAACAAGAATAAACCAACCCCAAAGCTAGCAGAAGACAAGAAATTACCAAAATCAGAGCTGGTCTGAATGAAATCAAGACATGAAAAGCCATATAAAAGATCAATGAATTCATGACTTGGCTATTTAAAAGAATAAGTAAGACTGATAGAACACTAGCTAAACTGATAAAGAAACAAGAGATGATACAAATAGACACAATCAGAAATGACAAAGAGACATTACCACTGACCCCACAGAAATACAAAAAATACCCTCAGAGACTACTATGAACACCTCTATGCACACAAACTAGAAAACCTAGAAGAAATGACAAATTCCTGGAAACACACAACCTGCCAAGATTGGACCAGGAAGAAATTGAAACCCTGAACAGACCAAAAGCAAGTTCTAAAATTGAATCAGAAAACAAAAAACAAAAAACACCAATCATAAAAAGCCCAGGACCAGATGGATTCACAGCCAAATTCTACCAGACATATAAAGAAGAGCTGGTACCATTCCTACTGAAACTATTCCAAAAAATTGAGGAGAAATGACTCCTCCTTAACTCATTCTATTAGGCTAGTATCATTCTGCTACCAATAACTGGCAGAGACACAACAAAAAAAGAGAAAACTTCAGGTCAATATCCTCGAGGAGAACAGATGCAAAAATCCTCAACAAACTACTAGCAAACCAAATCTAGCAGCACATCAAAATGCTAACCCACCATGGTCAAGTATGCTTTATCCCTGGGATACAAGGTTGGTTCAACATACACAAATCAATTAATGTGATTCATCACAAAAACAGAACTAAGAACCACACGATCATCTCAATAGATGCAGAAAAAGCTTTCAATAAGATTCAACATCCCTTCATGTTAAAAAGCCTCAACAAATTAGGCATTGAAGAACTATATTTCAAAATAATAAGAGCCATTTATGACAAATCCACAACCAAAATCATACTGAATGGGTAAAAGCTGGAAGCATTCCCCTTGAGAACTAGAAGACAAGGATGCCCCCTCTTACCACTCTGGTTCAACATAGTATGGACAGTCCTAGCCAGAACAAGAGAAAGAAATAAAAGGCATCCAAATAGGAAGAGAGGAAGTCAAACTATTTCTATTTGCAGATGATATGATTCTATATGTAGAAAACCCCATAGTCTCAGCCCGAAAGCTCCTAGATTTAGTAAACAACTTTGGCAAAGTTTCAGAATACAAAAATCAATATACAAAAATCAGTAGCATTTCTATGTACCAACATTGTCCAAGCTGAGAGCCAAATCAAGAACTCAGTCCTACTCACAATAGCCAAAAAAAGAATAAAATACCTAGGAATACAATAACCATGGAGGTGAAAGGTCTCTACAATGGGAATTACAAAACATTGCTCAAAGAAATCAGAGGTGACACAAGCTAATGAAAAATATTCCATGCTCATGGATAGGAAGAATCAATATTGTTAAAAAGGCCATACCAACCAAATCAATTTACAGATTCTGTGCTATTCCTATCAAACTACCAATGACATTCTTCACAGAATTAGAAAAAACGATTACAGAAAATTCATATGGAACCAGAAAGGAGCCCAAATAGCCAAAGCAATACTAAGCAAAATGAACAAAGCTAGAGGCATCACGTTATTCACCTTCAAACTATACTACAAGGCTACAGTAACCAAAACAGCATGGTACAGGTACAAAAACACATATAGTCTAACGGAACAGAATGAAGTGCCCAGGAATAAAGCTGCACACCTACAACCATCTGATCTTTAGCAAGGTCAACAATAACAAGCAATGGGGAAAGGACACCCTATTCAATAAATGGTGCTGGGATAACTGGCTAACCATATGTAGAAGATTGAAACTAGATCCCTACCTTTCACCATATACAAAAATCAACTCAAGATGGATTAAAGACTTAAATATAAAATGTATAACTGTAAAAAGCCTTGAAGAAAACCTAGGGAGTACCATTCTAGACATAGGCGGTGGCAAAGATTTCACGACAAAGATGCCAAAAGCAATTGCAACAAAAATAAAATTTGACAAATGGGACTAATTAAACTAAAGAGCTTCTGCACAACAAAAGAAACTAGCAACAGAGTAAACAGACAACCTACAGAATGGGAGAAAATATTTGCAAACTATGCATCTGACAAAGGTCTAATATCCAGAATCCATAGGAACTTAAAAAATTAAAAACCAGGCCAGGCATGGTGGCTCACGCCTGTAATCCCAGCACTTTGGGAGGCCGAGGTGGGTGGATCACGAGGTCAGGAGATTGAGACCATCCTGGCTAACACAGTGAAACCCTGTCTCTACCAAAACTATAAAAAATCAGCCGGGCGTGGTGGCACATGCCTGTAGTCCCAGCTGCTTGGGAGGTTGAGGCAGGAGAATGGCGTAAACCCGGGAGGTGGAGCTTGCAGTGAGCCAAGATCGTGCCACTGCACTTCAGCCTCGGAGACAGAACAAGACTCTGTCAAAAAAAAAAAATAAAATAAAAATAAAAAAATAAATAAATAAAACCAAAAATCAAACAACTCCACAAAAAAGTGGGCAAAGGTCATGAACAGACACTTTTCAAAAGAAGACCTACATGCAGCCAACAAGCGTATGAAAAAATGCTCAACATCACTAATCATTAGAGAAATGCAAATCAAAATCACAATGAGATATCATCTCACACAATCAGAATGGTGATTATTAAAAAATCAAAAAATAACAAGATGCTGGTGAGGTTGTGGAGTAAAGGGAATGCTTATACACTGCTGGTGGAAATGTAAATTAAGTCAGCCACTGTGGAAAGCAGTTTGAAGATATCACAAATAACAGAGAACTACCATTCAACTCAGAAATCCCATTACTGGTCATATACCTAAAGGAGTATAAATTATTCTACCATAAAGACACATGCATATGTATGTATGTCACAGCATTATTCGCAATAGCAAAGACATGGAATCAACTTAGATGCCCATCAATGGTAGACTGGATAAAGAAAATGTTGTCGCCGGGCGCGGTGGCTCAAGCCTGTAATCCCAGCACTTTGGGAGGCCGAGACGGGCGGATCACGAGGTCAGGAGATTGAGACCATCCTGGCTAACACCGTGAAACCCCGTCTCTACTAAAAAATACAAAAAACTAGCCGGGCGAGGTGGTGGGCGCCTGTAGTCCCAGTTACTTGGGAGGCTGAGGCAGGAGAATGGCATAAACCCGGGAGGCGGAGCTTGCAGTGAGCTGTGATCCGGCCACTGCAGTCCAGCCTGGGCGACAGAGTGAGACTCCGTCTCAAAAAAAAAAAAAAAAAAAAAAAGAAAATGTTGTCAATATATACCATGGAATATTATGCAGCCATATAAAAGAACAGTATTATGTTCTCTGGAGCAACATGGATGGAGCTGTAGATCGTTATACTAAGTGAACTAACAGAGGAAAAGAAAACCAAATACTGCATGTTCTCACTTATAAGTGGGAGATAAACATTGAGTACACATGGACACAAAGAGGGGAACGATAGACACAGGGGCCTACATGAGTATGGAGGGTAGGAGAAGGGTGAAGATCATAAAACTACCTATTGAGTACCATTCTTATTACCTGTGTGATGAGATAATCTGTACATGAAACCCTGTGACACATAATTTACCTATATAAAAAACGTGCAGCTGGGTGTGGTGGCTCATGCCTGCAAACCCAGCACTTGGGGAGGCCGAGGTGGGTGGATCACCTGAGCTCAAGAGTTTGAGACCAGCCTAGTCAACATGGTGAAATCCCATCTCTACTAAAAATACAAAAATTAGCTGGGCATGGTGGCAGGCACCTGTAATCCCAGCTACTAGGGAGGCTGAGGCAGAATTGCTTGAACTCAGGAGGTGGAGGTTGCAGTGAGCCGAGATTGTGCCACTGTACTCCAGCCTGGGTGACAGAGTGAGACTCATTCTCAAAACAAAAACAAAAACAAAAACAAAAACAAAAACAAAAAACAAAACAAAACAAAAAAACAAGGAAGCCTGCTTCTACTGCTATTATTCAATAATTCTCTGAAGATCCTACCTAATGCAATAACACAGAAAAAAGAAAAGAGGTATAAATGTTAGGAAGGGTCAAAATTCTAAGACTGGAAATGACATGCTTGTCTATTCAGAAAATTCGAGGTCAACTAAAAAAATAGTACAATTAATGAGAGTCAATAATGCGACCACTTAGAAAAGCAACATACCCAAATCAATAACTTTTACACACACAGCCAATAAACAATTAGGCAATGTAAAGGAAAAATGATCTCATTCATATTAGCAGCAAAACCACAAAATATATAGGGGTAGAATAAACCCAAAAGAAATGTGTAAGACCTACATGATGAAAACTAAAAATGCTTACTAAAGAACATTTAAAAAGACAGATTGTTACAATGAATAAAAGCCTTAACAGATTTCAAAATAGACAAACTACAGTAACTGAAACAGTGTGGTACTGTTGTAGTAACAAAAAAAGAAAGTCCAGAAATAAAGCCCATGTATGTACGTAAGAATTTAGCATATGAAAAAAGTAGAGTACTGTGGGTTAAATAAACTATTTAATAATTGGTTTTTACAAAATGAGTGATTTCAGTTGGAAAAAACATAATATTACATAATACACAAAAATATACTCTAGGTGTATTAACGTTCTAAATGTTAAAAAAGCAATACCAGTACTATAAGCCAATATGAAAAAATATTTTTATAATTTATGTAATTTTAAATAGGGAAAGCTTGCTAAGTTTGATATGAAACCTAGATACCATGTAACAAAAAAGAGAAAGACTTCATGAAAATTTGTAACTTGTATAATCTGAAAGACATTATAAAGATAATGAAAGAAATAATAAGACTAGGAGGAAATATTAGGCCACAAATATAGCTGACAAAGAACTAGTACTACTAATAGTCAAAAGAGCTCCTACAAATCAATACTTAAGACAATCTCATAGAAAAATAGGCAAAGGCTATGAATAGGCAATTAAGAGACTAAATTAAAAAGGCTAATAAACATATGTGATCAGTGAATTGAAACCTTAAATGAAAAGTGATATTTGAGCTATCACATTGGCACAAATTAAAGATTTTGTTTTGTTTGCTTTAGAGACAAGGTCTGGCTCTGTTGCCTAGGCTGAAGTGCAGTGGCATGATTATAGCTCAATGTAGCCTGGAACTCCCAGGCTCAAGGTGATCCTCCCATCTCAGCTTCCTAAGCAGCTGGGACTACGAGTGTGTGCCACCATGCCTGGCCAACAAATTCAAGATTTTAAATATCTGGTGTTAGTGAGAATGTGGGGAAAGGGACATTCTTACAGGCTGCTGGTGGGATTACAATTTGGCAAAATCTTTTGAAGCATAATTTGGCAGGGACCTGTCAAATTTTAAATGGGCATACCCTTTTACCCAGCTTCCACTTCCAGATATCTATCTTGCAAAGAATATATATACAAGAATGTTTACATACAGTATTATTTGTAAGAGCAAAAAAGGGAGACATATTAAATGTACATCAATAATGAGTAATTTATAGCATATCCATATTATGGTACACTATTCAATGCATTAGGAAGAGTGAGGTAGATCTATATTTACTGATATTCAATAACCATGATCTATTTCTGAATGAAAAAAGTTGCAAAGCAAAGTGACTGGTATGATCTCATTTCAAAAACTATATCCTTCCAATACACATGTATGTGTGCAGACACCTAGAGAAAAGATCTGAAAGGATATATGCCAAATTATTTTAAGATGTTTACTTCTGGGGTGGGGAATCTACTTTTTACATTGACGTAATGCTTAAATTATTTACAGTGAGCATGTATTACTTCAGTAAATTAAAAAAAAAAATGCTAACATATAAAAACTAAAACAAGGGGCCCTATGCTAACCATGTCACAGTAACCTCACTGAATTATTCAATTGAAATCTAAACCTGGAATCTTCAGAAATGTTAGTCTTCCCAGATTTGTATCTCTGAGGACCTTGGCCTTTAAGCAAGTAGGTTTACAAAACAACACATAGCCATGATAAAAGCTCAAACAGTATAGAAGAATATAAACAGCAAAGTAAAACTCTCCTCCTTCTGACCAGCAATCTATTAATCCGATTCACCAAAGGCAACCAATATTAACAGCTGCTTATGGAGCCATCCAAATATTAAAAAGACAAGTATTTAAAACATAGTATTTACTTTAGGTATCCAAGGATAATAATATTCGTTGGAGCACTGACTACTGTGTAGATCAGCTGTTCTTACTGATGCAGCACATCACAAAAATGTTATGCTTAAATGCCAACATGATAGCATTCAACACTTAGCTGCAGGCTAGGTGTGGTAGCTCACGCCTGTAATCCCAACACTTTGGGAGGCCTAGGCAAGGAGGATCTCTTGAGTCCATGGGTTTGAGACAGCCTGGGAAACACACTGAGACCCTATCTCTAAAACAAAATTTAAAAAATCAGCCAGGCATGGTGGTGTGTGCATGCAGTCCCAGCTCCTCAGTAGGCTGAGGAAGAAGGAGTTTTTGAGCCCAGGAGGTAGAGGCTACAGTGAGCCATGATCATGCCGCTGCATTCCAGCCTAGGCAACAAAGCGAGACCCTGTCTCAGTGGTCTTGAAGGTCAAATAGTACAAAACATGTTGGAGAAGGCAACATAATTCAACCTGAAGAAAATAATTTATTTTCTCTAAAAAATAATTTACCATAGGCTAAACCTTGGCAAGGATCTAGCTCAAAAGTTTAGTCCTTTTTATTTGCCCAGAATGATAATTTCTAAAGAAAGTTAAAGAAAAAAATTACTCCAACTGGTTTTTCCCAGTTGGTTGTATACTTACCACATTCTGTTTTGTTGTTTCCTCTAGGGTCTGTATCACATACAACCTATTTCGACAGCGCATACTGTGTATATCTTCATAGCGAATATTACCATATTTCTGCAAGAGATATGATTTCAGTAGATATTCATTCATAATAAACATCCACTTCTTCTTTTACAATTCAGTTTTATCAGACTCAATTCTTGGAGGCCTTGATTCTATTTCTAGGTAATTTCCTGATTGTTCAATGATTTTGCAAATTTTCACCTCCCACGTTCAGTTTTTAAATATATTCACTGGAGAGAATTCCATCTACTATGTACATAGACTAAGTACAAAAATATGGGTAAAATTCGTAATCTCTAAGAAGTGAATAATAATAATAATGAGAATAATTCACCTTTTGATACAGAGATAGATGTTTAAAGTAGTCATTATTTGCGAAAGCAAGTGAATTTAATTTCATTTAATGAAAAACAAATTGAGACAGAGGAGGTTACACAACCTAGGAACAGTTCACAAAACTCATTTTAAAAGTTAAGTTGGATTTTAAGTTGTATGTCTACTTGCGTTATTATCTTACACTTAATATACCACTAGAGATATGCCATAGTTCAATCATTTAAAATATGCTAGGTAATATATTTATGGCATGAAAAAACTTACCTCATTTGATTCTCTAATCAAATCTGTAATATCCACTCTAGTATGACTGGTTTTTTCATCACTCACATTTGAACCCTGCTGAACATTTGAAGGCAATGGACTATCCTTATTAGTGACATTGTCAAAGAACCTATTGAAAAGTGATAGTAATACAATAATTAGTGGAACTACCATTATTAAAGCAGAGAAATGACACCTAATTTCTCCCTAGGTAGAGGTTACTTTCAACTGAAAGGACAAGAGAAGGTCTCATGAAGAAGTGGAACTTGTTTTTGTGTTTGAGATGGAGTCTTGCTCTGTCACCCAGGCTGGAATGCAATGGCACAATCTTGGCTCACTGCAACCTCCGTCTCCTGATTTCAAATGATTCTCCTGCCTCGGCTTCCCAAGTAGCTGGGATTACAGGTACCCATCAACATGCCTGGCTAATTTTTGTATTTTTAGTCGAGATGGGGTTTTGCCATGTTGGCCAGGCTGGTCTTGAACTCTGGACCTCAGGTGATCTGCCTGCCTCGGCCTCCCAAAGTGCTGGGATTACAGGCATGAGCCACCGCGCCCGGTCAAGAAGTGGAGTTTGAAGATGGTTGAGCGTTAGGAGGGCATGGGTGAGGGAAATGGGATAGTGAAGGAATCATTTGGGGTTTTGAAGGAAGCAAACAGACTCAGAGTAATTGGCAAATACCACATAGCCCAGTAAGAGTGGAATATAGGGTATGTAGAAGCGTATAGGGGGAAATAAGTGAAGAAAGGTAGACTGAGCCCTTACCACAGAGTTCTGAATGCCAGAGTAAGATGTTTGTATTTTATTCTGTATATAATGGGATTTCATGTGGCATTACGATAGTTGCCCATTCAAATATTTATTCATTTAGCATACACACATACACACACATACAACACATGTGCTCCAATACAAAATAGCATCCATACAAAAGTTACTAGGAAAATAAAGTTCAACCCACCTGCAACCACATAGAAACCAGAATAACTTCCCAACCACTGGATATTTAACATTATCAACTACCCTTTTCCTGCTCGAACTACTTCTACATAGACACTTTATAGCTCAAACTGGGAATATGAAAGTCCTAGCATACTGAATCAACAATATTAGTGTAAATGTGTACATAATTTAGTAGTTCACTTCAAAGTGATTTATTCTTGCTGTATTTTTTTCTGGAGATAGAGGACTGGACTTTAGGCATAGCTGTTTCATTCAAGTGGTTTTGTAATGTCAGGCAAATTGAAATTTCTAGGGCTCAGTTTCCTCTGTAAAACATGGGGATTGAACAACATCATTTCTCAAATTTCCTTCAGATTTAAATGTTATGGTTCTTACAATACCTGTTCAAAGCTGTCACAGCTTCAGCATCATCTTTACAAGTCAGCAGTTTGTCTAAATTATAGTCAAGTATTGCCAATCCCAGTTGCAAAATGGCCTTTATTCCATCATAGAAGAAACAGTCCACCACATTCACTGCACTTTCAATAGGTAGCACACTAATAAAAAGTGTGAGAAACCAAGAGAGAGAAACTGAGGAAAAGAATGTCATATCAGTCATGTGTTCTGTCAGCTGAGGAAGGTGATCCCTGATAAGTTCTTCAAAGACTGCCTGATCCACCAAGGCACCTAGAGAGTATCAAAAGAAGTTTAAAAATAAACATTTTTCAAAAGGACTTGTTTCCATACCTCCCCACTTCTATTAGCATGCTGATGTATCTCATTTTTCTTCCTTAAATTATGAACTCTTTCAGAACCTTTTCTGTATTTTATACATCTAACTGCTAGTAGTGTCATGTACTTCAGAAACACAATTCAAATCACTTGGAGTTATTTATTGAGTCTTTATTATATGCAGAGACCTGTACTAGTTATTATAAGAGCTATACCAATTAATGAAATAGTCTCATGTTCAGGGAGTTTAATAGCTAGCACAACTCAAGATAAATACACAAATAATTATAATGAAAGACAGTACAATCAATGACCTAACCACAATCCTGAAAGCCTATTACGGTACAAAGAAGAGACCATCCATAAGTTTTAAGGTGAGGGGTCACAGATCTGTAAATATTTGATGACTAAAGAAAATATTGGCCAGGCACGGTGGCTCACATTTGTAATCCCAGCACTTTGGGAGGCTGAGGCGGGCAGATCACGAGGTCAGGAGATTGAGACCATCCTGGCTAACATGGTGAAACCCCGTCTCTACTAAAAAAAAAAAAAAAAAAAAAAAATATTAGCCAGGCGTGGTGGCGGGCACCTGTAGTCCCAGCTACTTGGGAGGCTGAGGCAGAAGAATGGCGTGAACCTGGGAGGCAGAGCTTGCAGTGAGCCAAGATGGTGCCACTGCACTCCAGCCTGGGTGACAGAGGAAGGCTCCATCTCAAAAAAAAAAAAAAAAAAAAAAAAAAATTAAAATTAAAAATATATACAATTAACAAACTAAGAACTTCATCCTTCTTTGAAATCTTGCAAATTATCTATATAATTCATACAAATGTGGAGATTTTAAGCTGATTGAAATCTCTCTCCCATCAAGAAACTACAAAAATTCACCAGTAGCTCTTGATACTTGAGATCACCATTGTTTTAGCAATATAGAGCTTATAAACTTAATGTTTCCTTTTTTGTTAAGAAACAGACCAGGTATTTTATTTTAAAAAGCAACATATTAAACAATCTTTCCGACTATACATTCAGTACAAAAAGCTCTTCTTTTGAGAATGTCAGTGAATGTGACATTTTGATATTGCTTGCATTTTATACCACAACTGAATTCATCAGTCCTTCTATTTTATTAGTAATTAGACAAGAGACACTAGAATTGTTTAGAAAAGAAATGTACATC